>NC_090933.1:49108593-49724866 GCF_040938575.1 Ambystoma mexicanum | reverse complement strand
AGGCCGTTTTCCATTCGTCGCCTTCTTTTACTCGCACCAGATGATATGCCCCCCAGAGGTCTAACTTGGTGTATATGCAAGCGTCCTTTACCTGGTCAAGGAGTTCAGGGATCAGAGGCAGAGGATAACGGTTTTTAACCGTTATCTGATTCAATGCGCGGTAATCGATACAAGTTCTGAGGTCGCCTTCCTTTTTAGGCACGAAGAACAAAGCCGAGGATGCCGGAGACTTCGACAGGCGAATAAAACCATTGGCGAGGTATTGATCCACATATTGTCTCAGATGCAGGTTCTCAGGTTCGGTAAGGGCATAGATGCTGCTACAAGGGGGTTGTGCACCGGGCACCAGATCGATCTGGCAATCGTACGATCGATGAGGAGGTAACGTGTTGGCCTGTTCCTTTTGGAAGACGTCCTGAAAGTCTTGGTATTCCGGAGGCAATTGCATGGAGGCAGAGGTTACAGATGCTAGATTAATCTTCAGGTTTTCTGGATAACAGGTTTGTGCACAATCCGGGAAGGTTATTCTCTTAGCTCGCCAATCAATTCGAGGATTATGTGTCTCTAACCAAGGAATTCCAAGAATAACCTGAAACTGTGGGGCCTTGATTACATCAAACACAACTGCCTCCCGATGGCCGTCGGGACCAATAAGAGTCACCTCAGTAGTGGAATGCGTTACCGGTCCAGAGGCAATTTCAGTTCCATCTACTGTGGTGATGACGTCTTTGCTGGTTTTAGGACGGAGAGGGAGGTTAATCCTGGAGACCAACTCACGGTCCACATAATTTCCAATAGCCCCGCTATCGATGTATGCCTTTATTGCATGCAACTGCTTAGGCTGTTCTGGATCTACGAGAACCATTGGCACTATGAAATGCGAGGTCTTAGAGTTAGTTTTCAAGATCGGCAAGCGGACCCCTACGCTTGTCGGGCTGAGTCGTTTCCCGAAACAGAGTCTTCAAGGTTTTTATCAGCGGCCCCTACCGCCTTTCGGGGCGGTTTTGCCGGGCAATCTCGTAGAAAGTGTCCAGAGTTCCCACAATAAAGACATAACTTTAATTGCCGCCTCCTTTCACGTTCCTTTTGAGTTAAAGGTCTTTTAACCCCACCAATTTGCATAGGCTCTGAGACATCAACTCCCTTGGGGTTACCGTGGGTCTTGACCAACACCCGGATCTCAAACCTGGACCGATCTGCTTTTCTGTTCTGGAGTCTGTGATCCAATTGGACCACTAAGTCTATATATTCTGTGCATTCTCGGGGCGGATTTACAACTTGGGCCAGGACATCTTTAAGTTCTCCACGTAAACCTCGATAAAATAACGTGATTCTCTTATCCTCTGGCCACCCAGTTTCTACAATTAGTCTATTAAAGGTTGCAATGTAGGATAGGAGATCCTGATTGCCCTGTCGCAGGGATAGAAGTTCATCATCCAGAGCCTGCCCCTGAGAGTGTCGAGCAAATAACCTTTCCATGCTTGCTTGAAATCCTTGAAAATCACAGAGAATTGGGTCATCCTGAGTAACCAGTGGAACTGACCAATCGGCAGCGCAGCCGCTGAGATATGACAATACAAAGGCTACTTTGGTCTGATCATTAGGGAAGGCCCCAGGCCTGCATAGGAAGTGCAAACGACACTGATTCATGAATACGGCGAATCGTTTGGGGTCCCCAGCAAAGCGTTCGGGTGGGGCCAGCGGCATGTTTCCAGGTAGATTAATATGCACAGGGTTACTGGGAACCACAGGAGCGGGGTTCCCTCCGGAACCGGGTAGAGGAGTTTGCCCAGCTTGACTTTGCAAAAGCTGTCTGGCCAGGTCATCAGTTCTTTCCTTTGATATTATTAATTCCCTCTTGAGGGCATTAGTCTCTTGACGAGCGGCATGTACTTCGGCCCGTAATTCCCCCAGTAATTGGGCCAACTAATCAGTCTCAGAAGTTTCCATAGCGCCTGGGTGTGAATTTGTAGGAAGGCTTCGCGTTCTGTAACGCTCACCTAACTCCCACGGAGGCGCTGGCCTGGTTCGCGCTGTTGTGACCTCGTCTAAGGTGATGCGCAGGGGTCGGGAGACGGACAGGACCGGGCCCCAAATCTGCCTTGTCTGACTCGCAGAAGTATCCTTCTGTAGGTGAAAATAGGGGGTTAACTGTCTGCGGGGTAATGCAATCGGCCTCCCACTTACCCCTCTCACCCTCCTCAAAACCCTTCAGTGCTTCCCCGTAGCGTCTCACCTTAGGGTCTGGAAGGACAAGCTCTCCATCCTGCTTCTGATGCAGGGGCGCGTTGGTATCCAGTTACTTCACTGGATTTTCGGATTGGTGGTTTCAGATGCGGGGGCGCGTTGGTATCCAGTTACTTCACTGGATTTTCGGATTGGTGAGAACCAAACTTGCTTGGCTTCCAGGTAAGTTTTTGATAAGTGGTTCCCCTTGTGTCCATGCATTAATGTTCTAATGCTAGTGTCTTTTTCCCCATAGGGGCCGAGGTACGGAATGCCGGGGAACAGGCACCGACCTGAGATGAGAGGTGAAATCCTTGTGGAAATCAGGTAAGTCTTTAATGAGCGTCTTGGTAATGTCTTTTCATTCGCTCATTAACGCTGATGTCTTTTTCCCCTTAGGGGCCGGGGTCCGAAAATGCCTGGATGCGGCGCAGACCCGAAACGAAAAGGGAATGACCCAGCAGGTAAGTCTTAACATGGAGATTTAGCTTCCCTTTTCCCTTCTTTCTCTCACCTTCGTTATTGTCTTTTTCTCCCTAGGCACTGGGGCGCGACTGTGAATCCAGATGGTCGCTGCATAACATGGAAGCGCCCTGTATGATGAGTAGAATGAGGCGCTGCATGTGATGTGCTTTTAAAAATAAATGTCTTCCTTTTCAGGATCGTCGGCGAAATGTCTCCGGGATGCAGATTTAGCAGGTAAGGCCTTTTCCTTCTTCTGTTCTCTTGTTCCCTTCCTTTGCAGGTGATTCAGGATGCTGGCAGGCGTGGCAGAAGTCAGGATGCAGGAGCAGACACGGTGAGCGTCCAGCTGCTAGATGCAGAACAACGCGAAGCACGTGTGGCTGATCGGGTGTGGTTTAAATAGCCTTGGAAGAAGTTCCTAGAATGTGTCCTTCCTCCAATCAGGTATGTATCCTTCCCCGACCACTCCCGGGTGGTAAATGAGTCCCACAGGTAAAGTAGTTCCTTTCAGGCCTCAAGGAGGCCGGGGTTCTGCAGCATGGTCTGCATCAGGTAAGTGCACCCAAACACTTTCATAATGAGCCTGGCGCCTATGGCGCCAGGACTGACGTTTTCTATGAGCCTGGCGCCATAGGCGCCAGGACGCTGTCCAAAGGGCCCCTATAAGGGGTTGCTGGGACTTTCCCCGGGACTTGATGTCCGCTTTCGGGGACGCAGGGCCTGAGCCGGCTCCCCAGGAGCGGGCATCGTGACAGCGGGTTTTCAAACACATCACCATACTGTGCGCCAGCATATGGTCATGTGGCATTCTTTGGAAGGTGTGCAATGAAGTCACATGTTCGTTTACATTATGGTTACGTGCCACTACTAGAAACCTATCAATTTCAGTAAAAAAAACATTGTTAAAGGGACGTTATGGTTAAGTTGCACTACTAAAAATCTATCAAATTCAGTAAAAAAATACTTTATTAAAGGGACGTTATGGTTTCAAGTAAAATCGAAAAACCACAGAAATTTGCCAGTTATGGTAAGCTAAACCACCATAAATTGCGCCACCACCGTGCACTGCGAAGACTCAAGACATCAAAGATGACATCACAAATGTAGAAGGAGTGAGAGACATCGGGGACAGAGCAGGAAAAAAGCAGGGGGGTAGAAGGGATAAAGGTGGGAGGAGTAGAGAGAGAGGAGATAGAACATAGAAAGAGAGAGAGAATATGAGAGAGAGAGAGGGAGAGGTGTAGGGTGAGTCTATGAAGTACCCACATGCCTTCTACCTGATGGAGAAGGCAACTGCTCTTAGATACCATGACCAGCTATCTAGAAATTAGACAGTAGGGGTCAATATTCTCTGTCCATTAACACAGGGAATGAGGAGTTAGGGTGGAAAACGCCACATCAAGATGAAAGAGAGAGACGGCCCTAATACCCTGATGTAACCTTTAATAAAAACCTTTGAACCATCCCTGGAATTTTATGTATTCTTTGCACCATCTGTGTCAGCACATAAAGAGAAATAGATTCAAGAGAAAAAGCAATTGTTTAAATTAGAAATTCTGCACAAGGCTAGGAGCAAGTATGCAAGTCGATGGCTTGGGGACTGGATAACCAGAAACTGCTAATTTGATACAATGTGAATGAAATTGGGACAGAGACCAGCTCCCATTCGTACAAATGTATGCTAGGAGTTTTTACTAAATTGGGCTCAGTATAATTGTAGTAAAAGTCATAGAATGGTAGCATAAAGTTGAAATGATACATGCGATATCTGTCTTCAGTATAATTCAATTGAATCTCACTAAACATATCAAATCATTTTAAAACCTGTCTTGTCTGCTTACATTATTCAACATGTGTGCAAATAAGGCTGTGTTAATTTGAGCAGTCGGTTCTCATGACGGTCTAGTCACTCTGAATTCAACACAATTAAAAAGAAAAGGAACGTGTGCCTGTTAAGGCATGTGCTATCTGTATTCATTATTCAGCACTTGTGGTCAAATAGTGACAGAAAGATTCAAGCAAATTTACCATTTTCATCAAAACATCAATAGGAGAATTCCACCTTGCACTTACATATGCTTCAGACAAAAGGTCTCATTACAAGTTTGGTGGTAATTGAAAAAAGTGGTAATAACGTAATTACAGCTACTTTTACCCTTCCATCAATTTACAGCAATAAACCAGCGGCAATTCCTCCAGTGTTAATTCCATCATTGGAATTAGCCCCGAATAACACAGCGTACATTCAACAGTACTACAAGCTGAAATACTGTTGAAATACGACCAAACCTAGGCAGTAATTCCTCTAAAAACACAGTGCAGTTACTCCCACCTAAAAGGTGGAGATAAAAGCATCCCGGTGATGAAAATGAATCCACAGGTGCAAACTATTGCTACCAAAATGGTGTATAAGGCCCACAACTTCCTCAAGCACACATCCAAGCAATATGCAGCCACAACCCGACATGAACTATGGCATCCACAATATGCTACTGTTCATTGAGCTCAGGGCAAGCACAGCCACAGCAAGGATGGATAGATGCACCACAAAGGTGCATGAGATGTGTTGTAGAGGCCGTCTATACCTCTTGTCTGCCCTTCCCACTTAGTCAATGATTGATGAAAAATGTGTCACACTGTATTGTCTGAACCGCAACGCCATTGCAGTTTTGCTGACCATGATTGAGGCAGACCTTCAGATTGGGATCACTATCAGGACTGCCATCCCACCCCTGCTGAAGCTGGTGTCTGTCCCGCACTTATGTGCCAGGGTGGCACTCCAACCCAACACACTGATGGAATGCTACCTTTCATGTGCCAGCCAACCTTCTCTAAAGTGCTGGAGCAAGTGATGGATACACTCACCCTGCCCACCACCCAGGCCTAGGGCCATGCAACAAAGGTACAGTGCTATGCCATAGCTCACTTCCCCATTGTCATCGCAGCACTGGGCTGTACACATGTGGCACTACTGCTCCACACCTCCCCAGGTATTGGAGCCAGTTTATCGGAACTGGAAATGGAATATTTCCTTGAACATTCAAATGACATGCAATGCTGACCTTTCCATTAACCACTGCAGTATTAGTTATCTAGTTCCACACATGATGCAACTGTGTCCTTCATGAGCATCCACAGAGGATGGCGTACCTGCATTTTGGGCAAGTAACCAAGCTGTCAATGAATAGGTACAGAAGGAATCCCGGATGAGAACAAATGCCTGCAAGTCCCATCATTCCTTGTCCATGATGCATGAAATACCCACCTCCCGCCAGGCACAGAGTAACCTGATCAAAAAACACAGTAGTGTAGCCTGGTATGCATGAAAGTAGGCACCCCATTCCCTGCAAAAATCATGGTCCCTTTCAATACACAGGTAGACCATAAAATGGGCATTCGCCATGCCCATTATTGTACCTATTGGTGTGATCTCCGAACAGGCCTAAACCCATTAAATATAATGCAGGATATACTACACTCTTCTACATAGGCCCATTCAAAGATACAGACACTGCAAGTGTCGTTATTGGAGGTATTCACAAACATATCAGCACACAAAGGCCACTATCACAATGGTTATAGTTATGAGCACCAACAGTCACATTTAACACTGTTATTTCCACCTGTAGTAGGTAACTCAAGCTATCTGCTGTTACTGTGATTGATGATACATCTGAGGCACCCTGGTACACCACAGGCGGTGGCCTATAATAAGGCCCGCATGAGGACCAGAGCATGTATTGAGCACACATTTGGACTGCTAATGGGAAGGTTGTTTCTAAAATATCCTATCCTGACCATCACACTACAAATTAAAACAATAGAAATGTGTAAGGAAATTTCTTCATCTTGATATTGGCAAAAAGTGTTCACAAATGAAGTATGAATAGCTTCAACAAAAATGTTCTCCAAGGTGGAAGCCCTTGCATCCAGACGGCATAGCCCTTCCCCTGGGTTCTTGATTAGGTTGGCAATTGTCTCTATTACTAACGGTTCCTTTGTGTCTTGCCTTGATTCACAACGTTCCTACTTAGGCAACAAGTTCAGCAACAGTCTTTCATTAACAAAACATTCTCCTTGATTTAGAAGCACTGTCTTTTTTTAACACCAATCTTTCCTTGCTTTAGAAACACTGGCCCTCATTATGAGTTTGCCGGTACAGTAACAACGGTACCGGT
This sequence comes from Ambystoma mexicanum, assembly GCF_040938575.1. Lineage (NCBI taxonomy): Eukaryota > Metazoa > Chordata > Amphibia > Caudata > Ambystomatidae > Ambystoma > Ambystoma mexicanum. The sequence goes on along the minus strand of NC_090933.1, from coordinate 49,717,997 downwards.
AAACTTGCCTGTACCGTTGTTACCATACCAGCAAACTACAAGTGCTGCTCGCAGGTGTCTTTGCAGCCCCCAGGTCTGACCTGGTGGCCGTACCTGCACCCGCGAGCAGAACAGGACGGTAGCACAGCATGGTACCCCAGCTCAAATGGGAATTGGGAAAAAAAAATTCTGGCACCTAGAAAAGGGCAATTACCGGGTCCGGCAAGGTCATAATGACCCGGTAATTGCCCTTTTCTGGGCGCCGGAAATAAAATGAATACCGGCTGCAGCCGTGCCTATACTACAGGCCCGGCTACCACCAGCCTCGTAATGAAGCCCACTGTCTTTAGTTAACATTTCTGGAAGCTTTGCACATTGCCTGGAATGCTCCCCTGCCAGGTGTATTTATGCAATTCCAGCTTCCTGGTGTACTTTCCTGCCAGGACTCTGTATGCAATGCCAACTGCCAGGTCTTCAAATGTGGTTTTCACTTGCCTGGTTTACTCCCATGCCAGGACTTCGTATGTCTTGCAGTTGCCTGGTGTCTTGCTTTGCCAGGACTTCTCATGTGTTTCAATTGCCTGGTGTCTTGCTTTGCCAGGGCTTCTCATGTGTTTCACATTTTCTCTGTATCACCAATACTTTATGCATTGTTCTTGGCTTGGTATATGGGTTTGCAGAAAGGTTTATTCAAGATTTACCCCACCCTTGCACTTCATGCAGCCACAGCCCTTTGGGGATTGAAGAGGAGTAGACCAAAAGCAACTCCCCCTCTGGTGATGGACAGATGAACATGTCATTCAGTGCCCGTGCCCCCCCTCCTGCCCAATATTGAAAAAGTAAGAAGCATTATTCATAAGAGCCAGCCATACCGCCCTTATCCCAGGCAGGTGCATTAGGGAATAGATGCAATGTAAATTGAAAGTGGCAAGAATAGGTTAAAGGAGTACATATGTACACGGTCAAGAGATATGAAGAATATTACACTGCACACATTCATGTAGGCAAATACATACATAAGGAAATGCATACATGTACGTACTACATGAATAAGATATGGATATATTTAATGAACATAGACATGCTACAGCAAAAGGTACCCATCTTATTTAAAATGGATGCCATATATACATTACAAATGAATACAGGCCATAAGCCTCAGACACGTTAGAGATAGAAGAACTTTGAGACTTTCTTCATTTCAGCTTGTTCCATAGTTGACTGAACAAACGCTCCCAGCTGGCTGTGGGGAAAATAAATGTCTCTGTTTCTTGCACTTTGTGCATCTTAATCCAAAGATTGCTGTACTGGGTTATGTCTGAGAAATGACCCGTTATACGGGATTGTACTTTGCCTTTTCTGCATTCAAACAATCTTCTTGTTGTGTTAACAATGGTGTAACGTTCGAATTGTTTTTGCTGCACTCATGGAATGCCCCAGGATGCCAACTGGCTTCGGGTAGACTCACTGGCGTCCTCCAGCATGTCATGTTCACGCTTCTACGGCATGTTGCCTTCACCCCTTTCCACACTCGAGCATGCAGATGCTCTTCTGGCTTCCTTCGTGGCACCGCAGTCACACGCCTTCTTCCCTTCAGGTCAAGAACACCACCTTCTCGACCTGCCGAGGACCCAGGACCTCTCTCGTGGCTCCCAGCATCTCCACAGCATGTCTGTCTCTGGCACAGTGTCTCTCCTTCTAACATGGCAGCCTTTTCTGCTTCGTACACCGGTACATGATCTTCACATTCATGAGATTTGGGACAGCTGCCAATGGGCCTCATTACGAGGTTGCCACCAACACAAGCGGTGGTGGTAAGGGTTAAGCTCCATTTCCATGAATTCTTATAGGATTCCATGGAAATGGGGTCACGGAAGCACCAGCACCGTTGCTAATTGTGCCGCTGTTTCTGTGATAACCATGCCGTTAGAGGCCTGAACTCTAAGCACGTCAGGTCTGTCAGGGGATTTGTGGCCCCTACCAGCATTGTTGTAGTTCTGGCACCCTTATTACAGCCCCGCCATACTTGTAATGAGGGCCAACATCTTCTCTATGACTGCCTCCCTCAATACAGTGCTCCCAATGTTTAAATGTCCCTCGCATATGTACTTTCAAAAAAACAACTAGACTGCATATTGTGTTTCATACTATTGATACCTTGTTCAAACTCCAGCATCTTCCTTATCTCAGTACTTGGGGAATTCTGGGAGTTGACATCCATAGATTTCATGTGACACATGGTATTTGAATAGTTCTTCTCAGTGATTTTAGACAAAGATACTTTAGAAGAAAAGGGTGTTGTGTTGCAGCTTTGTGTGCTTGTGTCATAGTTGGATGTTTGACCAGATAAATATGAGGAAGAAGGTTTATTTATTTCTTCTACAAGAGGGAACAAGCAGCGTACAGTATGCCATTAGGGTCTTGGGTATTAGAGGGTCTTCCGCATGTGAAAGGGGGAGATACCGCATCTCCTCCAATGAAGTCTTGACATCTCTCCAGTAGTTGTCACCTCCCATGTGATCCTCCCTCATAAAGTAGCCCATAGGGTCAGGATTAGGTAGGGCTACCGTCCCCTGGCCACATGGGAGGAGGTCACTGCCGGGGAATCTGTGATGACTCCTTTGGATTCATCACACAGAACAGTACATTGCTGCACAACATGTTTGTACACAGGAATATTTCCAATCTCTCCAGGTCAGGACAGCACCCCCCTCTGATGGTGAGGAAGATGTAGAGGAGCAGCTACATGCCTCTGCAGGAAATCCCGCCCCTACCTCCTCTATGTGGGATGCCTGAGATCGTGCCTTGCTTAAATGTAGCAGTTTTGCCAATTTGCCAAAGAGACGACCATCTGAGGGAAGAACTCCCTGCAAGGATACAAAAAACTAGCAAAAAGAGGAGCTGGTGACGTCACGAAAGACGAGCGTGACACCCTCAGAAAACTGACTGAAGAGAATGTACGGACATTACAGAAACTGATGACAAAGTTAAGAATCGAGTAAACTTTCATATGCGAAAAGAAGATTGCATGTGTGCGAAGCACTGCAGAAAATGCAAGCCGCTCAATAACGATACAGATGCTGTAACACAAGTAGATTAAGAAATCTTAGAAGCTGGCTATATGTAGTGAATAGACTGCAGGCGAAGCCGCCATTGTATAGAAGCTGGACACCGGTGTCACAAATTTAGTAAGCCAGGACCCAAGGAGAGGAAAAGCCGCGAACTGTGTCGCAGCAAGAATTAGCTGAGATTGTGGAAGAGTCTCGAAGGGCTCTCTGGCCTGGTGTCAATGCCGAAGCAGCCAAGACCAGTTATCTATTCTTAAAGGCAGAGACCGTGAGATGCTGAATCATCCCTTGTTAATGTGCAAAGAAACAACACCAAGTGTGGCAAGTTTTATTCCTTTAAGACATTTAAATGCTGCAAAATGGACCAAATCGTGGTCTCCTGTCACGTGAGCCGAGGACGGGAATAGAGCTGAGCGTGGAGTTCTAGAACAATGAAAGGGAAAACCTGTACTCCCATATATTCCAAGAGAGAACGATAATTTGTAAGGCCAAATTCAAAGACAATCTTCATGGCAGAAGGCATGGGTGATGAGAGATGTTGGGCTAATTGGGTTGGGAGGTAAAGTCAAGTCCACCTCCTGGCACGTGGGTTTGAGCTTACTTGCTTTTAAGTGAGCCAAATGTTCCAGAATGGCACAAGCTTGCCAACTAATTGTAGAGGGATGTATAATGAAGGGCCTTATAGTTTGAGTGCCAATGATATACTGTGTACTTAATAATGTTGAAGATGACATGTTTTAGAGGTAGGCATGAGTTGTCCACCTGGCAGTAGAGAACCAATCACAATCCCACCCCTTATAGAAAGTATACTTAGATGTGCAAAACCTATCACAACCCCTCGTAGGTTTTTCTCATTTGCCACGGAGTACTGTAGGACCATCGTGGGAATTGCAAGATAACTGGCCTGCGCAACCTGAAAATTGGCCGTCGGGAGCTGACTTCAAAATTATCCCGACCGCGATTGGCGAGTTGTCCACGCAGTCAAGAGGATGCGAAACGAACCAAAGACGGGGAGTCAGCGGCTGAGCGGCGCCGGCAAGTGTGTAACAACGTAAGTGTGGTCCATGTAACAAGCAATCTTATTTGCAGGGGTGGGAAAGGGATGTGTGAATAGGGGAAGAGGGGCAATGTAGATCACTTTTATTAATTAAAGTCAAGGTATCTAGAGGTAACGTCTGTTAGTGTTGTGTAGCGGTGAGTACGGTTCTGGTGTTTTGTACATTTGGTTGGTCACTTGATGTGTTCAGGCTGTAAAATTAATAGTAGACGTAATGGATCCCTATGAGTCAGATGTTTTAGTTCAGCGAATAGAAAAAGTATTCCCATGAATGTTAGCTGAGGCTATCTAGTGTGGAAGGTGAATTGACTGGTTAGGTCTCCCTGGTGAGAGGCGTACCATCCGTTAGGTGACGCAGCGGGTACAGTTAATTCACGCAAAGGTTAAGAGGTTGAAGAACGGATACTCCACTCCTGGAAGGTGGGAAGACAGCTGTAAGGGGTTTTGTGGGTGGGATTGAAATAACATATTGTTTGTCTGTCACAGCACGTAGTGTTTTTTTCCTCTCATCTGAACAGTATTTGGTGATGTCACCCATAGGCAATTACATAGGACCCTGCATTGTGGATTGGTAACGGATTAGCAAGCAGGTATTCCTCGGATTGGTAGACAGGTGACTGAGCGGCAGTGCACGGATGGTGCCTGTTTACGATTGAGGTGGTACACTGGACAACGGTAGTTCAGGACAAAGGCGGGGCCGTACAAGAGTATGCTGCACAAGGTGCAGAGCCACAGAGGCTCGTAAAAGAGAAAAGAAAGAAGAACGCTGTACATTGTACTGTATAACCTGTGAATTTTCCTTCCTGACGTAACAGCGGAGTGTCGAAACCCTCAACTAGAGGTCAGGTAAAATACAGACTGGTATCGTCCTGCATGGGGAGACAGTAGGGAAGGGGAGGAAAATGTATGGTGGTTCAGGAATGGTGTTAACCCCTATTCAGCACATGTGTCTCACTCTGCCCCTTTGTAAGGACAAAGTTATAAAGTATAGTGTGCAATGGTCCAAAAGCACAGAAGGGAAAGTAATTCGACCATGGCCGCCTAGTGGCAGTTTTTCCTCAGACGCGCTGCAATCACTACTGATGCACATACAAAACACATACAAGGGGGAAATGTTGGCTAACTGAATGGAAATATAGGAGTTATGGTGTATGTTTCAGGCGGACCGACCGTGGATGGTGAGCATGCGGGGGGAAAGGGAGGAGGGCGTGGATTCATGTGCGCCACCTCCAGCACCACCAGCGTCACTTCTGACAACTTAGAGGAGGAGCAGGGCTTATACCCGTTACTGTGAGCCTCGAGAACTAAAAGTGGCAGAGGGATATTCCAGCCCCACAAACAAACCACCCCCATATGCTCCAGAGGTACACGCCCCGGTCATCCCACCGGGAGAAACAGGGGAGGAGGCCACTAGCACGGGCCTTGACGAAGAAGGTCTGTGATGCGCGAAAACAGAGTTTGCAGGGATAGGCCCAGATGAATGGGTGGAGGCATTACACGGGGTTACAACAGGACAGGCAGAAGGTGCTGCAAGGGTGATAGAGGGGTTAGAGCTGGGACAGGGATGTAGGGGGAAATTGACACACAAGGTAAGTAAAGACCAGCAGATGGAGAATGCGGAGGAAAAGGTGGAAAAGTAAAGGGGAGAACGGAAGGGAACAATAATAAAGGGGCTGGAGCTCAAGGGGCGGGAATGGCAGGGACGGTCAACTCAGACGGACAGGGAACGGTAAGAGGAAGTCAGTAGGGAAGCGGAGAGAATGAAGCAGATCACAGAAATGGAGGAGGTGGAAAAGGTGATGGAGAAACAAAAAAGGGAAGATGCAGAAAGAGAGATGTCGTTGTGGAGGAAGAAGATATTATTACAACAGACACGTAAATATGAAGAAGGGAAGTTGAAGGAGCTGAGGTTGGCGAGAATAACTAAGGAACGCAATGAGGGGAACGAGGACGAGCGGGCACTCAAAAGGGTTCGAGAGGTGATACAGGAATAGTTGGGCAGAAAGAGGCATGATGAGGAATGGCAAGGGGAGCGACTGGACGGGCAGGCTTTACAATGGGCTACAGTGGGCAGCATGGGCGCGTCTAAGGCACCGTGTTGAGATAGAGAATATGGGAATAAAGGAGGAGTAAGATGTATGCGGGTTAACGAACATTGATCTTGAAACGGTAACTGTGCGTTACCCACACGCGCACAAACTGACGTTCTCGGGTGGGTTTTGTAGCGAAGAGGAAGATAACAGCAGAGACTATAACCCAATTGCTGAAAGAAGGGGAGGGCCTAGCAAATTCTACATAACATGAACAGTTACAGGGATGACAGTAACACAGACAAGGGTACACGCACGCTCACAAGGCGTGTTCAATGGGGTGCGAGACACACCACGTCTACCGCACGCAAAACAGGTGATGGACATAGACTCAGCGGCGGAAGATGAGAGGGGGCCTATTCAGATGTGACAGAATAGGCGCACGCCAGAAGAGAAGGACGCATCTTCGCAGATGCCCTTACTGGAGAAGGGTGGAAGCAGGCCACAGTATATACCGTGGAAACAGACAGACAAGGAGAACATTAAGCTGTGATTACCTTCCCTAAGTGGGGGGGCAGGGTAATGGATATACGAAAGGGAGAAGCTGACGGCAGGGCATAGACTGGCGCTGCGGGATGTCAAAGGTCTATTTGTGTCCATAGTGGTTGACACTGCAGACAATATCTGGAAAAGGGCAGGATTCCCAGGGGTGACCACACACAATACAGCAGACGACTGGGCACCATTCGTAAATTGTAGACCTGCAGTATGGCAAGCATTACAGATGCATTATCCTGACACATCAGACATAGGTGCAATCACGTTATGCAAAATGCGTGACGATGAGGATCCCATTAGCTATATTCAGGAGATTCAGGAACGCTGGTGCCTTGAAACTCAAGAGCAACGGGATAAAACTATAGCAATCTTTTATCACATTCTGATACAAGGGTTACCAGACCCAGTCCAGAGACAACTAAAGAAATTGGTGGGGATGGAGGCCAAAGCATGGTCGAAAAAACAGCTCACAATAGTACACCACTGTAGGCTATGGCAAGATCAGATGAAGCAGAAGGCTGAAGATAGGAAGGCAGATGAAGCAACACTAGTGCAAAAGAAATTATTCAAGTACGCCCTGGAAGGTGCATTCATAACCAGCCCAGCCCCACAACAGCACATAGCAGTACCGCAGCCTCAACAGCAGCAACAGTACCACACAGCATAGCAATTCATGCCCCAACAGGGAGGAGGATATGTGGGAATAGGTGGGAAGCCAGGCAACTATCGAGGGCGGGGAGGATTCCAGAGAGGATGCCCAAGGGGTGGGTTCAGGGGCTACCCACAGGGACAGGGGGAAGGAGGAATGGGGTACCCATGGCAAGCACGGGAACCTCAGCAATGTTGGAATTGTGGCCAACTCTGACATTTCTCTCACCCCTGCCGGAGCAGGGGGATGCAGCCAGGATGGGGCAAGCAGGGCCAACAGGACTACCAGAATGGGCAGAGCGGGTATTATGTGCCGGACGCACGACAGACAGGGCCACTACACAACGTACCACAACCCATCACCCCAGGTACAGCAGCAACAGACGATACCAGTAACCACACATGCACATGTGTTGTACACACATCAGCCACTACAACAGGGCATGACAGCTCCACAGCCCCAAAGCACGGCATCGGTACAGCAGTTGATGCAAATAAAGGACGATTCCACGCGAACCTTGAACACCACTGCAATGGTACCCATAACCAGGATGGGTGGGGTGACGCTGGTGGGGCCCAACCCATACACAGGTAATGGACAATCACTCATTGTACCCTGAATAGGACAGCCACAGGTGAACTTGTTGTGTCCCATCCTATCAGTCACACCTAATCCTGCGGAGGAACCTCGCACAAGGGTGGCAATAGGTGACAAAGTCCCTTCCTTTCTGGTTGACACTGGGGCGACTAGGTCGTGCAGACGGGAGGGAAAGTATAAATTGTCAGGCGATGTCATGAACACTGAAGGATTCTCTGGGGCTCGAGAAGTGGTTCCTTCTACTGATAACATCTCCTTATATATAGGAGATCATGACTTAACGCTAACCCTACCTTTACTCCAAGCACACACCTGTCAACATACCGAGACGCGACATAATGAGCCCACTGAACATGACGATCGCCTTTAAAGACAAAAAAGGCATAATTTGCTCTACACCAGGCATTCACATGCTCAGAGCCAGGCACATGCTTCAAGCATACTGTGGGCAACGGGTACAGAGGGGGGAGCCTGTTGACGCAGAGGCCTTCCTGTAAGGAACAGACCTGGCCCTTGCGTGGTTGCCTGGGATCCCTGGGAAGGTATGGAGAAGACCCAGTGAGTACCTCTTTAGGCCAGAAACACCAGCTGATGAAACGGAAGGGGCATTCATATCACTCGACAGAGCGGATAATGGGACGAGATGAATGGGTTGCGGTACACACACTAGATGACCAAGGAAAGGCATGGAGGGCCATAATAGCACTGGGAGAAGGATGCCGGCTAAAACAAGTGAGAGATGAGGATTTGTTCACACAAGCAAAGGGGAAAAGTGATATAATGCTAGGTATGAGCGTGTAAATTTGGATATATGCATAACATACCAGGAGGTGGCACAGAGAATGGCAATGGCCATAGAGGCTTCACCTTCATTCTGTTAAGAGGACCTAGCAAAGGTACCCGAGTCGATATGGACTACCAGCCTGTATGATGTTGGGTGCATAAAAAGCATAGGAGTAGTGTAAATAAAACTGAAGCCAGGAGAAATCCTGTCCAGAGCTCGGCAGTACCCATTGACTGAGGATGCAGATGAAGGCATTTATGAGACAATCATTGCCCTTATAGATGGAGGTATTCTGGTGCCATCAGAGTCTCCATGCAACACTGCGGTGTACCCCGTTTTCAAGGTAAATGGGGGGTGTTGGGTTTCATACAAGATTTGAAGCCCCTTAACAGTATCGTAGAGGCAGAATACCCAGTAGCAGCCAACCCTGCCACTTTTTTATGTGGCATCCCTGTTGAAGCAACAGTTTCCACAGTCATAGACCTCAAGAACGCGTTTTTCTCAATACCCTTGCACCCTGACTCACAGGACTTAACGAGTTTCATGTACCACAAGCAGAAGTGGAAGCACACAAGGTTGCCGCAAGAATACCCCGAATCACTCTCCATTTTCAATAGAATAATACAGTTGGACTTGGCTAAGGTCCAAACAAAAGGTTCAGTGCTGCAGTATGTAGACGATATTCTCATCTGCAGTGTCACTGAGGAGGAGTGCAGGGAAGACTTGATACACATGCTCACCGTGCTGGCAGAAAAGGGATATGAGGTGGACAAAGCCAAACTACAATACTGCCAGAGGGAGATGCTGTACCTCAGTCAGGTGATCTCACAGAATGGCAAGCACATAGCACCTAGCAGGACACAATCAATACTCTCCACGCCCCAGCCAAAGACAGTAAGGGAACTGCAGCGATTCCTAGGATTATGCAACTACTATAGAGCATGGGTGTTTGATTACAGCACTTATATTTGTCCCTTACTCGCGGCACTAAAGGAGGCGCAGAGGAACAACAAACAGTTGTGTTGGACAAGCAAAATGACTGAAGCATTCAGCAAGCTCAAACAAGCGATTTCCACAGCTCCTGTATTAGGGACACCAGATTACAAAAAAGGAGTTTTTCCTGTTCTCCCACTCAGATGGTCGGGTCATAAAAGCAGTATTGACACAAAAAACAAGCATGGGTCACAAACCAATAGCAAACTGCAGCGGCCAACTGGACGCAGTGATGCTAGGGCATTTTCCGTGCGAACAACATTTGGCTGCTGCAGCATTCGCAGTGGAAATTCATTACCAATAAACATGGGGTGCTCGACAACCCTTTTTGTGGAGCACGCCCTATTTGCAATACTGCATGAGCCAAAAAATACACTGACCACCCAGAGAGTGACAGGATATGACATTATACTGTCATGACCTGAGTTAAAAATAGTATGATGTAAAAATGTAAACCCAGTGCAGTTTCTGGCAGAAGAACATGAAGAAGGGGAATATGATTGCACACAGGCTATTGAAATATACACAGCAACACGAAAGGTGGAGGTACACGCACTTGAGGGCAGAGAAGTACTGTACATTGATGGATCATCAACGAGCTACCAAGGGTATGGTATACATAAAACATAAGCAGTGGTAAGAGTGAGAGACGACTGGTCAAGCGAAGTGGTGAGAAGCGTTCGGCTCCCCTCACATTACTCTGCACTAGCAGCAGAATTATTGGCTCTCATACTGGCACTCAGGGAATGTGACGGGAGGAGGGTCACTATCTATTCGGATAGTGCTTATGTGATGTCAACAGTACACTCAGGGTTGCGAGGTGGTTAAGACGGAGGTTTAGGAAAGCGGACGGGACCCCTGTACAACACGCGCTGCTCTTGGGAGAACTGATAGAGGCAGTCGTGTACCCAGCAGAATTGGCATTGGTGAAGTGTCAGGCACACACCAACAAAGAGGACCCAATATGAAAGGGGAACGAGGCAGCAGACTACCATGCAAAACATGCATCATATTTCGGAGAGATGTGGGACATACCAGAAAAACAAAAAGAGAAGGGAAGGGTGAGGCAAATGTTAATGAAGGAAGGATACAATCATTTACTGGAAAGTCAAATTATGGAACTGCAAGCAGCAGCACTACCAATGGACGAAAAGGAACTCTGGGTAAAAAGAGGGTGTTCAATGTCCCCAAATGACACCTTATGCTGCCAAAATAACACTGGAAAAGTGGTAATGCCACGTGTACTACTGGAAATAGCGCTCATGCAACTGCACCATCCTGCGCACACTGGGAAAGAGGTAATTGCAGCACATATTGGGGAATAATAGTTCTGTCCAGATTTAAACATGCATGTGTCCAATTTTATCAATAATTGTTCGACATGCCAACAATTCACTGTTGGACATTCATTAAGGCTAATAGCAGGAGTTCCCTGTCCTGAGGGCCCCTTCTCGCACCTCCATGTTGATTACGTGGATATGATCCATGTATGCCAAGGTTATCAATACATGATGGTGATAGTAAGCCCGTTCTTGAAGTTGATTGAGGCCGGTCCATGCTCTCATGCATTTTCCTTCAGAGCGGCCATGTTACACATCGCTGCAAGTGGTCTTTATGGGCACGGACCCGCTTGTGCGGCGCCCTGATTCCTAACATTTCTAAGATGGAAGCTGGTGAATTTTCCCGACCCGCTGGCAGCGGTCTAGTGGTTGCACGCTCCCTTGACGTGCGGACGACCGATCATGTGATCCTTTATCCGGAAACGAAGCGACCAGTGCTTCGCGTCGCTTCTGCCTTTGACGCTCCGTGAGTTCGCTTCTGAAACCTTTCTCTTCATGCTCTCATTTCTTTCTGTTGTTTACGGCTCCTACTTACCCTGTGTTACTTTCTCTCGTCAGATCCTCCTCTCAGCCTTCGCTGGTTTCATTCTCAACCGGCTTCGTGAATCCATCTTATTTGTCTCCCATTCCGGACAGATCCCCATCTGAGTAAGTTCCCTTTCTCTAGGATTCCCTTGAATATTTTATCAGATTCTCATCTCCTGTTATCCTTCCAGACTCTCCCGACTCGCCCGAAGCTGTCCTTTTCAGCCAGGTTCCAGATCCGAACTTTCCCTCAGTCCTATTCGGGTGAGAGTGTTCCCATTGATATCTCTTTCCTTTTCCTTCTATGGGCCCTCCTCTAACCTAACCCTCCTCTAACCTGCTCCCTATTTCTTCACTTTTCATTCCTGCAGACAAGGTGTCTTGTGTGATTCCCGGGGGTTCCTGTCAGAGACGTCCAACCTTCCATCGTAAAACCTGATCTACACGAGCTGGGATTTCGTCCAGGGTTTTCTTCCCATTGAGGGTTTCTCTGGGAGTCCTGCCCGCTCTCCTGGGTTACATTACCCTGGGCTGAGTGGCCAGGGCTATCACTGGGAAATCTTCACAGCTGCTTAATCCTCCCAGTTGGAGTCATCGATTGCCAAGGTGAGCTGTGTGTGAGCTATTACTTGATTTAATTCTACAACAGCTTACTCAGATTTACACAGTTCCCTAACAGTAATAACAGTAAGCGACGCCCTAAAAGAATATTGGCAATCGTAATTCCAAATGGAACAACAAATGCAGCAGCTAATGACGGCCATGCAGGCCATGTCATTAGAGGTACAATCCTTGAAACAGGATAATGCTCAACTACGACATCACGTAGCTAGAGCTTTTTCAGACACTCCCCCGTCGTCCTTACATTCCATTATGTACGACGGTGATCCCTACAGACTAAAAGAATTCTTTGACAGTTGTACCGTCCAATTCACATTGAAACCTCGCTTCTTCCCTACCGATAAAGATAAGGTAGGCTATATTATTTCCCACCTTTCTGGTCCTGCGTTAGCTTGGGCGACTCCTTTAGTAACCTCCAACAATGTTATTCTCGATTCTTACACCGCCTTCACTAACAGCCTCAAAACCATGTTTGGAAGAAAGGAGATTTCGGTTGCCACACAAGAGAGACTTCTCGATTTGAAACAAGGAAACAAAGAATTACTTTGGTATATCACTCAGTTTAAACAACTATCCTCTGAACTAGGCTGGCCAGATGAAGGTCTCCTCACTCTTTTTCGGAGAGGTCTCACAGATGAACTAAAAGACGAGGTCTCTAAAGTCCCTCGTCCCGCTAATCTAGCTGATATGATCACATTAACCATGCAGATTGATTACCGAATGCATGAAAGGACATGCGAAAAGAAAAAGGGGAAAGGAACACGACCACAGTGGGATCATTCCCCAACCCCTCAGAAATCTCTGTCTCCTACTGAAGAACCCATGCAAGTTGGGACCCTTCGAGGACCGATTTCAGCTACTGAAAGGGATAGGAGAAGATCTTTGAAACTATGTATGTACTGTGGGTCCTCTACTCATGTTTTGAAAGACTGTCACTTAGTTCCTCCTCGTCGCTCTCCTATTCCCAAGTCGGGAAACTTCAAAGCCTTACCGTTGGGGGAAGACCGGTAAGTGCCCAGCACCATTCTTCCCCGTATCAGACCAGTATGTCACTTGACAACTCTCTCAGCAACCAGGCCATGGTGGTAGTTTCTCTTTCCATCCTGCTACCAGAAAATGTCATCCCAGGTATTCCGGCCTTAATAGACTGTGGAGCGGCCGGTAACTTTGTGGATGTGGAGTGGGCAAAATTACACGGTATCTCTCAGGAACCAAAGACTTTGGTTACTCCTATTCAGGGAGTAGATGGTACACCTCTGAGTTCGGGCCCCATTAAAGAGCAAACCATTCCGCTCACTTGTAAAATATCTAGCCATAAAGAAACCCTGGTTTTTGATGTAATCAGAACTGCCCATTACCCAATTATCCTAGGACTCCCTTGGCTGAGATTACATAACCCATTCATAAACTGGGCTGCTGGAACCCTTTTTCTAGGGTCAGAATATTGTGTCCGTCATTGTCTTTCTCAAGAATCAGTGGGGATCTGTATACCTTCAGATGAGACACTCAAACCGACTGTATCTTCCATCAGTCAACTTGAGATTCCTGACTGTCATGAGCCTTACCGATCAGTGTTTGAAAACCCTGAATTTCCTAATCTCCCTCCTCATCGAAGAGATGACTGTCACATAGACCTGCTTCCCGACCAGCCCATTCCCTTTGGCCGCATGTACGTTCTTTTGCAAAGAGAAAAGTCGGCATTAAAAGAATACCTTCAAACCCATTTACGGAATGGTCTCATTTCTGAGTCGGTGTCTCCTGCAGGAGCATCATTATTCTTTATCCCCAAAAAGGACTCTGATGAGCTCCGTCCCTGTATTGATTATCGGGGTCTCAACAAGATAACCACTACTGACAAATATCCCATGCCTCTCATCACGGACATTGTTGAAGCGGTTCGAGGGGCGTCTTGGTATACCAAGTTGGACCTTCGCGGTGCATACCATCTTATTCGTATTGCACCCGGAGACGAATGGAAGACCGCATTTCGGACTCCTTTTGGACATTATGAATATCACGTTATGCCATTTGGCTTAGTTAATGCTCCTGCGATATTTCAGAGATTCATGGACCATCTATTTGCCGACATATTGTTCCGGTTCGTCATCACCTATCTCGACGATATCCTTGTTTACTCCAACAAACAAGAGGAACATATTCATCATGTTAACACCGTACTAGAACGCCTGCAATCCAACTATCTCTACTGCAAAGCATCCAAATGTGAATTCCATCAGAGACAAGTTACCTACCTAGGATTTGTCCTATCCTCCCTGGGCATTTCCATGGACCCCAAGAAGATATCCGCAGTGGTGGATTGGCCTATTCCAACAGGAATAAAGGACATACAGAGGTTTTTGGGGTTCGCAAATTTTTATCGTAAATTCATTCCTTCCTTTTCAGAAATCATACTCCCCTTGACTCGACTTCTCAAGAAAGGGGTATCATTTGTTTGGAATGAATCAGCTCAGAAAGCATTCGATATTTTGAAGGAAATGTTTACTTCCTCAACAATTTTGATCAACCCTGACCAATCCAAACAATTCATTGTCGAGACAGACGCTTCTCAGAATGTGTTACGAGCTGTGTTGTTACAGTCATCAGAACAAGATGAAGAAAGACCGGTGGCATACTTATCCAAGACATTTAATTCTGCTGAGATAAATCATTCAGTACTTGAGAAGGAACTGATGGCTATCAAACGCGCCTTCGAGGAATGGAGACATTTGCTTTTGGGCTCTCCCTTTCCTGTTTTGGTGCGTACTGATCACCAAAATCTCAAGGTTCCTCAAAATTCTTATACCACTAACAGCAGACAAGCACGTTGGGCTTACTTCTTCTTACCTTTTCGGATAGAATTTATATACTTGCCTGGCAGACAGAATTTAAGAGCAGATGCTTTATCCCGTAAGGATTCTCCAACTTCCTCGTTTTGCCCAGAAAAGATGTTCCCCAATGCTCGGTTTATTGCAGTACTCACTGATTTCCTGCAAGAGGTTCGAACAGCCACCGCTTGTAATAAGACTTTTTGTGAAGACCTGGCATCTACTTATCTTCTCTCCAAAGAAACAGAATACTACTTTCATGGTACTCAAGTTTTGATTCCCGTTCCTTCTTTACAACTGGAGGTGTTAAAAATCTGCCATGACTCACGAGCTGCAGGACATAGGGGAGTACTTTCCACATTGGAACTCATCCAACGACATTTCTGGTGGCCTTCCATGAGATCTGATGTCCGGGACTATGTGGCCGCCTGTAAGATCTGTGCTCTTGCTAAGTCTCCTCGCTCACCACCATTAGGGTTATTAGCAAGAATGCCCTTACCAGACCGTCCTTGGCAAATCATTTCCACTGATTTCATATCTGACCTACCGCCATCAGCGAATATGACTACTATCATGGTAAAGATCGATTACTTCACCAAGTTAGCACACTTTACCCCTCTGCGAAGATTACCAAATGCTCCTTCCATGGCCAACATTTTTCTCTCTGAGGTATTTTCTCGCCATGGTCTACCGGACACAATTGTGTCGGACAGAGGTCCCCAGTACACCTCTCTCTTTTGGCAACAGGTCTGCCGCATTCTGGGTATTAAACGTGCCCTCTCTTCTGGATATCATCCTCAGACGAACGGTCAAACTGATCGATTGAACCAAACCCTCGAGGGATATTTACGGTGCTTTATTTCAGCGGCTCAAGACAATTGGGTGGAACTGCTCCCACTAGCAGAATTTGCGTACAACAATTCTTTACATTCTGCTCTCCAGTCCACTCCCTTCTTTTGTACCTATGGTTATCACCCTTCCTTTGCTCCGAGTGTGTCTCCCTCCGATTCTGGCTGTCCGGGTGTGGATTCTCTGATTGCGGATATCCATGAGGGACAGAGACTGGCTAAGCAGTCGTTGCAGAAAGCTCAGGATCGAGCAAAGAAGTATGCTGATCGTCATCGTATAACGCTCACCTGATTCCCGTAGAGGCGCCGGTCTTGACTGGGCGTATACCGTATCTTCAAAGGTGATGTGTAACACACGGCTGGCTCTTTGGGCTGGACCTCAGTGCACTGTATGTCTGGCTCGAAGGGTAAGATGTCTGCAGATAGAAAATGTGGGATTAATGAACTGGGTTATTGAATGTCTCTCTCTTCTTCCCTTTCTCTTCTCCTGTAGAACCCCAAAGGTTAACGCTCTCACCTTAGGTAAGTGAACGCCGTGCTCTCCATCTGCCTCGAGGCAGGGTGCTGTAACCAGTTTCTTCACTGGATAAGGGGAGCAGGCCTCTTGACTTCAGAGGACTGCTGTACGTCGTTTACTGCACGAACGGTAAGTTTCGAGTAATTCTAATGTCTTTAAAGTCTTTAGTAATGATGTCTCTTGTTTTGCAGGGTTCCGGCGATGGCGGATGGCGGGCTGAAGTGAGTTGAAGATGGAGCCCGTGTGATGAATAGAAGCGCCTGGAAGCACGTAAGTAAGCGCTTGTTGCCTGCTTCACGATGCGCTCTAACTGTCTTTTTATTTTGCAGGTACAAGTTCGGGGCGGCTGCAGGGTGCCGGAATACCCACTGGGTTAGATGTGGAAAGGAGTAATGGCACGTGAGTATTAAAGTTCCCCAATGTCTTTAAACGCACCTTGTTTTGTCTTTCAGATGCGGGATGCAGCGCCGAAGGACTCCGGAGCGTGCGAAG
This sequence comes from Ambystoma mexicanum, assembly GCF_040938575.1. NCBI lineage: Eukaryota > Metazoa > Chordata > Amphibia > Caudata > Ambystomatidae > Ambystoma > Ambystoma mexicanum. Next base: position 49,701,114 of record NC_090933.1, on the reverse strand, counting down.
AGTTGGTAAGCTTTTGTCTTTCAGATGCCGGAATGCAGTGTGAAGACTTCCGGAGCGCACGAAGAGTAGGTAAGCCTTTGTCTTTCAGATGCCGGAATGCAGCGCGAGGCGTTGGTGACAGCCGATGGACCAGGTAAGTGAAGAGCTGTCACTGAAGACCGTAATGCTAACCTGTTCTTTCTTGTCTTTATAGGTGTTGCTGAAGACTGGATTCAGAATGGTAAGCCTTTTTCCTTAGGCCCAGGATCAGATGCAGAAGACACGATGAGCGTTCTGCTGCTGAGGATGCAGAATAACGCAAAGCAAGATTCATCCATCGGGTGTGGTTTAAATAGCCTCCTGTAGTGCTTAGGTGTCTCCTTCCACAGCCACGCCTAGGTAAGAAAAGAGTTCCTGCTTTCCAGAAGAGTTCCAGTGTTCTGAATCTAGGGAGTGGCTCCTGCCCCACCCAACAGGAAAAGTAGTTCCAAACAGAAGAGGATCAGAGGCTCAACTGGCAGGCAAGTAAGCAGCATGGTCTGCTGCAGGTAAGTCCACCCAAGCATTATGAGCCCGGCGCTTCCAGCGCTGGGACTGGGCATATTTATGAGCCTGGTGCCACTGGCGCCAGGACTGGGTCCAAAAGGTCCCAATTGGGACTGCTTGGCACTCGGAACCTGGGTTATGGATCTGCTTCCAAGGGATTTGGGAAAACCCTGACCTTTTGGAAGCAGAGATCATGACAGTACCCCCCCTCAAGGCCCCTCCCAAACCGGGCTTCTCCGGGGGTTTTGGCTTGTCAGGAAATGTTCGGTGAAATCTTTTGATTAGGCGAGGAGCGTGGACATATTCAGCAGGTTCCCAGGATCTCTCTTGGGGGCCGTAGCCTTTCCAGTCAATTAGGTAGAATAGTTTAGATTTGGAGATCTTGGAGTCCAGAATGCTTTTGACTTCAAACTCGAGTTCTCCATCAACTAGGATAGGTTTTGGAGATTTGGTTAGTCGGGTTTGAGGTTGCACGGGTTTTAATAGGGAGACGTGGAAGACCGGATGTATCTTCATGTGCGGGGGCAAGTCCAACTTGACCGCTACTGGGTTTACTATGGTAGTGATGGAATAGGGACCAAGGTATCTTGGGTTGAATGTGCGTGGCCCTTTTAGAGGTAGATATTTGGTGGATAACCAGACTTGATCCCCTACTTGATATTGAGGGGCTTCCTTCCGATGTTGATCTGCTCCTTTCTTGTATTGTTCTTTAGCCCTTTGAAGGTGAGAAACAGCTTCCTTAAAGGCTTGGGTGATTGTAGAATGCAGGTAGTCTACTGCTGGTGTTTCAAGATCTTGGAAGGGATCCAACTCCGAGGTTCGAGGGTGACTGCCGTACAAAAGAAAAAACGGGGTTTTCCCAGTTCCCGAATGGACAGAGTTATTGTAGGCATATTCGGCTATCCAAAGGATGTCTTTCCAAGTTTTTTCAGTTTGTTGCAGCATGCAGCGTAAATACTGTTCCAGAGTTTGATTGGTCCTCTCGGTTTGTCCGTCGGTCTGAGGGTGGTGACTGGTCGATAGTCTCACATCAATTTGAGCCGACCGACAGCAACTTCGCCAAAAATGAGAAATAAATTGACTACCTCGATCCGAAATTAGAACCAAAGGAAAACCGTGCAGTCGGACGATGTTTTCGAGAAATTCTCGGGCCAGAGTTGCTGCTGTTGGCAAGCCTTTGAGCGGAATGAAATGCGCCATCTTGGAGAATAAGTCCACGATTACTAAAATCGTATTGTATCCGGAGCATGGAGGTAGATCGGTGATGAAGTCCATAGAAAGCGTATGCCAAGGGCGAGGTGGGATGTCAATAGGGCGTAAGAGGCCTGCTGGTCTTTCCTTTTGACTCTTGTTTTGGGCGCATACTCCACAGGACATTATACAGTCTCTGATATCTTTTTTCCAAGACGGCCACCAGAAGTAGCGCTTGATCTTTTCTGAGGTCTTGGCCATACCGGGATGTCCTTCCATTAAAGCATTGTGATAACAAGAGATTACTTTTTTCTGTAAATCTGTGCTGGGTAGGTATAATCGTTCTTGGAAATACAATAAGTTGTCCTTTACTGCAAAGTCCTTTCCCTACAGATGCCAATTCTGTATGTCTGCTGGAGTTACAAGTTGCCTGGCTTTATCCTTAACTTCCTCTATGGATTCTGTGGCGATTACACCCAGAATTCTTTGTTCGGGAATGATTGGTACAGGTTTAGGGTTGATCAAGTGTTCTTCCACTCCCATCCGAGAAAGGGCATCAGCTTTACCGTTTTTTGTACCAGGTCGATAGGTGATTATGAAGTCAAACTCGGCAAAGAATAATGCCCAACGGAGTTGTCTAGAGGATTGGGCTTTTGCGGTTTTCAAATATTGCAGGTTTCGGTGATCCGTAATCACAGTAACGGTGTGTCGGGCCCCCAGCAGATAATGCCGCCAAGCCTTAAAGGCAGACTTGATAGCCAGAAGTTCCTTGTCAGTAATCGTGTAATTGATTTCAGGAGGCGAGAATTTGCGGGACCAAAATGCCACGGGATGCAACTGATTGGTTACCGGGTCCTTTTGTGATAGAACTGCCCCCATGGCAAGGCTTGAAGCATCAGTTTCCACGATGTAGGGGAGTTCGGGGCGAGGGTGTTTTAAGATTGGTGCAGAGATAAATTTAGTCTTCAAATCCTGGAAAGCTTGTTCCGCCTCGGTAGACCATTCAAAACGTTTGTTTTTCTTTAACAAGGCAGTGATGGGCTGGACTATTCGAGAGAATTCGGGGATAAACCTGCGGTAAAAGTTAGCGAAGCCTAACATGCTTTGCACACCTTTTACGGAGGATGGTGATGGCCATTTGAGAACTGCATCGACCTTCTTTGAATCCATACGCACTCCGCCAGGTGATAATATGAATCCCAAGAATTCAACTTCAGTCATGTTGAAAACACATTTTTCCAACTTAGCGAAAAGTTTGTGTTGACGCAATCTTTCGAGGACCATTTTCACGTGTTTCCGATGTTCAGATTCCGATGAAGAATAAACGAGGATGTCGTCAATGTAAACAACAACACACACATCTATGAGCTCTCTGAGGACATCGTTCATAAAATATTGAAAGGCGGCCGGGGCATTACAAAGTCCGAAGGGCATGACCTGATATTCAAATAGCCCATACTTGGTGCGGAAGGCCGTCTTCCATTCATCGCCCTCTTTTACTCGTACCAAGTGGTAAGCTCCTCTAAGATCCAGCTTTGTATATATGCATGCTTTTCTGACTTGGTCCAGGAGTTCAGGGATCAAAGGTAACGGATATCTATTCTTAACAGTGATCTGGTTCAGGGAGCGATAATCTATACAAGTTCTAAGGTCTCCTTCCTTTTTTGGAACGAAGAACAAAGCTGAAGAAGCAGGGGACTTGGAAGGACGAATAAACCCATTAGCCAGGTATTGATCCAGGTATTGTCGAAGGTGAAGGTTCTCAGGCTCGGTGAAGGCATAAATTCTACTACAAGGAGGAGTAGATCCAGGTATCAGGTCGATCTGGCAGTCATAAGACCTATGAGGAGGTAGAGAGTTAGCCTGATCCTTCCGGAAAACATCTTGGTATTCTAGGTATTCGGGAGGTAACTGGGGAGTCTCTGAAGAAATTGCTGCCAGTGCAACACCAGGTGGAGGGTGACAAGTAGAGACACATTCTGGAAACTGGACCGTTCTTGCTCGCCAATCGATCAGAGGATTGTGTTTCTCTAACCAAGGTATTCCTAGAATAATCTGAAACTGAGGGGCCTTGATCACATCGAACACGATCTTCTCATGGTGTCCATCTTGACTTACTAGCGTCACTTCTTGAGTGGTATGCGTTACTGGCCCGGAGGCTATCTCCGTCCCATCCACCGTAGTAATGACGTCCTTTACAGCCTTGGGACAAAGAGTTAGATTCATCCTCAAAACCATTTCATGATCCACATAATTGCTGATGGCACCGCTGTCGACGTAAGCTTCAATTGCATGTAATCGATCCGGATTATCAGGGCTAATGAGGACCATAGGTATCACGAAATGCGAGGTCACGGAACTGGTTTTCACGCTCGGCAAGAGGACCTCTATTCTTGTCAGGCGAGGTCGTTTCCCTGCTCAGAGTTTGTAACTTTGGTAACTGCAGCTCCTACTGCCTTCTTGGCAGGTTTCACCGGACAGTCTCGAAGAAAGTGCCCTGAGTTTCCGCAATAGAGGCATAATTGCAACTGTTTTCTCCTTTCCCGCTCCTTTTGTGTTAGAGGACCTTTCAGACCCCCTATTTGCATGGGTTCCCCGGAGTCTACTCCTTTGGAAGGAGTTGGCGGTTTGGAAAATACTCGAGCATCAAACTTGGAACGATCGGCTTTCCTGTTCTGCAGTCTGTGATCTATTTGAACGACTAAGTCTATATAGTCCGAACAATCTTGTGGGGGATTCACTACTTGGGCTAACACATCTTTGAGCTCTCCGCGTAGACCTCTATAAAACAGCGTAATCCTTTTGTCCTCAGGCCAGTGAGTTTCCACTATCAGCCTGTTGAAAGACGCAATATAAGCCAAAAGGTCTTGATTACCTTGTCGCAACGAAAGAAGCTCATTGTCCAAGGCCTGCCCCTGTGAATGACTTGCGAACAGTTTTTCCATACTGAGCTGAAAAGCTTGAAAATCATGGAGGACCGGATCATCTTGATTTACTAGAGGGATCGACCAGTCTGCCGCATTGCCACTAAGGTACGAAAGCACAAAAGCTACTTTAGCTTGATCAGTTGGAAAGGCTGCTGGCCGGCATAAGAAATGCAACCGGCACTGATTGATAAATACTGCAAACCTCTTTGGGTCACCAGAAAATCGTTCGGGCGGAGCCAGAGGTACATTCCCAGGTAGGTTGATCTGCACTGGATTCATAGAGGATGTAGAAGGAAGATTTCCCCCAGATGCGGGTAACGGGGTCTGTCCGGCTTGTGACTGTAGCAATTGTCTAGCGAGATCATCTGTTCGCTCCTTGGAAATAATCAGTTCCCTTCTTAGAGCGTTCGTTTCCTGACGGGCTGCATGCACTTCTGCCCTTAGTTCCCCAAGTAACTGGGCTAGCTGGTCGGTATCCGAGGTTTCCATAGCGCCTGGACGGGAGTTTTGTGGTAGGCTTTGCGTTCTGTAACGCTCACCTGATTCCCGTAGAGGCGCCAGTCTTGACTGGGCGTATACCGTATCTTCAAAGGTGATGTGTAACACACGGCTGGCTCTTTGGGCTGGACCTCAGTGCACTGTATGTCTGGCTCGAAGGGTAAGATGTCTGCAGATAGAAAATGTGGGATTAATGAACTGGGTTATTGAATGTCTCTCTCTTCTTCCCTTTCTCTTCTCCTGTAGAACCCCAAAGGTTAACGCTCTCACCTTAGGTAAGTGAACGCCGTGCTCTCCATCTGCCTCGAGGCAGGGTGCTGTAACCAGTTTCTTCACTGGATAAGGGGAGCAGGCCTCTTGACTTCAGAGGACTGCTGTCCGTCGTTTACTGCACGAACGGTAAGTTTCGAGTAATTCTAATGTCTTTAAAGTCTTTAGTAATGATGTCTCTTGTTTTGCAGGGTTCCGGCGATGGCGGATGGCGGGCTGAAGTGAGTTGAAGATGGAGCCCGTGTGATGAATAGAAGCGCCTGGAAGCACGTAAGTAAGCGCTTGTTGCCTGCTTCACGATGCGCTCTAACTGTCTTTTTATTTTGCAGGTACAAGTTCGGGGCGGCTGCAGGGTGCCGGAATACCCACTGGGTTAGATGTGGAAAGGAGTAATGGCACGTGAGTATTAAAGTTCCCCAATGTCTTTTAACGCACCTTGTTTTGTCTTTCAGATGCGGGATGCAGCGCCGAAGGCCTCCGGAGCGTGCGAAGAGTTGGTAAGCTTTTGTCTTTCAGATGCCGGAATGCAGTGTGAAGACTTCCGGAGCGCACGAAGAGTAGGTAAGCCTTTCTCTTTCAGATGCCGGAATGCAGCGCGAGGCGTTGGTGACAGCCGATGGACCAGGTAAGTGAAGAGCTGTCACTGAAGACCGTAATGCTAACCTGTTCTTTCTTGTCTTTATAGGTGTTGCTGAAGACTGGATTCAGAATGGTAAGCCTTTTTCCTTAGGCCCAGGATCAGATGCAGAAGACACGATGAGCGTTCTGCTGCTGAGGATGCAGAATAACGCAAAGCAAGATTCATCCATCGGGTGTGGTTTAAATAGCCTCCTGTAGTGCTTAGGTGTCTCCTTCCACAGCCACGCCTAGGTAAGAAAAGAGTTCCTGCTTTCCAGAAGAGTTCCAGTGTTCTGAATCTAGGGAGTGGCTCCTGCCCCACCCAACAGGAAAAGTAGTTCCAAACAGAAGAGGATCAGAGGCTCAACTGGCAGGCAAGTAAGCAGCATGGTCTGCTTCAGGTAAGTCCACCCAAGCATTATGAGCCCGGCGCTTCCAGCGCTGGGACTGGGCATATTTATGAGCCTGGTCCCACTGGCGCCAGGACTGGGTCCAAAAGGTCCCAATTGGGACTGGTTGGCACTCGGAACCTGGGTTATGGATCTGCTTCCAAGGGAGTTGGGAAAACCCTGACCTTTTGGAAGCAGAGATCATGACACATCGTCGAGACTTTAAGGAACTGACCATCGGGGATTCGGTCTGGTTGGCTTCCAGATTTCTTCCTCGTCATTTGGTCCCATCTAAGCTATCTCCCAGATACTTTGGTCCCTTTCTAGTTCTCTCCAAGATTGGGGCGGCCGCTGTCCGACTTGCCTTACCTGCTTCCTGGTCTCGGATTCACCCGGTTTTCCACCTGTCTCAGATTAAGCCAGTGGTGCGGGATCGTTTTCATCGCAATAGTGATTCTCTACTTCCTCCGATTCTCACTGACAGTGGTCCTGAATTTGAGGTAGCTGCTATTTGTGACTCACAATTCCATCGTGGTCGATTGCAGTTTCTGATTGACTGGAAGGGTTATTCTCCTGCTGAAAGAACTTGGGAGCCAGCTTCTGGGGTTCATGCACCCCGTCTTGTGCAGCGTTTTTTCCTGCTTCATCCGGGTAAACCAGGGGCGCCCTCCCGGAGGAGAGGGCATACTGTTACACATCGCTGCAAGTGGTCTTTATGGGCACAGACCCGCTTGTGCGGCGCCCTGATTCCTAACATTTCTAAGATGGAAGCTGGTGAATTTTCCCGACCCGCTGGCAGCGGTCTAGTGGTTGCACGCTCCCTTGACGTGCGGACGACCGATCACGTGATCCTTTATCCGGAAACGAAGCGACCAGTGCTTCGCGTCGCTTCTGCCTTTGACGCTCCGTGAGTTCGCTTCTGAAATCTTTCTCTTCATGCTCTCATTTCTTTCTGTTGTTTACGGCTCCTACTTACCATGTTTTATTTTCTCTCGTCAGATCCTCCTCTCAGTCTTCGCTGGTTTCATTCTCAACCGGCTTCGTGAATCCATCTTATTTGTCTCCCATTCCGGACAGATCCCCATCTGAGTAAGTTCCCTTTCTCTAGGATTCCCTTGAATATTTTATCAGATCCTCCTCTCCTGTTATCCTTCCAGACTCTCCCGACTCGCCCGAAGCTGTCCTTTTCAGCCAGGTTCCAGATCCAAACTTTCCCTCAGTCCTATTCGGGTGAGAGTGTTCCCATTGATATCTCTTTCCTTTTCCTTCTATGGGCCCTCCTCTAACCTAACCCTCCTCTAACCTGCTCCCTATTTCTTCACTTTTCATTCCTGCAGACAAGGTGTCTTGTGTGATTCCCGGGGGTTCCTGTCAGAGACGTCCAACCTTCCATCGTAAAACCTGATCTACACGAGCTGGGATTTCGTCCAGGGTTTTCTTCCCATTGAGGGTTTCCCTGGGAGTCCTGCCCGCTCTCCTGGGTTACATTACCCTGGGCTGAGTGGCCAGGGCTATCACTGGGAAATCTTCACAGCTGCTTAATCCTCCCAGTTGGAGTCATCGATTGCCAAGGTGAGCTGTGTGTGAGCTATTACTTGATTTAATTCTACAACAGCTTACTCAGATTTACACAGTTCCCTAACAGTAATAACAGGCCATGTTTTTAGTCCGAGAAGTGTCCCTGAGATGGGGGGTCTGTGAGGTCTTGCGTTCTGACAATGGTCCCCATTTTGCAAATGAATTATTTCAGCACATCACAACCTTGTTGGGAATAAAACATAAGCTTGCTTGTGCATATCATCCGCAAGCCAATGGAGTGTGCAAACTCCTCAATGGATTACTGAAGGAAAGCATCACAAAAATCCAGCAGTGCACCAAGAGGAAATGGTTGCACTGCTTGTCCCTGGCCCTGTTTGAGCTGAGGAATAAACCCGGCTTGGACCACCACCTCCCACCCCACGAGGTGGCGACAGGGCACCGCATGCGTCTACCCCTAGCCCCTCCTATCATGGCAGTTAGGGATTGCAAAGGGACTGTAGAAGTCTTTGGGGCAGAGATGTATGAATATGTGAATTCACTTGTTTCTAGCACTTCTTTTTATCTCTCAACAGATTCAACGGATTCAAGGGAAGGCAGAAGACGGTCAAGACAAAGATGACAGCAACCAAGACACAACAAAGGAACAACTTGTTAGGGTGGGAGACTGGGTCCTTTTGAAAAACTTAACGAGGCGCTGTAATGCCTTGCGCTTCACGGGGCCTTACATCGTAGAAGCAGAAGCGGAGAGAGCGATCAAACTCGAGGGCTGGTTGGCTCGGTACCATTTGCAAGATATAAAATCCTACAGGTAATTGTTGATGTGTGACTAGTGTAAGATAGGATTATAGGAGTAGATGTTGACTACCCCGAAGCATTGTCCCATCAGTACATTCACGCTATGCGGAGGACCACCTACAGTAGACTGCGGCCACCCTAAGTATACTATTATGCGTTTATTGAGTGCGTAGCTCAAACATACTCACAACTTCACCATATTCTACCAACCCTCAGACACTGGTCAGTACGTAAGATATGGGAAGAAATGTTCGCATGGGCATTAAATGTTTACCTAGTTCGCTGAGCTTAAGATACTTACACGAACTAACACAATAACGCTTTTTTATTTGTGATTCTTAGGCGGGCACCTTTATCAACTCATCTGCTACAGCGTCAATAAGAGAACAGGTAAACATGTTTTTTCAAATAAAGAGTCTTAAAACCTGTGTGGTTATTGCTGTTGTTGGGCATTTTAGCTGTGGTGTTCTGGAACACCCACATTGTTTTGCATGTTTCTGCTGCATCAAATACTAACACTTCCCCAACCCCAGCGGCAAGGACAACTGTGTCAAGTGGTCCCAATGAAGAAGTTAAAAAGGTAAGAAGAGGTAAGCTTAGTGTGGAAACTGATGTAAGTGGGGTTGACACATATCTCACTGAAACCGCACATGTAGCTAACAACATGTGGTATAAACACATGTCTAAAATTGGTAAGGACACAAAAAGGGAGAGTTGATATGTCTGCTCCCTGATCCCGTATGCCTTGGGGGCCTCCAGGACCTTTGCAGCAACCGAAGTACCAGCAGCAAAGGCGCAATGTCTCCTGTACCTCGCTATGTTCCAGCCGAAGGGGAGATTCTAAGGGAAGACGGCAACATTAAGATGGAGATCAAAGGAAACATTCCCCTATGAGGACAACTTCATTAAGACACTACCAATGATGGACAATTATTGGCAGCAGACAGAGGCCTTACGATATGTTTCTGAAGGGCCTGAGAAGGGGGAAATGAAAGAAGTGACGCTACAGTACTTACCATGCAAATGGGGAGTGAAGGAGACCGCGGAGAACCCGGTTGCTGGGAGTGACCACAGGTGTTGGTATATGGCAAAGTATACACGAAGGATGGCTGGGAGGACGGTGTAATGGGGAGTAAAGCAATGACCTTCAGCGGAGCTGCTGTAACCAAGGTCCAAGAAGAAAATGATAAATGCTTCAAGGAATGGGCCAGGAGTGCAAGCTTGCTAACCTGGGTAGACAAGGAAGATGGGCCACTCACAATTATTCCGCTGACCACACCTGCCTTATGCTATCAGCACGATGGCACCAATGAAGTGGGGTAGAACGAAGGATGCAGAAGAATAGAGAAGATACAACAAATGGGAATAAGATCAGCAGTACTGATGGACCACTATTGGGCCTGTGGTTCTAAAGCATACGAGAAACCTCCTCCGAATTGGGCAGGGTTGTGCTCCTTGGCGCATGTCAACATCCCTTCACTAGTGGTACCCAAAACGTATGTTGACTTAAGCAGATTCCCCAAAATGGACCGAGGCAGCAGCAGGAAGAAGAGGTCGCTGCCATCCACTCAAAACCCCAGGAAGAGGACAACAATTGGGATGAACCAAGTGAAGAGAGTGAAAAGAGGGAACTACTTTTGGGGACGATCTGAGGTGGCACTGGATGAGATACCACCAGCACACAGACTGTTCAGCAGAACTGCAATGTTCCTTTCAGCACTAATACACTCAGGATTTCTGACACACGCAAATGTGAAGTGGCTCCAGATCACAAGATAGGAACTGATGATGACCATAAACTGAACAGTGAACGGCTTCAATGCAATAAAGGAGGAGCTCAGAGCGATATGATTAGTGGCACTACGGCGCCGTAAAAGGCTGCGGCGCCGTTAACCTATTAACGCCTAATTACGAGGTCCCTTTGCGGGACCCGACCTCAACGGCTGGTGTAGACCAGCCGATAATGTAGGGACCCGCAAAGGGACCTTGGTGCTAATTACACCTGCACCTCTTCACAGCTATAGAGGGAGGAGTTTGTGCCAAAATAGGGAGTTCCCGCTATATGTTTAATCCAGGAAACGATGAAGACAACGGTACCCTGTCTGAAGCAGTCACGCAGCTGGCACAAATGCATGCTAAAATGGAAGAAAAATCGAAAGGTACCAAGACAGACAGTAGTTGGTTTTCGTACCTATGGTCCTGGATGCCTTCCTCGTTGTCTGATGGTCTGAAGGTGCTAACGGGAGGATTGGTGATGGGAGTGGCATCATTATGTGGTGTGAAATTCTGTATGGCAAAATGTAAGAAGGAAGCAGAAAATCTAGAAAAACTAGAAAATCGGTGCAACCTAAAGAAGTATGTAGGGAAGTGGGTTTACTGCAAGCCCAAGGGTGGCTGTGTCTACATGTACTGGTCCTTTGAAGATCACGTTAACCACTACGGACACTTGGGTGGCGTAACGAAAGTGGGGCATTTGATGGTCCCTACTGCTCCAATCAGGGACAACTACCGCGAGCGGTACCCAGCCAGTTGGCCATATGCTCCCACAGTAACACGAACCCTGCCAAGAATGGATGAAGAGGCACAAGACCGAGTTGGAGAAAGCCCCATGGACCGACTCGAATAAAGGCAAGGTATTCACGGCTGGTATGGTGCAGGTCGTTAGAGACATCCTGAAGACATAGTCCCATTAGACATGAGGCACACACGCAATCTGCACATCTCATACATACACACCATTCTACATGAAGAACATGTACAGTTTGTTAGATAGAGGACTGTGACACCTACATAGTAGCATGTTGTCATTTCATCATTAGGCTCGCTATAGCACCGCAGAAATGCAAGAAGCAAGAAGAGCTTGTATATGCTTGCTGATGCTCTACGCAACTAACCCGATGGAAGGACAGGAGCACCCAAGGGAACTGACCGACCATAAAGCTCATACTAAAACATGGACTTTATACTGACTCCATACGGGAAGCCAGAACAGGCCTCAGGAGGAAACAGTAGGCCGCAGTGATCGCTGAGAAATCCCAAACTGTAAGGTGCTGCGCTAGCAGAAACACCTCCGGCATAAACCGCAGACTACCAAGGACATCATGTTGCAAAGCGACATTCCATATCCTGAGGCAAGGTAGCATCGGCGGTGGCAGCAATTGTTCCCTGTGAAATACACACTAATTTGAGGCAAATTGAGCCTGAAAGAGTGGTCTCCGGCCACGTGACACAGCCAAGTTATGAATAAGCCAAGACACAGAGGCTGAGAGCGAGCAGCAGCCCCGGGACTGGACAGCGACTTGCAACATAGTTGTTACCTCCCAGACACCGTCTACGATGGGAGTGGAGCGCTCTCATGGCATTAGTCATCTTCACACTATTGTCATACGCAAACACACAGTTGCAATTATGGAAACATAGTAGACATGTACTGAGAACAGGTGGCTTGTGGGCTGGGAACGAAGCTTACCCCAGGCTTGGGGCCCAGCAGCCTGACCAATTAGGACCAAGAGGTTTGGGGGCAGATGGCGAGGGTTGCCACCCAATCACCAAGCTTTTTCACTGTAACACTTTTAGTGTAGCAACTTTCGGGCATGATCCAAATATACCACCTGACACAGAGCTGTCAATGGTAACTCTTCCCTTAGGGACCTATTCTGGACGTACCAGTCAGTGGGCAAATCCAGGGCCCAATAGGTTTGAGGGGAAATCCGCTAGGTGACGATGGTTATTGCGTCACGAGGACACAAACCTGGCCTGCAAGCCGGTCTGTGAGGAGATGTGCCTGAATCTTGTAATGGCATGTGATCCCTGTGTGTTTGCCTAATAAAACACAGTGGGCCTCATTACGACCCTGGCGGAAGACCATGGTGCTATTAGCACCATGGTCCATGCCGGTAAGTTACTGACTCCGCCATGGAGAAAGGGGGAATTACCACCCCATTACAAGGATGGCGGGGCGGTAATTCCCTCTTCCTCCATGGCCCTTCCCATTCCCATTTTTGCCCCATAGGGCTCAATGGGAATGGGGAAGGTGCTAAGTGCCGCAAATTGCGGCACCGTAATTAGCACCAAGGTCTCTTTGCGGGTCCCTACTTTAACGGCTGGTCTACACCAGCCGTTAAGGTCGGGTCCCGCAAAGGGACCTCGTAATTAGGCGCTAATAGGTTAACGGCGCCGCAGCCTTTTACGGCACCGTTAACCCATTAGCGCCTGGGTCATAATGAGGCCCAGTAACTCCTTGCTCCTTGTGTGGACCTCGACTTCTTGGGACCAGGGAGGGAGTTAGGGCCCTCCGCGAGCTGGGAGTTCGCAGACCCTTGGCACAGCTCTGCCGGCCCCAGAAATAACCCTGACAAAATGCATTGAGTGAGAGAACCCTCCAGCAAACGTCCGTTGATGTCCATTGTAAACTCCCTGTTTTAGATAATTGTCAATAAAACAGCACCTTTGACATCTTCCTGAGATGGTTCCATTATTTGATGTCGGAGTTATTCTGCATCCCCATCCATTGCATGCACGATACCCAAAGGGCCCTACGCTCAAAGGTACAGGTGATAACAGGCCACCTCAGGATGTACATGAGGAAGTGAGAGAAAGACACATTGTCAGCCATAATGTAATAGACAACCATTTTGAATTGCACTCATATGCACCTGTCATTGTACTGTTGCCTTTCACTAAGTTCACATCTATCACTGAAACAAAATGAACACTGGATTCGTTACCAGTATTGTTAATTGATTTATTTAACGTGTAAACACCCCTGCTCTCCCACACCCTGATATCCCCACAACCTCATCCCCAACACTCTGCCCTCCCCACACCCTCATGGTATTAGTCAGTCATATGGAAGTCTCTACTTCTTCCTTCCCTTGCCATCTTCCCAGGTTGGAGTGGTGGAACAAGGGATGTGCTGCAGAGAGCGCCTTGGTGGTGGGCTTGCCACACATCACTCTATGGTAGTGGCTGTCACAAAAATGGCCATTCCACCCATAGATGTGCTGGAGGTTGAGGGTTTTAGTTCATGTGGCATTTCCTTAAAAAAAGTATTTATCAAGTTTTTTCTCAAACACAAATAGCCGAAAACATATTACAAAACAAATCATGAGGAACATCAGTGGTACAACATTTTCATATACCTCCTGGAATAGTGCAAAATACACCACTAAGTTCAGTTTTACCTACGAAACAATAGAAAAAGAACAGAAAAATCTGGAAGGCAACCCCAAAAAAGTCAACAAACAAACCAGTAATAGATACCGTATGTTAGAATTGATTTTGAGGTAATTTCCATTTCTATAACCTTTCATGACAAACTGAGAAAGGTTAAGGCCCTCGTATCAAGTCTCAGTAGGTTTGGTATCCCCAAAAGACACTCCAAAACCACCTCCTAGTCCAGTCTACGTGATACTGGCTCTTTCCTGATGTTCTTCCGCCCACAGATCCTTCACCTGTGGAGTCAGCCCGCTCCAGATCAACTGAGGCAATGAAACTTTCTATAGTGTCTCCCAATTTCCCCAAAATATCCCCCATTCTTTATTAACTGTGGACAGGTCATGAGCCAAATATGTTAACGTCTGCATAAAATACACATCCCACACCTTTAACAGCCAATCTGATTTGGAAGGAGTCAACGGTTGTCTCTACTTATGAGCCACTGCAAGCCTGCCTGCCAGCAAAAGGGCCTCTCACCTTCCAGGGAAACAATATTCATCACTATTATTTCCAGCCACTGGGGAATAACTATCAAGCCTTTTATCCAGCTCAAAAACTCCTTCCAGAAAGTCTGTATGATCGCACATGTCCACAACATGTGAGCACGAGTCCCCACCTCACCAAGCCCCTATAACATGTAATGGAGGATCCATGATGCATTTTAGATATGGTCTGGGGATCGCTATGCCACACCTGGAGTAACTTAAAGTTGTGAACCAAAGCATGAGTAGAAAGGTTCCTATGAAAGGTTATCTTGTATATTTTATTGCAAAGAACATCTACAATATCCTGATCAGACAACCAAGTACAATAATATTTGATGTACTGTCTACTCTCTAAACCACTGATATCAAGAATCCTATACAATTTAGAGACAATACCTTTTCTAGTCGTACTTGTGTCCAGAACATTCTCAAAAGGAGTGAGATCCTGCGCCAGTCTTGTCTTCCACCTATGCTCCAAAAGATGTCAGTTAAGTCTCAGATAATCAAAGATCATATTACTATCTTTTCCCAACATCTCTTAAACCTCCATTATAATCCTTAAATTCTCCATCCATGAACAGGTGACATACCCTCTTGAGCGCTGCATCAGACCAGGGCTGTGTAGAATGGAATCTCAACCTCCTCAAACCAAGAGGGGGTCCCAAAAAAGAATTCAAGGGTGACAGCCAAGTAGAGAGCTCCCCTTTACTATCCACCTCTTTCCATAGTGTCCTAAAACACCTCCAAGCTCCTGTGACATCGGACCTCACAGGGATGGACTGAACAGGAGACTATATCAAATCTCTAGCCTTTTTAGTTTGGACCACCCAATCCTCAAGGAATGTCCAATAGGTGCCCAGGCTATCGCGCATATGTTCCAAGAAAACATTACATTGTGCTGCTTTATAATAAGTGAAAACCAAAACCACCATGCTCTTACGGGAGAGTAAGGGTTGTACTTTTAACCCTCTGCTTGTTACCTTGCCATACAAACCCATAGATCCAAAGATAAGGTTCCTTAAAAGAGCTATCCGTTAACGGCGTAGGAGGCGTTGTGACCAGAAAGAGAAGCCTCAGTAAAATATTCATTTTAACAGCCGTCATTTGACCTAACCATGAAAGGGTCAACTTCAACCACCTCTCCGGGTCTGTTTAACTTTCAAAATTGGAACATAATTGAGGTCATAGAGGGAGGTAAGATCCCTGGGGATCAAAATCCCAAGTTATCTCATTGCATGGTTTTCAATAGTTATACCACACAGTACCCTCTGCCCTGCATACTCCATTTCCCCACGTTTATCTTTAGACCTGCTATTTCCCCATAAGCCACAATAATCAACATCAATTCCTGGAATGATTCCTTAAGGTCCTTTTTTATAAATAAACCAAGCTATCCATAAATGAGGAAAGTTTGTACTCAACACCCCTACATTCAATACCTCTAATGTTCGGGTTCAACCACCGCCAAGGGCTCTATCACCAGAGCATGCAGTAGAGGGGTCAGAGGAGAACCCAGACTAGTACCTTTAGACACTCGAAAAGGTGCTGACATTTGCCCATTCACTGATATCCTAGCAATATGTTCATCATAGAGGAAGGCTATCCACCTTCTAAAATTATCACCAAATCCATATCTTTCTTACAGGGACTCCATAAAACCCACTCAACCCTATTGAATGCTTTCTCCAAATCCAGACAAAGCAGAAATGCATGATGGTGTGCTTGTTGAGCCAAATACATCAAATCAAAAGTCTTCCATACATTATGAGAACCCTGTCGACCCCAAGCAAATCCCACCTTGTCACCATGAATAAGGGATGGGAAAACAGCATCTAATTTATAACCCAGTACCTTAGCAAAAGAAATTCCATCTATATCAAGGGCAATGGGTCTATAGCATGGGTGCACAACATACGTCCCGCGGTCCAGTTGCGGCCCGCCATGCCATTTTGTCTGGCTCGCGAGGCACAAAGACTTTCCTAATGGAGTGCGGCTCGCAAGTAGCATCGGCCGCCCCTCCATTAGGAAAGTCTTGCTTGCCACGCCAGCCGTAGTACCGCTCCACTTACCTCGCCAGCGTTCCAGCTAGCCTGTCTTCCAGCACGTCCGGTAAGTGGTCTGCTTGTTTGTGTTTGTGTGTCGGGTCTGTTATGCCATATGTTTGTGCTGTGTTTGGGGGGGGGGGGTGTCAGGTGTGCATGAATGTTTGTTTTTGTATGTTTTTTGTTGCATTTGTTCCGATGCGGGGGTGAGGAGAGTGTCGGGTGTGCATGAATGTTTGTTTCTGCATTTGTATGTCTGCGCAGTGTATGTTGAGATGCGGGACTGGGGGGGTGTGTCGGGTCTGTATGGGTGTTTGTATTTGTATGTCTGTGAAGTGCATCTTGAGATGCGGGGCTGAGGGGCGTGTCGGGACTGTATGGGTGTTTGTATTTGTATGTCTGTGAAGTGCATGTTGAGATGGGGGTGGAGGGGGTGTCGGGTCTGTATGGGTGTTTGTATTTGTATGTCTGTGCAGTGTATGTTGAGATGCGGGACTGGGGTGTGTGTCGGGTCTGTATGGGTGTTTGTATTTGTATGTCTGTGAAGTGCATGTTGAGATGCGGGCTGAGGGGCGTGTCGGCACTGTATGGGTGTTTGTATTTGTATGTCTTCAGTGTATGTTGAGATGCGGGGGTGGGGGGTGTGTCAGGTCTGTATGGGTGTTTGTATTTGTATGTCTGTGCAGTGTATGTTGAGATGGCGGGGTGGGGGTGTGTTGGGTCTGTATGGGGGTTTGTATTTGTATGTCTGTGCAGTGTATGTTGAGATAGGGGGTGGGGGGTGTATTGGGTCTGTACGGGTGTTTGTATTTGTATGTCTGTGCAGTGTATATTGAGATGCTGTGGTGGGGGGTTGTGTCTGTATGGTTGCATAGTGTATTGGTGTATGCTTGTGAGTTTGTGTGCTGAGTTGGGGGATGGGGGTTTGGGTTGGTATGGGTGCATAGTGTATTGGTGTATGCTTGTGAGTTTGTGTGCTGAGTTGGGGGATGGGGGGTTCGGGTCGGTATTGTGCATAGTGTATTGGTGTATGTTTGTGTGCTGAGTTGGGGATGGGGGTTTGGGTCGGTATGGGTGCATAGTGTATTGGTGTATGCTTGTGAGTTTGTGTGCTGAGTTGGGGGATGGGGGTTCGAGTCTGTATGGGTGCATGGGGTGGGGGCCATGGGGCATAGTGTTTGGTTGGGTGGTGGGGGCCATGGGACATAGTGTTTGGTTGAGAGGTGGGGGCCATGAGGCATAGTGTTTGGTTGAGGGGTGGGGGCCATGAGGCATAGTGTTTGGTTGAGTAGTGGGGGCCATGGGGCATAGTGTTTGGTTGGGAGGTGGGGGACATGGGGCATATTATTTGGTTGGGTGGTGGGGGCCATGGGGCATAGTGTTTGGTTGGGGGTGGGAGCCATGGGCCATAGTGTTTGCTTGAGGGGTGGGGGCCATGTGGCATAGTGTTTGGTTGGGGGCCAAGGGGCATAGTGTTTGGTTGGGGTGTCGGGCCATGGGGCATAGTTTTTGGGTGAGGGGTGGGGATCATGGGGCATAGTGTTTGGTTGAGGAGTGGTGGCCATGAGGCATAGTGTTTGGTTGGGGGCCATGGGGCATAGTGTTTGGTTGGGGGCCATGGGGCATAGTCTTTGGTTGGGGGGTGGGGGCCATGGGGCATAGTGTTTGGTTGGGTGGTGGGGGTCATGGGGCATAGTGTTTGGTTGGGGGTGGGGGCTATGGGGCATAGTGTTTGGTTGGGGTGTGGGGGCCATGGAGCATAGTGTTTGGTTGAGGGGTGGGGGCCATGGGGCATAGTGTTTGGTTGGGGGTGGGAGCCATGGGGCATAGTGTTGCACTCCAAGAGTGAACCCAATAATAAAGCTAAAACAGGCACAGTTAGGAGATGTGCATCCTTTGCTTTTTGTGGAAACCTGACTCAACGAAGGCCATACTCCTCTTGGGCAACCCAAACAGCAAAGTATAGCAGTCCAAAATAACGGAATGTCCAATCAAGGGTCAATAAAATATATATAATTAAACAGACGATATGCAATAACTAAATAGAAATAAATGATAACAATGGAAAATGTGTAGTACAAAATGTAAGTTTGAAATACAAATAAAAATTGTTACACCTCAAAAACCAATTCTTTTTCCATGTGTTTAATAAAAATTGGGGGTTGAAAAAGCCTTTTGTCATGCCACGCCCCACCGTGCCTACCTCCCCACCCACATTTACTTTTCGGCCCACTATAGCCATCATGTAAGGTACTTGCGGCCCTCTGTCAAAATCAGTTGTGCACCCCTGGTCTATAGGCAGAACAATATGTAGAATCTTAACCCTCCTTCAGATTTACTGTGGGGACTGCACTCATTAATCTGGGCAAGGTATATCCTGTTAAAACACTATTAAACATTCTTGTCGGCACCGGAGCAAGAAGACAGCAGAACATTTTATAAAATCAGACAGTAAAACCATCATCGCCTGGCGTCTTTCCACTCATCATGCTCTTCATTGCTGTAACCCTCTTTTTCTGTTGTAAGGGAATACAAAAGGGAAGAGTTCTCCAGAGGTATTCTAGGACGATCTAGACCTTTCAAAAAAGAATGGATCCATCGAGCATCTCCATCCCATTCTGACCTATACAACGTCTCATAGAATTTCATAAAATCTGCCACTATTTCCCCATTCTCACAGAGCAATTGACCTGTGGTGTCCCTAACACTGTTCACCATCCTAGATGCGCGCTGTTCCCTTAACCTCCATGGCAGTATTCTGTCTGCAGTCTTCCCCCTTTTCATGGTATTTCTGTTTTAAGAATTTAAATTTCCTATCCGTCTCATCAACTAAGGGAGTCCTTAATTCAGCCTTACATAGCCTGATATCAAGAGAAACAGCCGTGTTCACATAACCTTTACCTCGAACCCCAGGTTGCAATTGCTCAATCTTAGCTCTCAAGACGAGTTTTTTCCACTTCCTTTCTCGTTCCTGGTATGATCCGGTCCCTATCAATACTCCACAGATAGAAGCCTTAAACCCATCCCAAAGAATAGGGAGGGTGACCGTCCCATTATCACTGTATTCAAAATATTCCATAATTTTCTGCATCAACTCTGCTCCCACCTCTTTGCATCCCTAACTTCACATGTACCAAATCATGGTCCGACCACGGAACGACACTTTAATGTACTTGGCACCCAACATTACGGTCAATTAAAACCAAATCAATTCTTGAATAGGAACCATGGACCGCAGAATAATGAGAAAAAGGGGGAGAAACCACTTCTGTTGCCTCATACACATCTATCAACCCCAAATCCTTATTTAGCTTGTGAAATGTTTCCAACCGCTCTCCTGATCTTTAGGAATATGAGGAGTCTTCACTTTGGACCTATTTCTGCCAGGGTCTAAGATCATATTAAAATCCTCTTCAATCAAGATTGTTCCTTTCACAAATAATTGGAAGCGATGGACCACTTCTTCCCAAATTTTTAACTGTTCAGAATTAGGGCAAAAAGAGAAAACGGCACTCACAATCACACAAAGTCTTATTCACCACAGAATTAAATTGACTTCCCACCAAAATTGCTACTCCCTTCCTTCGTTTTGTCCTCCAAGTTATAATATACACTTTCTCTACTTTCTCCCTTCAAAGAAGGCTCCTGATCCCTTTTCAGATGAGTTTCCTGTAAACACATCCAAGTGCAACCTCTTTAATTGCATTCTCACCAATGACCTTGTAGTGGGAGAATTCAAACCTCTAACATTGTGTGTACCTAAATTGAACTGAATTGAATATGATTGTTTATTTATATAGCGCCTATACATAATGTGTTTCAAAGCGCTTCAAGGCGGGAGGGAACATGGGAAAATACAGTTACATTCTTAAAGTCCTTGAAACAATACAAAATGTGAAAAATAACTATCGTAATAGGCCTGGTGACATTTCAGATAGTGCAATTGCATGGAACAGATAAGGCAAAGAGGGAAGGGAAAAGAAGGAGAACAGAACAAGCAGTCACATTACTATGCCTGATGACAATTGATGTAGTGCATGAAGTATACAAGAGGAAGGGGAAGGGGGGACTGGAGTCAGGGAAAAGGAGAGGAACAAACAAGCTTCTGTCAAAACAGGTCAGAGACAACTTTTATAGAGCGGGGGGGCAGTCGGAGAAGACAGGAGGGAAGGAGGGGAGACAGACAAGCTGCTATCAAGAGTTACGGGACAAATGGTAAGAGTAAGTGCACAGGACAATGAAAGATGGGGGTGGAGGAAGAGGGGAGGGCAGGGAGGCTGCGAAGCCAGGCAGATATGATTACTATGCCTGACGGTCATGAACCCTCTCATCATGACTTGCTGAAAGTTAATTCTCTCGCATACCTCAACTGGGCCCGCAAAACATAGCATCTTATGGGGTACATTGCCAGATAAACAAAAACATTGCCTTTTCCAGAAAAAAAACACAAATAATAAAAAACAAATACAAGTTAACCCCCTCAGCACCCCCTCCCTATCCCCACTAACTGCCTGTCTACCCACTCCCCAGCTGGCTTTTGGCTCTGCATGTCTCCCCTCCCACAACCAGAGTCAAACCACCAGCGCATCTCCCTTTCACCCTTCACTCCCACACCCTTCGAAACGCCCCAATGCAGTATCAAGGTCACCCCAAGTAGGAGCATTCCCCCCCCAATCACTCTGGCTCCCAAATGCATATTACAATCGAAGCTACGAATCTTCCCCACTTACACATTACAGTGAACACATGCCGATTCTTTCATCAAGCACACTCCACACCTTGACCATCCCTTGTATCCCACCTCCCACCTGTTGTATTCCCACACTCCACAGAAGTCGCAAGTAGAGTAGCTTTCACTTTTTTGGTGACAGGGTGTTGAGCCTTCTAAACCTCCTTAAATCTCCCCTTTCCCTCTCCCTCCTGCACTTTTCGGTCCCAGGGTTTTGCAGGCAGACCTGCTAGGTTTGGTCTCTTAGCCCATCTCCTGTGTCTTACTCCTTAACTCCAAACCTTTAGAGCGTTCATCTTCTTTCTCTTTAACTCCAAATATACGAATGTTAGTTCTGCGTTCCCTGTTGTCTGGGTCATCCACCTTTAGTAACATATCGTATTCCTTCTCTTCCAAATCTGTCATCCTAGCGCCCAATCTTCCAGCACATCAGCTGATAGTTGGTTACTCTCCAGCACCTGAATTTTCCCATCAATTCTGTCAACTCTCACTTTCAGCTCCTTCGCTAGGGCCTGGAGATGGTTATGCATAGATCTGATTTACACCAAAAGCATATTTATATCAGCCTTTGTTGTATTTGCCTCTGCAGCCCTTGGCTATGGGTCAGCCCCTGAGCCTGTTCCATATTATTCCCATCTGCCTTCTGTATTACTGTAACCCTAAAAGCACCTCTCCCACGTCTATATGTCGTCCCTCCTCCCCTCCACTGACCATTTACCCGGGCCTTTGGGTGCAACAGTTCCCCTCACTTCTCTTTGAGGGGGGTGTTCCATGTCCCAAGGTGGGGGCTAAACCCAGAGTTCATTAAGGTAATCAGGGCAGCATCCATAACCACAACCCATAAACAGGCACCTGGCCTTGCGTGGGTCCAAGCTAGATCCCTGGATTTTCACTATAGTGTCCTCCTGCGGGGCTCTCTAAGGGCCTTGTCCTGTTCTCACACACTCATTCTCCTCCCTAGAACTGGGGTGTTAAGTGGTTCTACAAGCGCCCTTCACCCCCCTCATGTTTGCTCAGGTGATGTGTTCCTCTATATGTTGGGACTCACAACGGCTTGCATCCATCTCCCAACCTTGTGCCTTTCCTCCCAGCGCTACAAATTAAACTTCTGGTGTGGGTCTGGATCTGCCCTGCAAACTAGTCTTTGTTGATGCGTGCCCCGGGGTTATCCGCACAACGTGCCACTTTTGCCTTTCTGCCTCAAAAAGATCAAGACTGCGGATAACACCATCTGCACCACTCGCTCTCTCACCTTCGTCCAGTGGTGTCACCTGCAATGATTGGGTCCACAAAGAAGCATGGCCTGCACTGCACCGGCAGCCACCTTGACCAATGCTCTTGATGTTCAATACTCCCAGGAAGGTTCCGCCAGGCCCCTCCTTACCACCCTTCCCTCTGCTAGCCCGCCCGCACCTCTTTCTGTCACTTCGTGCTATGGCACAGTCAAGTCTCCTCCTGTTTCCAGCCCACCTTCACGGCCAAGCATGGCACTTCCTCACTGCCTCCCTCATTCACCAGGGCTTGTGCGGTTCCCTCCTCGATCGGGCCTGTGTACGTCACCATTTAGTACACCGCCTCCTCGATCTTCCCCACGACTTCTATGTGCTCCCGGCTGGCACAACTTCATCAGGAACACAGTGGGACATCTGTAGGCTAGATCCTCTCCACTATATCGCAGCTTCTACTTCATGAATCAGGGTGCCATGGAGGAGCTCGTCATTTAGACAGTCATCTTGCATGAACCCCCAGGTGGTCTCCGTATTTGGCACTTTCATTGATGGAAGACCTATTCTCTGCCATTTCCCACACCCCTTGACACATTAGTGTTATGCTGGCGGTGCAATCTGCTGCTCTTTGAAAGTAACAGTGCAAGGTGGTAGTGTGATGAATCTAATGATATCATCAGCCCTTTGCCAGAGGTAGCCTCTCCTCATTTGGCCAGGGGATGGCAGCCACTACATGATCCTGACCCTGGCGCAACTATTTGAAGGATGACCACATGAGGGGATGCAACCCTATTGATGGGAAATTGCCATCGTCATTTGAGACCTGGTATCCATCTGCCCCCTTTAGGGACATCCCATCCATTCCCCATGCCTTAATGACGTGTAATGACAAATACTGTCTGCCAATCGCATGTGTATGCGTCCTTTAAAGATACTGGGATGAAGAGGAGGAATGGAGTTAAGATTACTACAGCACGGCAGAAGCTCGCTCCACCCTCGAGTTGCTGGAAGGACTGGCACTGTGGAGGGAAATTTAAATCCCCAACAGCTGATGGGGTAGAAAAGTTGATGGGAGCAAGTGGATCCCGTCAGAAAGAGAAACGGCTTGGCGAGCGCCCAGCTGCATGCAAGGCTCCCAGAGTAGAGAGGGGCATACCAAGTGCTATGTGACCTGCAAGGTCTGCCTGTCCCGCTGAGAAGGTAAAGTGGGAGAACCAGAGTACTGCAGCTGCACGGCAGTGACAGTAGAACGCTGCCTCCAGACTGCAGAAGCCAGCCGAAGTGCAGAGAAAGGACGGGAAGCTCTCCTGATCTACCGGAGTGTTACAGCAACCACGGAAGCTTGCGAAGGAGCTCCACACTAACCAGTGAGCCCAACTGGGTAAGGTGGGACACCAGGGCGCTTCATGGAAAGTTCCACGCACCATGGGAGAAGGCTGCAAGCCTAATCAACTTAATTAAGAAAGGGTCTCTGACTAACTGTATATCAAAAGCATCGCAAAGGCTGAAACCTGCAATTTAATATTGGTCTAAGAACCACACTTGAAATTAAGAGACTTGTAAACCTTTTGTAAGAAAGTCTTGGCAGGGGAGTATACCAGGCAAAGCCAATTGTGTGAAATGAATCCTGATAAAGACCCATGCCCTTGGGATTAAGAAAGTCCTGGCAGGGGAGTATACCAGGCAAAAACAATTATGTGAAACAAATCTTAAGGATGACCCATGCCCTTGGGATTTTGAATTGAATTTACAGTATAAGAAAGTCCTGGCAGGAGAATATACCAGGCAGAGTCAAGTCTGTGAAGTTAATTGCAAATAGCAGGAAGGGGAAGATATTTTCTTAAATTACAAATAACTTGGTTGTATTTTGGAACTTTTACATTCCCAGGAACGTTTTGTTTAACTTGGACATTTGTTCACTTTTCAAGCTAATGACAATACCCTTAGTATCTTAGAGTTCATTTTAGAATGTGAGAGCTAGAATAGAATTTCGGACACAGGAAAGTTTGCTTTAGACATCTCGACATAGGACAGACCCTTGGTATTGGTTGAGGTAGGGCAATACCTCTTAGAGCATGGGTGCACAACATACGGCCCGCAGGCCAGTTGCGGCCCGCCATGCTGTTTTGTCCGGCACGCGAGTCACAAAGACTTTCCTAATGGAGGGCGGCCCGCAAGCAGCATCGGCCGCCCTCCATTAGGAAAGTCTTTGTTGTCTTCTGGGCCGGACAAAACACTGGTCCTCATTGGCTCAGCACACACGCACCACGTCGCTCCTACGAGCCATGTAGTGCGTGTGTGCTGCACCAATGGAGGGCCAGCACTACGGCTGGCGTGGCCCATAAGGCTTGATGCCGGAAGGCATTTCAGCCTTGGACCACGCCAGCCGTAGTACGATTCCAGTTACCTCGCCAGCGTTCCAACTTACCTGCATGCCAGTACGTCTCCCGTAAGTGGTCTGTTTGTCAGGTCTGTTTTGCTGTATGTTTGTGTTGAGTATGTTGGGGTGGGGGGGTGTCGGGTGTGTATGAATGTTTGGTTTTGAATGTTTTTTTTGTGTATGTTGAGATGCGGGGGTTGGGGGGGTGTCGGATGTGTATGAATGTTTGGTTTTGAATGTTTTTTTGTGTATGTTGAGATGCGGGTGTGGGGGGTGTCGGATGTGTATGAATGTTTGGTTTTGAATGTTTGGTTTGTGTATGTTGAGATACGGGGGTAGGGGGGGTGTTGGATGTGTATGAATGTTTGGTTTTGAATGTTTTTTTTGTGTATGTTGAGATGTGGGGGCGGGGGGTGTCGGATGAGTATGAATGTTTGGTTTTGAATGTTTTTGTATGAATGTTTGGTTTTGAATGTTTTTTTTGTGTATGTTGAGATGTGGGGTGGGGGGTGTCGGATGTGCATGAATGTTTGGTTTTGAATGTTTGTGTTGTCTATGTTGAGATGCGGGGTGGGTGGGTGTCGGATGTGTATGAATGTTTGGTTTTGAATGTTTGTTTTGTGTATGTTGATATGCGCGGGGGTGTCGGATGTGTATGAATGTTGGGTTTTGAATGTTTGTTTTGTGTATGTTGAGATGCTGGGGTGGAGGATCTGGTTGTGCATGAATGTTTGGTTTTGAATGTTTTTTTTGTGTATGTTGAGATGCGGGGGTGGGGGGGTGTCGGATGTGTATGAATGTTTGGTTTTGAATGTTTGTTTTGTGTATGTTGAGATGCGGGGGTGGGGGGGTGTCGGATGTGTATGAATGTTTGGTTTTGAATGTTTGTTTTGTGTATGTTGAGATGCGGGGGTCGGGGGGTGTCGGATGTGTATGAATGTTTGGTTTTGAATGTTTGTTTTGTGTATGTTGAGATGCGGGGGTGGAGGGGGTGTCGGATGTGTATGAATGTTTGGTTTTGAATGTTTGTTTTGTGTATGTTGAGATGCGGGGGTGGGGGGTGTCGGGTGTGCATGAATGTTTGTTTTGGAGTGTAAGTGCGGTGTATGTTGAGATGCAGGGTCTGTATGTGTGCATGCTTGCTAGTTTGTATGCTGATTTGGGGAGTCGGGGTTCTGGTCTGTATGAGTGCATGCTTGAGAGTATGTGTGCTGAGTTGGGGGTAGGGGGTTCGGGTTTGTATGGGTGCAAGCTTGAGAGTTTGTGTGCTGATTTGGGGGATGGGGGTTTGGGTCTGTATGGGTGCATGTTTGAGAGTGTGCTGATTTGGGGGATGGGGGGTTCTGGTCTGTATGGGTGCATGCTTGAGAGTTTGTGTGCTGATTTGGGGGATGGGGGTTTTGGTCTGTATGGGTGCATGCTTGAGAGTTTGCGTGCTGAGTTGGGGGTGGGGAGTTCGGGTCTGTATGGGTGCTTGTTTGAGAGTGTGCTGATTTGGGGGGTTGGGGGTTCGGAGTTGGGGGGTGGGAAGTTCGGGTCTGTATGGGTGCTTGTTTGAGAGTGTGCTGATTTGGGGGGTGGGGGTTCGGGTCTGTATGGGTGCATGTTTAAGAGTGTGCTGATTTGGGGGGGGGTTCTGGTCTGTATGGTGCATGCTTGAGAGTGTGTGTGCTGAGTTGGGGGTTGGGGAGTTCGGGTTTGTATGGGTGCATGCTTGAGAGTTTGTGTGCTGATTTGGGGGATGGGGGTTCGGGTCTGTATGGGTGTATGTTTGAGAGTGTTCTGATTTGGGGGATGGGGGTTCTGATGTGTATGGGTGCATGCTTGAGAGTTTGTGTGCTGAGTTGGGGGGTGGGGGGTTCAGATCTGTATGGGTGCTTGTTTAAGAGTGTGCCGATTTGGGGGGTGGGGATTCGGGTTTGTATGGGTGCATGTTTGAGAGTGTGCTGATTTGGGGGATGAGGGGTTCTGGTCTGTATGGGTGCATGCTTGAGAGTTTGTGTACTGAGTTGAGGGGTAGGGGGTTTTGGTCTGTATGGGTCCATGCTTGAGAGTTTGTGTGCTGAGTTGGTGGGTGGGGGGTTTGGGTCTGTATCGGTGCATGCTTGAGAGTTTGTGTGCTGCTTTGGGGGGTGGGGGTTCAGGTCTGTATGGGTGCATGTTTGAGAGTGTGCTGATTTGGGGGGTGGGGGGTGGGGGGTTCGGGTCTATATGGGTGCTTGTTTGAGAGTGTGCTGATTTGGGGAGTGGGGGTTCTGGTCTGTATGGGTCCATGTTTGAGTGTGCTGATTTGGGGGGTGGGGGTTCTGGTCTGTATGGGTGCATGCTTGACAGTGTGTGTGCTTAGTTGGGGGGTGGGGGGTTTGGGTCTGTATGGGTGCATGCATGAGAGTTTGTGTGCTGATTTGGGGGGTGGGGGGTTTGGGTCTGTATGGGTGCTTGTTTGAGAGTGTGCTGATTTGGGGGGTTGGGGGTTCGGAGTTGGGGGTGGGGGTGGGGGGTTTGGGTCTGTATGGGTGCTTGTTTGAGAGTGTGCTGATTTGGGGGGTTGGGGGTTTGGAGTTGGGGGTGGGGGGTTCGGGTCCGTATGGGTGCATGCTTGACAGTGTGTTTGCTGAGTTGGGGCATAGGGGGTTCTGGTCTGTATGGGTAAATGCTTGAGAGTATGTGTGCTGAGTTGGGGGTAGGAGGTTTGGGTCTGTATGGGTGCATGCTTCAGAGTTTGTTTGCTGAGTTGGGGGTGGGGGGTTCGGGTCTGTATGGGTGCTTTTTTGAGAGTGTGCTGATTTGGGGGGGTAGGGGTACGGGTCTGTTTGGGTGTATGTTTGAGAGTGCGCTGATTTGGGGGATGGGTTCTGGTCTGTATGGGCGCATGCTTGAGAGTTTGTGTGCTGAGTTGGGGGTGGGGGGTTCGGGTCTGTATGGGTGCTTGTTTGAGAGTGTGCTGATTTGGGGGGTTGGGGGTTCGGAGTTGGGGGGTGGGGGGTTCAGGTCTGTATGGGTGCTTGTTTGAGAGTGTGCCGATTTGGGGGCTGGGGGTTCGGGTCTGTATGGGTGCTTGTTTGAGAGTGTGCTGATTTGGGGGGTGAGGGGTTCTGGTATGTATGGGTGCATGCTTGAGAGTTTGTGTACTGAGTTGCGGGGTGGGGGTTTGGGTCTGTATGTGTGCATGCTTGAGAGTTTGTGTGCTGAGTTGGGGGTGGGGGGTTCAGGTCTGTATGGGTGCTTGTTTGAGAGTGTGCTGATTTGGGGGGTTAGGGGTTTGGAGTTGGGGGCTGGGGGGTTCGGGTCTGTATGGTGCATGCTTGAGAGTGTGTGTGCTGAGTTGGGGGTAGGGAGTTTTGGTCTGTATGGGTGCATGCTTGAGAGTTTGTGTGCTGAGTTGGTGGCTGGGGGGTTTGGGTCTGCATCGGTGCATGCTTGAGAGTTTGTGTGCTGAGTTGGGGGGTGGGGGGTTCGGGTCTATATGGGTGCTTGTTTGAGAGTGTGCTGATTTGGGGGGTTGGGGGTTCGGAGTTGGGGGGTGGAGGGTTCTGATCTGTATGGGTGCATGCTTGAGAGTGTGTGTGCTGTGTTGGGGGTAGGGGGTTTGGGTCCATATGGGTGCATGCTTGATAGTTTGTGTGCTGAGTTGGGGGTGGGGGGTTCGGGTCTGTATGGGTGCTTGTTTGAGAGTGTGCTGATTTGGGGGGTTAGGGGGTTGGAGTTGGGGGGTGGGGGGTTCGGGTCTGTATGGTGCATGCTTGAGAGTGTGTGTGCTGAGTTGGGGGTAGGGAGTTTTGGTCTGTATGGGTGCATGCTTGAGAGTTTGTGTGCTGAGTTGGGGGTGGGGGGTTCGTGTCTGTATGGGTGCTTGTTTGAGAGTGTGCTGATTTGGGGGGTTGGGGGTTCGGAGTTGGGTGGTGGGGGGTTCGGGTCTGTATGGGTGCTTGTTTGAGAGTGTGCTGATTTGGGGGGGTTGGGGGTTCGGGTCTGTATGGGTGCATGCTTGAGAGTGTGTTTGCTGAATTGGGGCGTAGGGGGTTCTGGTCTGCATTTGTACATGCTTGAGAGTATGTGTGCTGAGTTGGGGGCTAGGGGGTTTGGGTCTGTATGGGTGCATGCTTGAGAGTTTGTTTGCTGAGTTGGGGGTGGGGGGTTCGGGTCTGTATGGGTGCTTTTTTGAGAGTGTGCTGATTTGGGGGGTGGGGGTTTGGGTCTGTATGGCTGTATGTTTGAAAGTGTGCTGATTTGGGGGATGGGGGCTCTGGTCTGTATGGGCGCATGCTTGAGAGTTTGAGTGCTGAGTTGGGGGGTGTGGGGTTTGGGTCCGTATGGGTCCATGCTTGAGAATTTGTGTGCTGAGTTGGGGGTGGGGGGTTCGGGTCTGTATGGGTGCTTGTTTGAGAGTGTGCTGATTTGGGGGTTGGGGCTTCGGAGTTGGGGGGTTCGGCTCTGTATGGGTGCTTGTTTGAGAGTGCTGATTTGGGGGGTGGGGGGTTCGGGTCTGTATGGGTGCTTGTTTGAGAGTGTGCCAATTTGGGGGGTGGGTGTTCGGGTCTGTATGGGTGCATGTTTGAGAGTGTGCTGATTTGGGGGGTGAGGGGTTCTGGTCTGTATGGGTGCATGCTTGAGAGTTTGTGTACTGAGCTGCGGGGTGGGGGGTTTGGGTCTGTATGGGTGCATGCTTGAGAGTTTGTGTGCTGAGTTGTGGCTGGGGGTTTCGGGTCTGTATGGGTGCTTTTTTGAGAGTGTGCTGATATGGGGGGTTGGGGGTTTGGAGTTGGGGGTGGGGGGTTCGGGTCTGTATGGGTGCATGCTTGAGAGTTTGTGTGCTGAGTTGGTGGGTGGGGGGTTTGGGTCTGTATCGGTGCATGCTTGAGAGTTTGTGTGCTGATTTGGGGGGTGAGGGTTCGGGTCTGTATGGGTGCATACTTGAGAGTGTGTGTTCTGAGTTGGGGGGTAGGGGGTTTTGGTCTGTATGGGTGCATGCTTGAGAGTTTGTGTGCTGAGTTGGTGGGTGGGGGGTTTGGGTCTGTATCGGTGCATGCTTGAGAGTTTGTGTGCTGATTTGGGGGGTGAGGGTTCGGGTCTGTATGGGTGCATGTTTGAGAGTGTGCTGATTTGAGGGGTGGGGGGTTCGGGTCTGTATGGGTGCTTGTTTGAGAGTCTGCTGATTTGGGGGGTGGGGTTTTGGGTCTGTATGGGTGTACGTTTGAGTGTGTGCTGATTTGCGGGGTGGAGGTTCTGGTCTGTATGGGTGCATGCTTGAGAGTGTGTGTTCTGAGTTGGGGGTAGGGGTTTTGGGTCTGTATGGGTGCATGCTTGAGAGTTTGTGTGCTGAGTTGGGGGTGGGGGGTTCAGGTCTGTATGGGAGCTTGTTTGAGAGTGTGCTGATTTGGGGAGTTGGGGGTTCGGAGTTGGTGGGTGGGGGGTTCGGGTCTGTATGTGTGCTTGTTTGAGAGTATGCTGATTTGGGGGGTGGGGTTTCGGGTCTGTATGGGTACATGTTTGAGAGTGTGCTGATTTGGGGGGTGGGGGGTTCTGGTCTGTATGGGTGTGTGTTCTGAGTTGGGGGGTAGGGGTTTTGGGTCTGTATGGGTGCATGCTTGAGAGTTTGTGTGCTGAGTTGGGGGTGGGGGGTTCGGGTCTGTATGGGTGCTTGTTTGAGAGTGTGCTGATGGGGGAGTTGGGGGTTCGGAGTTGGGGGGTGAGGGGTTCGGGTCTGTATGGGTGCTTGTTTGAGAGTTTGCTGATTTGGGGGTTAGGGGTTCGTAGTTGGGGGGTGGGGGTTTCGGGTCTGTATGGGTGCTTGTTTGAGAGTGTGCTGATTTGGGGGGTTGGAGTTGGGTGGTGGGGGGTTCGGGTCTGTATGGGTGCTTGTTTGAGAGTGTGCTGATTTGGGGGGTTGGGGGTTCGGAGTTGGGGGGTGGGGGGTTTGGGTCTGTATGGGTGCATGCTTGAGAGTGTGTTTGCTGAGTTGGGGCGAAGGGGGTTCTGGTCTGTATGGGTGCATGCTTGAGAGTTTGTTTGCTGAGTTGTGGGTGGGGGGTTTGGGTCTGTATGGGTGCTCTTTTGAGAGTGTGCTGATTTGGGGCTGGGGGTTCGGGTCTGTATGGGTGTATGTTTGAGATTGTGCTGATTTGGGGATGTGGGTTCTGGTCTGTATGGGTGCATGCTTGAGAGTTTGTGTGCTGAGTTGGGGGTGGGGGTTCGGGTCTGTATGGGTGCTTGTTTGAGAGTGTGCTGATTTGGGGGTTTGGGGATTCAGAGTTGGGGGTGGGGGGTTCGGGTCTGTATGGGAGCATGTTTGAGAGTGTGCTGATTTGGGGGGTGAGGGGTTCTGGTCTGTATGGGTGCATGCTTGAGAGTTTGTGTACTGAGTTGCGGTGTGGGGGGTTTGGGTCCGCATGGGTGCATGCTTGAGAGTTTGTGTGCTGAGTTGGGGGTGGGGGGTTCGGGTCTGTATGGGTGCTTGTTTGAGAGTGTGCTGATTTGGGGGGTTGGGGTTTCTGAGTTGGGGGTGGGGGGTTCGGGTCTGTATGGGTGCATGCTTGAGAGTGTGTGTGCTGAGTTGGGGGGTAGGGGGTTTGGGTCTGTATGGGTGCATGCTTGAGAGTTTGTTTGCTGAGTTGGGGGTGGGGGGTTCGGGTCTGTATGGGTGCTTTTTTGAGAGTGTGCTGATTTGGGGGGTGGGGGTTCGGGTCTGTATGGTTGTATGTTTGAGAGTGTGCTGATTTGGGGGATGGGGGTTCTGATCTGTATGGGCGCATGCTTGAGAGTTTGTGTGCTGAGTTGGGGGGTGGGGGGTTTGGGTCTGTATGGGTCCATGCTTGAGAGTTTGTGTGCTGAGTTGGGGGTGGGGGGTTCGGGTCTGTATGGGTGCTTGTTTGAGAGTGTGCTGATTTGGGGGGTTGGGGCTTCGGAGTTGGGGGGTGGGGGATTCGGGTCTGTATGGGTGCTTGAGAGTGCTGATTTGGGGGGTGGGGGGTTCGGGTCTGTATGGGTGGTTGTTTGAGAGTGTGCCGATTTGGGGGGTGGGTGTTCGGGTCTGTATGGGTGCATGTTTGAGAGTGTGCTGATTTGGGGGGTGAGGGGTTCTGGTCTGTATGGGTGCATGCTTGAGAGTTTGTGTACTGAGTTGCGGCGTGGGGGCTTTGGGTCCGTATGGGTGCATGCTTGAGAGTTTGTGTGCTGAGTTGGGGGTGGGGGGTTCGGGTCTGTATGGGTGCTTGTTTGAGAGTGTGCTGATTTGGGGGGTTGGGGGTTTGGAGTTGGGGGTGGGGGGTTTGGGTCTGTATGGTGCATGCTTGAGAGTGTGTGTGCTGAGTTGGGGGCTAGGGGGTTTTGGTCTGTATGGGTGCATGCTTGAGAGTGTGTGTGCTGAGTTGGGGGGTGGGGAGTTTGGGTCTGCATGGGCGCATGCTTGAGAGTTTGTGTGCTGAGTTGGGGGGTGGGGGGTTCGGGTCTGTATGGGTGCTTGTTTTAGAGTGTGCTGATTTGGGAGGTTGGGGGTTCGGAGTTGGGTGGTGGGGGTTCGGGTCTGTATGGGTGCTTGTTTGAGAGTGTGCTGATTTGGGGGGTTGGGTTTTCTGAGTTGGGGGTGGGGGGTTCGGGTCTGTATGGGTGCATGCTTGAGAGTGTGTGTGCTGAGTTGGGGGTTAGGGGGTTTGGGTCTGTATGGGTGCATGCTTGAGAGTTTGTTTGCTGAGTTTGGGGTGGGGGGTTTGGGTCTGTATGGGTGCTTTTTTGAGAGTGTGCTGATTTGGGGGGTGGGGGTTCGGGTCTGTATGGGTGTATGTTTGAGTGTGTGCTGATTTGGGGGATGGGGGTTCTGATCTGTATGGGCGCATGCTCGAGAGTTTGTGTGCTGAGTTGGGGGGTGGGGGGTTTGGGTCTGTATGGGTCCATGCTTGAGAGTTTGTGTGCTGAGTTGGGGGTGGGGGGTTCGGGTCTGTATGGGTGCTTGTTTGAGAGTGTGCTGATTTGGGGGGTTGGGGCTTCGGAGTTGGGGGGTGGGGGGTTCGGGTCTGTATGGGTGCTTGTTTGAGAGTGCTGATTTGGGGGGTGGGGGGTTCGGGTCTGTATGGGTGCTTGTT
Organism: Ambystoma mexicanum; assembly: GCF_040938575.1. NCBI lineage: Eukaryota > Metazoa > Chordata > Amphibia > Caudata > Ambystomatidae > Ambystoma > Ambystoma mexicanum. Next base: position 49,668,205 of record NC_090933.1, on the reverse strand, counting down.
TGAGAGTGTGCCGATTTGGGGGGTGGGTGTTCGGGTCTGTATGGGTGCATGTTTGAGAGTGTGCTGATTTGGGGGGTGGGCGTTCGGGTCTGTATGGGTGCATGTTTGAGAGTGTGCTGATTTGGGGGGTGGGTGTTCGGGTCTGTATGGGTGCATGTTTGAGAGTGTACTGAGTTGCGGGGTGGGGGTTTGGGTCTGTATGGGTGCATGCTTGAGAGTTTGTGTGCTGAGTTGGGGGTGGGGGGTTCGGGTCTGTATGGGTGCTTGTTTGAGAGTGTGCTGATTTGGGGGGTTGGGGGTTTGGAGTTGGGGGTGGGGGGTTTGGGTCTGTATGGTGCATGCTTGAGAGTGTGTGTGCTGAGTTGGGGGCTAGGGGGTTTTTGTCTGTATGGGTGCATGCTTGAGAGTTTGTGTGCTGAGTTGGTGGGTGGGAGGTTTGGGTCTGCATCGGTGCATGCTTGAGAGTTTGTGTGCTGAGTTGGGGGGTGGGGGGTTCGGGTCTGTATGGGTGCTTGTTTGAGAGTGTGCTGATTTGGGGGGTTGGGGGTTCGGAGTTGGGGGGGGTTCTGGTCTGTATGGGTGCATGCTTGAGAGTTTGTGTGCTGATTTGGGGGGTGGGGGTTCGGGTCTGTATGGGTGCATGCTTGAGAGTGTGCTGATTTGGGGGGTGGGGGTTCGGGTCTATATGGGTGCTTGTTTGAGAGTGTGCTGATTTGGGGGGTGGCAGTTCGGGTCTGTATGCGTGCATGTTTGAGATTGTGCTGATTTGGGGGATGGGGGTTCTGGTCTGTATGGGTGCATGCTTGACAGTGTGTTTGCTGAGTTGGGGGGTTTGGGTCTGTATGGGTGCATGCTTGAGAGTTTGTGTGCTGAGTTGGGGGGTGGGGGGTTCGGGTCTGTATGGGTGCTTGTTTGAGAGTGTGCTGATTTGGAGGTTTGGGGGTTCGGAGTTGGGGGGTGGGGGGTTCGGGTCTGTATGGGTGCTTGTTCGAGAGTGTGCTGATTTGGGGGGGGGTGGTGGGTTCGGGTCTGTATGGGTGCTTGTTTGAGAGTGTGCCAATTTGGGGGTTGGGGGTTCGGGTCTGTATGGGTGCATGTTTGAGAGTATGCTGATTTGGGGGGTGAGGGGTTCTGGTCTGTATGGGTGCATGCTTGAGAGTTTGTGTGCTGAGTTGGGGGTGGGGGTTTGGGTCTGTATCGGTGCATGCTTGAGAGTTTGTGTGCTGATTTGGGGGGTGGGGGTTCGGGTCTGTATGGGTGCTTGTTTGAGAGTGTGCTGATTTGGGGTTCGGGTCTGTATGGGTGCATGTTTGAGAGTGTGCTGATTTGGGGGGTGGGGGTTCTGGTCTGTATGGGTGCATGCTTGACAGTGTGTGTGCTGAGTTGGGGGGTGGGGAGTTTGGGTCTGCATGGGCGCATGCTTGAGAGTTTGTGTGCTGAGTTGGGGGGTGGGGGTTCGGGTCTGTATGGGTGCTTGTTTTAGAGTGTGCTGATTTGGGAGGTTGGGGTTCGGAGTTGGGTGGTGGGGGGTTCGGGTCTGTATGGGTGCTTGTTTGAGAGTGTGCTGATTTGGGGGGTTGGGGTTTCTGAGTTGGGGGTGGGGGGTTCGGGTCTGTATGGGTGCATGCTTGAGAGTGTGTGTGCTGAGTTGGGGGGTAGGGGGTTTGGGTCTGTATGGGTGCATGCTTGAGAGTTTGTTTGCTGAGTTGGGGGTGGGGGGTTCGGGTCTGTATGGGTGCTTTTTTGAGAGTGTGCTGATTTGGGGGGTGGGGGTTCGGGTCTGTATGGTTGTATGTTTGAGAGTGTGCTGATTTGGGGGATGGGGGTTCTGATCTGTATGGGCGCATGCTTGAGAGTTTGTGTGCTGAGTTGGGGGGTGGGGGGTTTGGGTCTGTATGGGTCCATGCTTGAGAGTTTGTGTGCTGAGTTGGGGGTGGGGGGTTCGGGTCTGTATGGGTGCTTGTTTGAGAGTGTGCTGATTTGGGGGGTTGGGGCTTCGGAGTTGGGGGGTGGGGGGTTCGGGTCTGTATGGGTGCTTGTTTGAGAGTGCTGATTTGGGGGGTGGGGGGTTCGGGTCTGTATGGGTGCTTGTTTGAGAGTGTGCCGATTTGGGGGGTGGGTGTTCGTGTCTGTATGGGTGCATGTTTGAGAGTGTGCTGATTTGGGGGGTGAGGGGTTCTGGTCTGTATGGGTGCATGCTTGAGAGTTTGTGTACTGAGTTGTGGCGTGGGGGCTTTGGGTCCGTATGGGTGCATGCTTGAGAGTTTGTGTGCTGAGTTGGGGGTGGGGGGTTCGGGTCTGTATGGGTGCTTGTTTGAGAGTGTGCTGATTTGGGGGGTTGGGGGTTTGGAGTTGGGGGTGGGGGGTTCGGGTCTGTATGGTGCATGCTTGAGAGTGTGTGTGCTGAGTTGGGGGCTAGGGGGTTTTGGTCTGTATGGGTGCATGCTTGAGAGTTTGTGTGCTGAGTTGGTGGGTGGGGGGTTTGGGTCTGCATCGGTGCATGCTTGAGAGTTTGTGTGCTGAGTTGGGGGGTGGGGGGTTCGGGTCTGTACGGGTGCTTGTTTGAGAGTGTGCTGATTTGGGGGGTTGGGGGTTCGGAGTTGGGGGGGTTCTGGTCTGTATGGGTGCATGCTTGAGAGTTTGTGTGCTGATTTGGGGGGTGGGGGTTCGGGTCTGTATGGGTGCATGTTTGAGAGTGTGCTAATTTGGGGGATGGGGGGTTCGGGTCTATATGGGTGCTTGTTTGAGAGTGTGCTGATTTGGGGAGTGGCAGTTCGGGTCTGTATGCGTGCATGTTTGAGATTGTGCTGATTTGGGGGATGGGGGTTCTGGTCTGTATGGGTGCATGCTTGACAGTGTGTTTGCTGAGTTGGGGGGTTTGGGTCTGTATGGGTGCATGCTTGAGAGTTTGTGTGCTGAGTTGGGGGGTAGGGGGTTCGGGTCTGTATGGGTGCTTGTTTGAGAGTGTGCTGATTTGGGGGTTTGGGGGTTCGGAGTTGGGGGGTGGGGGGTTCGGGTCTGTATGGGTGCTTGTTCGAGAGTGTGCTGATTTGGGGGGGTGGTGGGTTCGGGTCTGTATGGGTCCTTGTTTGAGAGTGTGCCAATTTGGGGGGTGGGGGTTCGGGTCTGTATGGGTGCATGTTTGAGAGTGTGCTGATTTGGGGGGTGAGGGGTTCTGGTCTGTATGGGTGCATGCTTGAGAGTTTGTGTGCTAAGTTGGGGGTGGGGGTTTGGGTCTGTATCGGTGCATGCTTGAGAGTTTGTGTGCTGATTTGGGGGGTGGGGGTTCGGGTCTGTATGGGTGCTTGTTTGAGAGTGTGCTGAATTGGGGTTCGGGTCTGTATGGGTGCATGTTTGAGAGTGTGCTGATTTGGGGGGTGGGGGTTCTGGTCTGTATGGGTGCATGCTTGACAGTGTGTGTGCTGAGTTGGGGGGTGGGGAGTTTGGGTCTGCATGGGCGCATGCTTGAGAGTTTGTGTGCTGAGTTGGGGGGTGGGGGGTTCGGGTCTGTATGGGTGCTTGTTTTAGAGTGTGCTGATTTTGGAGGTTGGGGGTTCGGAGTTGGGTGGTGGGGGTTCGGGTCTGTATGGGTGCTTGTTTGAGAGTGTGCTGATTTGGGGGGTTGGGGTTTCTGAGTTGGGGGTGGGGGGTTCGGGTCTGTATGGGTGCATGCTTGAGAGTGTGTGTGCTGAGTTGGGGGTTAGGGGGTTTGGGTCTGTATGGGTGCATGCTTGAGAGTTTGTTTGCTGAGTTGGGGGTGGGGGGTTCGGGTCTGTATGGGTGCTTTTTTGAGAGTGTGCTGATTTGGGGGGTGGGGGTTCGGGTCTGTATGGGTGTATGTTTGAGAGTGTGCTGATTTGGGGGATGGGGGTTCTGATCTGTATGGGCGCATGCTCGAGAGTTTGTGTGCTGAGTTGGGGGGTGGGGGGTTTGGGTCTGTATGGGTCCATGCTTGAGAGTTTGTGTGCTGAGTTGGGGGTGGGGGGTTCGGGTCTGTATGGGTGCTTGTTTGAGAGTGTGCTGATTTGGGGGGTTGGGGCTTCGGAGTTGGGGGGTGGGGGGTTCGGGTCTGTATGGGTGCTTGTTTGAGAGTGCTGATTTGGGGGGTGGGGGTTCGGGTCTGTATGGGTGCTTGTTTGAGAGTGTGCCGATTTGGGGGTTGGGTGTTCGGGTCTGTATGGGTGCATGTTTGAGAGTGTGCTGATTTGGGGGGTGGGTGTTCGGGTCTGTATGGGTGCATGTTTGAGAGTGTGCTGATTTGGGGGGTGGGTGTTCGGGTCTGTATGGGTGCATGTTTGAGAGTGTACTGAGTTGCGGGGTGGGGGGTTTGGGTCTGTATGGGTGCATGCTTGAGAGTTTGTGTGCTGAGTTGGGGGTGGGGGGTTCGGGTCTGTATGGGTGCTTGTTTGAGAGTGTGCTGATTTGGGGGGTTGGGAGTTTGGAGTTGGGGGGTGGGGGGTTCGGGTCTGTATGGGTGCATGCTTGAGAGTGTGTGTGTTGAGTTGGTGGGTGGGGGGTTTGGGTCTGTATGGGTGCATGCTTGAGAGTTTGTGTGCTGAGTTGGTGGGTGGGGGGTTTGGGTCTGTATCGGTGCATGCTTGAGAGTTTTGTGCTGATTTGGGGGGTGAGGGTTCGGGTCTGTTTAGGTGCATGTTTGAGAGTGTGCTGATTTGGGGGGTGGGGGTTCGGGTTTGTATGGGTGCTTGTTTGAGAGTCTGCTGATTTGGGGGGTGGGGGTTTGGGTCTGTATGGGTGCATGTTTGAGAGTGTGCTGATTTGTGGGGTGGGGGTTCTGGTCTGTATGGGTGCATGCTTGAGAGTGTGTGTTCTGAGTTGGGGGTAGGGGTTTTGGGTCTGTATGGGTGAATGCTTGAGAGTTTGTGTGCTGAGTTGGGAGTGGGGGGTTCGGTTCTGTATGGGTGCTTGTTTGAGAGTGCGCTGATTTGGGGAGTTGGGGGTTCAGAGTTGGGGGGTGGGGGGTTCGGGTCTGTATGGGTGCTTGTTTGAGAGTGTGCTGATTTGGGGGGTGAGATTTCGGGTCTGTATGGGTGCTTGTTTGAGAGTGTGCTGATTTGGGGGGTGAGATTTCGGGTCTGTATGGGTGCATGTTTGAGAGTGTGCTGATTTGGGGTTTGGGGGGTTCTGGTCTGTATGGGTGCATGCTTGAGAGTGTGTGTTCTGAGTTGGGGGTAGGGGTTTTGGGTCTGTATGGGTGCATGCTTGAGAGTTTGTGTGCTGAGTTGGGGGTGGGGGGTTCGGGTCTGTATGGGTGCTTGTTTGAGAGTGTGCTGATTTGGGGAGTGGGGGGTTCGGAGTTGGGGGGTGGGGGGTTCGGGTCTGTATGGGTGCTTGTTTGAGAGTGTGCTGATTTGGGGGGTTGGGGGTTTGGAGTTGGGGGGTGGGGGGTTCGGGTCTGTATGGGTGCATGCTTGAGAGTGTGTGTGCTGAGTTGGGGGGTAGGGGGTTTTGGTCTGTATGGGTGCATGCTTGAGAGTTTGTGTGCTGAGTTGGTGGGTGGGGGGTTTGGGTCTGTATCGGTGCATGCTTGAGAGTTTGTGTGCTGCTTTGGGGGGTGGGGGTTCAGGTCTGTATGGGTGCATGTTTGAGAGTGTGCTGATTTGGGGGGTGGGGGGTGGGGGGTTCGGGTCTATATGGGTGCTTGTTTGAGAGTGTGCTGATTTGGGGAGTGGGGGTTCTGGTCTGTATGGGTCCATGTTTGAGTGTGCTGATTTGGGGGGTGGGGGTTCTAGTCTGTATGGGTGCATGCTTGACAGTGTGTGTGCTTAGTTGGGGGGTGGGGGGTTTGGGTCTGTATGGGTGCATGCATGAGAGTTTGTGTGCTGATTTGGGGGGTGGAGGGTTTGGGTCTGTATGGGTGCTTGTTTGAGAGTGTGCTGATTTGGGGGGTTGGGGGTTTGGAGTTGGGGGTGGGGGGTTCGAGTCCGTATGGGTGCATGCTTGACAGTGTGTTTGCTGAGTTGGGGCATAGGGGGTTCGGGTCTGTATGGGTGCTTTTTTGAGAGTGTGCTGATTTGGGGGGGTAGGGGTACGGGTCTGTATGGGTGTATGTTTGAGAGTGCGCTGATTTGGGGGATGGGGGTTCTGGTCTGTATGGGCGCATGCTTGAGAGTTTGTGTGCTGAGTTGGGGGTGGGGGGTTCGGGTCTGTATGGGTGCTTGTTTGAGAGTGTGCTGATTTGGGGGGTTGGGGGTTCGGAGTTGGGGGGTGGGGGGTTCAGGTCTGTATGGGTGCTTGTTTGAGAGTGTGCCGATTTGGGGGCTGGGGGTTCGGGTCTGTATGGGTGCTTGTTTGAGAGTGTGCTGATTTGGGTGGTGAGGGGTTCTGGTATGTATGAGTGCATGCTTGAGAGTTTGTGTACTGAGTTGCGGGGTGGGGGGTTTGGGTCTGTATGGGTGCATGCTTGAGAGTTTGTGTGCTGAGTTGGGGGTGGGGGGTTCAGGTCTGTATGGGTGCTTGTTTGAGAGTGTGCTGATTTGGGGGGTTAGGGGTTTGGAGTTGGGGGGTGGGGGGTTCGGGTCTGTATGGTGCATGCTTGAGAGTGTGTGTGCTGAGTTGGGGTTAGGGAGTTTTGGTCTGTATGGGTGCATGCTTGAGAGTTTGTGTGCTGAGTTGGTGGCTGGGGGGTTTGGGTCTGCTTCGGTGCATGCTTGAGAGTTTGTGTGCTGAGTTGGGGGGTGGGGGGTTCGGGTCTATATGGGTGCTTGTTTGAGAGTGTGCTGATTTGGGGGGTTGGGGGTTTGGAGTTGGGGGGTGGAGGGTTCTGATCTGTATGGGTGCATGCTTGAGAGTGTGTGTGCTGTGTTGGGGGTAGGGGGTTTGGGTCCATATGAGTGCATGCTTGATAGTTTGTGTGCTGAGTTGGGGGTGGGGGGTTCGGGTCTGTATGGGTGCTTGTTTGAGAGTGTGCTGATTTGGGGGGTTAGGGGGTTGGAGTTGGGGGGTGGGGGGTTCGGGTCTGTATGGTGCATGCTTGAGAGTGTGTGTGCTGAGTTGGGGGTAGGGAGTTTTGGTCTGTATGGGTGCATGCTTGAGAGTTTGTGTGCTGAGTTGGGGGTGGGGGGTTCGTGTCTGTATGGGTGCTTGTTTGAGAGTGTGCTGATTTGGGGGGTTGGGGGTTCGGAATTGGGTGGTGGGGGGTTCGGGTCTGTATGGGTGCTTGTTTGAGAGTGTGCTGATTTGGGGGGGTTGGGGGTTCTGAGTTGGGGGTGGGGGGTTCGGGTCTGTATGGGTGCATGCTTGAGAGTGTGTTTGCTGAATTGGGGCGTAGGGGGTTCTGGTCTGCATTTGTACATGCTTGAGAGTATGTGTGCTGAGTTGGGGGCTAGGGGGTTTGGGTCTGTATGGGTGCATGCTTGAGAGTTTGTTTGCTGAGTTGGGGGTGGGGGGTTCGGGTCTGTATGGGTGCTTTTTTGAGAGTGTGCTGATTTGGGGGGTGGGGGTTTGGGTCTGTATGGCTGTATGTTTGAAAGTGTGCTGATTTGGGGGATGGGGGCTCTGGTCTGTATGGGCGCATGCTTGAGAGTTTGAGTGCTGAGTTGGGGGGTGTGGGGTTTGGGTCCGTATGGGTCCATGCTTGAGAATTTGTGTGCTGAGTTGGGGGTGGGGGGTTCGGGTCTGTATGGGTGCTTGTTTGAGAGTGTGCTGATTTGGGGGTTGGGGCTTCGGAGTTGGGGGGTTCGGCTCTGTATGGGTGCTTGTTTGAGAGTGCTGATTTGGGGGGTGGGGGGTTCGGGTCTGTATGGGTGCTTGTTTGAGAGTGTGCCAATTTGGGGGGTGGGTGTTCGGGTCTGTATGGGTGCATGTTTGAGAGTGTGCTGATTTGGGGGGTGAGGGGTTCTGGTCTGTATGGGTGCATGCTTGAGAGTTTGTGTACTGAGTTGCGGGGTGGGGGGTTTGGGTCTGTATGGGTGCATGCTTGAGAGTTTGTGGGCTGAGTTGTGGCTGGGGGTTTCGGGTCTGTATGGGTGCTTTTTTGAGAGTGTGCTGATATGGGGGGTTGGGGGTTTGGAGTTGGGGGTGGGGGGTTCGGGTCTGTATGGGTGCATACTTGAGAGTGTATGTGCTGAGTTGGGGGGTAGGGGGTTTTGGTCTGTATGGGTGCATGCTTGAGAGTTTGTGTGCTGAGTTGGTGGGTGGGGGGTTTGGGTCTGTATCGGTGCATGCTTGAGAGTTTGTGTGCTGATTTGGGGGGTGAGGGTTCGGGTCTGTATGGGTGCATGTTTGAGAGTGTGCTGATTTGAGGGGTGGGGGGTTCGGGTCTGTATGGGTGCTTGTTTGAGAGTCTGCTGATTTGGGGGGTGGGGTTTTGGGTCTGTATGGGTGTACGTTTGAGAGTGTGCTGATTTGCGGGGTGGAGGGTTCTGGTCTGTATGGGTGCATGCTTGAGAGTGTGTGTTCTGAGTTGGGGGTAGGGGTTTTGGGTCTGTATGGGTGCATGCTTGAGAGTTTGTGTGCTGAGTTGGGGGTGGGGGGTTCAGGTCTGTATGGGAGCTTGTTTGAGAGTATGCTGATTTGGGGAGTTGGGGTTTCGGAGTTGGTGGGTGGGGGGTTCGGGTCTGTATGTGTGCTTGTTTGAGAGTATGCTGATTTGGGGGGTGGGGTTTCGGGTCTGTATGGGTACATGTTTGAGAGTGTGCTGATTTGGGGGGTGGGGGGTTCTGGTCTGTATGGGTGTGTGTTCTGAGTTGGGGGGTAGGGGTTTTGGGTCTGTATGGGTGCATGCTTGAGAGTTTGTGTGCTGAGTTGGGGGTGGGGGGTTCGGGTCTGTATGGGTGCTTGTTTGAGAGTGTGCTGATGGGGGAGTTGGGGGTTCGGAGTTGGGGGGTGAGGGGTTCGGGTCTGTATGGGTGCTTGTTTGAGAGTTTGCTGATTTGGGGGTTAGGGGTTCGTAGTTGGTGGGGTGGGGGTTTCGGGTCTGTATGGGTGCTTGTTTGAGAGTGTGCTGATTTGGGGGGTTTGGAGTTGGGTGGTGGGGGGTTCGGGTCTGTATGGGTGCTTGTTTGAGAGTGTGCTGATTTGGGGGGTTGGGGGTTCGGAGTTGGGGGGTGGGGGGTTCGGGTCTGTATGGGTGCATGCTTGAGAGTATGTGTGCTGAGTTGGGGGGTAGGGGGTTTGGGTCTGTATGGGTGCATGCTTGAGAGTTTGTTTGCTGAGTTGTGGGTGGGGGGTTTGGGTCTGTATGGGTGCTCTTTTGAGAGTGTGCTGATTTGGGGCTGGGGGTTCGGGTCTGTATGGGTGCATGTTTGAGATTGTGCTGATTTGGGGATGTGGGTTCTGGTCTGTATGGGTGCATGCTTGAGAGTTTGTGTGCTGAGTTGGGGGTGGGGGTTCGGGTCTGTATGGGTGCTTGTTTGAGAGTGTGCTGATTTGGGGGTTTGGGGATTCAGAGTTGGGTGGTGGGGGGTTCGGGTCTGTATGGGAGCATGTTTGAGAGTGTGCTGATTTGGGGGGTGAGGGGTTCTGGTCTGTATGAGTGCATGCTTGAGAGTTTGTGTACTGAGTTGCGGCGTGGGGGGTTTGGGTCCGCATGGGTGCATGCTTGAGAGTTTGTGTGCTGAGTTGGGGGTGGGGGGTTCGGGTCTGTATGGGTGCTTGTTTGAGAGTGTGCTGATTTGGGGGGTTGGGGGTTTGGAGTTGGGGGTGGGGGGTTCGGGTCTGTATGGTGCATGCTTGAGAGTGTGTGTGCTGAGTTGGGGGCTAGGGGGTTTTGGTCTGTATGGGTGCATGATTGAGAGTTTGTGTGCTGAGTTGGTGGGTGGGAGGTTTGGGTCTGCATTGGTGCATGCTTGAGAGTTTGTGTGCTGAGTTGGGGGGTGGGGGGTTCGGGTCTGTATGGGTGCTTGTTTGAGAGTGTGCTGATTTGGAGGGTTGGGGGTTCGGAGTTGGGGGGGATTCTGGTCTGTATGGGTGCATGCTTGAGAGTTTGTGTGCTGATTTGGGGAGTGGGGGTTCGGGTCTGTATGGGTGCATGTTTGAGAGTGTGCTAATTTGGGGGGTGGGGGTTCGGGTCTATATGGGTGCTTGTTTGAGAGTGTGCTGATTTGGGGGGTGGCAGTTCGGGTCTGTATGCGTGCATGTTTGAGATTGTGCTGATTTGGGGGATGGGGGTTCTGGTCTGTATGGGTGCATGCTTGACAGTGGCCCTCATTACGACCCTTGCGGAAATCGACCGACCGGACCGCCATAGCGTAAATAGCGTTTCGGCCATTGCACGACGGAGCAAAGTGCGGCTCATTCCGACCCATCGGGCACGAGCACCATGCCATGGCGGAAGTGCAAAGTCCGCGATGGCGGAAATGACCCCAAAACGGCCCACACCGCGGCCGTACCGCGCCCTAGGTGCAATTCCGCCACCAATCTTAGCGGTCACCGCAATGAGCGGCAACCGGAAAGTACGGTGACCGGAAATATACGGAAACGGAAGTAAAAACATGGTCCCGGAAGGGGAAACATCACGCCGTACACCTATAAAAACACTATTTCCACACAACCATTAAAAACACTACCCTGAGACACATCCCAACCCGTCAGCCACCCTAGTGAAACCAAGAACAATGGGAAAAGTAGCGAAGAAAGCGTGCGACCGCAAGCGGCAGGTCCACTTCTCCCGTGAGGAACTCACCGTGCTCACAGAGACCCTCCAGAAGAATGCTGCCGCCGTCTTCTCCATGCAAATGACCAGGACGGCACTTGCGAACAAGAAGGCCATATGGGCCCTGGTGGCACAGCGGGTAAGTGCGGTGGGGACCGCACCCCGCAACCCACAGCAATGCAGAAAGCGATGGGACGACCTGCGGATCCGCGTCCGTAGCATACTTTCTGCCAACTGCAACATTGCCACAGCTACCGGTGGGGGATCGGAAACACCCATCAAGTTGACCCCCTGGGAAGAAATCTGTGCCTCCACCATTGGAATGGAGAGTATAGAGGGAGTCGGAGGGATGGAGAAAGGAGTGCAGACAACCGAAGAATCAGGTAGGTGCCCCAAATAAAACAATGCCAAAACCACAATGTCCAATCATGTGAAGTACCACGTGTCCACATAGTGCAACAGTAACACATGTCCAGGAGAACGGCCACATGCATAGGCCTGATAGCACACTTTAAAAGTCACATTAAATACATAAATAATTAAAAATCCTAAAAACACCCTCTACACGTGCAGCAGGCACACCCTAACTGCAGGCTGCAAAACAACTGCACCCTCACTCCACACACAAATGAAACCACCTCCAAGGCCCCAACCCAAATCACCCTCAGGTACCACCCCAATGCATGTGATACATTGCCATTCCAATTTCCACAGACCCATTAATAACGCTCGCCCTCCTTTACACCACCACAGGGTCCGATTCAAACGACGAGCTCCAGGACACCCCTACCAGCACACCTGCAAAGAGGGCCAAGACCAATGGCCAAAGACCCTCCACCTCAGCTGCACGCATCAAGACACGGCAGCAGCACAAATCGAGTGGCAGCACACAGGAGGGAACTCCAACAGGCACCCCAGCAGCCAGCATGCCCACAACAGCACCACCACAGGTCCCCCCAATGGATGCCACAGTAGGCACTGCTTCTGGTGGCAGCAGCACCATAGGTGACACTGCATTAATGGCAGCATGCTCCGACACAGAAAACGGGGATGTCGAAGTTAGATCCATCCATGACCTGTCTCAATCCCCCTGTCTGTTTCATCCCGTACACCATGAGGATACCACGCAGGGGCACCCACAAGACGACGACTGGCCATCCCCCACAAGCCCTGTGGCAAGGCAACATGAGGTGACCAGCCCCTCTGTGACACCACCGCAAATGGCCATGGCACAGCAGAGGCAACAGTCCCTCGACCAGGTGATCGTGCAACAGCAGCAACTGGCCACGCTCCTCAAGGACCATGCTGATGAATGTGGGGGTACTAAGGCAGCCATAGAAACATCAACTGAGACACTTAGGGCAGAAATGGAGAGAAGTACAGAGACACTAAGGGCACAAATGGAGAGAAGCACACGAGAGCCTGAGAGTACAAATGGAGAGAAGCACCGAGTGCCTGAGGGGGGAACTGCATGCGACGTCCAAAGACGTATGTGCTGAACTTGCCGCTGTGCGCCGTGTGCTCACTGAGCTCTCACAAACCCTTAGGGACATGCATGGACGTGAGCAGGCAGAGACATCATCCGTTGCAAGTTCCGTCCAGGGCAGCCCCCAACGTAGATCTGGGAGGAACCTGCGCTCCACAGGCAGGGGTGCCCCTGATACCCGGAGAGGGGGCTTGCAATAGCGACAGGCCACTGACAATGAGCATCTTTGGACACTGGTGTTCGGGGGGGAGGTAGGAGGGTGGAGGGGGTGTGTTGGGCTCACTTGGGTGGCGGGTCGATAGGGTGTTTAACATGATATCACATATGCCATGAACAATGCACGATCATACAATGAGATGCGTGGACATTGATCTTTGTGTACGTGGCCATTATAGGCGTACAGTCCATATTGTGCATGTTCCAGACACACACAGTGCCACAAGTCCCGTGTCCATGTATCAGCCACCAGGCGTGAGTGCTAGAAGCATGCATCTATGATATGCTGACGAATGTCACGGCCCTCCTGTGCCTCGCAGACTCCTTGAGGTGCTGCCACATCCCCACCCTCATCATGACCATCTTCAGGTGCTTGCAGTTCTGCGTCAGGGGGCATGGGCACATTTCTACGTACGCACATGTTGTGTAGCATGACACATGCCATGACCATCTTTGCAACCTTCTCATGTCGGTACAGGAGTGCCCCGCCAGACCTGCTGAGGCAGCGGAAACGAATCTTCAGTAGGCCGAATGCCTGTTCAATGACTACACGGGTACGTGAGTGGGCATGGTTGTAGTCCTCCTCATGCTGGTCCCGTGGGTTGCGGACTGGTGTAAGGAGCCATCTCTTCAGTGGATACCCGGCATCACCTGTATGTGGACAATGAAGGTATTTTGAGGAATGCCATTGCTACGTACGCACCCCCGCCCTTCCTGCCAGGTCATTGCCGCATCACATACCCCACACTATCATGCTTGAAATGAGACTCACCGAGTAGCCAGGATCTGTTCCCTGCGTGTCGGTCCATGTAGCGTGGTATAGTAGAGTTCCTCAAGACCATAGAATCATGGGTTGATCCTGGGAATCGGGCACAACAATGTGTAATGATCCTGTTGGAGTCACACACCATTTGTACATTCAGGGAATGAAATTGTTTTCGGTTGCGGTACTGGGCCTCCATGGCATGTGGGACAACCAATTCCACATGGGTGCAGTCGATGGCACCAATGCAACCCGGTATGCCGCCAAGTGCATGGAATCCCACTTTTGCGTTCGTAATTTCCTGCTCCGAGCGTGGTAGAGAGATGTAGTGGTCTGCGTGCAGCAGGAGGGCATCGAGCACTTGCAAACGTGTCCATGAGAACAGTGGCTGTGAAATGCCATGCAACTGTCCGACTGTGTGCTGGTAGGTGCATGTGGCCAGGAAGTGGAGTACAGACACCACCTTCAGTAGGGGTGGGATGGCGGTTGGGCTATCTATCATGCTGACAAGGTCAGCCTGTGTCATGTCCACAATGGCGGTTATGGTGTCCCGGTCCAAACGGTAGAGGGTGTGGATCTGCTCATCAGTGAGGTTGAACGGATGTGCTCGGAGGCGTGGGATAGCGGGCTGCCTGCGTGGTGGTAGTGGCTGTGCTGGCGGCCCTTGCTGGCCCTGCCTTGCCCTCCTCCTCCTCCTCCTCCTGCGTCTCCTCCGTGCGGCCGGTTGTAGTCGGTGTTCGTCTTCTTCTTGAAGTTGGAGTACTTGCAGTGCTATCAGGTCCCCCAGGGCCAACATGGCTAGTCCTGCCGGTAGCATTTCGGAGTGGGTGTGGTTGTGGGAGGGGGTTGGGTGTGCAATTAATGTGTTTCCAGGCTGTATGGCCTCCACCTGTGGTGATTCATTCCACCTGTGCAAGCTGCTCTCCCTTTTGGGCGAGCACGTCCCGCACACAACGCTGCAATTCGACGAATGGCATCTTGCCATTACAATCATGTATTTGTACCCGATGGCAGTGTAACATTGGTTGATATGTTCATTCTGCTTTGGTCCCATTGTTTCACATACTATCTTTGCAGTCGCGAACAGACTTGTGAAGGGTCAGTGGAACGTAGTACTCGAGTAACGGTGGACCCTCATGCAACACTGCACCGAGGTTCACCGACGGGCGGGGCGTCCCATTTGTGAGTGAAGGCAGTTGCCATTTTCACACATAGCCGCACTAGATGGATTAATTTGTGATTTCAAGCGGCCACAGATGCCTTTTCGACGTGATGTTGCAAATGAGGAATTCGAAGGACGGCGCTTTCGGTTTTCAGCTAGCGGCGAGGAGATGCCCACAGGTCTGACTGCGAATATAACGTTCTATTGTTCAATGTCCTTGGGACAGGGGCCATGGCGAGGATGCAATGATTGATATGAATAGTATGGGATGCGCAATAGCGAAGTGGGCGATAAGGCCGGACGTTCCCAATTACATGTTGCTTCACAACACTGGAATTACGGGCTGGGGGAACAGTGGATTTTGCAGGCTGCGTTACGCGCAGACTCAATGGAAGTTTCACATGTCATGTGAGTATGGAAGCAGGCGTTTGTGATAGTGTTTTCACCTCGATATAGATAGTTATGATTCGCTAGTGGTTTTTGGTTGGTGATGATCCTTTGGAGTGGGCTAGCATGCATATGGCTGTGGATTTGGTGTGATCATTGAAGTGAGTAATTCACATGTAGTTCTGATGGCCATCTGTATGCCACTCCTGCAGATGGATTTTACTCCCGACACCTGCTGCTTCGTGTTAATCAGTGGAGCAGCATTACGATCTTATGGGACGATCGCCAATGGGCCACATGCCCTTACGCAGTACTAGTGGCTAGGAGCAACATTTCGGCCTTTCAGCTGGACTAGTGCCTCCCTATTGGGACGGCCCTGCGGGTCGAGGCGCTTCCATGTTGCCTTTTCGTACGAGAATGTAGCCCCTGTGTGCCATGAGGGTACAGGGCGTCACACAAGAAGTAGCTGGTCATTTATTGCGGATGCAGCCCACAATGGTGAAATGTATTTTGGGGTTCATGGCCTGATGGCTGTATGGGCTTGGTGAATTTGTTGTGCATTAAATTCCTATTCTGATATGAACCGTGTAGCGTTCTTCTTTGCAGGTGATGTGTCATATTCCTATTTGGGGAGCGATGTATTGTGAGGAGATCTGCATTGGGTTCCAGCTTCGGAGTATAGTTGTGTGGTACTGTGCTGGGCGCGTTTGCCTACGAAGCCCAGTGAGGTCATGGATGAGGGCTGCCAATGTGACTGTTTTGATGATGTGATGCTCAGGGGCGGGGGAATGGCTTTTGTGTAACAGATGCCGGTCAGCCAGTTGGATTGGTGGTATGATGTGATTATCAGAATATGGCTGGTCACAGGTGCCTGTGTTTGCGTGCGTTTCTTGGAGGGAGACTGAGGTCATGTCCATTTGTGTGGCTTCTGTATTCGTGCCATCTGTGCCCTGCAGCTTCCATTGGCCCCTCTTGAGATTCATTTGTTCGTTGGCAGGCATGGATGACTTGTACATTTCACTGGTTGCATTGTGTGGCTTCATTGCACCTACGGGGAGTTGTACAATGTGGCCAGGGAGCGGTGTACAGGCACTCAGTAGGGCCGTTTACGGTTGGTTCGCGATGCCGTACTTCTCACCATGGCGGAATGGTACTTTCCGCCGTGCTTGATGGCGTTAGGTGCATGTCCGCTGGGGTCAGAATTCGCGTACCGTTGCGCCATGGTGGTAATTGCGGTTTGGCATGGCGCGCGCGCGCGTACTTGGTGCAGTTAGCGTTGGAGTTCACTGCGGTGTCGCTAATGGCATCGTACTTTGCGGTGACGGGTCATAATCGCACCGAGCGCTATTCGATGGCGGTATTGCATTTCCGCCATCGTTTTTCCATTTCCGCCAGGGTCGTAATGAGGGCCAGTGTGTTTGCTGAGTTGGGGGGTTTGGGTCTGTATGGGTGCATGCTTGAGAGTTTGTGTGCTGAGTTGGGGGGTGGGGGGTTCGGGTCTGTATGGGTGCTTGTTTGAGAGTGTGCTGATTTGGGGGTTTGGGGGTTCGGAGTTGGGGGGTGGGGGGTTCGGGTCTGTATGGGTGCTTGTTCGAGAGTGTGCTGATTTGGGGGGGTGGTGGGTTCGGGTCTGTATGGGTGCTTGTTTGAGAGTGTGCCAATTTGGGGGGTGGGGGTTCGGGTCTGTATGGGTGCATGTTTGAGAGTGTGCTGATTTGGGGGGTGAGGGGTTCTGGTCTGTATGGGTGCATGCTTGAGAGTTTGTGTGCTGAGTTGGGGGTGGGGGTTTGGGTCTGTATCGGTGCATGCTTGAGAGTTTGTGTGCTGATTTGGGGGGTGGGGGTTCGGGTCTGTATGGGTGCTTGTTTGAGAGTGTGCTGATTTGGGGTTCGGGTCTGTATGGGTGCATGTTTGAGAGTGTGCTGATTTGGGGGGTGGGGGTTCTGGTCTGTATGGGTGCATGCTTGACAGTGTGTGTGCTGAGTTGGGGGGTGGGGAGTTTGGGTCTGCATGGGCGCATGCTTGAGAGTTTGTGTGCTGAGTTGGGGGGTGGGGGGTTCGGGTCTGTATGGGTGCTTGTTTTAGAGTGTGCTGATTTGGGAGGTTGGGGTTCGGAGTTGGGTGGTGGGGGGTTCGGGTCTGTATGGGTGCTTGTTTGAGAGTGTGCTGATTTGGGGGGTTGGGGTTTCTGAGTTGGGGTGGGGGGTTCGGGTCTGTATGGGTGCATGCTTGAGAGTGTGTGTGCTGAGTTGGGGGGTAGGGGGTTTGGGTCTGTATGGGTGCATGCTTGAGAGTTTGTTTGCTGAGTTGGGGGTGGGGGGTTCGGGTCTGTATGGGTGCTTTTTTGAGAGTGTGCTGATTTGGGGGGTGGGGGTTCGGGTCTGTACGGTTGTATGTTTGAGAGTGTGCTGATTTGGGGGATGGGGGTTCTGATCTGTATGGGTGCATGCTTGAGAGTTTGTGTGCTGAGTTGGGGGGTGGGGGGTTTGGGCCTGTATGGGTCCATGCTTGAGAGTTTGTGTGCTGAGTTGGGGGTGGGGGGTTCGGGTCTGTATGGGTGCTTGTTTGAGAGTGTGCTGATTTGGGGGGTTGGGGCTTCGGAGTTGGGGGGTGGGGGGTTCGGGTCTGTATGGGTGCTTGTTTGAGAGTGCTGATTTGGGGGGTGGGGGTTCGGGTCTGTATGGGTGCTTGTTTGAGAGTGTGCCGATTTGGGGGATGGGTGTTCGGGTCTGTATGGGTGCATGTTTGAGAGTGTGCTGATTTGGGGGGTGAGGGGTTCTGGTCTGTATGGGTGCATGCTTGAGAGTTTGTGTACTGAGTTGCGGCGTGGGGGCTTTGGGTCCGTATGGGTGCATGCTTGAGAGTTTGTGTGCTGAGTTGGGGGTGGGGGGTTCGGGTCTGTATGGGTGCTTGTTTGAGAGTGTGCTGATTTGGGGGGTTGGGGGTTTGGAGTTGGGGGTGGGGGGTTCGGGTCTGTATGGTGCATGCTTGAGAGTGTGTGTGCTGAGTTGGGGGCTAGGGGGTTTTGGTCTGTATGGGTGCATGCTTGAGAGTTTGTGTGCTGAGTTGGTGGGTGGGGGGTTTGGGTCTGCATCGGTGCATGCTTGAGAGTTTGTGTGCTGAGTTGGGGGGTGGGGGGTTCGGGTCTGTACGGGTGCTTGTTTGAGAGTGTGCTGATTTGGGGGGTTGGGGGTTCGGAGTTGGGGGGGTTCTGGTCTGTATGGGTGCATGCTTGAGAGTTTGTGTGCTGATTTGGGGGTGGGGGTTCGGGTCTGTATGGGTGCATGTTTGAGAGTGTGCTAATTTGGGGGATGGGGGCTTCGGGTCTATATGGGTGCTTGTTTGAGAGTGTGCTGATTTGGGGAGTGGCAGTTCGGGTCTGTATGCGTGCATGTTTGAGATTGTGCTGATTTGGGGGATGGGGGTTCTGGTCTGTATGGGTGCATGCTTGACAGTGTGTTTGCTGAGTTGGGGGGTTTGGGTCTGTATGGGTGCATGCTTGAGAGTTTGTGTGCTGAGCGGGGGGTAGGGGGTTCGGGTCTGTATGGGTGCTTGTTTGAGAGTGTGCTGATTTGGGGGTTTGGGGGTTCGGAGTTGGGGGGTGGGGGGTTCGGGTCTGTATGGGTGCTTGTTCGAGAGTGTGCTGATTTGGGGGGGTGGTGGGTTCGGGTCTGTATGGGTGCTTGTTTGAGAGTGTGCCAATTTGGGGGGTGGGGGTTCGGGTCTGTATGGGTGCATGTTTGAGAGTGTGCTGATTTGGGGGGTGAGGGGTTCTGGTCTGTATGGGTGCATGCTTGAGAGTTTGTGTGCTGAGTTGGGGGTGGGGGTTTGGGTCTGTATCGGTGCATGCTTGAGAGTTTGTGTGCTGATTTGGGGGTGGGGGTTCGGGTCTGTATGGGTGCTTGTTTGAGAGTGTGCTGAATTGGGGTTCGGGTCTGTATGGGTGCATGTTTGAGAGTGTGCGGATTTGGGGGGTGGGGGTTCTGGTCTGTATGGGTGCATGCTTGACAGTGTGTGTGCTGAGTTGGGGGGTGGGGAGTTTGGGTCTGCATGGGCGCATGCTTGAGAGTTTGTGTGCTGAGTTGGGGTGTGGGGGGTTCGGGTCTGTATGGGTGCTTGTTTTAGAGAGTGCTGATTTGGGAGGTTGGGGGTTCGGAGTTGGGTGGTGGGGGTTCGGGTCTGTATGGGTGCTTGTTTGAGAGTGTGCTGATTTGGGGGGTTGGGGTTTCTGAGTTGGGGGTGGGGGGTTCGGGTCTGTATGGGTGCATGCTTGAGAGTGTGTGTGCTGAGTTGGGGGTTAGGGGGTTTGGGTCTGTATGGGTGCATGCTTGAGAGTTTGTTTGCTGAGTTGGGGGTGGGGGGTTCGGGTCTGTATGGGTGCTTTTTTGAGAGTGTGCTGATTTGGGGGGTGGGGGTTCGGGTCTGTATGGGTGTATGTTTGAGAGTGTGCTGATTTGGGGGATGGGGGTTCTGATCTGTATGGGCGCATGCTCGAGAGTTTGTGTGCTGAGTTGGGGGGTGGGGGGTTTGGGTCTGTATGGGTCCATGCTTGAGAGTTTGTGTGCTGAGTTGGGGGTGGGGGGTTCGGGTCTGTATGGGTGCTTGTTTGAGAGTGTGCTGATTTGGGGGGTTGGGGCTTCGGAGTTGGGGGGTGGGGGGTTCGGGTCTGTATGGGTGCTTGTTTGAGAGTGCTGATTTGGGGGGTGGGGGGTTCAGGTCTGTATATGTGCTTGTTTGAGAGTGTGCCGATTTGGGGGGTGGGTGTTCGGGTCTGTATGGGTGCATGTTTGAGAGTATGCTGATTTGGGGGGTGAGGGGTTCTGGTCTGTATGGGTGCATGTTTGAGAGTTTGTGTACTGAGTTGCGGGTGGGGGGTTTGGGTCTGTATGGGTGCATGCTTGAGAGTTTGTGTGCTGAGTTGGGGGTGGGGGGTTCGGGTCTGTATGGGTGCTTGTTTGAGAGTGTGCTGATTTGGGGGGTTGGGAGTTTGGAGTTGGGGGGTGGGGGGTTCGGGTCTGTATGGGTGCATGCTTGAGAGTGTGTGTGCTGAGTTGGTGGGTGGGGGGTTTGGGTCTGTATGGGTGCATGCTTGAGAGTTTGTGTGCTGAGTTGGTGGGTGGGGGGTTTGGGTCTGTATCGGTGTATGCTTGAGAGTTTTGTGCTGATTTGGGGGGTGAGGGTTCGGGTCTGTATAGGTGCATGTTTGAGAGTGTGCTGATTTGGGGGGTGGGGGTTCGGGTTTGTATGGGTGCTTGTTTGAGAGTCTGCTGATTTGGGGGGTGGGGGTTTGGGTCTGTATGGGTGCATGTTTGAGAGTGTGCTGATTTGCGGGGTGGGGGTTCTGGTCTGTATGGGTGCATGCTTGAGAGTGTGTGTTCTGAGTTGGGGGTAGGGGTTTTGGGTCTGTATGGGTGAATGCTTGAGAGTTTGTGTGCTGAGTTGGGAGTGGGGGGTTCGGTTCTGTATGGGTGCTTGTTTGAGAGTGCGCTGATTTGGGGAGTTGGGGGTTCAGAGTTGGGGGGTGGGGGGTTCGGGTCTGTATGGGTGCTTGTTTGAGAGTGTGCTGATTTGGGGGGTGAGATTTCGGGTCTGTATGGGTGCTTGTTTGAGAGTGTGCTGATTTGGGGGATGAGATTTCGGGTCTGTATGGGTGCATGTTTGAGAGTGTGCTGATTTGGGGTTTGGGGGGTTCTGGTCTGTATGGGTGCATGCTTGAGAGTGTGTGTTCTGAGTTGGGGGTAGGGGTTTTGGGTCTGTATGGGTGCATGCTTGAGAGTTTGTGTGCTGAGTTGGGGGTGGGGGGTTCGGGTCTGTATGGGTGCTTGTTTGAGAGTGTGCTGATTTGGGGAGTTGGGGGTTTGGAGTTGGGGGGTGGGGGGTTCGGGTCTGTATGGGTGCTTGTTTGAGAGTTTGCTGATTTGGGGGTTTGGGGTTCGTAGTCGGGGGGTGAGGGGTTCGGGTCTGTATGGGTGCTTTTTTGAGACTGTGCTGATTTGGGGGTGGGGGGTTCTGGTCTGTATGGGTGCTTGTTTGAGAGTGTGCTGATTTGGGGGGTTGGGGCTTCGGAGTTGGGGGGTGCGGGGTTCGGGTCTGTATGGGTGCTTGTTTGAGAGTGCTGATTTGGGGGTTGGGGGGTTCGGGTCTGTATGGGTGCTTGTTTGAGAGTGTGCTGATTTGGGGGGTTGGGGCTTCGGAGTTGGGGGGTGAGGGGTTCTGGTCTGTATGGGTGCATGTTTGAGAGTTTGTGTACTGAGTTGCGGGGTGGGGGGTTTGGGTCTGTATGGGTGCAAGCTTGAGAGTTTGTGTGCTGAGTTGGGGGTGGGGGGTTCGGGTCTGTATGGGTGCTTGTTTGAGAGTGTGCTGATTTGGGGGTTGGGGCTTCGGAGTTGGGGGGTTCGGCTCTGTATGGGTGCTTGTTTGAGAGTGTGCCAATTTGGGGGGTGGGTGTTCGGGTCTGTATGGAAGCATGTTTGAGAGTGCGCTGATTTGGGGGGTGAGGGGTTCTGGTCTGTATGGGTGCATGCTTGAGAGTTTGTGTACTGAGTTGCGGGGTGGGGGGTTTGGGTCTGTATGGGTGCATGCTTGAGAGTTTGTGTGCTGAGTTGTGGCTGGTGGTTTCGGGTCTGTATGGGTGCTTTTTTGAGAGTGTGCTGATATGGGGGGTTAGGGGTTTGGAGTTGGGGGTGGGGGGTTCGGGTCTGTATGGGTGCATGCTTGAGAGTTTGTCTGCTGAGTTGGTGGGTGGGGGGTTTGGGTCTGTATGGGTGCATGCTTGAGAGTTTGTGTGCTGATTTGGGGGGTGAGGGTTCGGGTCTGTATGGGTGCATGTTTGAGAGTGTGCTGATTTGAGGGGTGGGGGGTTCGGGTCTGTATGGGTGCTTGTTTGAGAGTCTGCTGATTTGGGGTTGGGGTTTTGGGTCTGTATGGGTGCACGTTTGAGAGTGTGCTGATTTGCGGGGTGGGGGGTTCTGGTCTGTATGGGTGCATGCTTGAGAGTTTGTGTGCTGAGTTGGGGGTGGGGGGTTCGGGTCTGTATGGGTGCTTGTTTGAGAGTGTGCTGATTTGGGGAGTTGGGGGTTCGGAGTTGGTGGGTGGGGGTTCGGGTCTGTATGGGTGCTTGTTTGAGAGTATGCTGATTTGGGGGGTGGGGTTTCGGGTCTGTATGGGTGCATGTTTGAGAGTGTGCTGATTTGAGGGTGAGGGGTTCTGGTCTGTATGGGTGCTTGTTTGAGAGTGTGCTGATGGGGGAGTTGGGGGTTCGGAGTTGGGGGGTGAGGGATTCGGGTCTGTATGGGTGCTTGTTTGAGAGTTTGCTGATTTGGGGGTTAGGGGTTCGTAGTTGGGGGGTAGGGGTTTTGGGTCTGTATGGGTGCATGCTTGAGAGTTTGTGTGCTGAGTTGGGGGTGGGGGGTTCGGGTCTGTATGGGTGCTTGTTTGAGAGTGTGCTGATGGGGGAGTTGGGGGTTCGGAGTTGGGGGGTGAGGGATTCGGGTCTGTATGGGTGCTTGTTTGAGAGTTTGCTGATTTGGGGGTTAGGGGTTCGTAGTTGGGGGGTGGGGGTTTCGGGTCTTTATGGGTGCTTGTTTGAGAGTGTGCTGATTTGGGGGGTTTGGAGTTTGGAGTTGGGTGGTGGGGGGTTCGGGTCTGTATGGGTGCTTGTTTGAGAGTGTGCTGATTTGGGGGGTTGGGGGTTTGGATTTGGGGGTGGGGGGTTCGGGTCTGTATGGGTGCATGCTTGAGAGTGTGTTTTCTGAGTTGGGGCGTAGGGGGTTCTGGACTGTATGGGTGCATGCTTGAGAGTATGTGTGCTGAGTTGGGGGGTAGGTGGTTTGGGTCTGTATGGGTGCATGCTTGAGAGTTTGTTTGCTGAGTTGTGGGTGGGGGGTTTGGGTCTGTATGGGTGCTCTTTTGAGAGTGTGCTGATTTGGGGGTGGGGGTTCGGGTCTGTATGGGTGTATGTTTGAGATTGTGCTGATTTGGGGGATGTGGGTTCTGGTCTGTATGGGTGCATGCTTGAGAGTTTGTGTGCTGAGTTGGGGGTGGGGGTTCGGGTCTGTATGGGTGCTTGTTTGAGAGTGTGCTGATTTGGGGGTTTGGGGATTCAGAGTTGGGGGGTGGGGGGTTCGGGTCTGTATGGGTGCTTGTTTGAGAGTGTGCCGATTTGTGGGGTGGGGGGTTCAGGTCTGTATGGGTGCTTGTTTGAGAGTGTGCCGATTTGGGGGCTGGGGGTTTGGGTCTGTATGGGAGCATGTTTGAGAGTGTGCTGATTTGGGGGGTGAGGGGTTCTGGTCTGTATGGGTGCATGCTTGAGAGTTTGTGTACTGAGTTGCGGGGTGGGGGGTTTCGGTCCATATGGGTGCATGCTTGAGAGTTTGTGTGCTGAGTTGGGGGTGGGGGGTTCGGGTCTGTATGGGTGCTTGTTTGAGAGTGTGCTGATTTGGGGGGTTGGGGGTGGGGGGTTCGGGTCTGTATGGTGCATGCTTGAGAGTGTGTGTGCTGAGTTGGGGGCTAGGGGGTTTTGGTCTGTATGGGTGCATGCTTGAGAGTTTGTGTGCTGAGTTGGTGGGTGGGGGGTTTGGGTCTGCATCGGTGCATGCTTGAGGGTTTGTGTGCTGAGTTGGGGGGTGGGGGGTTCGGGTCTGTATGGGTGCTTGTTTGAGAGTGTGCTGATTTGGGGGGTTGGGGGTTCGGAGTTGGGGGGGGTTCTGGTCTGTATGGGTGCATGCTTGAGAGTGTGTGTGCTGTGTTGGGGGGTAGGGGGTTTGGGTCTATATAGGTGCATGCTTGAGAGTTTGTGTGCTGATTTGGGGGGTGGGGGTTCGGGTCTGTATGGGTGCATGTTTGAGAGTGTGCTAATTTGGGGGGTGGGGGGTTCGGGTCTATATGGGTGCTTGTTTGAGAGTGTGCTGATTTCGGGGGTGGCAGTTCGGGTCTGTATGCGTGCATGTTTGAGATTGTGCTGATTTGGGGGATGGGAGTTCTGGTCTGTATGGGTGCATGCTTGACAGTGTGTTTGCTGAGTTGGGGGGTTTGGGTCTGTATGGGTGAATGCTTGAGAGTTTGTGTGCTGAGTTGGGGGGTGGGGGGTTCGGGTCTGTATGGGTGCTTGTTTGAGAGTGTGCTGATTTGGGGATTTGGGGGTTCGGAGTTGGGGGGTGGGGGGTTCGGGTCTGTATGGGTGCTTGTTCGAGAGTGTGCTGATTTGGGGGGTGGTGGGTTCAGGTCTGTATGGGTGCTTGTTTGAGAGTGTGCCAATTTGGGGGGTGGGGGTTCGGGTCTGTATGGGTGCATGTTTGAGAGTGTGCTGATTTGGGGGGTGAGGGGTTCTGGTCTGTATGGGTGCATGCTTGAGAGTTTGTGTGCTGAGTTGGGGGTGGGGGTTTGGGTCTGTATCGGTGCATGCTTGAGAGTTTGTGTGCTGATTTGGGGGGTGGGGGTTCGGGTCAGTATGGGTGCTTGTTTGAGAGTGTGCTGATTTGGGGGGTGGGGGTTCTGGTCTGTATGGGTGCATGCTTGACAGTGTGTGTGCTGAGTTGGGGGGTGGGGGGTTTGGGTCTGTATAGGCGCTTGTTTTAGAGTGTGCTGATTTGGGGGGTTGGGGGTTCGGAGTTGGGTCTGTGGGGGGTTCGG
This sequence comes from Ambystoma mexicanum, assembly GCF_040938575.1. Classification (NCBI taxonomy): domain Eukaryota; kingdom Metazoa; phylum Chordata; class Amphibia; order Caudata; family Ambystomatidae; genus Ambystoma; species Ambystoma mexicanum. The sequence goes on along the minus strand of NC_090933.1, from coordinate 49,643,949 downwards.
GTCTGTATGGGTGCTTGTTTGAGAGTGTGCTGATTTGGGGGGTTGGGGTTTCTGAGTTGGGGGTGGGGGGTTCGGGTCTGTATGGGTGCATGCTTGAGAGTTTGTGTGCTGAGTTGGGGGGTGGGGGGTTCGGGTCTGTATGGGTGCTTGTTTTAGAGTGTGCTGATTTGGGGGGTTGGGGGTTCGGAGTTGGGTGGTGGGGGGTTCGGGTCTGTATGGGTGCTTGTTTGAGAGTGTGCTGATTTGGGGGGTTGGGGTTTCTTAGTTGGGGGTGGGGGGTTCGGGTCTGTATGGGTGCATGCTTGAGAGTGTGTGTGCTGAGTTGGGGGGTAGGGGGTTTGGGTCTGTATGGGTGCATGCTTGAGAGTTTGTTTGCTGAGTTGGGGGTGGGGGGTTCGGGTCTGTATGGGTGCTTTTTTGAGAGTGTGCTGATTTGGGGGGTGGGGGTTCGGGTCTGTATGGGTGTATGTTTGAGAGTGTGCTGATTTGGGGGATGGGGGTTCTGATCTGTATGGGCGCATGCTTGAGAGTTTGTGTGCTGAGTTGGGGGGTGGGGGGTTTGAGTCTGTATGGGTCCATGCTTGAGAGTTTGTGTGCTGAGTTGGGGGTGGGGGGTTCGGGTCTGTATGGGTGCTTTTTTGAGAGTGTGCTGATTTGGGGGGTTGGGGCTTCGGAGTTGGGGGGTGGGGGGTTAGGGTCTGTATGGGTGCTTGTTTGGGAGTGCTGATTTGGGGGGTGGGGGGTTCGGGTCTGTATGGGTGCTTGTTTGAGAGTGTGCCGATTTGGGGGGTGGGTGTTCGGGTCTGTATGGGTGCATGTTTGAGAGTGTGCTGATTTGGGGGGTGAGGGGTTCTGGTCTGTATGGGTGCATGTTTGAGAGTTTGTGTACTGAGTTGCGAGGTGGGGGGTTTGGGTCTCTATGGGTGCATGCTTGAGAGTTTGTGTGCTGAGTTGGGGGTGGGGGGTTCGGGTCTGTATGGGTGCATGTTTGAGAGTGTGCTGATTTGGGGGGTGAGGGGTTCTGGTCTGTATGGGTGCATGTTTGAGAGTTTGTGTACTGAGTTGCGGGGTGGGGGGTTTGGGTCTCTATGGGTGCATGCTTGAGAGTTTGTGTGCTGAGTTGGGGGTGGGAGGTTCAGGTCTGTATGGGTGCATGCTTGAGAGTGTGTGTGCTGAGTTGGTGGGTGGGGGGTTTGGGTCTGTATGGGTGCATGCTTCAGAGTTTGTGTGCTGAGTTGGTGGGTGGGGGGTTTGGGTCTGTATCGGTGCATACTTGAGAGTTTGTGTGCTGATTTGAGGGGTGAGGGTTCGGGTCTGTATAGGTGCATGTTTGAGAGTGTGCTGATTTGGGGGGTGGGGGGTTCGGGTCTGTATGGGTGCTTGTTTGAGAGTCTGCTGATTTGGGGGGTGAGATTTCGGGTCTGTATGGGTGCATGTTTGAGAGTGTGCTGATTTGGGGTTTGGGGGTTCTGGTCTGTATGGGTGCATGCTTGAGAGTGTGTGTTCTGAGTTGGGGGGTAGGGGTTTTGGGTCTGTATGGGTGCATGCTTGAGAGTTTGTGTGCTGAGTTGGGGTGGGGGGTTCGGGTCTGTATGGGTGCTTGTTTGAGAGTGTACTGATTTGGGGAGTTGGGGGTTCGGAGTTGGGGGGTTGGGGGTTCGGGTCTGTATGGGTGCTTGTTTGAGAGTTTGCTGATTTGAGGGTTAGGGGTTCGTAGTCGGGGGGTGAGGGGTTTGGGTCTGTATGGGTGCTTGTTTGAGACTGTGCTGATTTGGGGGGTGGGGGGTTCTGGTCTGTATGGGTGCTTGTTTGTGAGTGTGCTGATTTGGGGGGTTGGGGCTTCGGAGTTGGGGGGTGCGGGGTTCGGGTCTGTATGGGTGCTTGTTTGAGAGTGCTGATTTGGGGGGTGGGGGGTTTGGGTCTGTATGGGTGCTTGTTTGAGAGTGTGCTGATTTGGGGGGTTGGGGCTTCGGAGTTGGGGGGTGGGGGGTTCGGGTCTGTATGGGTGCTTGTTTGAGAGTGCTTATTTGGGGGGTGGGGGGTTCGGGTCTGTATGGGTGCTTGTTTGAGAGTGTGCCGATTTGGGGGGTGGGTGTTCGGGTCTGTATGGGTGCATGTTTGAGAGATTGCTGATTTGGGGGTTGAGGGGTTCTGGTCTGTATGGGTGCATGTTTGAGAGTTTGTGTACTGAGTTGCGGGGTGGGGGGTTTGGGTCTGTATGGGTGCATGCTTGAGAGTTTGTGTGCTGAGTTGGGGGTGGGGGGTTCGGGTCTGTATGGGTGCTTGTTTGAGAGTGTGCTGATGCGGGGGGTTGGGAGTTTGGAGTTGGGGGGTGGGGGGTTCGGGTCTGTATTGGTGCATGCTTGAGAGTGTGTGTGCTGAGTTGGTGGGTGGGGGGTTTGAGTCTGTATGGGTGCATGCTTGAGAGTTTGTGTGCTGAGTTGGGGGTGGGGGGTTCGGGTCTGTATGGGTGCTTTTTTGAGAGTGTGCTGATTTGGGGGGTGGGGGTTCGGGTCTGTATGGGTGTATGTTTGAGAGTGTGCTGATTTGGGGGATGGGGGTTCTGATCTGTATGGGCGCATGCTCGAGAGTTTGTGTGCTGAGTTGGGGGGTGGGGGGTTTGGGTCTGTATGGGTCCATGCTTGAGAGTTTGTGTGCTGAGTTGGGGGTGGGGGGTTCGGGTCTGTATGGGTGCTTGTTTGAGAGTGTGCTGATTTGGGGGGTTGGGGCTTCGGAGTTGGGGGGTGGGGGGTTCGGGTCTGTATGGGTGCTTGTTTGAGAGTGCTGATTTGGGGGGTGGGGGGTTCAGGTCTGTATATGTGCTTGTTTGAGAGTGTGCCGATTTGGGGGGTGGGTGTTCGGGTCTGTATGGGTGCATGTTTGAGAGTATGCTGATTTGGGGGGTGAGGGGTTCTGGTCTGTATGGGTGCATGTTTGAGAGTTTGTGTACTGAGTTGCGGGTGGGGGGTTTGGGTCTGTATGGGTGCATGCTTGAGAGTTTGTGTGCTGAGTTGGGGGTGGGGGGTTCGGGTCTGTATGGGTGCTTGTTTGAGAGTGTGCTGATTTGGGGGGTTGGGAGTTTGGAGTTGGGGGGTGGGGGGTTCGGGTCTGTATGGGTGCATGCTTGAGAGTGTGTGTGCTGAGTTGGTGGGTGGGGGGTTTGGGTCTGTATGGGTGCATGCTTGAGAGTTTGTGTGCTGAGTTGGTGGGTGGGGGGTTTGGGTCTGTATCGGTGTATGCTTGAGAGTTTTGTGCTGATTTGGGGGGTGAGGGTTCGGGTCTGTATAGGTGCATGTTTGAGAGTGTGCTGATTTGGGGGGTGGGGGTTCGGGTTTGTATGGGTGCTTGTTTGAGAGTCTGCTGATTTGGGGGGTGGGGGTTTGGGTCTGTATGGGTGCATGTTTGAGAGTGTGCTGATTTGCGGGGTGGGGGTTCTGGTCTGTATGGGTGCATGCTTGAGAGTGTGTGTTCTGAGTTGGGGGTAGGGGTTTTGGGTCTGTATGGGTGAATGCTTGAGAGTTTGTGTGCTGAGTTGGGAGTGGGGGGTTCGGTTCTGTATGGGTGCTTGTTTGAGAGTGCGCTGATTTGGGGAGTTGGGGGTTCAGAGTTGGGGGGTGGGGGGTTCGGGTCTGTATGGGTGCTTGTTTGAGAGTGTGCTGATTTGGGGGGTGAGATTTCGGGTCTGTATGGGTGCTTGTTTGAGAGTGTGCTGATTTGGGGGATGAGATTTCGGGTCTGTATGGGTGCATGTTTGAGAGTGTGCTGATTTGGGGTTTGGGGGGTTCTGGTCTGTATGGGTGCATGCTTGAGAGTGTGTGTTCTGAGTTGGGGGTAGGGGTTTTGGGTCTGTATGGGTGCATGCTTGAGAGTTTGTGTGCTGAGTTGGGGGTGGGGGGTTCGGGTCTGTATGGGTGCTTGTTTGAGAGTGTGCTGATTTGGGGAGTTGGGGGTTTGGAGTTGGGGGGTGGGGGGTTCGGGTCTGTATGGGTGCTTGTTTGAGAGTTTGCTGATTTGGGGGTTTGGGGTTCGTAGTCGGGGGGTGAGGGGTTCGGGTCTGTATGGGTGCTTTTTTGAGACTGTGCTGATTTGGGGGTGGGGGGTTCTGGTCTGTATGGGTGCTTGTTTGAGAGTGTGCTGATTTGGGGGGTTGGGGCTTCGGAGTTGGGGGGTGCGGGGTTCGGGTCTGTATGGGTGCTTGTTTGAGAGTGCTGATTTGGGGGTTGGGGGGTTCGGGTCTGTATGGGTGCTTGTTTGAGAGTGTGCTGATTTGGGGGGTTGGGGCTTCGGAGTTGGGGGGTGAGGGGTTCTGGTCTGTATGGGTGCATGTTTGAGAGTTTGTGTACTGAGTTGCGGGGTGGGGGGTTTGGGTCTGTATGGGTGCAAGCTTGAGAGTTTGTGTGCTGAGTTGGGGGTGGGGGGTTCGGGTCTGTATGGGTGCTTGTTTGAGAGTGTGCTGATTTGGGGGTTGGGGCTTCGGAGTTGGGGGGTTCGGCTCTGTATGGGTGCTTGTTTGAGAGTGTGCCAATTTGGGGGGTGGGTGTTCGGGTCTGTATGGAAGCATGTTTGAGAGTGCGCTGATTTGGGGGGTGAGGGGTTCTGGTCTGTATGGGTGCATGCTTGAGAGTTTGTGTACTGAGTTGCGGGGTGGGGGGTTTGGGTCTGTATGGGTGCATGCTTGAGAGTTTGTGTGCTGAGTTGTGGCTGGTGGTTTCGGGTCTGTATGGGTGCTTTTTTGAGAGTGTGCTGATATGGGGGGTTAGGGGTTTGGAGTTGGGGGTGGGGGGTTCGGGTCTGTATGGGTGCATGCTTGAGAGTTTGTCTGCTGAGTTGGTGGGTGGGGGGTTTGGGTCTGTATGGGTGCATGCTTGAGAGTTTGTGTGCTGATTTGGGGGGTGAGGGTTCGGGTCTGTATGGGTGCATGTTTGAGAGTGTGCTGATTTGAGGGGTGGGGGGTTCGGGTCTGTATGGGTGCTTGTTTGAGAGTCTGCTGATTTGGGGTTGGGGTTTTGGGTCTGTATGGGTGCACGTTTGAGAGTGTGCTGATTTGCGGGGTGGGGGGTTCTGGTCTGTATGGGTGCATGCTTGAGAGTTTGTGTGCTGAGTTGGGGGTGGGGGGTTCGGGTCTGTATGGGTGCTTGTTTGAGAGTGTGCTGATTTGGGGAGTTGGGGGTTCGGAGTTGGTGGGTGGGGGTTCGGGTCTGTATGGGTGCTTGTTTGAGAGTATGCTGATTTGGGGGGTGGGGTTTCGGGTCTGTATGGGTGCATGTTTGAGAGTGTGCTGATTTGAGGGTGAGGGGTTCTGGTCTGTATGGGTGTGTGTTCTGAGTTGGGGGTAGGGGTTTTGGGTCTGTATGGGTGCATGCTTGAGAGTTTGTGTGCTGAGTTGGGGGTGGGGGGTTCGGGTCTGTATGGGTGCTTGTTTGAGAGTGTGCTGATGGGGGAGTTGGGGGTTCGGAGTTGGGGGGTGAGGGATTCGGGTCTGTATGGGTGCTTGTTTGAGAGTTTGCTGATTTGGGGGTTAGGGGTTCGTAGTTGGGGGGTGGGGGTTTCGGGTCTTTATGGGTGCTTGTTTGAGAGTGTGCTGATTTGGGGGGTTTGGAGTTTGGAGTTGGGTGGTGGGGGGTTCGGGTCTGTATGGGTGCTTGTTTGAGAGTGTGCTGATTTGGGGGGTTGGGGGTTTGGATTTGGGGGTGGGGGGTTCGGGTCTGTATGGGTGCATGCTTGAGAGTGTGTTTTCTGAGTTGGGGCGTAGGGGGTTCTGGACTGTATGGGTGCATGCTTGAGAGTATGTGTGCTGAGTTGGGGGGTAGGTGGTTTGGGTCTGTATGGGTGCATGCTTGAGAGTTTGTTTGCTGAGTTGTGGGTGGGGGGTTTGGGTCTGTATGGGTGCTCTTTTGAGAGTGTGCTGATTTGGGGGTGGGGGTTCGGGTCTGTATGGGTGTATGTTTGAGATTGTGCTGATTTGGGGGATGTGGGTTCTGGTCTGTATGGGTGCATGCTTGAGAGTTTGTGTGCTGAGTTGGGGGTGGGGGTTCGGGTCTGTATGGGTGCTTGTTTGAGAGTGTGCTGATTTGGGGGTTTGGGGATTCAGAGTTGGGGGGTGGGGGGTTCGGGTCTGTATGGGTGCTTGTTTGAGAGTGTGCCGATTTGTGGGGTGGGGGGTTCAGGTCTGTATGGGTGCTTGTTTGAGAGTGTGCCGATTTGGGGGCTGGGGGTTTGGGTCTGTATGGGAGCATGTTTGAGAGTGTGCTGATTTGGGGGGTGAGGGGTTCTGGTCTGTATGGGTGCATGCTTGAGAGTTTGTGTACTGAGTTGCGGGGTGGGGGGTTTCGGTCCATATGGGTGCATGCTTGAGAGTTTGTGTGCTGAGTTGGGGGTGGGGGGTTCGGGTCTGTATGGGTGCTTGTTTGAGAGTGTGCTGATTTGGGGGGTTGGGGGTGGGGGGTTCGGGTCTGTATGGTGCATGCTTGAGAGTGTGTGTGCTGAGTTGGGGGCTAGGGGGTTTTGGTCTGTATGGGTGCATGCTTGAGAGTTTGTGTGCTGAGTTGGTGGGTGGGGGGTTTGGGTCTGCATCGGTGCATGCTTGAGGGTTTGTGTGCTGAGTTGGGGGGTGGGGGGTTCGGGTCTGTATGGGTGCTTGTTTGAGAGTGTGCTGATTTGGGGGGTTGGGGGTTCGGAGTTGGGGGGGGTTCTGGTCTGTATGGGTGAATGCTTGAGAGTGTGTGTGCTGTGTTGGGGGGTAGGGGGTTTGGGTCTATATAGGTGCATGCTTGAGAGTTTGTGTGCTGATTTGGGGGGTGGGGGTTCGGGTCTGTATGGGTGCATGTTTGAGAGTGTGCTAATTTGGGGGGTGGGGGGTTCGGGTCTATATGGGTGCTTGTTTGAGAGTGTGCTGATTTCGGGGGTGGCAGTTCGGGTCTGTATGCGTGCATGTTTGAGATTGTGCTGATTTGGGGGATGGGAGTTCTGGTCTGTATGGGTGCATGCTTGACAGTGTGTTTGCTGAGTTGGGGGGTTTGGGTCTGTATGGGTGAATGCTTGAGAGTTTGTGTGCTGAGTTGGGGGGTGGGGGGTTCGGGTCTGTATGGGTGCTTGTTTGAGAGTGTGCTGATTTGGGGATTTGGGGGTTCGGAGTTGGGGGGTGGGGGGTTCGGGTCTGTATGGGTGCTTGTTCGAGAGTGTGCTGATTTGGGGGGTGGTGGGTTCAGGTCTGTATGGGTGCTTGTTTGAGAGTGTGCCAATTTGGGGGGTGGGGGTTCGGGTCTGTATGGGTGCATGTTTGAGAGTGTGCTGATTTGGGGGGTGAGGGGTTCTGGTCTGTATGGGTGCATGCTTGAGAGTTTGTGTGCTGAGTTGGGGGTGGGGGTTTGGGTCTGTATCGGTGCATGCTTGAGAGTTTGTGTGCTGATTTGGGGGGTGGGGGTTCGGGTCAGTATGGGTGCTTGTTTGAGAGTGTGCTGATTTGGGGGGTGGGGGTTCTGGTCTGTATGGGTGCATGCTTGACAGTGTGTGTGCTGAGTTGGGGGGTGGGGGGTTTGGGTCTGTATAGGCGCTTGTTTTAGAGTGTGCTGATTTGGGGGGTTGGGGGTTCGGAGTTGGGTCTGTGGGGGGTTCGGGTCTGTATGGGTGCTTGTTTGAGAGTGTGCTGATTTGGGGGGTTGGGGTTTCTGAGTTGGGGGTGGGGGGTTCGGGTCTGTATGGGTGCATGCTTGAGAGTTTGTGTGCTGAGTTGGGGGGTGGGGGGTTCGGGTCTGTATGGGTGCTTGTTTTAGAGTGTGCTGATTTGGGGGGTTGGGGGTTCGGAGTTGGGTGGTGGGGGGTTCGGGTCTGTATGGGTGCTTGTTTGAGAGTGTGCTGATTTGGGGGGTTGGGGTTTCTTAGTTGGGGGTGGGGGGTTCGGGTCTGTATGGGTGCATGCTTGAGAGTGTGTGTGCTGAGTTGGGGGGTAGGGGGTTTGGGTCTGTATGGGTGCATGCTTGAGAGTTTGTTTGCTGAGTTGGGGGTGGGGGGTTCGGGTCTGTATGGGTGCTTTTTTGAGAGTGTGCTGATTTGGGGGGTGGGGGTTCGGGTCTGTATGGGTGTATGTTTGAGAGTGTGCTGATTTGGGGGATGGGGGTTCTGATCTGTATGGGCGCATGCTTGAGAGTTTGTGTGCTGAGTTGGGGGGTGGGGGGTTTGAGTCTGTATGGGTCCATGCTTGAGAGTTTGTGTGCTGAGTTGGGGGTGGGGGGTTCGGGTCTGTATGGGTGCTTTTTTGAGAGTGTGCTGATTTGGGGGGTTGGGGCTTCGGAGTTGGGGGGTGGGGGGTTAGGGTCTGTATGGGTGCTTGTTTGGGAGTGCTGATTTGGGGGGTGGGGGGTTCGGGTCTGTATGGGTGCTTGTTTGAGAGTGTGCCGATTTGGGGGGTGGGTGTTCGGGTCTGTATGGGTGCATGTTTGAGAGTGTGCTGATTTGGGGGGTGAGGGGTTCTGGTCTGTATGGGTGCATGTTTGAGAGTTTGTGTACTGAGTTGCGAGGTGGGGGGGTTTGGGTCTCTATGGGTGCATGCTTGAGAGTTTGTGTGCTGAGTTGGGGGTGGGGGGTTCGGGTCTGTATGGGTGCATGTTTGAGAGTGTGCTGATTTGGGGGGTGAGGGGTTCTGGTCTGTATGGGTGCATGTTTGAGAGTTTGTGTACTGAGTTGCGGGGTGGGGGGTTTGGGTCTCTATGGGTGCATGCTTGAGAGTTTGTGTGCTGAGTTGGGGGTGGGAGGTTCAGGTCTGTATGGGTGCATGCTTGAGAGTGTGTGTGCTGAGTTGGTGGGTGGGGGGTTTGGGTCTGTATGGGTGCATGCTTCAGAGTTTGTGTGCTGAGTTGGTGGGTGGGGGGTTTGGGTCTGTATCGGTGCATACTTGAGAGTTTGTGTGCTGATTTGAGGGGTGAGGGTTCGGGTCTGTATAGGTGCATGTTTGAGAGTGTGCTGATTTGGGGGGTGGGGGGTTCGGGTCTGTATGGGTGCTTGTTTGAGAGTCTGCTGATTTGGGGGGTGAGATTTCGGGTCTGTATGGGTGCATGTTTGAGAGTGTGCTGATTTGGGGTTTGGGGGTTCTGGTCTGTATGGGTGCATGCTTGAGAGTGTGTGTTCTGAGTTGGGGGGTAGGGGTTTTGGGTCTGTATGGGTGCATGCTTGAGAGTTTGTGTGCTGAGTTGGGGTGGGGGGTTCGGGTCTGTATGGGTGCTTGTTTGAGAGTGTACTGATTTGGGGAGTTGGGGGTTCGGAGTTGGGGGGTTGGGGGTTCGGGTCTGTATGGGTGCTTGTTTGAGAGTTTGCTGATTTGAGGGTTAGGGGTTCGTAGTCGGGGGGTGAGGGGTTTGGGTCTGTATGGGTGCTTGTTTGAGACTGTGCTGATTTGGGGGGTGGGGGGTTCTGGTCTGTATGGGTGCTTGTTTGTGAGTGTGCTGATTTGGGGGGTTGGGGCTTCGGAGTTGGGGGTGCGGGGTTCGGGTCTGTATGGGTGCTTGTTTGAGAGTGCTGATTTGGGGGGTGGGGGGTTTGGGTCTGTATGGGTGCTTGTTTGAGAGTGTGCTGATTTGGGGGGTTGGGGCTTCGGAGTTGGGGGGTGGGGGGTTCGGGTCTGTATGGGTGCTTGTTTGAGAGTGCTTATTTGGGGGGTGGGGGGTTCGGGTCTGTATGGGTGCTTGTTTGAGAGTGTGCCGATTTGGGGGGTGGGTGTTCGGGTCTGTATGGGTGCATGTTTGAGAGATTGCTGATTTGGGGGTTGAGGGGTTCTGGTCTGTATGGGTGCATGTTTGAGAGTTTGTGTACTGAGTTGCGGGGTGGGGGGTTTGGGTCTGTATGGGTGCATGCTTGAGAGTTTGTGTGCTGAGTTGGGGGTGGGGGGTTCGGGTCTGTATGGGTGCTTGTTTGAGAGTGTGCTGATGCGGGGGGTTGGGAGTTTGGAGTTGGGGGGTGGGGGGTTCGGGTCTGTATTGGTGCATGCTTGAGAGTGTGTGTGCTGAGTTGGTGGGTGGGGGGTTTGAGTCTGTATGGGTGCATGCTTGAGAGTTTGTGTGCTGAGTTGGTGGGTGGGGGGTTTGGGTCTGTATCGGTGCATGCTTGAGAGTTTGTGTGCTGATTTGTGGGGTGAGGGTTTGGGTCTGTATAGGTGCATGTTTGAGAGTGTGCTGATTTGGGGGGTGGGGGGTTCGGGTCTGTATGGGTGCATGTTTGAGAGTCTGCTGATTTGGGGGGTGGGGGGTTGGGTCTGTATGGGTGCATGTTTGAGAGTGTGCTGATTTGCGGGGTGGGGGGTTCTGGTCTGTATAGGTGCATGCTTGAGAGTGTGTGTTCTGAGTTGGGGGTAGGGGTTTTGGGTCTGTATGGGTGAATGCTTGAGAGTTTGTGTGCTGAGTTGGGAGTAGGGGGTTCGGGTCTGTATGGGTGCTTGTTTGAGAGTGTGCTGATTTGGGGGGTAAGATTTCGGGTCTGTATGGGTGCATGTTTGAGAGTTTGTGTGCTGAGTTGGGGGTGGGGGTTTGGGTCTATATAGGTGCATGCTTGAGAGTTTGTGTTTTGATTTGGGGGGTGGGGGGTTCTGGTCTGTATGGGTGCACACTTGAGAGTGTGTGTGCTGAGTTGGGGGTAGGGGTTTTGGGTCTGTATGGGTGCATGGCTGAGAGTTTGTGTGCTGAGTTGGGGGGTGGGGGGTTTGGGTCTGTATGGGTGCTTGTTTGAGAGTGTGCTGATTTGGGGGGTTGGGGGTTCTGGTCTGTATGGGTGCATGCTTGAGAGTGTGTGTGCTGAGTTGGGGGGTAGGGGGGTTGGGTCTATTTAGGTGCATGCTTGAGAGTTTGTGTGCTGATTTGGGGGGTGGAGGTTCAGGTCTGTATGGGTGCTTGTTTGAGAGTGTGCTGATTTGGGGGGTTGGGGGTTCGGAGTTGGGGGGTGCGCGGTTCAGGTCTGTATGGATGCTTGTTTGAGAGTGTGCTTATTTGGGGGTTGGGGGTTCGGAGTTTGGGTGTGGGGGATTCGGGTCTTTATGGGTGCATGCTTTAGAGTGTGTGTGCTGAGTTGGGGGGGTGGGGGGTTCGGGTCTGTATGTTTGCATGTTTGAGAGTGTGCTGATTTGGGGGTGGGGGTTCGGAGCTGGGGGTGGGGGATTCGGGGCTGGATGGGTGCATTTTTGAGAGTGTGTGTGCTGAGTTGGGGGCAGGGGGTTCGGGTCTGTATGTTTGCATGTTTGAGAGTGTGCTGATTTGGGGGGTGGGGGTTCGGAGATGGGGGGTGGGGGGTTTGGGTCTGTATGGGTGCATGCTTGAGAGTTTCTGTGCTGAGCTGGGGGTGGGGGGTTCGGGTCTCTATGGGTGCTTGTTTGAGAGTGTGCTGATTTGGGGGGTTGGGAGTTTGGAGTTGGGGGGTGGGGGGTTCGGGTCTGTATGGGTGCATGCTTGAGAGTGTGCTGATTTGGGGGTTGGGGGTTCGGAGTTGGGTGGTGGGGGGTTCGGGTCTGTATGGGTGCGTGTTTGAGAGTGTGCTGATTTGGGGGGTTGGGGTTTCTGAGTTGGGGGTGGGGGGTGCGGGTCTGTATGGGTGCATGCTTGAGAGTGTGTGTGCTGAGTTGGGGGGTAGGGGGTTTGGGTCTGTATGGGTGCATGCTTGAGAGTTTGTTTGCTGAGTTGGGGGTGGGGGGTTCGGGTCTGTATGGGTGCTTTTTTGAGAGTGTGCTGATTTGGGGGGTGGGGGTTCGGGTCTGTATGGGTGTATGTTTGAGAGTGTGCTGATTTGGGGGATGGGGGTTCTGATCTGTATGGGCGCATGCTTGAGAGTTTGTGTGCTGAGTTGGGGGGTGGGGGGTTTGGGTCTGTATGGGTCCATGCTTGAGAGTTTGTGTGCTGAGTTGGGGGTGCGGGGTTCGGGTCTGTATGGGTGCTTGTTTGAGAGTGTGCTGATTTGGGGGGTTGGGGCTTCAGAGTTGGGGGGTGGGGGGTTCGGGTCTGTATGGGTGCTTGTTTGAGAGGGCTGATTTGGGGGGTGGGGGGTTCGGGTCTGTATGGGTGCTTGTTTGAGAGTGTGCCGATTTGGGGGGTGGGTGTTCGGGTCTGTATGGGTGCATGTTTGAGAGTGTGCTGATTTGGGGGGTGAGGGGTTCTGGTCTGTATGGGTGCATGTTTGAGAGTTTGTGTACTGAGTTGCGGGGTGGGGGGTCTGGGTCTGTATGGGTGCATGCTTGAGAGTTTGTGTGCTGAGTTGGGGGTGGGGGGTTCGGGTCTGTATGGGTGCTTGTTTGAGAGTGTGCTGATTTGGGGGGTTGGGAGTTTGGAGTTGGGGGGTGAGGGGTTCGGGTCTGTATGGGTGCATGCTTGAGAGTGTGTGTGCTGAGTTGGTGGGTGGGGGGTTTGGGTCTGTATGGGTGCATGCTTGAGAGTTTGTATGCTGAGTTGGTGGGTGGGGGTTTGGGTCTGTATTGGTGCATGCTTGAGAGTTTGTGTGCTGATTTGGGGGGTGAGGGTTCGGGTCTGTATAGGTGCATGTTTGAGAGTGTGCTGATTTGGGGGGTGGGGGGTTCAGGTCTGTATGGGTGCTTTTTTGAGAGTCTGCTGATTTGGGGGGTGGGGGTTTGGGTCTGTATGGGTGCATGTTTGAGAGTGTGCTGATTTGCGGGGTGGGGGGTTCTGGTCTGTATGGGTGCATGCTTGAGAGTGTGTGTACTGAGTTGGGGGTAGGGGTTTTGGGTCTGTATGGGTGAATGCTTGAGAGTTTGTGTGCTGAGTTGGGAGTGGGGGGTTCGGGTCTGTATGGGTGCTTGTTTGAGAGTGTGCTGATTTGGGGAGTTGGGGGTTCTGAGTTGGGGGGTGGGGGGTTCGGGTCTGTATGGGTGCTTGTTTGAGAGTTTGCTGATTTGGGGGTTAGGGGTTCGTAGTCGGGGGGTGAGGGGTTCGGGTCTGTATGGGTGCTTGTTTGAGACTGTGCTGATTTGGGGGGTGGGGGGTTCTGGTCTGTATGGGTGCTTGTTTGAGAGTGTGCTGATTTGGGGGGTTGGGGCTTCGGAGTTGGGGCGTGGGGGGTTCGGGTCTGTATGGGTGCTTGTTTGAGAGTGCTGATTTGGGGGGTGGGGGGTTCGGGTCTGTATGGGTGCTTGTTTGAGACTGTGCTGATTTGGGGGGTTGGGGCTTCGGAGTTGGGGGGTGGGGGGTTCGGGTCTGTATGGGTGCTTGTTTGAGAGTGCTGATTTGGTGGGTGGGGGGTTCGGGTCTGTATGGGTGCTTGTTTGAGAGTGCCGATTTGGGGGGTGGGTGTTCGGGTCTGTATGGGTGCATGTTTGAGAGTGTGCTGATTTGGGGGGTGAGGGGTTCTGGTCTGTATGGGTGCATGTTTGAGAGTTTGTGTACTGAGTTGCGGGGTGGGGGGTTTGGGTCTGTATGGGTGCATGCTTGAGAGTTTGTGTGCTGAGTTGTGGGTGGGGGGTTTGGGTCTGTATGGGTGCTTGTTTGAGAGTGTGCTGATTTGGGGGGTTTGGAGTTTGGAGTTGGGGGTGGGGGGTTCGGGTCTGTATGGGTGCATGCTTGAGAGTGTGTGTGCTGAGTTGGTGGGTGGGGGGTTTGGGTCTGTATGGGTGCATGCTTGAGAGTTTGTGTGCTGAGTTGGTGGGTGGGGGTTTGGGTCTGTATCGGTGCATGCCTGAGAGTTTGTGTGCTGATTTGGGGGGTGAGTGTTCGGGTCTGTATAGGTGCATGTTTGAGAGTGTGCTGATTTGGGGGGTGGGGGGTTCGGGTCTGTATGGGTGCTTGTTTGAGAGTCTGCTAATTTGGGGGGTGGGGGTTTGGGTCTGTATGGGTGCATGTTTGAGAATGTGCTGATTTGCGGGGTGGGGGTTCTGGTCTGTATGGGTGCATGCTTGAGAGTGTGTGTTCTGAGTTGGGGGTAGGGGTTTTGGGTCTGTATGGGTGAATGCTTGAGAGTTTGTGTGCTGAGTTGGGAGTGGGGGTTCGGGTCTGTATGGGTGCTTGTTTGAGAGTGTGCTGATTTGGGGAGTTGGGGGTTCGGAGTTGGGGGGTGGGGGGTTCGGGTCTGTATGGGTGCTTGTTTGAGAGTGTGCTGATTTGGGGGGAGAGATTTCGGGTCTGTATGGGTGCATGTTTGAGAATGTGCTGATTTGGGGTGTGGGTGGTTCTGGTCTGTATGGGTGCATGCTTGAGAGTGTGTGTTCTGAGTTGGGGGGTGGGGGTTTTGGGTCTGTATGGGTGCATGCTTGAGAGTTTGTGTGCTGAGTTGGGGGTGGGGGGTTCGGGTCTGTATGGGTGCTTGTTTGAGAGTGTGCTGATTTGGGGAGTTGGGGGTTCGGAGTTGGGGGGTGGGGGGTTCGGGTCTGTATGGGTGCTTGTTTGAGAGTTTGCTGATTTGGGGGTTAGGGGTTCGTAGTCGGGGGGTGAGGGGTTCGGGTCTGTATGGGTGCTTGTTTGAGACTGTGCTGATTTGGGGGTTGGGGGGTTCTGGTCTGTATGGGTGCATGCTTGAGAGTGTGTGTGCTGAGTTGAGGGTATGGGGTTTGGGTCTGTATGGGTGCATGCTTGAGAGTTTGTGTGCTGAGTTGTGGGGTGGGGGTTTGGGTCTGTATGGGTGCTTGTTTGAGAGTGTGCTGATTTGGAGGGTTGGGGGTTCTGGTCTGTATGGGTGCATGCTTGAGAGTGTGTGTGCTGAGTTGGGGGGTAGGGGGTTTGGGTCTATTTAGGTGCATGCTTGAGAGTTTGTGTGCTGATATGTGGGGTGGGGGTTCAGGTCTGTATGGGTGCTTGTTTGAGAGTGTGCTGATTTGGGGGGTTGGGGGTTCGGAGTTGGGGGGTGCGGGGTTCAGGTCTGTATGGATGCTTGTTTGAGAGTGTGCTTATTTGGGGGTTGGGGGTTCGGAGTTGGGGGGTGGGGGATTCGGGTCTTTATGGGTGCATGCTTTAGAGTGTGTGTGCTGAGTTGGGGGGGTGGGGGGTTCGGGTCTGTATGTTTGCATGTTTGAGAGTGTGCTGATTTGGGGGTGGGGGTTCGGAGCTGGGGGTGGGGGGTTCGGGGCTGGATGGGTGCATGTTTGAGAGTGTGTGTGCTGAGTTGGGGGCAGGGGGTTCGGGTCTGTATGTTTGCATGTTTGAGAGTGTGCTGATTTGAGGGGTGGGGGGTTCGGAGATGTGGGGTGGGGGGTTTGGGTCTGTATGGGTACATGCTTGAGAGTTTGTGTGCTGAGTTGGGGGTGGGGGGTTCGGGTCTGTATGGTTGCTTGTTTGAGAGTGTGCTGATTTGGGGGGTTGGGAGTTTGGAGTTGGGGGGTGGGGGGTTCAGCTCTGTATGGGTGCATGCTTGAGAGTGTGTGTGCTGAGATGGTGGGTGAGGGGTTTGGGTCTGTATGGGTGCATGCTTGAGAGTTTGTGTGCTGAGTTGGTGGGTGGGGGGGTTTGGGTCTGTATCGGTGCATGCTTGAGAGTTTGTGTGCTGATTTGGGGGGTAAGGGTTCGGGTCTGTATAGGTTCATGTTTGAGAGTGTGCTGATTTGGGTGGTGGGGGGTTCGGGTCTGTATGGGTGCTTGTTTGAGAGTCTGCTGATTTGGGGGGTGGGGGTTTGGGTCTGTATGGGTGCATGTTTGAGAGTGTGCTGATTTGCGGGGTGGGGGGTTCTGGTCTGTATGGGTGCATGCTTGAGAGTGTGTGTTCTGAGTTGGGGGTAGGGGTTTTGGGTCTGTATGGGTGAATGCTTGAGCGTTTGTGTCCTGAGTTGGTAGTGGGGGGTTCGGGTATGTATGGGTGCTTGTTTGAGAGTGTGTTGATTTGGGGAGTTGGGGGTTCGGAGTTGGGGGGTGGGGGGTTCGGGTCTGTATGGGTGCTTGTTTGAGAGTGTGCTGATTTGGGGTGTGGGGGGTTCTGGTCTGTATGGGTGCATGCTTGAGAGTGTGTGTGCTGAGTTGGGGGTGGGGGGTTCGGGTCTGTATGGGTGCTTGTTTGAGAGTGTGCTGATTTGGGGAGTTGGGTGTTCGGAGTTGGGGGCTGGGGGGTTCGGGTCTGTATGGGTGCTTGTTTGAGAGTTTGCTGATTTGGGGGTTAGGGGTTCGTAGTCGGGGGGTGGGGGTTCGGGTCTGTATGGGTGCTTGTTTGAGACTGTGCTGATTTGGGGGGTGGGGGGTTCTGGTCTGTATGGGTGCATGCTTGAGAGTGTGTGTGCTGAGTTGGGGGTAGGGGGTTTGGGTCTGTATGGGTGCATGCTTGAGAGTTTGTGTGCTGAGTTGGGGGGGTGGGGGGTTTGGGTCTGTATGGGTGCTTGTTTGAGAGTGTGCTGATTTGGGGGGTTGGGGGTTCTGGTCTGTATGGGTGCATGCTTGAGAGTGTGTGTGCTGAGTTGGGGGTAGGGGGTTTGGGTCTGTATGGTTGCATGCTTGAGAGTTTGTGTGCTGAGTTGGGGGGCTGGGGGGTTCGGGTCTGTATGGGTGCTTGTTTGAGAGTTTGCTGATTTAGGTGTTAGGGGTTCGTAGTCGGGGGGTGGGGGGTTCGGGTCTGTATGGGTGCTTGTTTGAGACTGTGCTGATTTGGGGGGTGGGGGGTTCTGGTCTGTATGGGTGCATGCTTGAGAGTGTGTGTGCTGAGTTGGGGGTAGGGGGTTTGGGTCTGTATGGGTGCATGCTTGAGAGTTTGTGTGCTGAGTTGGGGGGGTGGGGGGTTTGGGTCTGCATGGGTGCTTGTTTGAGAGTGTGCTGATTTGGGGGGTTGGGGGTTCTGGTCTGTATGGGTGCTTGTTTGAGAGTGTGCTGATTTGGGGAGTTGGGGGTTCGGAGTTGGGGGGTGGGGGGTTCGGGTCTGTATGGGTGCTTGTTTGAGAGTGTGCTGATTTGGGGGGTGAGATTTCGGGTCTGTATGGGTGCATGTTTGAGAGTGTGCTGATTTGGGGTGTGGGTGGTTCTGGTCTGTATGGGTGAATGCTTGAGAGTGTGTGTTCTGAGTTGGGGGGTGGGGGTTTTGGGTCTGTATGGGTGCATGCTTGAGAGTTTGTGTGCTGAGTTGGGGGTGGGGGGTTCGGGTCTGTATGGGTGCTTGTTTGAGAGTTTGCTGATTTGGGGGTTAGGGGTTCGTAGTCGGGGGGTGAGGGGTTCGGGTCTGTATGGGTGCTTGTTTGAGACTGTGCTGATTTGGGGGTTGGGGGGTTCTGGTCTGTATGGGTGCATGCTTGAGAGTGTGTGTGCTGAGTTGAGGGTATGGGGTTTGGGTCTGTATGGGTGCATGCTTGAGAGTTTGTGTGCTGAGTTGGGGGGTGGGGGTTTGGGTCTGTATGGGTGCTTGTTTGAGAGTGTGCTGATTTGGAGGGTTGGGGGTTCTGGTCTGTATGGGTGCATGCTTGAGAGTGTGTGTGCTGAGTTGGGGGGTGGGGGTTTGGGTCTGTATGGGTGCTTGTTTGAGAGTGTGCTGATTTGGGGGGTTGGGGGTTCGGAGTTGGGGGGTGCGGGGTTCAGGTCTGTATGGATGCTTGTTTGAGAGTGTGCTTATTTGGGGGTTGGGGGTTCGGAGTTGGGGGGTGGGGGATTCGGGTCTTTATGGGTGCATGCTTTAGAGTGTGTGTGCTGAGTTGAGGGGGTGGGGGATTCGGGTCTGTATGTCTGCATGTTTGAGAGTGTGCTGATTTGGGGGTGGGGGTTCGGAGCTGGGGGTGGGGGGTTCGGGGCTGGATGGGTGCATGCTTGAGAGTGTGTGTGCTGAGTTGGGGGCGGGGGTTCGGGTCTGTATGTTTGCATGTTTGAGAGTGTGCTGATTTGGGGGGGTGGGGGTTCGGAGATGGGGGGTGGGGGGTTTGGGTCTGTATGGGTGCATGCTTGAGAGTGTGTGTAGTGAGTTGGGGGGTAGAGGTTTGGGTCTGTATGGGTGCGTGCATAATATCGAATAACCGAGAAGGGATGCAGTGCCTTTGTGAGTTTCCAGGGTCTGACTAGCGGAGCCTTAACATGAGGCTTGGGATTGAATCAATGTAATTTTGTTTTTTCTTAGCCTCGCCTCATTAGTTTAATTTACTTGCAGTATAATTGGCTTAATTGTCTTGTGGTGCGATCGACGTTTGAAGCAATAACACAAATAGAATGAATTATTCAGTAGACAGCCCGTCTTCTAAAGTAAGGCTGTTAGCCTAAACGACATCATGAAAAACACACACAGGAACAGCCCGTGCTGTGATGTGGTGTTTCGTTATTTATCTTTGGTGTATAATAATATTATTTTAGATCAGTATAATTAGACTGCTGCTCATTATGTCAAGACTCTAAGTTCTGCCGCTCCTAATCATGGGGACCATTACTAGCTTTGCTAAGAGGAATTCAAAATGAACGGTTGACTTTGTGGCTGATCCACAGATAAGCTTCTGCTGCGCCAAGGCGCCCAGAAACGTGCGAGATCAGATGTTGTATAGCTCTGTTGTGCTGCCATGCTGTGTGATAGCATCAAGAGGCCCACCCAGGTATCTGCTAGGCCAAGGGGCTGTGCACGTCGCTGATAAACTGAAGCACGACTGCTCTGTCTCCACGGCCTCTCCTATCCTGCGTCTATCTAAGCCACTGTGCCCCAACCGGCTACCACCCACCACAGGCTACTCTTAAATGCACAATCTTTTTGCAAAGACAGTTTAACTAGCTGCCAACCCTCGTCCCCACTCCACGAGGTTCCAGAGGTAATCTACTGGTATTGCTAATGATGTTATTATGACTTGTATGCGCACGCTGCCACTTTTTGTGACCTCCAGGTGACCTGGTGGATCTGAAAATGAAGGAGGGAGGGTTGGCAGGGCTTAGATAGTGGGATTTAGAGGAAATAACGCGAGAGCTTTGATGTGCTGTTGGTAGCTTCAGTTCTGGAAAAACGGCCATTGTGTGCTGGGTTGTTTATTCGTTGGTAGTCGTTTTGAGGTGTTTGGTGTATGAGTGTGTGTGTGTGGAGATTTCTGTGTGGCTTGCCAGGTTTCCTGTTGGGTGTTGGATGCAAAGCGCACTTTGGGATGGTTTTATGTGCTGCTGGGGTAGGGGTATGGCGTGTTTTCTGTGTTTTAGGGTGAGTAAGCAGGATATTGGAGCGTTAGAGGGTTGGTTGTCAGTTGCATCACATTCAGCTCACTTCAATACATTGGCTACCCTTGGCATTCTTCTAGGTGCAACACATTGGCTATCCTCATAGAGCTACCATACATGGGGCCTTTTGGATGTCTTATATGCTACTTTTTTCACACATGCCAACATGCACCTTTCCATTTGGGATGCATTAGTCCACTGCTGCTTTTAACTTTCCATTCTGGGTCTTTTAGCTTTGGGTTTAGAAAGGAACAGTCAAAGACTACAATACTCTGAGCGCAAAGTTAAAACCAGGACTGGGCTGCAGTCTTCCGAATGGAATGGATGATGTTGGCGTGTATGAAGGACTTGTCAGAAAGCGCTTTGTATCTGTGCTGATCAAGTAGAGGTATTTGGAATGCAGAAATTATACAGATAATATTTCACTGCTTTGCATTTTAAGGAACATATTACCGAAATATGCAAATTGTGAACATTAATAATTTTGTTAAAAAAAAAGTCAAGAGTGGATGGGTGATGGGGTAAATATGCAGACAACACGAGGTTTGGTGATCCCTTCATGAAGGCGAGGTCAGAAAGGGGAATATAAAAACAACGTGACCGATGAGGGCTAGCTCATAAAGGGGATACTGAAAAAACAGTGAATCTGCGTTCATTAAAATGCAGGTCCGGATTTAGTAGTTATAGTTACCTACCTACATCCGGAAAGTTATACCACCCTCTAACTCTCAACTGATTCGCATTTGGTGAGCGTCAACAGCCCTGGACTCAGTTTACATTCACGGCAAGTCCCATACCCCTCCACATTCTTTGACAGGCTCTCACCCACCAAAGACATCTGACTTCAGCCACTTAATCCACACACATTTTCCTATGCTTACACCATGACAAACAGATAGACCCATGTACTGTGGGTGAACACAGCCAACAGGCACAGTCCGTCCTGCCAGGATCCTGCCAGGATCCAGAGAGTCTGGTCTCATCGCAGCTTCAAGGGAGACCTGCCACTTTAAACAGGAACCACAGAGAGATCCATTAACTAGAGAGACTCTTTGATCAACAACAGACAGAACGATGGATGGGACATAGTATCACTTGTTTTAACCTCTTAACCTTTCCAGTTGCAAAACACGTTGGTTATGACCTCATGCATACAGGAGATTGTTGGTGGGACGCCAGGATTGGTTCATTAAGGGCGGCTCAGCCTACACATACCACTGTGGCCCACTTGGCTTTAAAAGAGGGCTGAGCCCCTCTTTTGGAAGAATTCACAAGAAGTAAGAAAGAAGAACTCATCCTTGGACCCTGGCTGATCTGCAACTGATGGCAGTGTTGACTATTGTCAAGCCACTGTTGCTTAAAGACATCCAAGACATCTCAACCAGTGCTTCGGAACTGGTGATCAGCACTGAGACAATGATTTCTGACCCGAGCCTGTAGGCCACCCTGTAGCCTTTCGTCCAGCTTCGCTCGCCGAACCGTCTTGCCACGTGATACACGCATTTGACTCACATCTCAAACTATGTCACAGAAGCCTGCAAAGTGCCCTGAAGCCGACTCAACTCTGTCAAGCACCAGGAGCACCTACAGCACAAGGTACATTGTGGTTCCTTCGCCTGGTCTTTCCTAGAAGGCCACCAAAGACATATTAAGACCTGTTGCTCCCTTTGTGCTGAAGCAAAGAAACCTTAAGCTGTTGTGGTTATTTACCATACCGGCTACCCTCCTGTCAGTATCCAGAGTGCATCCATTTTCCTTCTTTGAAACTGTCTGTCCTCTGCATTACTTTATCGAGTGGGTTGTATTTCGTAGTGTTGCTAGAAATGTCTGTTGTGTATTAAATAAAGTAGATAGTTTTTATACAACCTTAACTGGACAGTCTCTTTTATCATTGGGAAATAGTTCTATTTTTGCTGTTTTGCAACTAACCAACGATCCCCGCATTCCGGAGAGAAGCCTGCCATTCCATCCACATTACCAATATTGGACAAGGAAGTTTATAATTTGCGGGTTATTCCAATCTGTTCATATCCCTTCTGGTGTATTAGAGGTGTTGGTCTGATTGATGGTTAAGAAACCAATATTCACCCCTGCACCACTGGTACGCTGGAAGTTCATTTGTCACAATAGTTTAAGAGGTATGCCACCCCAACGTGTTGTTAGAAACACTGTACTGTATGCAGTTTAGTTTGCTACGTGTCTGTGTTTGTGTGTCTGTGTGTGTGGTGGAGCGACAAAGGCAGAGGATATTGCAAGGGAAATGTGCACAACATCTACTCAGAAACCAAGATACGTGCACCCTAAAAACCAGGTTGTGCAAGTAGATACAGATACAAATATATGAAAAGTGATCTGGGTTAATGTGACAGATTGCCATCTGCAATATCTTCTGCAATGCTGCGAAAGCCCTGGCGTTTTTGATTTTCATGAATATGTGATGACGCAGATGAATACGGCATCACCACCTTCTGCCCCGGCCCGCCCCATTACTGCAGGGTCGAGATACAGTGCAGACTGAGACAGCCTTACTACCCCATGAACCTTGGAGTGGTAGAATACGAGTTACAGTGAGCTTCATGAAACAATATGCTTAACCAAAGTGAATGT
Organism: Ambystoma mexicanum; assembly: GCF_040938575.1. Lineage (NCBI taxonomy): Eukaryota > Metazoa > Chordata > Amphibia > Caudata > Ambystomatidae > Ambystoma > Ambystoma mexicanum. The sequence goes on along the minus strand of NC_090933.1, from coordinate 49,622,290 downwards.
GCATGCAATCTACCATAAAGGATTAGTTCGATTGTGTGACACAAGTAAAGACTAAAAGTAGTTTGTAGAATCCACAAATAGTATGCGGCATAAATAGTGCAACACGGTATAAAAGGACATGAGGTTCCAGTGTAGCAAGAAAGGCACTCATTACACCAAAAGTGCAGTTGGATTATAGGTAGATAAAATGCTGAATGTAAAGGCAGGGACACCATCGTATGGCAGACATACAAGGTGGATAGACACAGATAAAGGTCACCAATATGGAAACAGGAAGACAGAAGTGCAATCATTTTCCTAACACAAAGGCGGCAGGAGATCTCACAATTAGCAAGGCCTCAGACACAAGATGCTGAATTTCCAAAAACACATGTGTTCTAACAACTTGTGCATAGCCCAGACGGTATCACACGGGCGAGCCAAGGTCAGGAACAAGGAAGGGAGTAATAGGTGAACTGAACACAAGCACTAGATAATGGTTCCTTGGACGGGAAGCGGTAGACTACCACGTTAATCAATTTTAATAAGAGCACTAGCACCCACTGATGTCCAGGTACATGAAATCAGTAAATCCAAAAGACTTTATAGACAGTAATTCACTAGCGCCCCAATTGGCCATAAAAAACACAACATGCACGTCAAAATTAGGTAAATCCTTAATAAATAGAAGGAGATTCACCCTCAAACATGGTACTCTAACACGTGATCCAGACATGAAGAACACAAGCCAAACACAGATAAGACACCTGTAGAACTCCCTCAGTACAGACAGACACCAGACAGGACACAAGGCCAAGCACAAAGCAGAGGAAAGGCATCATCTTCTCGGGTGGACGAGGAGTAGTCTTTAATTGGAATTATGGCAGACTATGGAATTCTCTTCCCCCACTTATGTCCTGCTCAAATCTTGACCTCTTGTCAAAGTGCCCAAGGTTGGTGAGCTAAATGTCAACCAATAGAGTTTCCCTGTGCCACACTGCCTCTGATAGATAATGCCAACAATAAACTGTCCCTGCAATGATGTAGTAGAAGTAGTATATATGGTAGGATTGGTCCAAGCAGAGCCATCAGATAAGAATAGACCAATAGTGTAACTAACCCCTATGCCTCCAATATGTAGTTTGAGCTGTTAAGCAACCCAACTTCCTTGTAGGTTTTTTAGACTGATTGTGTAATATGACATCACTGTTACGTAGTTTTGGTACAAAACTTGCTTGCAATCGTTGAAAATGTTGAGAGTTATGAGGACAAGATGCTTGTATGCTGTCCTTGCTAGGATTCATTTGAATAAAAGTGGGGTTTGACATGCATCTGAGTCCTCCATCATTGAGTATTATTTTTACTAATTATGTGATTTGGGCGCACCTTCACACGTGGTTGCAGAGGATGGTTCTCTGGGCGTTTACGGATTATTGAGGGCTGCTTGCCACATCCCCTTGGACAGTGTTATGAAAGATTTCCATTTAAGTGTAGTTTTCCCCCCAGTTGTGAGCCCCGCACCTTTTTACTGTTGTCTGACCATCCTAGCCTGACTTTTTCCAGTGGAGCCCAACCCTCTGCTTCCTAAGCTGGGCTTTTTCTCATTTTGTTATGGGGAAACTGACATGCCCTTAAGACAGTCAATATTGTGAGCCTTTGTTTCCCCTAGTCTTTAACTTTGTTGCTATTCGTTAGCAACATTTTATCAGTGCACAAAGAACCTTACAGTACAGTGCGCCGGGGGCTTTTAATTTTTAAGACCCTAGACACCCTCAAAGTATTTGTCTGTGAATGTACAAATGTGCCTTGGACAGAGCTGGTGGCAGCTGTTAATTGTAATGAATTTTTAACCCTTTTGCATGGTCCATACCACGTTTACCACGTTTGGCATAGGACAGTGGCCAGTGGCTAAAATGGCCATGCCACAAGGTCCTTTGTTCTGTCCTTTGGCCATCTTGTCCCTTTGCCTTCCCCAGGTCTAGCCAACCCAGGAAATTCCTTATTTGGTCATGCAGACACAACCCAAACCGAAGATTTTGCAGGCTTCTGCCTGCCTTGTGTGTTGCCAGAGGAGTCAAGTCCTAAAAAGTAAAGTGGGGGGACTCATCAACAAATGCAATGGGATGTGACGTCGCCAGAAATTAGCATATCCAATTGAAATATGCACATTTCATTAAATTGGCTTTGCATAACCACTCAAATTGCTCAGGACGAATGACATTTGCCTTCCATAGACTCAACACACACAAAACCAAAAGAGGATATTTTCTTCTAATAGGTTTTTTGAAAACGTTAAAAGGTGTGCATGTTTTAAACTCCAAGAACCAATACAAATGTTTTCCGTGGGACATACAGTACTGAAATGTGCCATTTTACCTTTAGTTGTTTGTTGTTTTTCATCAGGTTATATACTGCAGTGGTGAAGTGTCCGGCCTGCAGACCTGACGACTGTGGTTTGGTCCCTGTGTTTGGCTTTAATGCATACATTCAAAGAGCACATTCAATTTTTCTCATTTAGCTGGGGGGACTGAGTCCACCCTCTGAAAAAAGTGGGTGGACTCCGTCCCCTTGCGTGTACCATCGACTTCAGCCCTGGTGTGCCACCAGGATGTGGGCTGGACTGCCTAGTTCCAATACACATCCTGGGTGCCAGGATGTCTGGTGTGCTGGGAATGACTGGGACCACCGTGGTCCGTGATTGACCCACGTCTGGAAAGGCTGTATGTAAGCAGATCTCTCATTGGGTCCTCTTCATTTTGGCGTGAAGGAGATTCTGGATAAGAGAATGCATCTTACACCCATTCCAGGTTGATCTTCTGAGTTCACACCGAACTTAGTAAAGGAGCCAAGTATTCTGAAACCAAGAAGCGAACTGAGGAACCACTGGTGACCCACTGGAAGGTTTGGCACCCTGAGCACACTGTCATCCTGTTGGACCCCCTGATTCTGATTGAACCTTGAAGGTCTACAAAGGTGCTTTGACCCATTGGAATAGTGGGACTAACTATTCTCGGCACCTCAACTTAAACTGTAAGCAAGCCTTTTCTGAAGTGTTCCTGGACCTCTCAGTGAACTGACCAGCGTGTATGAGACCTTTGCCTTTGAACCGCCGCCATCTCAAGTTGACAATTGAGTATTTGGAGACTGTAAGCTCTGGGTATAAGGTACTCTCCCGCCGAGTTTCGTACACCTATAATTCCTAGGTCTAGAATTAGGAGAGTACGCCTAAACCCGAGCATACGCGGTCACTGTGTCACCAACCTGTGGTGATGAACTTCGTGGGTGCCTTGCTACTGTGCCCCCTATGCCCTCAGACTCGCTGCAGCGGAATGGGCCCGATCTCTTCATCAGGAGCGGAGAAATCACCACTGTCCCGCATACAGAATCATTCCTGGAACGCAGCCCCTGAAAGCCGCAGAGCCGCGCAACTGAAGGATTTGAACTTGCGACCAAAGTGGACTCGACTGAAGAAGTTTGGTCTGGAGTGCGCCGAGGGTCGGCGAGTACTTGCAACCCTTACTGGTGGCCCCTGGCGCATCTATCAATTTTTATGCACAAGTGTCCCCTGAGAGCCACTCTTCTTTACCATGGTAGCCTATGCTACTGAGCTATTCCCAACTCTTGGATCCTGTTCTGCCCTCTTGGGGAGACCCTCCTTGAATAGTGGAAACTTATTCTTCACTGCCTCACCCGCCTTCCTTAGTCTCTACAGCCCCTGCAAAAAACCTTGTTTTGACTTAACCGCACAATTGCGTGCACCATCACCGAAAGTACTTTTGAGCGCAAGGCTCCAATCATTTTAGGGACTGGACTGCCTCTCAGTTAGGGTTTGAATTGTGAAGGATTGCCTAAACAATATTTGCACTGTATTCCCCCTTTCTTGGCAGGTTGTTGACCCATACTGTGTGCTATTCCTTTAGGCCATTGGTGACTTTGTTTAGTAGGATCCCAACCCGCCCATAGAGCTGGAGGTTTCACAACAGCACTTTAAGATGAGTAGCAGCACCCTCGAGATGGATGGGTATGCAGATTAATACTCTTGCATCAAATCAATAATGACAACTCAATAGTTTGGCAAGGGGAGTCCGTTTGATGACAAGTACATCAGCAATCGCTCGATCTTCCTTCTTGCTTCAACAACTCCAATTAATTTAATAAAAACATCATTTATACTTAAAACTCATCATCACTGATGTGTAACTCTTACAATTTGGCATGGAATTCTATTGGTTCTAGGAAGGTAACTTTAATGTAGGTGCTATATCTGTATATGGTAACGAAGTGAGGAGATTGGATAAACAGTGTCAGGCAGGGCATCTAAGCCCTTCCTTACTAATGGCTGCTGTAAACATTACTAAAAGTACAACGTCTCATTGGTTCTACTAACTATAGGACCCTTGATTACTTGGTCCACTATGATTGGGTTGGCATCAACCCCACTCATACTTTTCCACTAGCTTAGCAGTGTGCAGAATAGCCAGCCAGGTGCAGGGAGTTTGTCTGCACCCCCAGCCTCCCTCCAATTATTGCAACAATAAATCATCACTTCAGTGGTCATGTGTCAATTATTTCTTTGTCTTTTGACCTCAAGACTGCTTCTTGGTATGGGAAAGTTAAGGCGTCTGGGCATGGCACAAGTCCATGTGTAGGTGTGAAAGTTTCATCCCTTCTGCTTGCTCAGTCACGTGATTCCGACACCGTGAAATCGTCTTCTTCTCCATGCAATACGTGCATTTGATTTAATTCGGTGTCATAAATCACCAAAGTATCAACTGAAAAGGATACAGTAACCAAAAAAGGATACAATTTGGTAGGGCTTTTCCGGATCCTATCTTCACAAACTTGATTGTAGGCAGGTAAAATTAGACCTTCCAAATGATACAACTCTCTGACTGAATAAAACAGGCAGAGAGATGGATCACTGGAAAGGGCATGGGAATTGTATAGGAAGTATGCCTAGAATAGTTAAGTATCATAAGCACTGTCCCAAATCGAATACTAAGAAACACAGAATTGGGATTAATTCAGACACTGACCTTAAGGCTAAACTGAAGAATTCCAGGACAGTTTCTTGAAGATTCCCAAGAGTAGAACAAACGACAAAGGAAGGGAAGATTAGTAAGGGAGACTTATCCCGAACGGCACGAGGCTCTTGCTAGATACCGGGTTGGTGCACCACAGGATAGCGTCCAATGTACTGTGCACAATCACCTTCCAATGGTTCATGAAATACTTCCTTTCCCACGAAGAACAAAATAAGAATCTCACCTGTTGACTGTCACAGGTACCAAAAGTTTGAAGTAGTTCAGAAAAACACGTGCAGAATTGCACGCGACAGCATACATGCAGCCAAGCCAGCCGCGCTTGTAGACAGCGTTTCCGCGTGAAGATTTAGACACGCGAACAGGATTCACGCAGCTCAGGACAGCCGCGCTTGAAGACAGCATCCGCGTGGAGATTTGGCACGCGAACAGAATTCACGCAGCTCAGGACAGCCGCGCTTGCAGACAGCGTCCGCGTGGAGATTTGGCACGCAAACTGGATTCACGCAGCTCAGGACATCCGCATTTGCAGACAGCGTCCGCGTAGAGATTTGGCACGCGAACAGGATTCACGCAGCTCAGGACAGCCGCGCTTGCAGACAGCGTCCGCGTGGAGATTTGGCACGCAAACAGGATTCACGCAGCTCAGGACAGCCGTGCTTGCAGACAGCATTTGCGTGGAGATTTGGCACGCGAACTGGATTCACACAGCTCAGGACAGCTGCGTTTGCAGACAGCGTCCGCGTGGATATTTGGCACGCGAACAGGATTCACGCAGCTCAGGACAGCCGCGCATGCAGACAGCGTCCGCGTGGATATTTGGCACGCAAACTGGATTCACGCAGCTCAGGACAGCCGCGCTTGCAGACAGCGTCCGCGTGGATATTTGGCACGCGAACTGGATTCTCGCAGCTCAGGACAGCCGCGTTGCAGACAGCGTCCGCGTGGAAATTTGGCATGCGTACTGGATACACGCAACCCAGGAATTAGCGTGTGGAGGAACGCAAGCTTAAAATTAGGCCAAAGAAGTTTGCTGAAAGGAATGCGAGAAGGCAGGTCCGGAGTTCAGCTACAAACGCCAAAATTGATTTAATCAGAAGCAGCGAATGGAGTTTCCACGCTGCTTATGTACGCACTGCCGTGATACACATGACGGACCTAAGTCACGTGAAAATTAGCGACGTGAAAAATGCAGACGTCGTTTTCCGGGCAATGTATCGAACAACCTCCATTTTGAGTAAAAAGGTCTACTGGTTCTATGGGCGTAACTCATCTTGTATGGAGAAGTTGTTCCTGGTCCAGAGGTATGTCCGGCAGGCATGACAGTGCCACCCCCCAAAGGAGCAGCTTCTCCCCTTTTCGAGTGGAATCGCCTTAATAAAGCAGGAGCATGAATGTTAGACAGAGGTTCCCAGGATCTATCCTCGGGACCATAACCTTTCCAATCTACCAGATAAAATGGTTTTCCAGACCGCAGCCTCATGTCCAGAATGTCATGCACTTCATATTCGTCTGACCCTTTCACTGAAATAGCAACAGGCCGTATAGGTAATCTAGTAGCATCCGAACACGGTTGGATGAGTGATACGTGGAAAACGGGATGCACTCGCCACCATTGTGGCAAAGCCAGACGGACAGCTGCCGGATTTATAACTTGGAGCACTTCATATGGCCCAATGTATTTAGGCAACAATTTCCTTTTGCCGGGTATTCTCAGGTTTTTTGTGGACAGCCATACCTTCATTCCTGCTTTGTAGACAGGTGCAGGGATTCTATGAACATCGGCATAGTATTTGTCTCGTTTTTTAGCTTGCTCCAATTGCTGCTCAACTTTCTTCTGTAGACTCTTAAGATCCCTAAAAGTACGTCCTGCTGCAGGAGTATCCAAAGACAAACTGGAGTCAAGAGGAATGGAACGTGGGTGTTGCCCATACAAACCATAGAAAGGTGAAGTTCCTATAGCACTATGATAGGAATTGTTATAGGCGAACTCTGCTGCCGGCAGAACATTGAGCCAATCCGACTGAAATTGCAAGCACAAACATCGCAGATATTGTTCCATAGTGCTATTGACTCTCTCAGTCTGTCCATCCGTTTGAGGGTGATAAGCACTAGACAACCTGTCATCAATTAACAATGCCGAATTTAGTGCCTTCCAAAAACGTGATGCAAATTGTGAGCCCCTGTCAGTGATGATCACTGAAGGTAGACCAAAAAACCGGAATATATGCCGGATGAATAGATCAGCCAGACCAGCAGCTGCTGGTACACCAATACAGGGAATGAAAAGCGCCAGCTTTGTAAAGTAATCCACCACCACCCATATGGTATCATAGCCTTTATTTCTTGGAAGTTCAACCACAAAATCCATTGATAACTGTCATGCCTGCGCCATGGGCGCATCCATTTGTGCTCAATATGGACTATTTGTTTATCATTTATTTACAACAGACTCTTGGATCAATCTATATTTACTTTGGGGACTTTATTTCCCATTTGCGAGACTTTGGTGCTTTATTATTTTTTCCAACAAACTACGCATACCACAATGCACTTGGCTATAAGCATTGATTCCTGGCTGTTCCTATTGGTCATCAAAGGAACTACACCCCCCAGAAGCCCTAGGGATTGGCTCTGCTTCCACCAGCTCAGGAACAGAGAGGGAGGTGGCCGATTGTCTGCAGGTGTGCTTAGCCAGGAGCAACCAATTAGCCTGCCTCTGGGCTGGGCTAGGCAGTATAAAAGGCTGCTGCCTGCAGTGGCTCAGCCTCTTGCATTGAGAGTCCTTCCTCCACCTTTCGTGTCTTTCTACGGATCTTTGTATGCTGTTTACCATCACTCCTGCTTGGACCCTGCCTTGCAGCTTGCTACACCCTGCTGCCTACAGCCCTAGCCTTCTGGGCTCCCTGCCTCAGTCCAGCTCCTCTGGGCTTCCTGCCTTGCAGCCTGTTACTCTTCGCTGCCTACAGCCATAGCCTTCCAGGCTCTCTTCCTCACAGCCCTGCTCCTCCGGGCTCTCCACATTGCAGCCGATCACACTCTGCTGCCTTCCAGTCTCCGCCCTTGCCCTCCGGGCTCTCCACATTGCAGCCGATCACGCTCTGCTGCCTTCCAGCCTCCGCCCTTGCCCTGCCGGGCTCTCCACATTGCAGCCGATCACGCTCTGCTGCCTTCCAGCCTCCGCCCTTGCCCTGCCGGGCTCTCCACATTGCAGCCAATCACGCTCTGCTGCCTTCCAGCCTCCGCCCTTGCCCTGCCGGGCTCGCCACATTGCAGCCGATCACGCTCTGCTGCCTTCCAGCCTCCGCCCTTGCCCTGCTCGCCACATTGCAGCCGATCACGCTCTGCTGCCTTCCAGCCTCCGCCCTTGCCCTGCCGGGCTCTCTACATTGCAGCTGATCACGCTCTGCTGTCTTCCAGCCTCAGCCCTTGTCCTCTGGGCTTCCTGCTCTGCAGCCTGCCTCACTCCGGCTGCCTACAGCCCTTGTCCTCTGGGCTTCCTACTTTGCAGCTTATCACGCTCCGCTGCCTACTACCTACCTTTTTCCACTGGGTTCTCGGCCTAGCTGCCCTCTACAGTCCTCTGCAACCTTCTGCGGTCAGCGGCCCTGCCCCTCAGGGTCCCCTCCTTGCTGCCCGGCCCTTCTGGGTTCCTTGCCGTGCAGCCTGCTTTACTCTGCTGCCCTAAGCCCTTTTCCTCTGGGCTCTCTACCTTACAGCCCTGCTCCTGTGGGCTTGCTCATTGCTTTCCTGCTCCTCTGAGCTCTGAACCTTGTTCCTTACTGTCCTCTGCTATCCTATCCTGTTACACGACTTTCCCTTCATTTCCTTCTGCTAGTTTGCTATCAACCTCCTTTTCCTGGATTTGTCTGTAAGTATCTTCTCTTGTCCTGTTTGTAGACCCTTTTGTACAGAGCTTGTCTGTTGGTTCCCATCAGTCAACCTCTGCCCCTTCCCTTGTCTCGTTTCTACATTACAGACACCCATAGCTGCTGTTCGAAGCCATGAGCAAACAGCGTGGGCCTCTGTTATAGCAAACTGTGCAGAAGGCTTGAGTATTTCCTAAGGTTCGTGGAATACTCTTTTCCTATATCTGCATACACCCCAAGAGGGAATTCATTCTGTACCTTTTCCTTGCTACTCTTGCCTACTCTTCGTTCTCTTTCCTTTCAGCTGTGTGTGTGCTTCTCTGTCCACTTTATTTAGGCACAACCACCCGAACCCTTTTTGGGTGTCCTGTGCCACTCTTAATAGAGTGCCATCCCTGACAGAATGCAAGAGCCAAAAATGTCTTGTTCCATAGGCCAGAAAGGCACACACAGACCAAAGATGCTTTCCTTTCGGGTTAAGAAACCTTTGCATAAACCTATGGTTTCCCTAAAGACAGCAAACAAGAACCTTAGTCTAAAGGACAGTCTCGCCTTAGTAAACAAAGATTTACAAGCATGGTACTATACTCACTGGCTAGCTGACCCTTCTTCCATGTACAATTATTATGACATTTGCGACTATGATCCGCAGTCCTTATCTGTTGCAGAGCTACAGCAAGATAATGAATTCTTACAGATCTTGTTAAACCAAACAGTGAAAAACACTCCTGCGTCTTCTGACAAGCCTTCTAACACCGCAACAGCCAAGGATATAGCACTCATTGTGGGAGACTCTAAACCAGAATACGCTGTTGCCAGAGTGATATGCGCAAGATCAGCTTGGCAAGCTCCCCAGAATGCTGGAAACGCTTATTTGACAGGACAAGGCAGTCATTATCCTGAGGTTTGTGCATCTGGTCCTGGGTACAAAAGACCTATACTAACCATCGGTTGTCTTAATGATTCCACAGTATCTACTAACCACAATAACCCTAAGGTCAGTCTTCCCATTGCTACAACCGAATTTTCTGCCACACCAGCTTCTGAAGCTTTAGATCAAACTAATGATACTTACCTGCTACACGAACAACTCCTACGCTTTAAAAGAAAGACCGAAGACCTCTATGATGACTTTGTTTATTTGCATTATAAGAATCTTATGAAGGGACACAAGTCACCAGACCATCTGACACTATGTCCAACACCTGACATCTTATCTTTAGAGATCGACATGATAAGGCCTGGAATTGCCACGCAGAAAAGTATACAGACTTATACCAAGCAGATGGAAGACCTAAATATAGCATATGTATCCCTTCTAAAGACTGACACAGCTCTTTCACCTTCCAGCCACAGAAACTAAGGTTGTTGTACTGACAGAAAAGAATTAACTCCTCCGGTGGGTCAAATCACTCACACAGCCATTACACCACAAAACAAGGGTGGTCTTCTGATTGGAAATCCCTCTGAGTCAAAGGAGGGTTCCGCCCTCACCCTTGCCTATTGTCCAGTACTCACACTTACAACCTCTTCTGGAATGACAACGTCAGCTGAGGAGACTGGCGCAGTTCACACCGAGCATGCTGAGTTGGCAAGCGGGGCTTGCCAAAGTGTGGCTGTGCTATCAGACAACACTCCTGAGCAATCAACATCTCCAGTTTCTTCGATACCCCCTGAATCGCCAGTGGCTGTGGTACGCGATCTACCAGTGGTTGCAACACCTGAACTGTCTGTAGCTGCTACAGCACCCGTACTTCCAACTGCAATTCATGATCTTCCTGATGCTGTGGCTCCTAAACTCCCTGCCACATTTGAGTCTCCTGAAGACCCTGCTGCAAATCTTGCGGTTGCTATATCTACTGTGATTCCTGAAGCTACTGCTAATTCTGATGCTCCTGATGCCCAGATTTCTACTTCCTTCGCAGCTGTGCTAGCTGCAGCAGAATCCTCTGCTAACATCCTGATCCCGCAGCACCTTCTCTTCCTGATCCTACATCCACCATGCTAACTGTTGCAAAGTCAGCAAAGGGTTTCCCTGTTAAGACTACTGCTCCAGTTGTTCCTGCTGGTGTATCTATAGCACTAAAACTGCCAGACTCTACTCTACCAGTCTAAGGTGCGTTCCAGCCCGCTGGTTCTCTCATGGCACCTACACACCCAGTTGCTACAGCCTCGATACTCTCTACAGCCATTCAAGATCTCACTGCTGCTGTAACCTCTGAACTGTCTACTAATCATGGGGAAACCGCCGCTGTGACTCCTGAACTCTCTGCGGCTAACCCTAACGTTGTCATGGCTGCTCCGGATGTCTTGGAAAACCTTCCTAAAGCTACCAACTCTGCTGTACCTATGTCTCCACCTTCCAGCATCATACTGTTGCCCGTCAAAGCAAAATCTATCATGGAGCCTGCAGCAGTTTTTCGCAGTTCCTCTCTTCATGCACACACAGTTGGGGTTTGTGTTCCAAAGACTTCGTCTTTTCTGATTTCTACATCTAAAGTTCAGAACATTTGTACTGTCTCCGACATTCAAGACTCTCACCTTGCAACCTTAAACCGTTTCTGGTGCTTCATGATGTGCCTTTTTGGATTAAGACTCTTGTACGGTGTGACAGACATTCTTCTTGTAGGTCAGTCTTCAGGGAGCCTGGAGAGGGGCCTGGAGAGGGGCATACTGTCATGCCTGCGCCATGGGCGCATCCATTTGCGCTCAATATGGACTATTTGTTTATCATTTATTTACAACAGACTCTTGGATCAATCTATATTTACTTTGGGGACTTTATTTCCCATTTGCGAGACTTTGGTGCTTTATTATTTTTTCCAACAAACTACGCATACCACAACGCACTTGGCTATAAGCATCGATTCCTGGCTGTTTCTATTGGTCATCAAAGGAACTACACCCCCCAGAAGCCCTAGGGATTGGCTCTGCTTCCACCAGCTCAGGAACAGAGAGGGAGGTGGCCGATTGTCTGCAGGTGTGCTTAGCCAGGTGCAACCAATTAGCCTGCCTCTGGGCTGGGCTAGGCAGTATAAAAGGCTGCTGCCTGCAGTGGCTCAGCCTCTTGCATTGAGAGTCCTTCCTCCACCTTTCGTGTCTTTCTATGGATCTTTGTATGCTGTTTACCATCACTCCTGCTTGGACCCTGCCTTGCAGCTTGCTACACCCTGCTGCCTACAGCCCTAGCCTTCTGGGCTCCCTGCCTCAGTCCAGCTCCTCTGGGCTTCCTGCCTTGCAGCCTGTTACTCTTCGCTGCCTACAGCCATAGCCTTCCAGGCTCTCTTCCTCACAGCCCTGCTCCTCCGGGCTCTCCACATTGCAGCCGATCACACTCTGCTGCCTTCCAGCCTCCGCCCTTGCCCTCCGGGCTCTCCACATTGCAGCCGATCACGCTCTGCTGCCGTCCAGCCTCCGCCCTTGCCCTGCCGGGCTCTCCACATTGCAGCCGATCACGCTCTGCTGCCTTCCAGCCTCCGCCCTTGCCCTGCCGGGCTCTCCACATTGCAGCCGATCACGCTCTGCTGTTTTCCACCCTCCGCCCTTGCCCTGCCGGGCTCGCCACATTGCAGCCGATCACGCTCTGCTGCCTTCCAGCCTCCGCCCTTGCCCTGCTCACCACATTGCAGCCGATCACGCTCTGCTGCCTTCCAGCCTCCGCCCTTGCCCTGCCGGGCTCTCTACATTGCAGCTGATCACGCTCTGCTGTCTTCCAGCCTCAGCCCTTGTCCTCTGGGCTTCCTGCTCTGCAGCCTGCCTCACTCCGGCTGCCTACATCCCTTGTCCTCTGGGCTTCCTACTTTGCAGCTTATCACGCTCTGCTGCCTACTACCTACCTTTTTCCGCTGGGTTCTCGGCCTAGCAGCCCTCTACAGTCCTCTGCAACCTTCTACGGTCAGTGGCCCTGCCCCTCGGGGTCCCCTCCTTGCTGCCCGGCCCTTCTGGGTTCCTTGCCGTGCAGCCTGCTTTACTCTGCTGCCCTAAGTCCTTTTCCTCTGGACTCTCTACCTTACAGCCCTGCTCCTGTGGGCTTGCTCATTGCTTTCCTGCTCCTCTGAGCTCTGAACCTTGTTCCTTACTGTCCTCTGCTATCCTATCCTGTTACACGACTTTCCCTTCATTTCCTTCTGCTAGTTTGCTATCAACCTCCTTTTCCTGGATTTGTCTGTAAGTATCTTCTCTTGTCCTGTTTGTAGACCCTTTTGTACAGAGCTTGTCTGTTGGTTCCCATCAGTCAACCTCTGCCCCTTCCCTTGTCTCATTTCTACATTACAGACACCCATAGCTGCTGTTCCAAGCCATGAGCAAACAGCGTGGGCCTCTGTTATAGCAAACTGTGCAGAAGGCTTGAGTATTTCCTAAGGTTCGTGGAATACTCTTTTACTATACCTGCATACACCCCAAGAGGGAATTCATTCTGTACCTTTTCCTTGCTACTCTTGCCTACTCTTCGTTCTCTTTCCTTTCAGCTGTGTGTGTGCTTCTCTGTCCACTTTATTTAGGCACAACCACCCAAACCCTTTTTGGGTGTCCTGTGCCAGTCTTAATAGAGTGCCATCCCTGACAATATCATGTCCCATGTTTTTTTGGGAACTGGTAGAGATTGGAGTAAACCCACTGGTTTGCCAGGAGTATTCTTGCATTGACTGCATATCAAACATGTTGAAACATAATTTAAAACATCTTGTGTTATAGACGGCCACCAACACCATCTTTTCAATAGCTCTAGAGTCTTCTTCTGTCCAGGTTGGGCGGCAATCAAAAAATCATGACCCCAACTGAGGGCTTCTGAATGGTATCAGTTGGTAGATAGAGTACTCCTTGTTTAAAAGGCAAACCATTGTATAAATCAATGTTCAATTCCTGAATCAATTGTGGATTTAGTTTCACCCACTCCTGTAAGTCGTTTTTTAGAGAAGGTTGTGCAGAACAACTACATATCACGTGATCTGCCAACAACTTATTTTGTATCGATGATTCTTCTTTCACCTCTTCACCGATGCGAGACAAAGCATCAGATTTGACATGTTGTCTGGCAGGGCGATAAGTAATTTGAAAATCGTATTGAGCAAAAAAAACATGCCATCTGGCCTGTCTAGCTGTGAGACATTTCATAGCTTTAAATGACTGAAGATTTCGATGATCGGAATACACCACCACCTGATGTTTGGCCCCAAGGAGATGATATCTCCACTCTCGGAAAGCATCTTTGATTGCAAGCAACTCACGCTCAGTGACAGTATAGTTCTGTTCATAAGGGGTAAGTTTGCGTGAGAAGAAAGCAACTGGATGCTCCTCCTTAGTTTCTGCACAAACCTGCGAGAGTACAGCTCCTGTAGCGACACTGGATGCGTCTGCTTCAACGATAAACTGACCATCCGGATCAGGATGCTGAAGTACAGGTGCAGTTGTAAATGCTTCTTTTAACTTCTCAAAGGAAGCTTGAGCATTCTGGTTCCAACAGAATGGAATTTTATAGCTAGTTAAAGCTGTCAATGGGGCCACTGTTTTGGAGAAAGAACAAATAAATCTGCGATAAAAATTCACAAATCCTAGAAATGACTCTAAAGACTTGACATTGTGTGGGATAGGCCAATTCAATATGGCTTTTACTTTAGAATGACTCATTCGAACACCATGATTGGTAATGTCATAACCCAGAAATTCCACTTCTTGTGTATGAAAAACACATTTCTCAACTTTAAAAAAAAGTTTATTCTCTCTCAGTCTTTGTAGGACAGCTGCGACGTGTTTAACATGTTCTGGAAAAGATGATGAATATATCAAAATGCCATCCAAGTAAATCACCACGAATTGATCCATCATATCTTTGAAGATATCGTTCATGACGAACTGAAATGTAGCGGGAGCGTTACAAAGACCAAAAGGCATCACTAAATATTCGTAAAGGTCGTACCGCGTCTTAAAAGCGGTCTTCCATTCGTCTCCTTCACGAATGCAAACCAGATTGTAAGCGCCGCGCACATCCAATTTAGAGAAATACTTGGAAGATCCTAATTGGTCTAGCAGGACATTAATCAATGGTAAAGGATACTGATTCTTTATGGTGATGTCGTTAATAGCCCTGTAATCAATTCAAGGCCTTAGGTCTCCTTCCTTCTTTGGAACAAATAATAAAGGAGAGGCAGCCGGCGATTGAGATGGCCGTATAAATCCCATATCTAGAGCTTTATCGATATATTCTTTCAAGACAACATCTTCTTTGAGAGTCAAAGAATAAACTCGACCAGTAGGAATTTTAGCTCCAGGAATCAATTCAATTGGACAATCATATTGCCTATGTGGAGGAAGCTGTTCTGCCTGACCTTTGTCAAACACATCGGCAAAATCTGCATATTCACTTGGTATATGCGTACTGTTCTGATGTACCACATTGATAGCAGAGGTTCCCTCAATAGAGGCCAACATATGTGATTTATTTGACACCACCTGGCTGGTAAAGCAATGTTCGTTACAAAAAACGGAAGGATATTGTATCAGTCCCGTAACCCAGTCTATGGCGGGATTATGAAGAGTCAACCAATTAAGTCCAAGTATTATTTGGTATTGAGGAGCCGCAATGACATTGAAGACTATTTCCTCCGAATGACCATTTGATAAAGTCATCTGAATAGGTACAGTCTCCTGAGTTACCATACCGGAAATCAAGATTGATCCATCCACTGTATTAACAGTTTCAGGTTTGTTCTTGTCTATAAGGGGTATAGAACATTTCTTGGCATATGTGATATCAATGTAATTATTAGTGGCTCCCGAGTCAACCATAGCCTTGGAAGCCAAGTCTTGATCATTGAAACGTAACATCATCTCAACGGCTATCGGTGCATGAGCCGGAAATGTAATGGAGTCCGATGTAACACTCGACACAGGGACTCCTGCTACTGTCGAGTTTTGGCGTTTCCCGAAGGCTTATTTGGTCTTTTAGGACATGCCGCCAATAAATGCTCGGAGGAACCGCCATACATACATAAGTTATTTCTCTTTCGGTTCTCTCTTTTGGCTTTAGACAACCGGCCTCTCACCGCGCCAATTTGCATTGGTTCAGGATCATTCGAAGAATGTGCCGGTGTATCAGAACGAACTGGTGCCGGAAGTAAAGATTTTTTCTCTCCTTTGCGGGCATTTCTTCGGGCATCAATTTGTAAAATTAAATCAAGAAATTCTGAAAAACCTGTAGGAACCACTGGAACCGTGGACAAAGCGTCCTTGAGTTCTTCTGAAAGACCCTTGTAGAAAACAGCCGTCTTCTTGTCTTCCGGCCATCGGGTTTCGGCCGTTAATTGGTTAAAGCGTGCAATGTAAGCCAACAGAGGTTGAGTACCTTGTCGTAAATTCAACAACTCCAGATCTGTGGCTTGAGTAGTATAGCGCATATCAAAGACTTTGTTCATAGCCACCAGAAGATCATCGCAATCCTACAACAAGGGGCTATTTGATTCCAATAAAGGATTAGCCCAAGCAGCAGCTGTACCCCCAAATGGGTTAGCACGAATGCTGCTTTAGTAGTAAGATCAGGAAATGAATTAGGCCCGCAAAGGAAATGAAGTCGGCACTGATTAACAAAGGTTCTATAGGTTTTAGGATCACCTGTGAACCTTTCCGGAGAAGCCAAGGGAAACTGTGTGGGCATAACCACTTTAAGAGTTTCCTGTGATAATGATGGTGTCGTAGTCCCAGATCCAGATGCAATGGCTACTGGAATCTGTACTCCCTGAGGAGTGACATGCATGGCATCTTGCATAACATCCATTCGATGCCGTAGCATATCCTGTGCCGTAATCATTTCATTTCTCAAGTCAGAAATTAACTGAGTCAAAACAGTTATAGGATCCGTACCCTCCATGGCTTCTGATTCTGCCCTAAATCACCAAAGTATCAACTGAAAAGGATACAGTAACCAAAAAAGGATACAATTTGGTAGGGCTTTTCCGGATCCTATCTTCACAAACTTGATTGTAGGCAGGTCAAATTAGACCTTCCAAATGATACAACTCTCTGACTGAATAAAACAGGCAGAGAGATGGATCACTGGAAAGGGCGTGGGAATTGTATAGGAAGTATGCCTAGAATAGATAAGTATCATAAGACACTGTCCCAAATCGAATACTAAGAAACACAGAATTGGGATTAATTCAACACTGACCTTAAGGCTAAACTGAAGAATTCCAGGACAGTTTCTTGAAGATTCCCAAGAGTAGAACAAACGACAAAGGAAGCGAAGATTAGTAAGGGAGACTTATCCCGAACGGCACGAGGCTCTCGCTAGATACCGGGTTGGTGCACCACAGGATAGCGTCCAACGTACTGTGCACAATCACCTTCCAATGGTTCATGAAATACTTCCTTTCCCACGAAGAACAAAATAAGAATCTCACCTGTTGACTGTCACAGGTACCAAAAGTTCGAAGTAGTTCAGAAAAACACGTGCAGAATTGCACGCGACAGCATACACGCAGCCAAGCCAGCCGCGCTTGTAGACCGCGTTTCCGCGTGAAGATTTAGACACGCGAATAGGATTCACGCAGCTCAGGACAGCCGCGCTTGAAGACAGCGTCCGCGTGGAGATTTGGCACGTGAACTGGATTCACGCAGCTCAGGACAGCCGCGTTTGCAGACAGCGTCCGCGTAGAGATTTGGCACGCGAACAGGATTCACGCAGCTCAGGACAGCCGCGCTTGCAGACAGCATCCGCGTGGAGATTTGGCACGTGAACAGGATTCACGCAGCTCAGGACAGCCGCGCTTGCAGACAGCGTCCGCGTGGAGATTTGGCACGCGAACTGGATCACACAGCTCAGGACAGCCGCGTTTGCAGACAGCGTCCGCGTGTAGATTTGGCACGCGAACAGGATTCACGCAGCTCAGGACAGCCGTGCTTGCAGACAGCGTCCGCGTGGATATTTGGCACGCAAACTGGATTCACGCAGCTCAGGACAGCCGCGTTGCAGACAGCGTCCGCGTGGAAATTTGGCATGCGTACTGGATACACGCAACCCAGGAATTAGCATTTGGAGGAACGCAAGCTTAAAATTAGGCCAAAGAAGTTTGCTGAAAGGAATGCGAGAACGCAGGTCCGGAGTTCAGCTACAAACGCCAAAATTGATTTAATCAGAAGCAGCGAATGGAGTTTCCATGCTGCTTATGTACGCACTGCCGTGATACACGTGACGGACCTAAGTCACGTGAAAATTAACGACGTGAAAAATGCAGACGTCGTTTTCCGGGCAATGTATCGAACAACCTCCATTTTGAGTAAAAAGGTCTACTGGTTCTATGGGCGTAACTCATCTTGTATGGAGAAGTTGTTCCTGGTCCAGAGGTATGTCCAGCAGGCATGACATTCGGCCAGCCATCTGTGGCTTATCGTGACCTTTCTGAATAGGATACTCTGTCCTTCTCTTCATTTATTGTATCATCTGTGGGTCTTATTCCGGCTGATACAAACTTGGCTTCTTGGCACGATTTGCCTTTGAGTTTCTCTCTGTCCTTATCCTTGATTTTTCTGCTGCAAAGCTCTCCCCTTAAGACCTTTAGTAACCTTTGGTCAGTTCTGCTCTTGTGCATAGTTGAAGTATACTTATATAAAGTGCTACTTTTGAGGTAGATATGTATAGGTGGTGCTTGCCGCAATCTATCTTACTACTAAGCTTAAGCAAGCCTCATAAATTCTTGCTTCTTGCGGTTCCTTGCATATGTACACTTTTAAACTGGCTGAATATCTTCATCATGCTTATGGCATACGTTTCTGACACTTGACATCAATTATTTCACTTTAGACTCAGGATGTCCCTTATCCATAGGGTTTCGTCTCTTTTCATTATTCACTGGTTGTCATATCTTTTATACGTGAGTCAGTCCGGGTTCTTATGACGTCACCATTCGCCTTCTTTAAGTATCTTCTTGGCTTCTTCAGGTATTACATTCTGACAATCGTCATTCTGTCTGACTTGTCGGTAGGGTTTTCTCAATGGGTACCTTACTCTCCAGGTCTTCTTAGGTGTCGGTACTTCAATAGGTGCTGTTAGTCTGATAGGTACTGGACAGAGCCCCACTGCGGCTCTCTGATGGTTTATTTGCTCATCATACGTCACATATTTTGGCGTGAACATTCCTGGTACTTCAAAATGGGCAGTTGGAATGTGGATCATGCTTGGGACCTCCTCTACACCTGTATATATGTATAATAGATAGTGTGGTGTTGGTTTGGCTGACATTTGCTTTGTGTTTGATTTGAAAGGCCTTAAATACATGTATATGTATTTTTGATATATACACCTGACTGAGAGTAATTTGTAGTGTTATTTACTGTGTGTGCTCATTGTGGACTTTTTATCACCCGCACCCCTCCTGAGACCTAGTCTTGACTGCCGCCAATGCCACCTTGATTGGTCTGGCTTGTCCAGAAGGTTACCCTGTTCCAAGAAACTAGGCTGGCCTTCTGAACCTCTGCCCACCAGGTCAGAGTTCAGAAATCCATCTTAACAGAGAGTGAGGGTAATCTGTGGAGAGCAGAGCCAAAGCGCACTTGAGAGGAGAGGTGGCAGGTGCCCACATTGCCGGAAATCCCTGCCTGGTACCTGAGGGCCGGTACACAGGTTGAGAACTGACCTACCCACATCGGTTATTTTGCACACTTCTAATTGTAGTGTGATTATTTTAACTGAAGGTGAGGTTTGTATAAAGTTTGCCTACAAGAGCAGTAAATGTTGAACCCTAAAGTAGCTCTGGATATATCCATAAATCTATACCCTCTTCTGGCCTAATTGGAGACAGAAGCACCAATACAGAGAGCGAGCAACAACTCTGACAGACTACTGTTTTGACTTAGTGGCACTATTTAATTCAAAAAGTAAAACAAGTTTACATTTCAGATTTTTTACCAACAAATGGTGCACATACATATACATTCAGACAAATGTTAGTGCAAACAAAACAAATGGCAAAAACAATGCCCCAAACATGAGTAAAGAAAGCATTTGTGAAGAGAATTTGTTTCAATTTTCGAAAAACCTCTAATCTAGAACAGCATTCTTTGTTCTGTGAACATGATCAGCAAGACAACCTTATTCTGCCACAGTCATGTGTGGTGTATAAAGAAAAGTGAATTAACCACCCAAAAGAGTCCATCCTATTGATATCTGGTATGGGAAAGCTCTCAATATTGTCGTCTAAGAGTGAGCTGTTTCTAATTCTGAACCAGTTCAAAGGAAATTAGTTTCCTAGTGGACTGGGAAATCAGTCAATGGATGCTGTGGATGTGTAGAGACCATTCCTAGGTCCTGAGGGCCGCCCGCTGGGCATGGAGTCGAGCAGGCAGATAGAGGGTGACTTGATGCCAAAGATCCTCAGAAGATCGGTGGATGTGAGTATGAAATGTGCACGCCAAAACTGAGAAGTTGGGGTTTTTGTGTGTTATTTAAAGAAATAGAGATGATAAAAGATTGAACACCTTCGACAAGTGTTGATGAAGACCACATGGTAAGCCTCTTTGAGGGGCAGAGATAAAGAGAAGAATCCCCAAAATACATGGGAAGACAGCTGTATTTTAAGTTGGGGTAATGTTGGCTGGCGCCAGCTTTTTGTTATGGGGCAATGTATATAGAAGAGGTGTTCTTTTGTATTGGTAGAAGAAGTGCATTGGTGTTGTGGACCAGGAAAAGGGGTCCGGAGCATGAGCAGCGTTTTTGGTGCTGCTCAATAGAAGGATTGTGTGTTATAGGGGATATGGTCTCAGAGAGAGATGTGGGTGTGGAAATATTGGTGGAACTATTGAGAGGAAGCGTTTGAAAAGGAGTGAAAAAGGTGAGCAATGGTTGAAGCAGTGTTTATTGATTAGTTGAGTTTTATATTGTAATCATAGCAGATACTCCCATTGTTAATTTGTGTAAGTCGCTCCCCCAATATAAAACTAAAATCATGAAATACCACATTGAGTGGGTTAAAGATATGGCTGGCAGGATGCTTATGCCGTAGCCTCAAGATGGCACTCATTTGAAAACGGTGCTGCATATTACATATTTACATGCCATGCACAAGGGAAATAATTACAGAACAGATGGAGTTTACTCGAGCTGTGGAAATTGTTTGAGGAACAGGAGGTGGAGCAAAATAAAAATGAATGGATGCTTAAACAGCATGACCGAGGGGTACAGAGCCCACAGCTCCTCCCGCTCCTCTTCCTCAAACCAGTTACCCATCCTCGACTGCACAGGGATTATATCCATTAAAGGCCGCTGCAGGGTATTCTAACCCAATATCTCTGCCCCCAGCATATAGTGATGAAGACGGTATGGGAGGCGAGAAAACAAACAAGCAAAGGCCATTGTTATTACAGGAAGAATCTGACACATGGCATAGGGTGCAGGCAGACTTAACAGAAGGTGATGAGGAGCGTCAGGAAGCAAAAGGCGTGCAAGGCGAAAAAGGCAAGACAGCAATTGTGTCAGATAAATGGATAGGAGGGAAAATAATATTGAAACTTATTGGAAAGGGCATTGATGACTACAAAGAGAAGGCGAGGGAAGGTACGGTCAGACAGGAGGCAGAAAAGGAGAAGAGGTTGGAAGAAGAGTGAAAGGGAAAGACGAAGAGAGAAGGAAATAGAGAACAGATGAGAGGAAGAAAGGGAAAGAGAAAAGAGATGTGAAGAGAAAGAAAGAGCTAAGCAAAGAGAAGAAGGAAAGAGAAAGAAGACAAGATGAAGAGAGGGAAAGGGAGAGAGGTTTAGAGAGATGCCGCAAGGATGTTGATGACATCATTAGTAAACACATGTTAGGCAATGTAGAAGAAGATGTTGTGTTTGAGTGTTGCAGAGTCTCAGTTTCAGTGCGGCTTGACATGCATGCTTACCCTACCAGGGCCTTTCCTCTAGTGCCTGGTGCCTGGCTCCTGACTCCTCGCTGAAGAGCGAAACGAGGAGCGTGCATCCAACAGTGGCTGAGTGTGGTCAGTGCTGGTCATTGGGCCGGCTCTCGGCAGATCCGGCACCAGATATGGAGCCGGATCTCAGGATCCGGGCAGAGTCAGCCACCCAAGACCATGAACCTCACTGGAATAGTGACAAAAAAAAAAAAAGAAAAACGCATGCAACGGCAGCATTGTCTTTTACCGCCGGCTTTGGCATTGGTGTGTAATGCACAATGCTCGCTACATGAAAATGCCAGGTTTTAAGACCCAACAGCAAAACAAAACGGGGTAAAGCCCTGGTTGCGGCCATGCTAAATCCCCCGGCGGTGATGTCATAGCAGTCCATTCTGAATACCATCACCCCCTGCCATGACATCAGAGTGACACAACAGAATTGGCATTATTGGGCTGAGTAAGAGAGTTCCTTTTTTGTCGCCTGCTTTCAATTCAATGTGTTGCCTTTTTCACGATTTTGTATATTAGGGCTAAGTTTATGCTGCAGCACTTTGCATGCTTCTGTGGCCGCAAATGATTTTGCAGTGCAACAAAATGCTTTGTGAATTGGGCCCTATGTTCCCGGGACCATTTTGATTTTTGCTTTAACCACTTGTTCTGCTTAAAAAGCATGTACAGTTTGTTAGTGGCATTCCTGTAGATCTGTTTTTGCAGTCAAAAAAATGAAGACACAAAGAAAAAATATTAAGGCCTTCTCACGCCTCTGTTTTTATTTATTGATGAGATCGGCATTAAAGAGATCAGGTGCCAAGTATAGATGTCAGATGACACAGGGCTGACTACCATCCCTATTTCTAACAGCCAGTCCCTAATGTGGGGCCTGTATCCATTGTCTGTCAAAATATCATTTGTCGACATCATTTGTTTGTCATTTCAGCTGAAGGATGAGAACAGAGACCTGATTGGGCTTCAGAAAAGGAAAACATCCCCTTTGACTGCCCCACACAGTGAAGTCATTGATGATGCGATGTGATTTCACAAGAAATGTCATCTGTGATGTCATCAATAATGTAATCTGTGATGTCATAAGTGTGCTTACGGGTTGTGCAAAGTGTTGGCTCAGTGTTCAGGTGGTCGCGCTTCCAACACTTGCCAGATTTTAAGGGTATTATTGCTTTAAACCATAACCTTAATGTCACATCAGCAAACATTTTTTGACTGAATTTCAAGGGTTTTGTTATGCTATATCTTGTCCCACCTGTATATTATTTTCTTTTCTTTTCATGTGATCGCAGATGCCATATTCGAATCCATGTCATTTCCTTGCAGGATTTCATCAAATCCCATTTCACCAATTTCTTTTATTGCAGATAAATGTGTGTGGGGACCCCTTTATTAGGCACCTGGCCAGGTGAGACTGCACATCACCACAACAGTCCTTCATATACACAGCGACACATACACGATTATCTGGTCTGCTTGGGTGTTTCCCATTTCTCTTCTTTTCCTTCCCTTGCATGTCTCCTCATGTGCTTTCCATGATTTGCGGTTATGTATGTTTGCTATTTGTACACCGGTTCTACTGCTATTTTTGTGAATTGCTCACCATGATGTTTGAAAACTCTATGGTTTGCACACTGAAATGTCCTGTTGATGTACCTTATTTGTTGAGCCCACGATTAATGGGTCGCTGCTACTTCACTCATGTTGGATGAACATGGGGTCGGTTTCTATTCTGCTGTCTACTGTCTTATTCTTGTGTTTTGATGCTGGATGGGGTTCATTCCGTTGTATTTGTTTGCGATGCTCACTGTTACTGCCTTGATAAAGGACCTAGATGCGAGATGCACTGGCATTTCTAGCACATTGGCACAGGTCGCTGCTTAATGTCCACACTGGTCTTATGCTAATACAGAGTTCGCCTCTGCCTCAACCATTGTTTAGTGTTGTTCTTTCTCTAGAATGATTGTGACCCCATAGCCGTCAAAGTAACACTTTAACGTAATGTTATTCTAGCGTTTTCGCAAGGCCAAGGGTTTCCAGCCCTCACAGCTGGCTGTTTCAACCATGTCCCGCAGCTTTACCACTATTTACAATGCCCTGTGTGGCAGCATGTTCCATAGGGTATGCACCCCAAGTTCACACTAACTGATTATCATAAACATAATAACTAATCAGAATCCAACTTTCTGTGCAGTGCCCACTTGTTACTTGGAGACCCCTGCACACTCATTGCACCTCCCACACACCCCTAGCTTTCTAAATACCGGCACGGACACCCCATCTACATATTTGCGTTAAAATCTGATCAGTGGAATGGAATTCGATAAAAGTGGCATGCGAGAAAAATTGGTTATTCCTCATGTTCCTTATTATGCAAGCTATGGACCATAGGGTTTTAACCCATTAAGCATTTTGGCCCGCTGGGTATGGATAATGGCTAAGGCCTGTACCTTTGGCTAGTGGTCACAGCAAGCAGTTCAGGCCAATGACCATTTTGCGATAATGAGTGATTGCAACGAGAATGTGATGATATTTGATATGTTTTGGCAGCCATTTTGAAAATATTTTTTTTGTGACCATCCATGTCGCGTGTATAATCACATCGATTCCCAGGGTATTTCATGAATGCAGGACAGTACTTCTCATGTGAAGTGCACATTCACATTTGGGAAGGGTTGAAAGTCAAGGTAATAGAAATCTACTACCATAAGTGGATAGATGTTCATGCACCAAACCCATCCATTCCCCAAATGGTTATTCCTCCAGGAACAACCGTTTGGGGGCATGCATGATGGCTGTATGGTTGGCACATCCATCCACCCATACATCGTACACTCCCTCATTCACACAAACACATTACATAAACAGATCTAGTACTGAAAACATTGGGGAAGATTGAGACATCCATTTCCTAACTCGAGAAAAGGTTTAACATAGGAAGTGATAGGGCTGATTGATTGCTATGGAAGTCATACAGCGCTGAACGGTCCAAAGTGTATCACAGCACTACTGAGGCACTGGGATGCAGGGGCAAATACAGAGGGCGTTGTCTTCATTACTGTTGGAAACGTATAGTAAGTAGCCTTTTGAGAAGAGAAGTAGGGCAGTAAATCCTTTGTACCTTTCTCCAGTGAAAGAGAACATGCACACTTTTTGCAGAAAGCAACTTACATTTAAAAGCTTCATCAACATTTCCAGAGCTGAGACCTTTTGTTGATGACCTTAAAAGGAATAAAGGATGCCCCTATGTTCACAACAAGGAGTATTTCATAGATTGGTCGCGGATGTAGCAGAAACGAATGAAAGGAATCCATGAATCAAGTAATCTATCAAAAAGAGGAGATAATACATTCACCTTCATAAGTAAAAGACAATATACACCTTTCATATAGAGTTGTGTGTCTTTTAGAGCAAACTCATAATTTCTTTGAGGGGGCAGTGGTCCACGGGACTGTAGTGACCTGTCTGCTTGCAGTGCCACTGGACAAAGTGGCTTTCGCTGGTGTCTCCCCCCCTCGTGCAGATAACAACCAAACCTTTTACCCAGCCCCTGTGAGAAAGCCAAGACAGAAAGCTTTCAATGAAGACTACAGTTCCCAGAAGACTTGCGGCTGCAACAACTAGAACATAGAGCCTGCTCCATTAACAATGACCATTAAACCTTCAGTACAGTGCTGAATCACTCACCTACCTCCCAGGAGAGATGCAAAAGACGCGACATTAACCAGTGGTTTTTGGGTGACGACGAAATGCAGCGGGGTGTGACAATGTATTCCTGATTCCAAGATGAAAGCTTACCCACATCTAATAAGCCCACAACGGAAGGCAAGTGACCTAATCTAAACACTAACCAATCGCATAAAACCTGTTATAATCGTTTGAATGATGAAATTAATGAATTTATATGCCCTCTCTAATGAAAGTACCCAAAAGCCAATCCCAAAAGAAGTTATAAAGAGGCCCGCTGTTGCATCAGCATAATAGGGGCTCAGAAATGTCAACCCGTGCCATAGACCCAAAGGATGCAGACTTTCTCTTCGAAGCTCCCTGAATGGGAAAGGAGACCACTCCCTCGAGGAAGGTGGCAGATGTCATGATACCACACAGAAAGATACTTGGCAGAGAACGGGAGATACACTTGCAACTACTAAAGGTTGGGATTGGGTGGACTCTCCCCAACAAACTCCAGACTCATTGGTGGGGATTGGATAGCCTGAAGCCTGGGCTTTCTACCAGCAAACCCTAAGGAGAAAACAGGAGAGGAACGAAAGAACTGTGGAAGGAGGGAAATCAGCTGCCTGACAAGGGCCATCAGGCGAGGGGGGAGATGACACTGACATACTAACCAACCCAGTAGTTGGGTGGGAAATAGTGCAACTATAAATTTCCCAATAGCCTAATCTGTGGTGTAAAGGGCATTGGAATCTTTTTTTAAATGCAGACCTTATTAAAGGATTTCATAAACACTATCAACTTGATGACAGTTTTTTTTAAAAAAAATTGGATATCTGCAACAATTACAAATCAAAGAAAAGGAAAACTGCACAGGTCTATGCAGATTACACAACATGAGCCCCCCCCCAACCCCTACATCTGTACAACAAATATATATTCAAATACTATAACCCCTAGTAAGCTTTTAATCTTCAGATCGTATTGCAACTCTCACATTACTGACCCTTCGATAGCTAACAATCCTCCCCTTGGATAAACCATTGTATTGTAAGAGCGAACACAACAGCATGTGCGACCATGCAACATTACCTCACCCAAGTCTTTAACAACAGTTAACCCTAAAAATACTAAACATAGTATTTCACCTTTGGAGTCCTGAACCAAAAGCGTGGGACAGTTGGACATATTCATACATCAATGAGCCTCTGAGTGTGTTTCCAAAAAGGGCAGCCATTCCCCTTCAATATTTTGGGTGGACTCGGTCCTATATGTCAGTCTCTCCATGCAATAACTGTCCCAGACTTTAGTAAGTCATGCTTCTTTGCTAGCCTTTGGGATGCCTTCCATGCCACAGCTGAACCTGCCCTTGCTGCAAGAATTGGTTCTATGGGAAAAGACCCAATTAAAGTTCTCAAGAGAAAAATAGCTATTTACAATGCCCGATTTTCATTTATTGTAAAAACAGCAATGAAAAGGTTTCTTGAGACCTTTAAAAAGCGTTTTTTTTCTTCATTTAAAAAATATATATTTGGGTAGTTTCAGCGCCCGAGGTCCCCATTGTTCCTCCCCCACCCTCTCCCGTGGGATATCAGTGCCAGCCCCCTCCCCTGACCCGACACCCAAACCAAAAAACATACATACACACAACACACACACCAACACACAGGCACCCACACACTTACCCATTCTCCTCGTACTGCGCTTCTGCGTTACATTGAGCCTGTCAGTCCCTGCGCACACTTGTGTGTGGCAGGAGCGTGACAGTTCCATTTAGAAAGACCACTCTGTGCGGTCACGGAGCAGTCTTTCTAAATCGATCTTTTAGTGAAAATATCTTTTTAAAAAGACCTTTTCACTTAGAACGTAAGAATCAGATTGTGGACCATATCATTTAAAGTATAGGTCTCCCCTTCATATTGCCATACAATACCATCAAGAGAGATTCCAATTGGGGGTTCCAATTGGAAATAATAACAAGAGGTGTTCCAATTGGTGCTCAATTTCATCCACCTCCCGTATCCATAAAAGGACCTCCCACAATACAAGAGAGTTTTAGTGCATGACCACCACATGTGCCGTTAGGTGCCTTCATTTCCACACACCTTCCAGTAAAGAGAACTTAAATCTGGAAACATTCTATAAAGTCTGAGGCGGGCTATTGACACCAATGTAAAAGCTGAATTGTGTCCATCTTATACAGAGAGGCTAATAAGGTCTTTGTTGTCCTCTGACCAGCGGTGGACTGGGAACCAAAAGAGGCCCTGGAAATAATTTTCAAAGTGGCCCAATTTTACACATTTTCAGCAATCCAAACCCTTTTCCTATGGGATCATTTGGAAATACCACACAAAAGAGGCCCAGGATGCAGAGGCCTACCGGGAAATCTCCAGAGTTCCCAATAGGCCAGTCCACCCCTGCCTCTGACACACCAGATTCCAAAGAGGATCTGAAATTTCTTTTTCCAGGTCTTCCTCCCATTGCCTCCTAACTCTAAGGCTCTCCTGTGGTTGAGATAAGGTGCCCTCTCGGTCGACATGAGATATCAACACTCACACATATCTATTTTTGATAAGATGCTTCTCAAATGGGGTTAAGTCTCTACTTGGATTAGCACCTACTTTCTGTTAAGTTGTATAAAAGTAAAACACAATGGGCCTCATTATAAGGTTGGAGGTAGCCCTGCCGGTTTTACCGGCAAGGCTACCTCCAAAGTCGCATCCAGGTCCAGAACACTCAAATGGGCAATTACTGGGCTATTCCGGCCCAGCCAGACCCGATAATTGCCCTTTCGCAGGTGCCGGACCCAGTACATCCCCATTCCCATTTGAGCCCGACAGGGCTCAATGGGAATGGGGAGGTTGGTAGCACCGGTACCGTTAACAACGATATCGGTGCTGCCAACATGTTCTGCTCCCGGGTGCCAGTACGGCCACCAGGCCAGACCTGATGGCTGCAAGGGCACCTGCGAGCAGAGCTCCTAGTATGGCGTTACGGTAGCAACGGTGCCGGTAGCGATACCGGCGCCGTTGTTGCCTTACCGCCATACTTGTAATGAGCCCCAATGTTGCAATTGGGATATGCTTCTATAGTGACCACCCTACCCCATCTGGCCTGTCCTCTCTAACTCAGCCTCAAATCATCGTTGCTACTTCGGGGAGTCTGAGGTTGAATCTCTAGTCAGCAGGGTCCAAATAAAACTCAGAAAATAATTCCACAAAGACAGCCATCTTGTATCATTTGATCCCACAGTGCCGCTAATACTGGGTGACATTTTAAAGGATAGTTCCGGGACTTTTTTTTATTGTCCCTACGGTTCGGCCATGTGTTTTTAAGCATAACTCGGTAGATCGTAGAAAACTTTCCTATGGACCTTACCCGACTTTTCGTCCATTATCGCACTCGAAATCAGCCGCCATTTTCTGATAATCCTATCATTTCCCCCCATCGACCTGGCTCACCTGCTTTTGCGGCACTAAATTAAATCCCCCGCCCCTGAAACAGACTTTATCAAAACATTCATATTCCCCGCCTCTATCCGTGACGTGACTGTGCTGCGTAGGCAAACGCGCCCAGGCGTCTTCTACGCGACTCCACACAGAACCCGGAAATCAACACAGATTAGCTCACAACACAGCGCGCCACAATTCGGAATATGAAACTGTACTTCTAAATCAAACCGCAAGATTGTAAATTTGGTAAAGTACATTTATTTGACATCAAATGTTTTGAGAATATTCAGCGATTTTCATTTTTATTTGCTCACGTTCCAAAAAGTTCATTTTGAGGCACGCGATGTTCCTTTGCTGTACACAGGGTCTTAGATCATCTCACAATACAGCGCCACAATTCGGAATATGAAACTGTGGTTTAAAAGCAAACGGCAAGATTGTACATTTGGCAAAGTACATTTATTGGACATCAAATGTTTAGAGAATATTCAGCGATTTGCATTTTTCTTTGCTCTCGATCCAAAATAGTTCGTCTTGAGGCAAGCGATGTTCGTGTGCAGTACACAGGGTGTTGGTTTACGATAAAATAAGCTCTTCAGTCGCACTGATAATCGCATGGCTGTTCCAACAACGAGGCACTAGGCCACCACAGCGGTCTGTATGTTGCATCTAGCCGTTAGTACCGCGTAAGGGCATACTTGTACTTGGCGATCTTCCCATAAAATGGTCAGGGTGGTAACGTTGTTCACGCGGAGAAGCAGCTGGCGGTTGAAAAAGCCATCCGCCGGTGTCTGGTACTCGTGACACATACAATAATGAAGGATGTACCTGTTTGAAAAACATAAAAAATGAAATTAGTCTCACCATCAGATCTTTATTAAAATTATTCATTTTATATATTAGGTCGGGAAATTATTTCATAGCTAGGACAGTGCAACTGGGTATTATACGTCATTTCCAGTAACCCACCCCCTCTCCTCCGCCTTTTTCAGAGCCGCCTGAGCGCCAGTGGACCACTTCGTCACTGATATGATATAATATGGCATTTGCAACGCGCCTATACACAACAGGGGTTGACAGGGAGGCAGTGCAGGTGGAGAGTGGAAGGGCTCAGGACCGAGGTCGCAGACAGTGGACCAGTTGTAGCAGGGGAGAGGGAGAGAGAAAGCAGAAGCGAAGAGGAAGGTTTTGAGGTGCTTCCGTAAAAGGAGATGGTTCTCCTCAAGATAGTGCGCGGTACAAAACAATATGCCACATAGAACGAACAAGTACAACTTAACCCGTCTTTAAAGCTACTGTATAGTAATTAAATTGCGGTATCAACTCATCTAAAGAGTTACTTACATTATATTTGCATTTTCCATTGTGTCTGTGCGTAGGGCAGCCCCGAAATACCACTCCTTCTATGCCGACGTTATTTCTTCTAATGAACGAACATTAAATGGCTATCGTTTCTGAAATTTTATTCATTATCGTTTCTTACGTTATTGCACCACACCCCCAAAAAGAAGTCTTTCGGGATGGTCCCGGCCTGTCAAGGTCAAATAACAATAGAACCTTATACTGAGTCGTGGGCCATTCCGGCACCCGAGCAAAAAATCAAAGCAGCTGACCTTCACTTTGAACGAGCACACATTCCTAGTTAGCTACATTCAGTGTAAGGCCATCTCACAGGACTTGAAATTTACACTCCATCTTCGCATTTTGTCTGCGTGCTTTGCAGCCCCAGAGAACCATAAATACGGAGACATTCTATATTTTTTGAAAAATGATTTATATTACTGTTTGGTTTAATTTAATGCGCAAATGAACAAGGTTGGATAGACACATTGCATGTACACTGAGCAATCACTTTTATTTACACATTACATAGATACACATATTCAATGGGCCTGCAACATGAGGAGACTCGAGAGAACAGACAATCAAATTACAATCATTTAAACCGTGATGTGTATTTCTCAATGAGCTCTGCTTTAGGTGGACATGGAACAGAGGCAATGTTGGGTGGCAATGCAGTTGTCCCCTGCACAGGTTCGTTCACAACTCCATTTATGTGCCTATCTAGGACGTCAACAATAAGTCTCTCAATAAACTCATATTGCATATCCTCAAACACTGGTTTGATCACCCATTGTTTACTTCTTTTAGTGAAGGCCTTATTGTAGCGAAGCGTCCCTAAAGTTCCGGTCGTCCTACTTTGTTGACGGCCAACATTATGGTTATGTGCCAAGACCGCTAGAAGAGTCCGATTTATCATGCCCTCCATGCCGAAATGCAATCGTTTTGGCCTGTACTTTAGGCACATATTGTGGAACACCTCCAAATCTCCTGTGTGGCAGAATTCCGTGAGTCCCCTCAAATCTCTTGTTATAGTTTTATCAAATACAATCTTTTCAATGGCTTTGTGAGTGGGTGATGAAGGAATCAACCACTTCTTCTTCCGTGCCTCCTCTGTGGACAAATGGCCATGTTCACAATTGTGGAAATGTTGGTTTGTGGTCCAGCGGTGAACGTTGCTACAGTGTAGCATTACTGACCGCCATTTTTCCAGTAGAATTTCCAACGACCCTCCACATGTTTTTGAGCTCCACAAAAGATGGTTGCTGATTGACTTGGACCACTGTGAAATACCTTGCATATCTTTTTTTTTACCTGCAGCCGACATTTTTTTATTGATTGTTTTTGCAAGATGCCAAACGTCAAATTGGTGATTTATATTTTTGTACTCTTCTCTCATTGTCTTGGCAATTGAAACGTGTCTGTCCGTGGCTATCAGGTCGATCACCATTCCCCGCGATTGTAGTTCTTGCAATGATGCTACAAAGCCAACTTTCTCCATGGCCACTGAGGATGTGCTTTGTGACACCTGCACGACCACCGAACTCACAATTTTCTTACTTTCCATGTCCTGAAAGTGGTAGGTGCAGTACTTGGCTGAAAATCCTGGGCTGTCGCACTGTCCATCACCGGCTAGCCTGAACCGTTTGCTCGCGAATGTACTATCAAAAGACATTTTTTCCATTCTCCAAGCTTCGCTAATGGCTGGAAATAGATAATCGGTTTGGTATTTGTAGAACTGAGTTTTTGCAATGAAATGGATTCCCACAAACTGAAAGAAAGACTCTAACTTTTTAAAACTTGAACCACTAAAAAGTGCAGCCGCTGCACAAAGTAGATTGCCTGCTGGCAGTTGCCCCAGCATGGGTTGTGCAAACCATGAGAAAGGATGATATTTTGTACAGGTGGCATGTATTTTAAGGTTAGTGCCTCGAATTGCACGAGTCACATTAATCAATGGCTCCCCACATACTTCCCCACCAACCGAATGCCCACATTTCATCCGAATAATAATATCAATCAAACAACTATCGAATACAATGAATTTGGCCTCTTTCCTTATACTGTCACTCTGCATCCCAGCTGGTTCGGCCTGTAACGTTGAGGACATGTCACTCACATGAAAGGTAGAATCTCTGATATCGTCTTCCGCTATGTTCAGTGATATTGATGGTGTTTCATTGTCGTCCACTTCATTCTCTTCCATTGCAACATCTGTTCCTTCTCCGGCGATGGGTGAATAAAACAATTTCTTCAACTTTCTCGCGGTCTTAGTTTTTGCGGGTGTGGATTCTGTGAATTGATCTCCGACTGCATCCGAACTACCAGGAGGACATTCACTATCAATGGCTGGTGGTGGTATAGCTCCGTTGTCAATCACTTCATATTCTTCCCATTGGCACGATGCATCTCCAGTCTCAAGTCCCTGCCAAAAGGTTTGACAAGCAACATCTCTCGTTCGCTTCACTGTCTGTGTAGATCTAGTTCGTACACCCACTCGCAACTAGAGGACAGATTGGAAAAGGGATGTTCAGTTTAAACACAACTTACAGTATTGAACTATTAACAGTGAAAAACAACATAATATAGTGACCAGGACACTAACCTTCTTTTGCTTTCTTTTCTTTGAAACTTTCTTGCCTCGAACTTCAACATCAGGACGCTGTTGCTCCGACTCGTGTGTGCATGTCTCCACTTCCTCTTGCGCTGCAACGACTATATTTTCATGATAAGCACATCCATCACGCACTGACGCTCCATCGACTCCCTGAAACATAGAACTTTCATTAGTATGTATAATAATATTGAAAACACAAAATGTACTTGGGGACCAATACCCACGTACATCTCAATAGCAAAACACAAATGAACGCTTTGTGTAGAACATTCAAACGACAATTATTCACGCATAGTTGATCTAGTTAGATGGAACTGTCAAGATCCATACCTCGGGCTCCTCATAGACTTCCATTGATGATATTATTGAAGATGATGCTTCAGTAACTCCCTGAAACACAGTAATTGCATTAGTATGGTTTTCTATTTTGTTAAAAAGAACATAAACTTTGTGCAGGCGTCAACGGCTCATCTAAATAGACCTGCACAAATGATCAGTTGTCTAAAATAAATAATGGATATCTAAATATGATTCGATTTGCTCGATCGTTGGAAGTGTCACCACCCAGAGATCTGCATCAGCTACTAGGGGTGATGTTCTTGTAGAAGAAGCTCCGTCATCTCCCTGAAACATAGTACTTGCGTTAATAAAGAAGGAAGTATAGCGGATGTAATCACGTCATATGATTTCGCTTGATCGAACTGTCAGTATCCATACCTCGAAATGCATAAGAACATCAAGGGACGATGTAACTGCGGTGCACACTTCTGCAAGCTGTTGCGCCGACCCGTAACTGCATGCTCCCCCTTCTTCTTGGACTAATGCTCCATCGACTCCCTGAAACATAGGACTTTCATTAGTAATGAACACAATATTGAAAAAGAAGACACATAGGAGGGCGACGACAGAAGGACATATCAATGGCTAAAAACGAAAGAAACATTGTGTGTAACAATCACGCTACAAGAATGCAAGATCTGATGATCTCCATCGATGGAACTGTCCGGAAACGTACCTCGAGCATCTGAGTGACATCAACGGTAGTCGTCAATACGTTGGACTCCTCAGCATCTCCCTGAAAGACAGTACTTGCATTATTTTGGATAACAATAATTATAACTGAAAACAAAGACTAGAGGACGAGTACAAGGGTGTACCATTAGGTAAAATAATTACACGATAAATTAAAACTATTGATTTACATGCCTAAAACAAGTCAGTGGCAGAATAGCCAAGTAAGATTACCCGATAGGCGCTTGAAGTGGCTGATGACTGCAATAACGACACGGATGGAGAATCTTCCGCCTTCATATTGAGTGGATACATAAATGGGAAATTATTGTTAGCTAATGCTACACACTACCGCAAGGCCGAGAGATAAATACGTAAACTTGACTCACCAGTGGAGGGATGTGGACGAATAGAGTGGGAATAGCGGTTGAGAGCAATTTTCGCCTCGCTCGCGGTGTGTTCTTCTTTATTAGCAATGATGTGGAGTACATGTCAGAGGTAAAGTGCCTGCTGCAGATGCGGTATCGATCACCCCTCTTGTCCGCAAAGACTTCTAGGACTCTACTTTCAAGCTCAGACGGTGGATATCCGCAATATCGGACCCATTCTCTTATCTGATCTATTGTCTTAGGGAAAACATGCATTATAGTACCTTCAGATTTATTATGGGTCTTCGAAGGGCAACCGCCAATGGAACAGGCAGGCATTGTGGAAAGTTCTGAAAAGTAAAGATCAACAATTCTCTATGAATACCAATGTGTTAAAAAATTAAATGACACATAAAAGGTTCAATGCAAGGTTCGTTTTGGTTCTTGGAACTATACACGTTATTCACATGCGGATAAGTATTTGAATAACTTTAAAAAAATAGAAAAATAATTTGACTAAACTCAGAACATGTGACTAGTTACTTGCATGTACTGTCTTAAACGAAAAGAAATTGGACACAAAATGATTATGGTACATGGCCTTACCTTGACGAACAAACAGTTAGATGCAGGGATCAGAGTAGTTTCTTGTCGTAGAACAGGGAGCAGTTCACAGGTTGCAAACTGACGAGTTTCCTCTAAGTGGTCACGGAAGTTCACAGAGACGAAGAGCAGATAACCAGCACCTTCACGGGTTGACTAGCAAAGCGCAAAGAAGTTCACATTAGAAATATGAAGTGGGTTATAAATAATTCGAAACAGGGGTGTGTTTGTGAATGAATGACGTGTATATGTCGTGGCATTATGCGGTTTGCAGGGGGCCGCCCAGCGTGAGGGGGGATGCTTGGCAGGAGACACGGGGTCTGGAGGTAGACATGGGAACAACAACCCATGCTCTATAGACCACTTTGAAGTGTACATGGTCTTTGGCACCTCTTGGCCTTTATCGCTCCCTGACAGCTCCACTTGCCAGCACAAGTACCCCGGTGCGAACTGCCTTTGATAGGGCGGAGGGTGGATTGGGGCGGTGGTCGTGCAGACAAGACACAGGAAGACTCGTGAATGGAGACACACTTATGTGGATTGCAGGGGGCCATCCAGCGTGAGGGGGATGCTTGGCAGGAGACACGGGGTCTGGAGGTAGACATGGGAACAACAACCCATGCTCTATAGACCACTTTGAAGTGTACATGGTCTTTGGCACCTCTTGGCCTTTATCGCTCCCTGACAGCTCCACTTGCCAGCACAAGTACCCCGGTGCGAACTGCCTTTGATAGGGCGGGGGGTGGATTGGGGCAGTGGTCGTGCAGACAAGACACAGGAAGACTCGTGAATGGAGACACACTTATGTGGATTGCAGGGGGCCACCCAGCGTGAGGGGGGATGCTTGGCAGGAGACACGGGGTCTGGAGGTAGACATGGGAACAACAACCCATGCTCTATAGACCACTTTGAAGTGTACATGGTCTTTGGCACCTCTTGGCCTTTATCGCTCCCTGACAGCTCCACTTGCCAGCACAAGTACCCCGGTGCGAACTGCCTTTGATAGGGCGGGGGGTGGATTGGGTCGGTGGTCGTGCAGACAAGACACAGGAAGACTCGTGAATGGAGACACACTTATGTGGATTGCAGGGGGCCGTCCAGCGTGAGGGGGGATGCTTGGCAGGAGACACGGGGTCTGGAGGTAGACATGGGAACAACAACCCATGCTCTATAGACCACTTTGAAGTGTACATGGTCTTTGGCACCTCTTGGCCTTTATCGCTCCCTGACAGCTCCACTTGCCAGCACAAGTACCCCGGTGCGAACTGCCTTTGATAGGGCGGGGGGGTGGATTGGGGCGGTGGTCGTGCAGACAAGACTCGTTTGCCGCAGGGCCTCACCAAGGAGAGGCCATCTAACTGCATGTAAGAGGCAGGCTGCAGGATCTAGTACATGGAAGGCAGGGGGTGAGTTTATAAATACCTCACCCTCCCAGGAGAATATATGGGTGCAGTTCACCCTGGAGACCCTGGATGCCTAGGCAGTTAGTCAGCAGCAGGCTGGCCTGTGGTGGCAAGGCGGCACGGGCCAGAGGGGGTCATCTCTGTACCCGGTGCCCAAAAGGATGATTTATTATGATCAACCATATTGATTATTTACCGGGTTCAACGGTTATGTGGATTGAAGGTGGGCGGCCAGCGTGAGGGAGGATGCTGGCCGGAGACATGTGGTGTGACAAGACAAGGCACAGGAAGACTATTCAATGGAGACACACTAGATTCATTTAAAAAATCAAAACAACCATTGTTAAAATATATGTTGGGTTTCATTTTAGATCTTAATTTCAATTGAACATAAATAATAAACATTACACATTGTAAAGTTCCGGTTGCAGCACATCCAGGGAAAATCCGCGGTATTGTCCACTGTCGCTGGGGAAATGTTGTCTAATGGCAAGTACCGCACAGGCAGGTATTACTCTCCGAATGCGGTGTCCGAGCCTCCCGTGAAGCCACCAAGTGAAGCAACGATAGGCCACCAGCCTGTACCACCTGTGAAAATGAAAGATGCAAACTGTATTAAAATGACAAAACTTTCTTATCACTGTCGATTCAGGTAAAAAATGTCATTCTGCTTTGAAAAAAATTCTATCTAGAAAATGCACAATATGGAACCAATTTACATGCATTCGAATGATATGTCTATGTAATTTTATATGTGGGAGACGACCATGACATAGTAGTGGCATCACTGACATCACAACCAGAGTATACTTACTCGTTACTCGGATTACGCGGACGAACAGTGCCGCGAAGTTCGTGCATAAGCACCATCATCATCCTCAACACGGTCCGTGAGAGGCAGGCTTCCCTGAACTCTGGCAGCTCGGTGATGCATTGCGGACTTGGCTCGCCTTCCGAAATGTAGGCCAAGCACCCGGAATTTTCACGGCAGCAGCAGTTCTCCTCCTCAGTTGGCATTAGCTCGCACCGATTGCACGTGCACCAGGTGGAGACGCCGTCCATGCGACATGGTCCAGGCTCTTCATCCGTTGACTGGTCCTCCCAACTGCCGTCCGAATCCCCATCGTTTTCGCGTGCTTGCCTTTCCAGTAGTTCCTGCTCGGTGTACTCGGGCTCGTACATATACGGCATTATTGTAGCCATTGTGTGGTAAAGAAAGTAAAATAATTTACAGAGATGGTACAGGTGCTCACAAGGCCTAGAAGCGGCGGAGGTAGCTGACCAGAGCACAGAAACGAGTCACAGAATACTCAAAGTAACACAGAGAGAATAATGGAATCGAAAATCTGCTGCTGTGTGTTGTGAAACGGTGTGTTTATACTTATTGAGGAAAGAGGCGTCCTGCCATTTCCATGGCGACACTTCATTAGCTGAGGCGCAGCGATTGTTGACACGAAACGTGCTTTGGCGTTGGGAAATGGGCGGTACGCGTCTGCTGATGTCAGGCTCAGGGGCAGGGGATTTGATTTAGTGCCGCAAAAGCAGGTGAGCCAGGTCGATGGGGGGAAATGATAGAATTATCAGAAAATGGCGGCTGATTTCGAGTGCGATAATGGACGAAAAGTCAGGTAAGGTCCATAGGAAAGTTTTCTACGATCTACCGAATTATGCTTAAAAACACATGGCCGAACCGTAGGGACAATAAAAAAAAAGTCCCGGAACTATCCTTTAACTTACTTTGTATCTTATTATGCAGGATTTATAGCAATTTACTGGCAGCTACCAGAGAAAGGACAGAGATCTCCAAGTGCTTCTGTTGTTTGGTATTCTCTGTGTCTAAATAGTCAATTATAAGTCTCAGTTGGGTTACCCTTTACCAAGTTGTTTTATCAGGGAAAGGCACACCTCACCTTTCTTTTGGGGTGACCTATAGTGTCATAAGCATTTCTTGGTTTGGCTTCATTCCAGAGAAATGTTACCAATAGTTTTTTTAAATGAGCAAAAGAAGTCTGTGCGTACCTGGATGGCAGCATCTGGGAAAGGTACAGAAATCTGGGCAACATTCAGGTTAATGCCATTCAACCACGCCATCCATGATAGAGACACTGGGCCTCATTACGAGTTTGGAGGTAGCCATGGTGCTATTAGCGCCATGGCTGTCTCCAAACTCGGGTCCGGGTTCCTTGAATGAGGAATTACCGGGTCATTCCAACCTTGGAGGACCCGGTAATTCCTCATTCAAAAAACTCATCCCCATTCCCATTTGAGCCCCCATAGGGCTCAATGGGAATGGGGAGGGAGCTAATAATGGGCCCGTTAATAACGGGTCCGTTATTAGCTCCCTGAACCCTTTGAGGGACCCGCAAAGGATGTCTGGTCTGACCAGACGTTCTGAGCGGGTCCTGCAAGGGAACCTCGTAATAGGGCGGAATGGGTTTACCGCCACCGGCACCATTACCGGCGCTGTTAAACCCATTCCGCCCACCTTGTAATGAGGCCCACTCTAATCCATTTGCCAATATCCTTCTTAATCGCCTCAGATGAAATCAACTACGGCATCGTTTGAAAACAAACTTAATTTATATTCCCTGGCCATACCTTGTGGCCATAAATTGCCTGTTCTTTTCTTCGCCAGTGCATAAAGCAAGGGGGTAGAGCACCCCACAGACTCTTGCCTCTCTATTCGCCGAAGGAATCCAATTCAACTCCATTAGACATCCCTATTGCCTCTAGATGGGACTATGGCCCCGCTATCCAGAATTTCCATTCATCTCCAAACCCCATCTTCCCCAAGACCCCTCTCGTGAAGAGGCAGGTAACCAGGTCAGGTGCTTTTCTGGCATCTAAAGATTATAGGTTTGAGTCCGTTGACCAAAGCTCTGAGACGCCTCTATGAGGACCAGAGATTTCCACAGGTTGTCTGCACCCAGTCTACTCTAACGTACCACAGCGGGTCTGTATGTATTCATTTTCACAAAGGCGACTGAAGGCTGGTGGCTAGTGTTTGAGTGAAAATGTTTGCATCCATTTTCAAGAGCGTGGCTGGCCTCTAAGATGAGCAATCTGTACTTACTTTCACCTGTTTTGATATCTCTATGATCAGTGCATTTAAGAAAGTAGGTGGTAGACCATCTTCATCCAGAGTGCCATTGCCTACTTTCAATAACATTGGTGAAAGTATTGCGGAGAAGAAATGATAAAACATTGTCATATACCCATCTACTCCAAATGCTTGCCCCACCTTTAGTCGATGATTACTGTGTGCCCTCCCTGAATAGTGATGGGGGTCATCTAAGTGTGATGCCTCTTCCTCTGAAAGAAGGGTGAGTACTTCTTCATCAAGACATTTTTTGATCCAGTGCAAGTGCAGAGATTTCGATTTTGCGGCATTAGATAGTGTTTGGTGATATAGCGTGCAAAGCGCAGTCGTACTCTAATTGGATGCGTCTGTGTCCGTCTATCTACATCTCTAACACAAGCAACTCCTATTGTGGGCCTTTGGACCCTCAGTTCCTTTGCTAACATTGCGCCGCTGTGTCGCCTTTTTCAAAACACACCTGTTTACTTACAGAGCTGCACATTCCGTACACCCCCTCCATCGAGGGGTACAATAACTGTGCATCTTGTTTTTCATTTCTGATCATAAAGTCTGGTTTCTGTGGCCCCCCCTTCCTAGTTCCTCTGCCGGAGCCCACACGTTGTCCTATTTTTGCACCATATGTTCACTTTCCTTCTTCCTTCTCGCCCCATTTGCCCCATGTTCTTGCCATTTGCTTGCCACCCCTACACGTCTTTCAAGGGAACCTCAGCATTGTCATTGTGTTCAAAACATTTTTTTAAATTTCTTTTTTCTAAGAATTCACAGAAATGCACATCTTTGAGAAGTGTGTCATTACGTTACTATTTCCCAATATTGGCCTAAAAATCCCCCAAATCCAGCTCCATCCTGCTCCTATCATAGTCTGCCAGGAGCTGGTCCTACTTCCGATTGGTCCTCGATCTTGATGTTCTGGTTTTCCAGGATATCGAATCTAATGCAGTGACCCTTATCATGTTGGTATTTCTTCTAGAATACTGAGCCCCCCTGCCTAATTATCTATAATGGTAAGAGCCGTGTTGCGGAAAACCACTAGGTCCTGGTTTGGGGCATCAAGCGCTATCAGCATACATGTCTTATTATTTTACAGTCATTTCACCATTAACAAATAGCCATCTCAGGCTTTTTTAACCTGGTTAGCATTCACGTGGTATTCGTTTCCCAAAAGGATTCCTATTCCTTTTATCTTAACTTACAGATAGGCCAAGACGTTTGTCCCAGACCTTAACCATGTAACCTATATTCCTCCCCTTGTTTAAGTTGCGTCTCTTGGAGAAAAAGAATGGATAACTCCGGCCCTTTCATATTACTGGCCAGGAACATTTTCTTGTTTGGGGGGTTAAGGCCATGTACTTTTCGGGTGGCTACCCATAACCTGGACGTTTAATCCATGTTTCTTGATCATATTCGCCCACCTGTTTTACTGTGCCTGATATTTTCCCCAAATTACTCCCTATGCACCCAATTCCCCCTGTGCATTAAACTGAAAAAATTCAAAACTCTCTTTCCCTCCCATCCCCCGCATGTCGCTTAAACATTTCCAAAGCATCCCAGAACCATAACAACAAATACATCAAACATATAAAAGTAAGTAGGTCCCTTTTCCACAACATGTAGGGCACACAGAAACCCTGGGCTGCCAGGGGAAGCAAGAGTTAAACCAAAGAGAAAAAAAGAGAGAAAAAAAGAGAGGAAAAGGAAGAGTAAAGGAAAAGAAAAATATCGTAACTTCCCGGGTGCTCGAACCCGTGTTAACTTCAGAAGGTAATGTCAACGTAAAATTCCCATAACACAGCAGCTACTCCTCACCTGCTTCTAAAATCTTATTTCATCTATATCATTATGGGAGGATAGCTCAGCGCAACGTGCTCGCCTTGGAAGCAAGATGACACGAAGCAGCACAGGTCCGTGCTTATAAACCTCTGGGTATTTAAGCGCGTTTTAAATACGCAACTAAGACAAAAAAAAAACAATCACGCAACTAAAAAACAAACAATTCCTGTAACAGCGCCTCGATGCCTGCGGGCTGTGTGAGCGCTTTAAAAATGCAAAATAAAAAAAAACATCTTTCAAGAATGTACTGAGGCACCCTGATCACATCCACACACCGCCTCCTTAACTGGGATCCATCCCTTCTGTCTTCACAAGACTTCTTTGGGAACGAGTGTTCCTCCTCCTAAATGTTCTGGTCCCAACCATTTTCTCCCCCTGTGAACATTCTGTGGTAAACATCCCTCGGGAGGAGTGGTCTTCCAGGTCTGATTTCTTTCCTTCTCTATCCTACAGTTTCTGTAGAAGGAAGGCACATCCAGTGTCCAACAATTTAAAATGACCGACTTTCCATTCAAGCAACCGGGAAGGAGAACAATCCATCAACATCTAATTTCTCCCAACCTCACTGTTACATAGTCAAACTTATTCTGTGCAAATGTTTATAAAACAATTACACGTAATATCTGTAAATTCGATACGCATATAGAAAACAGGATGAAAAACCATATAAGGTCATGTAGGAAACCAACTGTAATAAACATGTTTTGCCAACTGTTGTACATAAACAAAGTGTGTGAACTGTAGTAAATAAATATGTTAACAGGCAGTTAGAACAAAAATCCATAAACATGTTACCTATGTTGTCATGGCCCTGCATATTTTGTTTAACCTGTTGCCAACCTGTCGGTAACTGCAAATCGACTTGTAATGCAGTTTGCAGGGTTACATGGAATGTGACAAGATTCCAGTGCATTGTAATATATTTAGCTGTTCCAAGAGGACACAATTCTACAAACGTATCAAAATGATTTATATTGGTTGATACAACAGAATGTTAACTAAATCATGAATGAATCAAAGAACAATTAATTTAATGCAGGTAAATGAAAAAATCACATTCTCACATCTGGACTGGGGAGTATGCCCTAATCCCAACAATCGTACCCATATCCACTACTCATATCCATCCCTAACAACAATTACAATTATAAAACATCACAATATAATAAACAAATATTCACAAAGTGTATATTTGATCTTTCTCCTGGAATGGATACTCTTTGGAGAGCATAATCACATTTCCAGGCGCTTAAACAAGACCAACCGGTTTCGATGTTAAGGCACAACTTGACCACGTCTTTATCAGGGAGCATACAGCACTCTACAAAGATTACACATACATACAAATGTCATTAGCCCACATAAAACATACATTAAAACACCGATGTACAACACATGGGTGCCATTAGCAACCCTTCTTATTTCCTCATGTGCATGAGAATGTACAGTGACCCCCAATGGTCCCCGAAAAACCCTTGTGCCAGAAAGACCCAAGGCATGGTTCAAAAGAGTGGCCACACAACAGCCGGACGACCAACACCATACCATATATTTAGCTGTTCACCTGTTCAGAGTGAGGTTCATCTGAGAAAGGAGGGCCTTCATTATTGGAAATACATTCTTTAAATAATCTTACCTGGATTCCTGGATGTGCTTTACTTCACTCCTCCATGTGCACTTTCCCCGAGTGCCCACTGTTGCATTGGAAAGGTCTGGAATCAATGTGTAGTACAAGGCCTTTGATTTTAATTACATCTTGGTGGCGGTGGGGAGAGGTGCATTAATCAAAATGTTAATTTTGTCCTTGAAAGAGTGATTCTTTGCCGCCACAGATGTAGGGCCCTTGAGTTCCAACCAGCTTGCGGTATTCTAAGAACCATTATCTCTACTACTGTTTCCCCTTTAAATAACATGTCCTTGACATTTTTTAGCTTCTTTTCCAGTTGCACAGAGGGTTCACCCTCTTTCTGGGAGTCCCCTTATACGAATATTCCTTCGTCATTATCTATTTTTCACATCATCAATTATCAATTGGAGATCCTTTCTGCTTTTCTCCAGTTTCTTAATACGTCACCCCAATTTAATTTCCAGCACAGCTGTGGACAATTGATTAATTTCCAGCATCTCACACCTGCCCTCCTTTTTCTTAACTCTCTATCTAAGTTGTGGTGACAAATATTGCACATCCTTTATCGCTTGCAAAATACATCGAATGTCCTGTTTTGTGGCTCCATTCCTTATAATCAGGGGAATCAGGGGATACGATTCTCTGCTCCATCGCAGCCATTTCCATTGCAGGTGGCTGTGTTTACCTGCGAAATTGCTGGAGGAGTGGTATTACACCATTGTTCATCTAGGTCACCAAATTCCAAAGAGCGCATATTCTCTTCTAAATGGGAAGGCAAGCCCATGGGGTTCCTCCAGAGAACCATTATCCGGAGAGTCTGAACGATGAATCTATATAAATCAAGTCTCATGCCTCCCCCACAGCATCAGTAAAAACCCACACACCACAGCAGCCGCCCC
The DNA here is from genome assembly GCF_040938575.1 of Ambystoma mexicanum. Lineage (NCBI taxonomy): Eukaryota > Metazoa > Chordata > Amphibia > Caudata > Ambystomatidae > Ambystoma > Ambystoma mexicanum. The sequence continues at coordinate 49,578,593 of NC_090933.1, read as the reverse complement.
CGTTTCTGGCAGAATGATTTTATTGTGTGGTGTGGTCCAAATAATTCCCCTTCCCCACGGATGTTGGTACAGCACGTTGGTGTTTCTGAGTGGCTGGTGATCTGGGCAGGGGAATCCTGCGGGGACCAAGTGTGTCTCCATCATCAAAGGCCCGGTCCCGTGTCATTTCGTTGTCTGCTGCCGACTTCTCCCCGCCCGCTCCACAATCCACCTGCCAGTGAATACAATATGCCTTACTTTGGATTAGCCGCTGTGTTCACCCCTTTTCCGTGCCTGCGGGGCTAGTGCATTTGGACTGATCAAGCGGATAAGAGTTGAGACCAGGCACTCATCTCTGACCCTCCAACTGCGTGGAGCAGTGATAATCCACCATGCACATTTCTCCCGTCTCGCCTGGGACGCCAAGGCTTCGGCTCACTTCCTTGCACTCTCGGTTCTTGGGGTTCACTGTAACTAAGAGGGCGGGGGGGGGGGGGTGCTCTTCAAGCTTAGGCGCAGCAAGTCATACTTTTACCAATACGTGGTGGTTCGGTGAGCTGCACATTTACGTGGCCATGTTGTCCGCAGCCCCAGCAATCTCTTTTGATCCAAGGACCTGAAAGCTGAAATTAAAGAGAACCATGGATACTGGGCCTAGCACCAGGGAGCTGCGCTACCTGAAGAACCCATTGGGGCTATGTTGTGACTTAGGGCTGCAATTCATAAAATAGCTTTTGACATTCCTTTTATCCAATTATTTGTGGAGTTTGTGTTTTAGGATCGGGATAACTTGGAGGCTAATAGACCTGGCAGGTTGAACCTTTGGTTGGTCATCATTATTCATTGGGATTAGATGAGGGTGCCCTTAGAGGGACATGGAGTAGTGAAGATTAGGGTGCGGAATCTGTAGAGAGCATCTTGGGCTGTGAGCACAACCCCCTCCAAACACCACTTTTATGTTTCCTTGCCTTTGCGCAGTGGGGGATTCCATGTGTATCACTTTGCCGGCATCTTAGAGTTGGTGAGCCCATGCAATGCATGCTGCAAAACCAGAAACAGCAGAACAATAAACTGAATATCAGGCTTCTGGATATTGCTTCCTGATGAAGCCTGTAGGGCTGAGTCCACACCGGCAAGAGGAAGGCTTAATCGGGCCTGGCCAAATTCGATCTTGCAATATTTAGGCTTGCCCCCATGCCAGGGACGAGAGCTTAACCCATGAGCTACCCTCCCGCACAGGATTGATTGTACTTTTATCTCTCAGAAAGTCCTCCAAATAGAATCAAGTGCATCTTCTTGCCGACTTCTACCGGAAGTCCCTTTGTCTAGAGATGTAAAGCACCAGCCTTCGATCACAGTGTGCAGGGCTTTTAAGGGATGGGCACAAGTAGGGTTTTAAATTCAGCCTCGAGATGGGACCCTGTGGCAGCCCTCTACCAGGCATAAAATGCCTCTCATCTTTCAACGTGCTGCCTCTGCCACAGCCGGGGTGTTTATGCCATAATGGGATTATCTTTCAGGTCCTGGGGCATCGAAAAACAAAGGGAGGTAGCTTTCACCAATCACTGTGGAATGCTGCAGGAAGGAAAACCTCTGTTCTGTTCAAATGAACCTTCCATCTTTTCACCCGAAGAGCGGAAGAGGGTTTTCAAAATCTTTTTCGTTTTATGATTAACAAATTGGATTTTGGGGATGGACTGCCATGGTGTGGGGGCACTGGTCGAATTGTGCTTTAGTGGGGCGGTTCTGTGTCCTGCTTGTTATGCAAGGATGGCTGCATCAGGCACACTAACCTCTTAAGCCATCTTACTTTAATTGCAATGTCTGTCCGTTGGCCTACAAGCACAGCTCTGCAGAGGGAATTCAACAGCATGAGCTACCTTACATTGATTGTATCCTGCACTGAGCTATGTTGGTATGATTGTTGTTTTCTGTACGGATTTGAGTATTTTATATTATGCTTTGACTACTGATTCATTATAATATATTTAACACACTGGGCCTCATTATGAGTATGCCGGTCCGGTAACAACAGTGCCGGTACGGCACCCTTGTGCCCGGACCGGCATACTCTGAGTCCTGCGAGCGGGTGCCATTGCGCCCGCCAGGTGTGACCTGACTGGTGGAAAGGCACTCACTCGCAGACCTTGACGGATGGACATGCACTGTTGCACACAGTGCGTGGCCTCCGTCCTCCTCATTCCCATTGAGCCCTATGGGACTAGAATGGGAATGGGGAGTAATTTTTTCCGGCGCCTGGTGTTGGGGAAATACTGGGTCTGCCAGGGCTGTAATGCCCTGGTTATTCCTGAAAACCTGGCGCCTGAAAAAACATGACTCCAGCGGCAGCCGTGCCTCTTTTACCAGCACGGCTACCGCCAGGGTCGTAATGAGGCCCACTGTTTTAAATTACATTTGTCACTCTTTTGTACTGGGAATAATGTGTAGTAGAAAACCCGACTGCATTGATCTGTGGCCACTCTTCTACCTGGTTAGGCCACGCCACGAGCGTGACCAGATTTTCCAAACCAAATAAATCGCTGAGCAATTTTGCAAAGTCAATACAGTAGACACAGACAAAGGACACCTGGGTTAAGCCATAACAAATATATGACACACAAAAATGGTTAACTCCACGAAACAATAAGTAGATCAGAGTTTCCTGCGTTTCAGACAGATTTTGGGGGCACATTTGACTTCTTTCAGTGTTATTTTAGGAAAGTTGCTACGATTTCTAGCACATTTTGAAATGTTTAAACATTTTCAGCAAGCTCTTCTGGCCTTTCTACAATGTTTGACTTCACTAATATTGATAGTGTCTGGTGGAGATCTCACAAAGCAACTGGGGTACATTGCTCACCTCTGTCCCTACTGTGTGGGTATCATGAAGCAAGACACAGACAACGGATTCAAAGTTCAAACAGAATTGATTTATTAACTGAAATGTCAGGATGGTTGAAGGCCTATCTTGCCCTATGTTAAGGTGAGACTTCCCTACCTAAAGAACCCAAGGATAGTCGGAGTCAGTAAGTTAAAATTAAAAGTCGGTCTGTGTCCAAAACCTATACTTGCCCTCAGAACTAAGCTAGACAATGTTTAGGGATGTTTGCCATAAAAGAAATAGTTTACGAAATAAAGTTCTGAGCTTCTTCCAGCTCCTTTCTGACTCTTCAGCTCCCCTTCACCAAGTTCAAGAAAGTTCCACAAAAGTCTTGGGGTTCTCTTTCCCAATTTCAAGACAGTTCCACTAAACCTTGGGGTTCCCTTCCACTTGTACTTATTCTCAATCTTTCAATGTTCAAAAATGGATCCAGATCAACTTCACATTCCTTTAACAGTTCAATTAGATTGCCTTTGTTTTATTCAACTTCAGCAACTTCTTTGGCTTTCACAGTTGGGGTTCCCTGGTCTAGGCGCAGCTGTAAGACCACAAGGTCACGCACTTTAGGTCGCGCACCCTAGACTCTCTGGCCCACACAGGTTCTTCTGTATTTGTACCTGTGTGAAAGGTCACACTTGCTGGCTTCTCCTTGTCAGTCATTTGGCTTTGCCACAATATGTTTTGTATTTGGCTTTCCATTCTTTCACACTTCTATATAATACTTGTAGAGCTCTGTATTTCATATAGCTCTTGCTTTGCATTCATTTGACTCGATATTCAATGCATGCAATTGTTCACTTTGCGGCTTGCACATTATATTGTCCTTAATTTCCTCCCAACCCGAGGCTTTGGGTTGGTTCTTGGTTTCATCCAACACATGCTTTTCTGTTCACTCTGCATTCACTTCGGTTCCCCACAGCCTCCCAGGAGAGCTACGGCTCCAGTGATTCTCTCTCTCCACTTACCAGACCTTTGCATCTCCTCCGGATAGCTGTGCTTCTTGTCTTGGTTTCACCCGCATGTCTTTCTGCAACCGCGAGCCCCACTAGCACTTCGGTCTCTCTCAGTATCTCACTGGCAGCTCCTCTTTCCCTTTGCGGATGCTGTTGGGCGTTTGGCTTTTCTCTGCTGCTTCTGCTGTGCAACTTCAGCCCAGGCAGCTCTGATTTCTCTCTGCGGACGCTTGTGGGTGGTTTGGCTTCTTTTTTCTGTGTCGGCAGCTTCTACTGCACAACTCCGATTATCGTGGTTCCCCAGCTTGTGACCTTCTCATGGCCATTCTGGCCATGGACTCTAGAGTTCCCTTGGATCGTCTGTCGGCATCCTGGCTCCTCTTGCAGGACCCACTACGGCTGCCTCTTTACATTCAGGATTCCCTGCTGGTCTCTTTGCTGCTGGTTTCCTCCCTTCTTATACACCTGTAACCATTTGACAGGTTGCAGGTATGAGTTCCAAATTGTAATTGCCTCATTGCAATTAGAGGAGAATTTGGGACATACCTGACCTATACAATACTCTTCAGGCCTCTTCTTCGTCTCAGTACTAGAGTGGTGAAATGTGTGACTAGTGTTGACTACTCTTAGTCAACTCTTCATTGTCCCTGTACTGTATTGTGTTGAATGAGGGGAGATGTTTTGCAATATCCAAGAAAGGAAGGGGAAAAATTAGATTGGTTCTCATAAAGGAAAGGGGGATACCCTATCTCGCCTGCGGACGTCTTCTTCTTCTTCTTCTTCTTCTTCTTCTTCTTCTTCTTCTTCTTCTTCTTCTTCTTCTTCTTCTTCTTCTTCTTCTTCTTCTTCCTCTTCTCTCTTCTCTCTTCTCTCTTCTCTCTTCTTCTTCTTCTTCTTCTTCTTCTTCTTCTTCTCTCTTCTCTCTTCTCTCTTCTCTCTTCTCTCTTCTCTCTTCTCTCTTCTCTCTTCTCTCTTCTCCTAGTGTTACTGTATTTTTTATATCTTTTTTTATTTTTCCAGGCAGAGGGAAAAGGGTAGCAATATCCCATAAAGGTAGATGGGTCTGAGTTTCACTGTGGAATGGAAAGGGGGAATACCGTGTCTTACCCTAGGAAATCTCCCCTCCAAGCCCCGAGGACCCTCCACCCAGGTGATCCTCCCACGCATCTCCACCCCTACAGTCAGTATCCAACAGCGTTGGCCTTTCCCTGGCCACCTGAGAAGAGGATCCACAGGGAGTAGACATGAGGTGTTCTATGTCATTTCATCGTCAGGCATTTCGAAGCCTGAAATTTAAACGTGTTTGACAGTTCATTGAATGTTTCTTTTTGGGGGGTGGCCAATCCTCCCCTCCTGCACCTAGTTTTACCTACACCCAACCCCCTAACCACTTATCTGCCCTTTCCCACCACCCCAGAAATTTGACGAACTATCAAACACGTTTAAACTGCAGGCTTTGAAATGCCTGACGATGAAAGAACGTCATACCGACATGAGGAGGCCCTCAGGTTTCTCACACTCCTCCCACTTGAAACCATTCTTCATTTTATTTACATTCTACTTCTTCCACACTCCATCATATAGCTTCTTTCATCTCATAATTTCAAACCACTTTCTGTTATCTCTTGTTTTCATGTTTGTTTAACTATCTGCCCATCTGGCAGCAGTCTGCTATGCTTATGTTTCCTTGCTTGCACCAGGCTTCCACACAACTGCAACCTGATCTGCACTCACTATCTATCAGACACGCTGCATGACCAGGATATTGCTTCAATGCCTTTTCTTAAGACGGAGATATTTGACTGTTTTTCAGGAGCTGGTTGGGACAGGGACAATTCGCTGGGAACCCATGACTGTCCCCCCAGAACCGGGACATCTGGCCACCCTACCAAGAGTCCTCACATATATTTCATAGGCCATATCATTATATATATTTTGCTTTGTAATGCTTTAGAGGCATCTCCATTTTTCACCCCACCTAAAACACTGCTCAATTCACGTCCATAGCTTCAAAATTCTCTACTCAACTGCAACTTCTTTCATAGGAGATTTATCGTGCAATGGCGCTCATTTTCGGTGAGCCTGTAATTTGGCGGCGGGACATGTTACTTGTAGACATACACAAAGTGATGTGATTTGCATGGAGTGGTGCAAAAGCTCTTGACAAACGGTGGCGTACAAGGCGTACACGCTTGTACGCTGCCTTTTTCCCTGCACTTTTGCCCTCCACCGTGTAAACGGAGTCAACGCTACCTGCCATGTACACATGTACACATGGCAGGTTGTATTTACAATAGATTCCTATGGGGTTCGCCTGCTTTTTGCTCGCGCATAAAACCAGTGTATGCCATAGGGATCCACATCATTTGCTCTGGCACGAAAATCTAAATGCTGGCGGTATTTGTATGGTGGAGAGCAAGGGAGCAGCACAAACCCAAGTCGCGTTCTACCACTCTTCTCTGCCTTACAAATGCAGGAAAATGTGGCTTAAGAAACGTGTGTAAAAGCCTTACACAAGACTTTTACGCATGTTTCTTACATTAAGCAGCATCAAAAATGAGCCTCAGTAAGTTTTGGTTATTGCCATTGTCTCTTTAAAGATGGCCATTTTCATGAGTGTGGAAAATATCTGCAAACGTCAAAAGCGAGTAGACGGATGAAGGAACATGTGCCAGGTCACTGAGTCCAAGTGTGCTTCAAATCTTCGATGAGTGTAAGTAGTAAACTTTGCTAAGAGGCAACTTCAGGTGTGGTTGAAACAGCTGTGAATAAACAGTCAAAAGGAAGTTAGTCACTCACAGAACAATCCCATCAAACAGCTGAACCGGGAAGTGATTTCACAAGCACTATCCCATGGAAGCAATACCGTGCTTTTTGTGACTCCTCTGGGAATATGGGCTACAGAATAACACAAGTGTGACGCACACTTCATTAGCTCGCGAGATTGTCAGTAAGTCACTAACACTTGGAGCTCTTTGTGCTGATGGGGAAACACAATTCTTAGTACATCAGATTCAGCCTCGTGGCACTCAACGATTCAAATTTTTAAAAAAGCAATAACAAGGATTTGGTGCAAGAATCAAGTTGCATTCCTCGTAGCATTCTTTTTATTTGAACAAAAAAGGTACAATCCGGAAAATGTTGTTTGGTATTATTTCAAGTGCAACAGCCAGAGCAATTATCCTTCAGTGTACCACCACAACCTCACACAGGAATCGGCACTCATATGACCATCATTTCCGCATAATGGCTAATTACTGACTAGACATCAGGTCACATGGCCAAGTCACATGGCATGGGGGTAGAACATTGCTGCGAAACCCAGCCCAAGCAATACCCACGCATTCAAACCATCTGGTTGAAAGCTCTTTCTTGATCAGTCACCCTAGCACTTCCTCCGGGCCTACCATGCACTTAGGGGCTGTAACTGTATCCCTACAGTCACTGTCTCCTTGCACTACCTGTTGTATAAAGGTTTAAAGCATTTTGTATTGCTTGCTTCTGTAACCACTGTTGCAGCTCATGTTTGTTTAGTATAGGCTATGCATGCTACTGTATTCATTCCAGAATGGATTGTCCTTCTCTGTCCATTCTAGAATGATGTGCTATTCACTTTGTTATTGCTTGACATTTGACAGTTATACCCTGGATTATGCCTGGGTTGGGGGTCTTTTGGTATGCTACGTGAAACAAGACAATAAAGCTGTCTTCAACATACCTGATCTCTTGGCTTTCTTCACAATGGCGACGAGGATGGGATGGATGTGCAATCCCTGTTGAAAGCGACGCTGGATCAAGACCCCCGACCAACACGGCGTGTCAGGAGGCCGTGTTTGATGTTCTAGGAACAGAGGCCGTGTCCTGAAGGAAGGAGCGAACATCCAGGAGGTGTGGTGGCCCCTTTGATCCTGCTGGTAGCCTCCTGACACATAGCCCATACCTGCTGCGGCAGTGCTGGAGCGACCTGGGCCGCAGTGTGATTGGCGCTGCCGGGTACCGACTGGTGAGGGCTGCCAGTTGCCGAATAGTGAGAGCCGCCTGCAAGTGTGGCCGCCGCTGGGAATAGCGGCGGCGGCCGTGGATTGAGCCCATGGCGCTACGGCGGCTGGGCTGCAGTGTGCCGTGAAGGAAGGAAGACGCTGCTGAATTAACGCAAGCGGCCCCAGGTTGAGCCGCCGGCGCCGCGCTGGGCTGGACTGCAGTGCCAGCGGTGCTGCCGGGTGCCGGTGAGTGGGAGCTGCGTGGAGGCGGTCCTGAGGACGTTGGTGGATGCGAGGTGAGCCTACAGCCCCCAAGCCTGCTAATTGGGCTGTACACGCGACGCACCGCGCCCCCCCATCACGTGATATCTCACGTGGAATACGTATCACAGGGCAACGCGCAAGGTAACAATCCGCTTCCAGTGTGAATATGGCTGTGGCGCCATGTTATTTTTTTTCTTATCTCACATGGCTAATGTGTTTTCTTTAGTTTGGAGCTAACGACTTGCCCAGGGCCCCTGTGGGAAGGCAAACTTAGCAAGTGCCAACGGTGAACACCACAGGTGAGGATTTGGGATCTCACAGCACATTTTACCTGGATTGTAATACAGTGGATGTGTAAGTGTCTGCCTCCATAGGGCCACATTTAACTGTACTTTGGAAGTAACCTGCCAGGTCACATAAGGAACCTGTCTGTGTCCAAGCTGCGGACATAATCAGCCATTGTTTGTGGGTCCTGCCTTCCCAATTCGGTGAAGATTACCGGTGCCGCACAACATATCAGAAACAGAAGTCATGGCTCTGTCAGGAGTCCCTGGTCCACAAGTGTTTATGCCCACACCGGTCCACCAAGAATTAAGTGGGCTCCTTGGAAAAAAGGTTTTCTACATTATGTTAAGGCCACATGTGGCAATGGAATGTCTATAGAGCGTAAAGTGGCAATGTTAATGCATTTCCTGGGTTATGAAGGTGAGAGGATATATGACACACTTCCTGATGTTACAGAATTGGATCTGGAAGAGGGAGCTAATGACTTTGACCAAGCTTTGATCAAACTTGACAAGCATTTTGAATTAAAAACTAGTACGGTGTTAGAACAATATCATTTTGGCATGAGATGCCAACACGAAGGAGAATCTGTTGAAGATTACATAACTGCTTTGAGACATTTATCCCTAAATTGTAAATTTGGTGGTGGCTTGGAGGAACACATAAGGGATCAATTTATGATTCATTGTTCAAATGACAAAATACGTGAAGAGATTTGGTTGAAGGATGATCCAAGTTTAGAGGAAGTTATTAGTATTGCAAAAAGGATTCAGCATACATTGCAGTGTGTGGCAAAATTGTCAGTAAAGGAAAATAAATTAGTGCCAGGTACTGAGGTAATAAAGGTTGGTGATAAGAAGGGAGCTTTTCCTAAAGAAAAGAAGAAACAGAGAACTAAGCCCAATAGAGGTTTTGAGAATACCCAAACTAGAGGTGGGGGGGTGCGAACAAGGTAATAGACGTATTCAAAAGGACAATGTCCAACTTAACGTAAAAAGGGAAGATAGGCTATGCTTCCGTTGTGGGAGTGCACAGCATTTGTCTACATCCCCTATTTGCCCTGGAAGGCGTGTAAATTGTAGCATATGTAAGAAATGGGGCCATTTCGAGAATTGTTGTAAAAACTATCGGATTGGAGGTGGTAAGGGAACGCTCATGATTGAAGAATATGAAGGTGCGTCATCTGAAGAAGCTGATGCCTCTGAGAATGAAATTGTTACAGTGCATATGGTAACATGTATAGGGTCTGATGAATGTGAACATCCTTCAGCAAGGATAGAAGTGAATGGTCACTTAGTTAAAATGCTCGCTGACTCATGCTCCAAAATCACATTAATGTCCAGGGTGGTTTTTGAAAATGTAATTGGAGGTGCTGTTGAGCGTCTGATTCCTTCTGATAGAATGCCTGGGGGGTACAATTGAGACAAGATAGATATTTTAGGGTGTTGTGATGCAGAGTTCAAGTTTAAAGGAAGGATGACGCGTGGAAAAATCTATGTTACTAAAAGAGGTGAAACTTTGTTAGGTTGGAAGGAACAGAGGGGGTTGGGAATTAAGTTGGATCCCAATAGTGAGGAACAGGTACTCAATGTGGTCAACTCCCCAGAATCTAATAGAAACAGAACCAAATATGAAATGGTAGCGAGGTACCCTGAAGTATTTTGTAGCAAAGTAGGATGCCTTAAGGGGATGGTCCATAAAATTGTGATAAAAGAAGGAAGCAACCCAGTTGCGTCAAAACTTAGACCGTTACCGTTGTCAATGCGGAAGGCTGTGCGTGATGAGATGATAAAATTAGAGAAAGAAGGCATTATTGAGCCAGCCAAGGCAGTAGAATGGATATCTCCCGTGGTGGTGAATAAAACCAGTGGAGACTTGAGAGTATGCATCGACTTAAGAGAACTTAATCGGTGCGTGGTGGCCGATCGCCATCCACTACCAAATATGGGAGAATTGTTAAGTAGAATTGGAAGTGCCAAGTATTTTGCCAAACTTGATATGGCAAGCGCTTATCATCAGATAAGTTTAGATGCTGAGTCGCGCAAATTGACTGCTTTCATTACTTATGAGGGAATATATCAATTTAAGCGCATGCCTTTTGGATTGGTATCAGCATCCTCTGTATTCCAAAAAGTTATAGACAAATTGTTGAAGGATGTCAGTGGAGTGTGGTGTTTTCAGGACGATGTCCTGATATGTGGGAAAGATGAAGAAGAATTGAAGGGAAGACTCGATATTGTTCTAAAGGTTTTTAAGGGAAGAGGAATAACTTTACGTGGTGATAAATGTGTATTTATGACTCAAGTGGTTGATTATATGGGTCATGAAATATCTGAGCAAGGACTCAAACCGAAAAGGAATTTGGTAGAGTCTATTTTGAAGACACAATCACCAAAGAATAAGGCAGAATTGAGGTCATTTTTAGGTACCATTGAATTCTAGCATCGGTTTGTTGAAAACTATGCGGATTGCATAAGTAGTTTAAGGGCATTGCTGAGGAAAGGTGTTGAATTTGAGTGGAGTGATGAATGTGAAAGGGAATTTGAAGAGATGAAAAGAAAAATTGATATGGCTAAACCTTTATCGATGTTTGACACGAGAAAAAAAAACATTCTGTCTGTGGATGCCAGCGACACGGGCATAGGAGTTGTAATGTTGCAGCCAGATGTTGATGGCACAGAAATGGTTGTAATGCATGCATAACGCATGTTGAGAGGTGCGGAATTAAATTATTCTGTTTTGGAAAAAGAAGCTTTGGCGTGCCATTGGGCATAGAGAAAATGAAGAATTTTGTATGGGGTCAGGATTTTACTTTAAGAACGATCACAAACCCCTTAAGTCAATTTTTGAGAGTAAAGGTCTCGACAAAGTTTCAAGGAGAGTGGCGGGTTGGGTAACCAGACTACAATGCCACAAATTTGCCATAGAAGTGGTTGCAGGTAAAGAGAATGTATTGGCTGATCACGCTTCAAGGGTGAAGTTGGAGGATACTGTAAGTGATAGAAGCAACAGTGTATGTGGCAAAAATGAAATGGGTTTTGCAACCGTGGAAGGTATTATACAGAAACAAGAGTGGATTCATGTTTTGAAGTCAAATGAAATGTGGAAACGGATCATGACATTTGTAGAGGGTGGATGGCCTGAGAAAAGACTCCTGTCTGGTGAGGAAAGGTCATTATGGGAGGTGAGCAATGAATTGTCAGTAAAAGGAGAGTTGTTGTATCGGTGGGACAAGTTGGTGGTTCCGGGATGTTTGAGAGGAAAACTAATAAAGTCTGCCCATCAAGGGCATATGGTGTATGTAAAACAAAAGAAGTGATAAAGACTGACTATTGGTGGCCAGGAATTGATCGTGAAATTGAGAGAGCGGTTGGTGCTTGCACTGATTGTATTAAATCTGGGAAAAATCTGATAGCAGTGTCCCAACCAATGGGAAAAACAAACACTCCCGAGGGAGTGTGGCAAGATTTATCCATGGATGTGTTAGGTCCAGTTGACATGGGTGCGGGTAGAGGAAGGTTCATTCTGGTCCTGGTTGATACTTTTTCAAGGTGGACAGAATTTAAGGTCTTGAGAGAAGTTACTTGTCGATGTATTATAGAATTCTTAGAAGATGTGTTTGAGAGGGAGGGTTTGCCCAGGAGCATTCTCACAGATAATGGTCCACAATTCATGGGGAAATTATTCTTAGAGTATCTAGATAAATGTGGAATTGGACACAAAAGGACTCCTTTATATTATCCTCAAGCAAATGGTATGGTTGAAAGAGTGAACCGATGTGTTATGGAAGCTATTCGAGGGGCGAATGCATGTGGTCTTGATAGTAGAGTAGCTGTGAGGGAGAGGTTATATGCGCTGCGGATGGCTCCACGAATTGAGACAGGAGTTAGTTCTTTTGAACTCATGAATGGGCGAAAACCAAACACTTGTGTAGCACCAGCCTGGTTGGGTAGGGCGAGAGCAACAGATGTGGTTGTGGATGTAGTAAAAAAAAAATGGATGCTTGCAAAAATAAATGGGTGGCAAAAGTCAATGAAAAACATCCAAGAAAAAGAACAGTTGTTGAGGCTGGTGATTGGGTGCGAATAAGAAGAGCAGTTGTTTCTAGGAAAGGAGAGCCTCTTTTCACTGAACCTGTTAGGGTTGCACGAGTTTACAAAAATTCTGAGGCTACAGAAAGTGGTCAGATCTGGAATATGTCCAGAGTGGCAAAGTTGAAGAAATAGAGTATTCATTATCTTTTGAATGGGTATACGTTTCAAAATAAAGAATTTTATTTCATAGGGGAGGGAGGTGTGTTGTATAAAGGTTTAAAGCATTTTATATTGCTTGCTTCTGTAACCACTGTTGCAGCCCATGTTTGTTTAGTATAGGCTATGCATGCTACTGTATTCATTCCAGAATGGATTGTCTTTCTCTATCCATTCTGGAATGATGTGCTATTCACTTTGTTATTGCTTGACATTTGACAGTTATACCCTGGATTATGCCTGGGTTGGGGGTCTTTTGGTATGCTACATGAAACAAGACAATAAAGCTGTCTTCAACATACCTGATCTCTTGGCTTTCTTCGCACTACCCAGAGCCGCACTGCCCTGGCCGCACTTCCTCAGGGCATTGCTGCCCCGTTTTCTCCTCCCTTCTCCTTTGCACTTCCTCTCCTCCCTCTCCCCTTGCACTTTTCGTTCTCGCACTTGCTCGATCTGAATGACACAAGGCCTAGTAAGATCATGGGCCTCATTACAAGTACTCCGGTCCGGAATTAACACTGCCGGTAAAACCATACCGGCACCGTTTCCATGTCCGCCCAATCATGACCCGCGGCCCCGGTAATAGCACCACCGTAAACCGCCACCGCGGAAATAGGGTTCCCGTTAAGTCCGTCTGCACGGAAACCCCTCCGTTACCGTCAACACGAAACACCGTGAGCATCACAACTAGCGCGGACACGGAAATACCAGCAAAAAAATTGCGTAAATACCGTGATCACGGTGGCGGAACCGCCGCCACCGCGAACATGGCGTTATACACTGCCTGCTGAACTGAATCAGGGCACAGGTGCACCAAATCAGCCCAGCTGGACCTAGCAGGCCACTGGGAGCCTACAAAAGGGCCACACCCAGCCCAACACAACACAGAACCATGCAGGCAGCAGGTCTAGTAGCACTGGGACTGGGCCTACTCAACCAACAGGCAGCAATGCACATGGTGGCAGTAATGGCGCAGAGGAGGAGGCGTAGGCGGAGGAGGCGCAGGCGGCAACCAGCCAACCCTGCAGCTATGGCAAACCCCATTGCCCAGCCAGCCCGACCCCGCCGCCAGCCAGCAATACCACGCATCAGGGCCTCACCCTGGAACCTCACCCCAGGACAGATCCACACACTATACCGGCTGGACCGCCATGTTTGAGGACAACATCAGCAGCCTAATTGACACCCCCACCGCCACCCCCCCCTCTTGAAGGTTGTCTCAGTACTGCATTTCCTTGGCACTGGCACCTATCAACACACGGTTGGTGAGCTGCATGGCATATCACAACCCTGTTTCTCCAAATTCCTGGTACAGGTACTGGATGCCCTGTTGCGCCATGTGTCGGAACACATAGCCCTACCCCGCACCCTCCCCGAGGTCATTGCTACCAAGTTGGCCTTCCATGCCATAGCAGGCATGCCAAATTGCATAGGCGCAGTTGACTGCACCCACGTCGAGCTGACAGTACCACATGCAATTGAGGCGGTGTTCCGCAATAGGAAACAGTATCACTCTTTGAATGTCCAGATGGTTTGTGATGCCATGCAACTGATTACACACTGCTGCGCACGTTTCCCAGGCTCATCACATGACTCAATGGTACTGCGGAATTCCACGTTGCCAAGGTACATGGAACGCTATGCCGGACAAAGCACATGGCTATTGGGTGAGTACAGCTGATGATGCTACAACCCTGTCGGAGTGGTGTGTGTGTGTCCACGCCAATGAGCATTGTGAGTGTGCCGCTGTGACCGCACATGCATCACCCCCCTTCCATCTACCAAATACACAGCGGATGCCAAACATCATGAAGGAAGACATGACAGGGCACCACAATGTGCCCGTGCACACGCTGGCACAGCCAATCCCGTCACTGTCCCATGAACCCTGTGCCACTGCAGACACCCACCCTCAATTGAAACACTGCCTCAAAAAGCACGAGAGGCGTGTAAATGAGACGACGTGTATATAATACTTCCGTACAGTGGAGTCACTCTGCCATGTGTGGACAGCACTGCACCGTGACATGCACACAATCAAATGTCACCCACAGGGCACAGTCATGCAAGTTAATGTGTAGGCCCATATGCAGTCAGCGACATACATCGTGATGCCCAAAACATACCTCCATACACTGCATGGTACATATGCATGAATGAATGATGATACAAGAATGCACAGCAGCAGATGAGGACATGATGCCACAAACACTGACATGCTCCCCCATCTACATCCCATGTAGGTGATGCGGGATATGCACTCACGCCATGGATGATGACACCTGTACGGAGACCAAGGAACAGGCATGAAGAGGCATACAATAGGGCACATATCCGCACACGTGGAATGATTGAGAGGACATTTGGACTGCTGAAGGCCCGTTTCCGCTGTCTGAGCAGATCTGGCGGATCACTGCTGTACAGCCCAGTGAAGACGGGTAAAATCACGCTCGTATGTGCCATGCTGCACAATATATGCCTGCGCAGGAACATCCCAATGCCACCAGACGCAGATGAGGAAGATGGGGATGGGGATGGAGATGGGGATGGAGATGGGGATGGGGATGGAGATGGGGATGGGATGGCACCGTCTCCCCAGGGAGGTCCACATGATGGCCAGAGAGCACGGGATGCCCTGATTCGCATTTACTTTTGAGTCACAGCACATTCACAGAAATGCACGAACATGGTGACGACAATAAATTAATAGTTGCACTGCAAAATAAATGATCAATGTCCACACATGTATGTCTTGATTTGAAATGGTGATCTATTGATGTAATAACAACAGGGAAGGAGGTGCATTGGTTAGGGAAGCTGTACACCCGGGGCCACCCACCACCCAAACGTGCCCACCCCCACCCAGAGCCCATTGTTCAAACCTCCAAAACTACCTACCCCACCACCCAAATGTGCCCACCCCTCTCACACCCTTGTAGTCCACATGTGTCCTGCACTGCCCCACACACATGCCATTACTTCCGTGTGCGCTTCTGTGCCTGTGCAACCTTGCCCGAGGGACCCGTTAGCCTACTCGAGCGCCTCCTTGGACTGGCAGTAGTGGAGCTGGATGGGGTGGTTGTGTTTGATTGGCCAGAATCTGGGATTGAGGGCATCCGTGCCAGATTTGCCTGTTGGCCAACCAACATGGCCTCTACAAGCCTGGAGGTGTGGTCGTTGCCCTCCCGCACATGGCGTGCAAGGGTTACTATAGTGCTCGCAAAGCGTCCGATGGACCTCGACAGGCGACGCAGTGAGGCGCTGTAGCTCTCCCTCTGCAGCCTGGATTCCTCTAGCTGCCTCTCCACCAGCTGGGTGAGGGTAGCCTGCTGGTCCCCCATCCGCTGCATGCGGGCATTCAGTTCGGCCATGGATGGGGTGGGCGACCTCATGGGACTCCCCAGTTAAGTGGGGCTGAACCCCAGCTCATGGAAGGAGCCCAGGTCTTCCAATGTGGGCATCTCCCCCTGTGGCCCCGTTTCCGAGAGCTCTTGCGGGGCACTGTTATCACTACAGGCCGCCCCCTCTGCAGTGCTGCTGCCTTCGGTGTTGTGTTGGGTGGCCATGATAGGTTCCCGTGGCACCTGTCTAGACTCAGCCAGTGTGGAGACGGTGGGGATGTTGGTGGTGGTGGTGGGCCGCACATCTGTAGTGGCTGGTAATGTGGCCAGAGGTGCAGAAATGCCGGCAGCATCCTCCTGAATGGTGGCGGTGGCTTGTGTACTTGCCGGTGCAGATTGGCTGGCCTGTTGTGCAGTATCACTGTCACTTGAAACGGCTGTGGGGACACAAAGGGCATGCAATTAGTGTTGTTGTGGTGGCAGATGGGTGCATCACATGCGTCATTAAGATTGTACATTGAATAGTGTTAGTCACATGCATCTGATCGCTGGTGTATGCATTCTGTGATATTGGTTGCCATACGGATCATAATGGGTCCTTTGGCCCACACATGCACTGCCTGGGGGGGGGGGTTGTTAATGGGTCCTTTGGCCCAGTACTCACAACTGCATATTTACATGTGGCATTCATGTTTGGGCACTTACCGGCATCTGAGGTGGGCTCACTCCTGCCTCAGCCTGCCCGATCCCATGGATTCCCTCTAGGTGGAGGACGCTGCTGCAACGCTCCTCCCATGCTTGCAGCCTCAGTGGGGAAGGGGGTCCTCCGCCTGTCCCACTGCTGCGTGGGCAGTGCGTGGAAATGAGGTTGCGTACCCTCAGCCTCAGGTCGTCCCACCGCTTGTGGCAGTCCTTCACGCTCCTCACTGCCATGCCCACAGCGGTGCACTTGCGTGCAGCTTCGGCCCACACCTCCTTCCTCCGCTGCTGTGTGGCACGCCGTTGGTCGGCGCTGAACAGCATCTCCGCAATTGGCCACAATGTGCTCCACCAAGACGGTTAGCTCCGCCTCGCTGAAGCGCTATTTGCGCTGCCTCTGAGCAGGAATCCTGGCAGACATGCTGGTGGTCCCTTTTGGCTTCTCAGAGTTAGGATTGTGCTTGTGCTGGCTCTGGATGGCAATGGATTGTGCTTTTATATGATGGCCGCCTCTCTGTTTCCTGTTTTGGCGATCATGGTATTTCCGGTTCAGTGTCCGTGGCGGCGGAGGCGGAAACGGGTTTTGCGCCACTTGTGGCTGCGTTATTTCCATTTCCGTGGGGTTTTCCGTGACGGCGGTAACAACGTTTCCGAGGCCATGTGGTGCGCGCGACCGACAGCGTGTAATCGGATGGTTTTTCCGCAACCTTGCGGACACGGAAACGTTTTTACCGCCGTCACGGATTTTGTACGGTCCCAGACTGGCAGGTTGTAATGAGACCCGATGTGTCTTGTCCTCCCTTTGTCTTCCCTCCCTTGCCCTGTCGTGATTAGAAACACTTGTGTACAGGCGCGTTATAAATGCCTTATCATATCATACCCTGTAACTGTCACAGTGCACTGCTTTAGAGGCACAGAATGCAATTTTCTGCCTGCCTCCAAACAATTCTGTGATGTTATTCTCCCCATTGTGACAAGAACCTGTGTCAAATCTTCATGGCCTGCAAAGTGGCAACTGGAATTCCATCCTCTCTAATACTAAAATGACAGACTCACAACCACTGCATACAATTTCCTCCTGCCTACTAAGCGTGAGAAGCATTTTTTCTTTAAATAGTATTTGCTCTGGTCATTAAAGACAATACATTATTTTAGAGCTACTGAAAGCAATCTTCTACCTCCAAAAACCTATTAGACCTTTTCTATGCAACCAACAAGTACTTTCTCTTGTCACAAAAATATGTGGAATGCTGTTACTGACACTGAATGCACTTTCTTCCCTAGAAAGAATTGTAGATTATTTTATTTAACTATGCAACCAGCAAGCATTTTCTCAGGCCAAAAAAGAGGACACACTTATGCAAAGTCCTACCATAGAAGAACTATAAGACCTTTTCTGTGCAAACATCAATACTTTTGTCTCACCACTAAAAGCTGCTGCACTGGTTTGGAGTCACTGAACATAATTCCTACTCTGTCTTCAATGATGTGATGTTCTTCTCCTGAAGGTGACAAGAAATGTCCCTTGCATTTATGTCATGCTAATTGGTCACTGTGATTCTCTCCTCAGTTCTAAAACGGAGTGACCATTTCCAGCATCTGAATATAATCCCCCCTACCTAGCAAGATTTATAAGATATTTTCTTTTCAACTTTATTTTTTGGGGCCCCAGAAAAAACACTCTCAGTCGTAGTCACTGATGTAATTTCCTGGCTCTAAATAATGTTAGGGCTTTTCTATGCAAGCAACACGTATTTCATATGCCCACGAAAAATGACACACTCAGTTAAACTACAGTATGTACTCTGATACCTCCGGAGAAGTATAAGACTTTGTCTACCCAAGAAACATGTATTTTGTTTGGCTACAAAAAAGTTAAACACTCAGTTGTAGCCACTAAAATGCCGACTCCTAATGCCAAAGAATCTAGATTTAGGGCACAATTCATGGAACTTTGCACTGCCAACTAATACGCTGATTTACACAGCAGGGCAAAGTGCATTTTTGCAGTGCAAAGTCATTTCACAATGGCTACTTCGAGGTGTGTTTTGCGCATGTCCCTGGTTCAGCGTCCAATTTGTATTTCTCAGAAGTATCTCAAGGGCGAATATAACCATCTGTCTGAGATTTTGATAGTTTTACTCTATAAACAGGGGAAAAGTACCGGGCCTTCAGATGCTGTACTGTTATTTATTTATTTTATTTTATTGTGCATTGAAGCACCCACAGGGCAACGGGGAGGGAACATGGGAATGAAAGGCAAATATAATAATGAAAGAGAGGTGGTCCTACTAGGCCTTGTGAGCATTCAGCACATGCAAGTGCAGAGAGAGAGAATGGAGGAGGAGTGTGGGGGGTAAGTGCTAGGAGTACCACATAGGGAAGTACTAGGGAGTACGTTGCAAGCAGCTGTTAAGTGACTGTTGGAGATCACTTGGTAAGAGTGGTCAACTGCTAATAAATACTTGCAGGCCTTTGACTGCAGGCCAGTGGGCCACTAGGCAAGTGGACAGAGGCTGAAGGTGATTGGGGGTGGGAGGCCAGGACCCAGGTGGACACATAAGGGCCCTGGTCACCAATCTCAGCTTTTTTAACTTCAGATGAAGGAAAAGGGGGTAGAACCCATAGATGTTGGCCAGAGTGGGGGGAAGAAAGAGGGAGCAGGAGTCCCAATGGGAAGGATCTCAGTCTTGCTGGCATTGAGGCAGAGATCATTGGAGGCACACCAGCGCTGGATGGCAGATAAGCAGTCAGGAATGATGGAGGAAGTAAGGAGAGGATCACAGTGAAGTTTGAAGAAGAGTTGTGTGTCATCTGCATAACACTGGAAGTAAGCGGAGAAGGTGGAAACCGGACAGATATGTGGTGGGACCAGACACACATGCAAATGGCTATATTTCTCCTCTGGTAAGGTACAGTGGGCTAAAAAGTGATTATAGTCTCTCCCAAGTGGGTACCTTCTTATAGACCAGGTTATCTAAGCTGTTTCAGTTCTCAGTAGTGTAGCTATCACACTTGAGACTCATTTTGGAAGACTTGGTGCTTCGCTCCAAGTTGTTTAGGGTTATCTGGGCGTGGACCAATTTCTCTTTGTGTCTAGAGCAGTGGTATTCAAAATTGTTAATGCTAAGCCCTTCTTGAATAAAAAATATTGCTGCCAAGACCACCCTTGAGTAAAAATAATGCTGCTGGCCCCCCCTTTCTCCCCCCCGATGCCATATCTGCTATATTTTCTATTGTAAGAAGTCACCGTAATCCCTTTATGAAGAGCCTCATGTCAACACTGGACAACCTTCGGGCCCCCCTAGGGGGCCAGAGCCACAGGTTGAAGACCACTGGTCTAGAGATACTCAGCTTTACCTCGCTGACACTCAAAAAGGCTGTTGGTACTCTTGTTTGATGAATACTTCCCTTGCATTTCAGTGTTGGACTGTCCTTGTGGGCAGGATCAGACTTATATGCAAATTAATATTTCTCCTCTGGTAAGGCACAGTGGGCTAAAACATGGATTCTAGATTCTTCTGACAGGGTACTTTCCGACAAAGGTGGCTATTTAAGCCGGGTTTTTCTCAGTAAAGGGTCTTTCACATTTTTGGCTAAAAGATCATACATATCAGAAAATCTAGTGTGTAGGGAATCACATGACTATGATAGAGAGCCAACCACACTTTGAGGAGGTAATAATGCATTGATTTCTTACCTGTAATTTCAATCAATCTTAATCCTAATCTTCTTCGTCCCAGTCCTAAGAAGTTGGGGTGAACTGCATCCAGAGATAGGCTACTTGAAAATTACAAAGAAAATGTGAAAATGCACCTTTCGTATTACAGGTAGTACCAGCACCACGTCATCGCCTATCGCCTATCGCCTAGGACACCAGCGTTGGTTCGTAGGACTAGTAAAATGATGTGCTGGACTCAGTGGAACAGAGATTACCGGTAATAACTTGAGGCTTTACAGTTTCTTCCCACTTCCTCATCACAGCCTTGTAAAATAAGGATTTAAACTGTAGCGTAAGACAGAAATTCAGAAAGGCACGCTGAAGCAAATATCCACCAACGACAGTTAACACCTTAAGTCAAGCAGAGTCAGTGTCAGGCGTGATTCAGAGCAGCAGCCCCACATGAGGCAGAAGTGCCTAAGAGAGGCAATATGTGGTAGGAGGTAAAGGTTCCAGGTGATGCAAAAGTCACCACACAACAGGTGTCGGACATCGAAGCACTCCTGACAGCGAGTAAGAGCAGTGTTTTAAAAGATGATAATTTCTTCCAAGAGTTGGAAAGCAGCACATTCCAAACCCCTGAGGATCAAGGGAGAGCCCAGGTAGGTCAGGGGGCATTTTGGATGACTCTGTAGAAATAAAAACCCTTAACAAGACACAAAACATGTTTTTCCACGTTCCATGTGCAACCAAAGTGTTGTTAAACACCAAGATGGCAGCCAATTGGCATCATAATATTGAAAAACATAAACCTAGCTAAACACAGTCCAAAGAGAATCCAGGATACGAAACGAGTTGCAAGAGAGAAAGCCAGCTCCCCCCAGCACAGCTCCCCAAAACCAAAATAAAAAAATAAGAATTACAAACTTCTGCACTACGCCTTGTGAGTGGAAGGCTCGTCTGATTACTAGATTGTCTCCGCCGTGACCCCTTGTCAACTCTAGTTAGAAAGCCCACTATGTTCAGTTTCCAGATGATTAAAATGCAGACGCGACTGGTTTGGGAGGGTCGGCAATCACAACAGGTATGGAGAACTGGAAGAGTTCACTTATGGGAGCCAATGACGTTTGGTGGAGGAGGGGAAATCACTATTACCTCTTACAAAGTGAAGTAATTAGAACAATTGATGCCTACCCTCTCTTTATGCACAGGAGTGCCCATGGCAGGCAGTGAAAGGCATGGAACGTACACAGGAGAAGGGATGCCCACAGAAGGGGAAAAACACCTGATACCAAGGCTGAGGGATCTCGAGTTTTGGAGCAGTACTGGTTCAGGAGGTAATTCTCCTGGTCAAAAACAGGTCTAAAAAATGAAGCAAATCAAGGCAACAATGGCAAGGTCAAGTGTGTATTGCAATGATGAGGGAAGAAAATCAACAAAGATTGTCAGGACATTTTTCACCAGGGGATGCAAGTCATCTGACCCACTTACCCAACTTTGCCACAGGGAGAAAGTGGTGAGTTATTACTTACCAGGATCAAGATTTCATACACCTCTGTAGGCTTGCATTGTTTTGTTGAGCAAATGTTCTGTCTGTACTAGGACAGCTCTCCCTTTCAGAATGGTAGGGGAGCTGAAGACTGCCATCTGATGCTAATGGTTTTCTCCAGTTCAACAACCTGTGGCACAGTTTCCGATGCAATACGCCATAGGCAGACCTTTGCTCTAGAACGGTGCCCCACCTTTAGGTAATGGCATTGCTGGGGTGATAGAGGTCCCAAAGGTAGAGAGAAGTTTGAATTGTGCCCACCGTATTGTGGACTGGGGTGACAGCGATGTAAGCAGAATGGTTGAGGGAAATGAAAGGCAATATGCATAATACTTGGCCTAACGAAGGGTCTTACGATATGGGTATGCAGGAGATTCTGCATACTTTCTTAGAAAGTAAGTATAAAGGTTCAAAACTGGAGAATAGATGGAGCATTTTGGAGTTATGGAGGTTGTGTGAGAAGGGCGGGAAGACCCATTAAACTATGACCATTGAGGAGGGTACTGTCATGACTGTGCCACTGAAGCATCAATTAGCACCCATTGCAGACTATATGGTACTCAATAATCACCATAAACCTTCCTGGACAATACTGATTCATATTTTTGTCTTTACTTTCCGTTTACAAGACTTTGGAACTTCCTTATTTAATTTCACAAACTACACGCCCCATAATGCACCTTGTTCCCATTCCCAGGCTATTCCAATACAGCAGTCTTGGAACGCCAATCCCCATCAACCTTAGAGATGGGTGCTGCTTTCACTTTCCCAGGACCAGAAAGGGAGGAGGCCAATTACCTTCAGGTGTGCTGATCCATGTGCTGCTAATTAGCAGGCTTTGGCACAGGGAGGGTCAGTATTTAAGCATCTGCCTGCAGGAGCACAAGTCTCTTGCATTGAGCTTGCTCCAGCTCTTTGTTGCTTTGATCCTTGGATTTCTGCCATGTCCTGTTGTTTCCAGAACCTGCTCCTGTTCCAGAGCCGTGTGCTCCCTGCCTTGCAGCCCTGCCAATCTGCCTTCACTCCCCTGCCATTTGCCCTGCACCTCTGTACTGCCTACACTGCAGCCCTGCTCCCCTGCTTGCAGTCCTCTGTTCCCTGTCTAAAGCCCCTTGCTCTCTAACACTAACTACCTTGTTCCCCTGCCTGCAGTTCCTTGTTCTGTGCCTATTGCCCGTGCTACCTGGCATTCCAGCCTGAAAATGCGGGAGCAAGTGCTGCTCACACTTATGTGAGCACTGGAGCCTGCATAGAGGAGTCGTACCGCCCTAAGGAAATATTTTGGGATCCCAAACAGAGTCAGCACTTCGAACAGGTAGCTCCACTCCATCGAGTCAAAAGCTTTTTACATATCTAGGAGAGCTGCCACTGCCTATGCGTTGCGGTCTATCTGGGCCAGAATATTGAACAACCGCCGAAGATTCAGGGACATTGACCTCCCCTGGATGAACCCAGATTGTTTCATGTGGACAACCTGAGAGACATACAGAAGCAACCGATCTGCCACTACCTTGGCAAAAATGTTTGTGTCAAGGTTCAACAGGGATATCGGGCGATAGGATGAGCATTCAAGGGGATCCTTGCCCGGTTTAGGGATTAGGGTGATCACCGCCTCGCACATTGAGGGAGGGAGCTGTCCCATTGTCAGCCCTTCTTCCCACACTGCCAGCATATGTTGGGCTACTATGGGGCCCCACTCCTTGTAAGACTCGACAGTTAGGCCATCTGTGCCTTAGAGGAGGGCAGAGCTCGAATTGCATTTACAATCTCATCTACCGTAATAGGGGTCGCCAAGGCCTCTGCCGCCTCATTAGTAATTTTTGGGAGAGTGGCCTCTCTCACGTAGTTCTGCAGTTCTGCTTCCGGCAGGGTCCCCCTGGTGGTGTACAGGGACTTGTAGTATTGCCTAAAAACGTCCGCTATCGCACTTGGCTGTACTGCTACCTCCCCCTCTGGTGTTTTTATCACGCTAATTTCCCTTTATCCCCTTTCATGTCTCATTATGGCAGCCAGGTGTCTGCCGGGCCTGCCCTCCTCTCCATATCTGGGGGCCATTGCTGGCTGAGCTAGGTATTTGACCTCTCTTTTGGTTAGGGCACCGAAGTGGTCCAGCCCCTCTCTTAACTTAGCTTGCGGGCCCGGTGCGTCTCCCCTCTCCGCCTCCTCCTCTCACCTTTTAATATCAAGCTCGGTGTCATTTAGTTTCCTCCGTATCTGTTTTAACACCCCCAGTTCTAGGGATAGGCAGCCTCCACGGACGACTGCCTTAAACGAATCCCATATCATGCCCATCCTGGAAACAGTGCTGAGGTTTTCAGTAAAGTAATTTTGGATCAAGCTATGAATTTCACTCCTGAACACCACGTCCCCCAGCGCCGCCGACTTAAACCTCCATTGGGGGCGAGGATGTGCCATGTCCAGGCGCAGTGACCACAGCACTGGGGAGTGGTCAGAGAGTGTTCTGGGGAGCAGCACACAGTCCTCTGTGCAGTGCACAAGATTTGGGCGGGTGAGGATGTAATCCAACCGGGGCGAGGTGTTGTGTACAGTTGAATGGTGTGAATACCCCTCCCCCTGTCACCTCAGGAGTCTCCAAACGTCCCTCAGCTCCAACTCGCTCATACCACTAAGTACCGCTTCCACAGCCCTGGCGCACTGCCTCCCATGTCCCGCGGTTCTGTCCCTGTTTAGGTCTAACACCACGTTGAGGTTCCCTGCCCACACAATGTCTGTATGAATATACCTCTGGGACAATCTCACTAGGTTAAGAAAAAACTTGGGGTGGTCAATGTTTGGTCCATATATATTGTTAGGAAAGATTTCATAATTGTATGAAATTTTCCCTCCATGTGTACACCCCCAAACATTTTGCTGCTGTTTAGACACCATTGACTGACTTTGCCAGAGAAGCACAGCTGGCTTTCACTCACTTTTATGGGGAAACTGACATGCCCTTAAAACAGTCAATAGTGGGAGACTTTGTTTCCCTTAGTCCTTTTCCCATGTTGCAACTTTTGTGCAACATGTAACAAGTGTGCAATGTATCTTACCATACAGCACGCTTGGGTCTATAGTAATTTCCTAAAGGCCCTAGATACTCTTGGTGGACTTTTTATGAACTGTGCAGATGTGTCATGGATAGGACTGGTGGCAGCTATCTTTTCGCATTATTTTTAAACCTTTCCTGCCATGTTTACCGCGTTATCCGCGTTTGGCACAGATAGGTGGCCTGGCCCCAAAATGGCCATGCCACAAGGTTCTTTGTCCTTTCCTTTTGCCATCTTGCCCCTTCACCTTCCCCAGGTGGAGTCGACCCGGGTCAGTGCTTACTTGGTCATGCACTTTCCCGCGAAACCCAATGCTTTCGCTGGCTTCTGCATGCCTTGTGTGTGTGCCTCAAAATGTGGGCTGGAATGTCTGAGTGCAATACACATACTGGGTGCCAGAGAGTCTGGAGTGCCATGAATGACTGGGACCACTGTGGTCCGTGATTGGTCCAGGTATGGAGTGTGTGTTTGTGAGCAGATCTCCCATTGGGTCCTCTCTGTTTTGGTGCGAAGGGAACTTTGGATAAGAGGAAGCCAAAAACACCCCTACCATATCGATCTCCTGAGTTCTCACTGAACAAAGGATAGGATTCAAGTATCCTGCAACTACGAAGCTGAGTCGAAGAACCGCTGGTGACCTGCTGGAAGGTTTGGCACCCTAAGCCCGCTGTCGTCCCGTGGGTCCCCTCTGCATCTGGTCGTCCTAGAAGGTATGCGAAGACGCTTTGACTATTGCAATAGTGAGCCTAACTATTCTCGGCACCCCCACCAAAACCTGCAAGTAAGCTTTCTCAGAAGTGTCCCTGGGCTAACCAGTGGGCTGACCAGTTTAGGCAGGACCTTTGCTCTGTCTCCACCATTGTTTCGAGGAGGCCCTCAAAACTTGGTATACTGCAAGCTCTATGTCCCCAGCACACTCACACCGAATTTCATACACTTGGCATTCCCAGGTCTGAAATGAGACTAGTGTGCCAGGACCGGAGTAAACGCGGTTACGATATTGCCCTACTGCGGTAACGTCTTTTGCAAGTATGCTGCATTTCTGACCCTCTTGCCCCTGAAGGCTGCTGCAGTGAAACTGGGTCGATTCATCCACCCAGAGCAGAGAAATTGCTACTGTCCCATTTGGGAATCATCGCTGTATCTCAGGAACTGGAAGCTGCAGAGACGTCATTTTTGCCGCATTCAAACCTGCAACCCGAGTGGACTGAACGGGGGCGAAGTTTGGGTCCAAGTGTGCCTGGGACCGGTGAGTACTTACAACACTAACTGGTGGCCCCTGATGCCAAGGGCCCCTTTTACGCATGAGTGACCCCTGGGGGCCCCCTCCTTTCCACTGCTAGTGCAAACTAACAACTGCATCCCGCACTCTGGAACTGCCTCTGCCTTCAAGTGGAGGTCCTCCCTGAATAGTGGGAACTTGTTCTTCATTGCCTCATCCACCTTCCTAAGCTACTAGAGATCCCTGAAGAGACCCTATTCTGCCCATTGGAACAACCGCGTGCACTTGCATTGCATGTACTATTGAGCACAAGGCTCCTTTCTTCTTAGGGCTTGGACTGCCTCTTAGTTAGGTGTGTTGGATGGGAATGGGGAAGGTCCGGGCCCGGGTTCCCAGAGGGAGGAATTACCGGGCCCTCCAAACTCGGAATGGCCCGGTAATTCACCATTCTGGGAACCCGGACCCGATTTTGGTGGCAGCCATGCCGCCAATAGCGGCATGGCTACCGCCAAAGCCGTGATGAGGCCCCTAGTCTTGACCACCTGCCATAGCTACCCTGATTGGTCTGGCTTGTCCAGAGATTACCCTGTTTCAAGAAACTAGGCTGGCCTTCTGAACCTCTGCCCTCCAGGTCAGAGTTCAGAAATCCATCTCAACATATATTGACAAGTGTGAGCAATATGGACTCCCAGCATTCGGTGTCTAGGACATACTTTCCCTGTGGATCTATATGTGTCTCACTTGTTCGGAACCCCAGTGATTTGTGCACAAGCGTCATTACCCCAACAGAGTAGGCAGAGTATGAGGTGTAATATTTGTAACTTCCCCAGCTCTTGGCGACTCCCAGCATCCCCCCTGACCATAAGGTGAGTCTCTTGTAGCACAGCAATCTTAGCCCCATGACACCGCCTCCCAAGTGACCTTGCCCGCTCCGGACCTCGAGGGGAGAACCTGAGTAATTAAACAAATCGTAGGTAAGCAACTGGACTTACGACTTACTCATTACATCATTAGCACTATATTACCAAGACCCATCGGGAGTGCCCCATTGTCCGTGTCTACCTTGTTAACACCATTTCACAGTAGGAATCAAAAGTACTCTGGGCTGAGCCCACCTCGTCAGGTCTCTCCACATTTGGGACTGTAGGTCTTACTTGGTCATTTCGGCAAAGATTCGAGAAAATCGTGTACCGATCTTGGGTCCGTGAAGAAATGATTCTGTTCAATGTGTTGAACCCGTAATTTGGAAGGGTATTGCATCGAGTAACATATCTCACATTCCCGCAGTGCTATTTTCCCCAAGAGGAAGGCCAGCCTGGCTTTCTGGACTGCAGGAGTAAAATCCAGGTAGAAGGATACCTTTGTGTTTACATAGGTGAGCTCTCCAAGTTCTCTTGCTCTGCCGAATATGGCAACCCGGTCCCGATAATTCAAAACTCGTGCTATGATTGGGAGGGTTCTGGCCAGATCTGGGGGTGACCTGTGACACCCTGTGTGCCCTCTCCACCAGGAAATTGAAGGACAGAGATGGGTTCTGCTGCACTTCCATAATGAGCTTCTCCATGAAGACCTCCATGATTTGCTGCAAAGCAGGTTCCGGTAACCCCACCACTCTGATGTTATTTCTTCTGGACCTCGCCTCCAGGTCCTCATTCTTATCTTTAATGCACTTCACCTCTCTCTGCAGTTCTGTAATAGCTTGCATCGTTTCATTGCTAGTGTCTTCGAGTGCACTGTCTCGGAATTCATCCTCTCAGGTCCTGCCACTCTCTTTGTCCATGCGCTCCTGCATTCTGTCAACTTTATATGCCATGTGTTGATGGCGGCAAAGCCGGAGCGCATTTCTGCTAGCACCAGACTCAGCTCCAATGGAGGATCATTCGTTCCTGGGCCAGAGGCTGCCTGGGGCTCAGTGGACGACATCGTAGGGGCCTCCTGAGGGGTTGTCAACTGGGAGTTGCCCTTGGTCAATCCCTCTTTCTGGATGAACGGTAAGCGGGATTGCCGCTTGTTGTTGCCTTTCGTCATCAATCTTTTCGTGGCATCCGCTTCACCGCACCCCCAGTGCAGAGCCTGCTCTGCAAGGGGAGATTCCCCACTGGTTGCTGCACCAATGTGGTCAGTTTCATGATATGTGGCCCTTCCTTTCCAGCTGGTCAACTGGCAAATGTACCGTTGTTGGGGTGTTAGGGAATGGCCTTGTTGTGCCTGTGTTTTCTCCTCTCTGGTGGCATCGTTGGGTGGGGAGCACCCCCTGTGCTGAGGCACACCCAGTGTTGTCTTTCGCTAGGCTCTATCAGAGCAGTTCGGGGTGATGTTTGCAAGATCTCCTATGTACTGCGCTGAGTGTGCTCAGGCGTGGGCCTTTCTCTCTCCGTCTTTACTTGCCCATCTGGAATCCTTCTCCAGTCCTCCAGGGGATACGCTGTTCTGTTATTCAGAGGTCACTGCCTCTGTTTCTGGTTGGCGATGGGGCTGCTCTCCCCTCAGTCATCTCGCGGGGATCTGATGTCTTGTGTACCAAAGGGGTTTATTCTATGACCGTGATGGCCTCGGCCCCAATTCACTTCCCTGTTCACCAGTCGTTCCTCTCTGACTCCACGGCAGGTTGGCTAGGTTGTTGGGGTGACTTTGGGCTATGGTTGCTAATTGTTTCTGGGGATGCCCCGGGTGTACTGCAGGGGTTAAGGATTTCCTCTGTTGTTCCTACGCCCTTCCTTAAAGGGCACCCCCTCCTTCCCCTTGACTCTCATTCCATCTGTGCATACCCTCTCCTGATGTAGGCTTATGTTCGTGCAGCCTACCTTTTGATTTCCACAGTTTTCTCTATGGGGTCTCCGGCAGTACAGGGGTTCTGGGGCTGTCCTCTCCCGCGGCCCTCCTAAATCAGAAGGCTATTCTGCGTAGCGGGTCAGAGAGCCTGGGGTAATGGCCTTTATGTACTGATGCAAGCGCTGACTCCTATGGTGGTCAAATGGGCCCTTTTTTTCATTAAGCTTGCATGTATCAATGGCAATCACCTCCCGGAGTGTCAATGTGGGGAGGTCTGGGTTACTGGTGGTGCTTGGGTAGCACCCCCCACTCCTGCTCCATCAACGCTGAGTGCCCGCCTTTCTCAGTCCCTGGGGGGAAACCAATATTATGCACTGAGAGCAAGCATTCGTTCGAGGACAGTGGGGGGGAACTCACATGTGTTCCGGAGCAGCTGTGCCATGACTCATCGGAGCGGCGTGGGCAGAACCGGCCTCCGGCCGCAACTGGGCTCACTGGCTTCTGCTGCAGACGCTGTCAGCTGGGACCTGAATCCACGCTATGCCCCACCACAGCCCCGCTCACACCCTCCGGGGCGCCCAGCTACGCCTCTGCTCCAAGGTTATCAGGCCTTCTTGATCTCTCCCCCTTGCGGGAGCCGAATGCTGTGTGCCACCCGATCTCCTCACACGGTAGTAAGCCAGATTCTCAGGCTGCGCCTCACTGTCAGGGCCAGCTCTGGCCATGAGATGTGGCAGCCAGCGGGTCCTGCGCCAGGCACAGGCACTCGTGTGCCGAAAGCACTGAGCCGCGTGCCCGGGTCTCCCACGTTGGTGGCATCTGCTTCTCTCTCTGGTACTTCCCAAGGATCCCGGCCGGCCAAACTCGGGCTGATGTCTGCCAAGGTGTTCTGGTGGATTTTGCCGGCTTTTGGTCTCGCAAGGTCCCTATGGGCCTCACTATTGCCTCCCTTGAACGGATGTCCTGCAGTAGCTTCACCAAGATGCAGCCATCTTTGATACCGGCTCTCTAGCACCCCCAACTAGCATGGTTACAGCAGACTAGGAGTGAAGGACAGGAAGAAGGGAACAGCCAAGTGAAGAAGGTTTAGGAAGGGAGATGGAGACATGGTCCGATCCTTGTTAGGTTAGACAAATAAATTATAAAGGGAGTAAATGTGGATCTGGATTAAGGACGTGCCAACTCGGGTACGGAATTAGAACAAGGATAAAGAGAGGCGGCATACTGCGGCAGAGCTAAATATGCTTCTGTCCCCGTAGAAAGATTAGGGGATGTGGTAACAGGAACAGAGGATGAAGAGAATGAATGGGGAACATATGGTGAGCAGGGAGGTCAAGAGGCAATGATTGCGCATCCCACTCTAGTAGTAACCAGGAAAAGCACACCATGGGACGTGTGGACACACCATGGAGCTCAAATGACTGTATGGTAGGGAGAGGCCAAGGACAGATAGGGAAAGCCCCAGGAAAGGTAGAGGCAACACAATTCCCACAACTCCATAAGGATCAGGGAAAGGCGTATTATGTCCTGTGGTCACACATGGACCGGAAATAATATAATGAAGATGCTTCCTTCACTCACTGCAGGGGTGGGGAAGTAGATCGACGCTTTGGAAAATCAAACTGCCGGTATCATGTTAGCGAATGGGGACATGAAAAGCCTTTTCACTGCTTTGATGGGGGGACCAGGCAGATGAGGTCTTGACAAAAGCGAGATGTCCAGGGGTTCAATTGAACATGAACAGCCATGATGGAGTGGCCTTTAATAATTATAGGGCACAAGCTTGGGGGGGCGTTGAGGATGATGTATCCCGATACACCGGACATTAACTATATTTTGGTGAAAACAATTAAACTATGTGAGGATCCTGCTGCCCACATCCAATTAATTCAAGAAATGTGGAGGGTAGAGACAGGATAGGCTTGGGACAAGAACGTGGCTATCTTCTACCACATGTTTAACCCTTTAAGTGCCATGGGTATTTCTCCCCAGTGCCAGAGCCTTTTTTGGTGATTTTGGTATGTGGCCATTCAATGGCTTGTAACTTTTTTGTTACATGAGATATCTCGGCCAAATTTGGCTCCTTTTCTTCCCACATGTAGGCGGTCGTAACGCCACCCAGGAATCCCAGGTTGCTGTAGGGGGGTGAGAGAAAATAAGGAAAATGTGCGAAAATTTTGGGTTTTTTCAAAAAATGCCAATAAAATGATGCACAAAGAAGCCAGTGGTTTTTTCCTTGTAAGAGCTAGGAACAAATGGTTTGCTGTGCTGAGTTCCCCAATGTGTTGGCTTTCAGGAACAGGTTGAGTGGAAATGGAAAAAAATTATTTTGATGGGGATATCAACCGTTTTGTGAGAGGTAGGCGATTTTTGCCATTTTTGCCAATTGGACATGCATGGACGGAATGGAAGAAAAGGGCAGGAAAGCCAAATTGGAGGACAGAAAGGCATATATTTCTGAAAAGTAGACAAAATTCCAAGTTTAGGAAGGGGTGATTTGTATAGGTCAGGCAACAACTAGGTAGGGGAAACTGCCATCGAATGGGGGAAAAGCGGGAAAATGACTGAAAAAAAAGGTATGTGTTGGACATGGTTGGCTTGGTACGGCAATGGCTTCTATGAATTTTGAGAAAAGCAATGCTCCGCTACATTCCCCCGACTCTTGCAGTTAGGAGAGCATACCATTTTTGTAGTGTTTGTACAAAACAAGCAATACCACAAGCCAAACACTGAGCCATGGTACACAGGAGTTTTACGCTCACGGTCTGACCAGACGCACTTAGCATGTGTAAATTGGGAAAACCAATGTGGTGAGGAACGGCAGCCATACATTTTTTGAAAGAGCACAGGCAGACCTTTTCAAGGGTAGGTGACTTGTGCAGGTTACAAAAGTGTATGGTGGCTAAAGCAGCGACTAAATGTAGGTCACATTTGGGAAAAGAAAGGGTTGTGAGACAAAGGGCTCCAGCAAATGGGTCAAAACGTTATGAAAACCACACAAACACAACACATGGCCTACCGTCCCGCGTTCCCACAGGTGTCCGGATGAAAACGGTACCTCACATGTGTGGGTGCACCTACCTGGCCGCCAAGGGGAAAGCCCAAAACACAAGTAACCCCAAGTCTGTTTTCACACCGGAAATGTCACACTCTCCCATCATACAGATATGGGCCTCGGGTGTCCAAGCCACCGAGGAAAACAGGGAACCCCATGCATTTCCGAAAAGAGGACACCCGTGGGAATCCGCAGAGGTATGATATGCCCAAATTGCCCCAGAATTTATTACCCAGACACCCCTGCAAAGTCGGAAATGTGGGGAAAAAAACGCTTTTTCCGTACATTTCGCTCGACGCACCCATCGAAACACGCCCCCAACAACACATGGCCTACCGTCCCGCGTTCCCACAGGTGTCCCGATGAAAACGGTACCTCACATGTGTGGGTGCACCTACCTGGCCGCCAAGGGGAAAGCCTAAAACACAAGTAACCCCAAGTCTGTTTTCACACCGGAAATGTCACACTCTCACATCATACAGATATGGGCCTCGGGTGTCCAAGCCACCAAGGAAAACAGGGAACCCCATGCATTTCCGGAAAGAGGACACCCGTGGGAATCCGCAGAGGTATGATATGCCCAAATCGCCCCAGAATTTATTACCCAGACACCCCCGCAAAGTCCGAAATGTGGGAAAAAATACGCATTTTCCTCACATTTCGCTCGACTCACCCATCGAAACACGCCCCCAACAACACATGGCCTACCGTCCCGCGTTCCCACAGGTGTCCCGATGAAAACGGTACCTCACATGTGTGGGTGCACCTACCTGGCCGCCAAGGGGAAAGCCTAAAACACAAGTAACCCCAAGTCTGTTTTCAGAGGGAAAACTCAGACATTCTGCCGACCGGCACAAGGTACAGATATGGGCCTCGGGTGTCCAAGCCACCGAGGAAAACAGGGAACCCCATGCATTTCCGAAAAGAGGACACCCGTGGGAATCCGCAGAGGTATGATATGCCCAAATTGCCCCAGAATTTATTACCCAGACACCCCTGCAAAGTCCGAAATGTGGGGAAAAAAACGCTTTTTCTGCACATTTCGCTCGACGCACCCATCGAAACACGCCCCCCACAACACATGGCCTACCGTCACGCGTTCCCACAGGTGTCCCGATGAAAACGGTACCTCACATGTGTGGGTGCACCTACCTGGCCGCCAAGGGGAAAGCCTAAAACACAAGTAACCCCAAGTCTGTTTTCACACCGGAAATGTCACACTCTCACATCATACAGATATGGGCCTCGGGTATCCAAGCCACCAAGGAAAACAGGGAACCCCATGCATTTCCGGAAAGAGGACACCCGTGGGAATCCGCAGAGGTATGATATGCCCAAATCGCCCCAGAATTTATTACCCAGACACCCCCGCAAAGTCCGAAATGTGGGAAAAAATACGCATTTTCCTCACATTTCGCTCGACTCACCCATCGAAACACGCCCCCAACAACACATGGCCTACCGTCCCGCGTTCCCACAGGTGTCCCGATGAAAACGGTACCTCACATGTGTGGGTGCACCTACCTGGCCGCCAAGGGGAAAGCCTAAAACACAAGTAACCCCAAGTCTGTTTTCAGAGGGAAAACTCAGACATTCTGCCGACCGGCACAAGGTACAGATATGGGCCTCGGGTGTCCAAGCCACCGAGGAAAACAGGGAACCCCATGCATTTCCGAAAAGAGGACACCCGTGGGAATCCGCAGAGGTATGATATGCCCAAATTGCCCCAGAATTTATTACCCAGACACCCCTGCAAAGTCCGAAATGTGGGGAAAAAAAACGCTTTTTCTGCACATTTCGCTCGACGCACCCATCGAAACACGCCCCCCACAACACATGGCCTACCGTCACGCGTTCCCACAGGTGTCCCGATGAAAACGGTACCTCACATGTGTGGGTGCACCTACCTGGCCGCCAAGGGGAAAGCCTAAAACACAAGTAACCCCAAGTCTGTTTTCAGAGGGAAAACTCAGACATTCTGCCGACCGGCACAAGGTACAGATATGGGCCTCGGGTGTCCAAGCCACCGAGGAAAACAGGGAACCCCATGCATTTCCGAAAAGAGGACACCCGTGGGAATCCGCAGAGGTATGATATGCCCAAATTGCCCCAGAATTTATTACCCAGACACCCCTGCAAAGTCCGAAATGTGGGGAAAAAAACGCTTTTTCTGCACATTTCGCTCGACGCACCCATCGAAACACGCCCCCCACAACACATGGCCTACCGTCACGCGTTCCCACAGGTGTCCCGATGAAAACGGTACCTCACATGTGTGGGTGCACCTACCTGGCCGCCAAGGGGAAAGCCTAAAACACAAGTAACCCCAAGTCTGTTTTCACACCGGAAATGTCACACTCTCACATCATACAGATATGGGCCTCGGGTGTCCAAGCCACCAAGGAAAACAGGGAACCCCATGCATTTCCGGAAAGAGGACACCCGTGGGAATCCGCAGAGGTATGATATGCCCAAATCGCCCCAGAATTTATTACCCAGACACCCCCGCAAAGTCCGAAATGTGGGAAAAAATACGCTTTTTCCTCACATTTCGCTCGACTCACCCATCGAAACACGCCCCCAACAACACATGGCCTACCGTCCCGCGTTCCCACAGGTGTCCCGATGAAAACGGTACCTCACATGTGTGGGTGCACCTACCTGGCCGCCAAGGGGAAAGCCTAAAACACAAGTAACCCCAAGTCTGTTTTCAGAGGGAAAACTCAGACATTCTGCCGACCGGCACAAGGTACAGATATGGGCCTCGGGTGTCCAAGCCACCGAGGAAAACAGGGAACCCCATGCATTTCCGAAAAGAGGACACCCGTGGGAATCCGCAGAGGTATGATATGCCCAAATTGCCCCAGAATTTATTACCCAGACACCCCTGCAAAGTCCGAAATGTGGGGAAAAAAACGCTTTTTCTGCACATTTCGCTCGACGCACCCATCGAAACACGCCCCCAACAACACATGGCCTACCGTCACGCATTCCCACAGGTGTCCCGATGAAAACGGTACCTCACATGTGTGGGTGCACCTACCTGGCCGCCAAGGGGAAAGCCTAAAACACAAGTAACCCCAAGTCTGTTTTCACACCGGAAATGTCACACTCTCACATCATACAGATATGGGCCTCGGGTGTCCAAGCCACCAAGGAAAACAGGGAACCCCATGCATTTCCGGAAAGAGGACACCCGTGGGAATCCGCAGAGGTATGATATGCCCAAATCGCCCCAGAATTTATTACCCAGACACCCCCGCAAAGTCCGAAATGTGGGAAAAAATACGCTTTTTCCTCACATTTCGCTCGACTCACCCATCGAAACACGCCCCCAACAACACATGGCCTACCGTCCCGCGTTCCCACAGGTGTCCCGATGAAAACGGTACCTCACATGTGTGGGTGCACCTACCTGGCCGCCAAGGGGAAAGCCTAAAACACAAGTAACTCCAAGTCTGTTTTCAGAGGGAAAACTCAGACATTCTGCCGACCGGCACAATGTACAGATATGGGCCTCGGGTGTCCAAGCCACCGAGGAAAACAGGGAACCCCATGCATTTCCGAAAAGAGGACACCCGTGGGAATCCGCAGAGGTATGATATGCCCAAATTGCCCCAGAAGTTATTACCCAGA
Source organism: Ambystoma mexicanum (assembly GCF_040938575.1). Lineage (NCBI taxonomy): Eukaryota > Metazoa > Chordata > Amphibia > Caudata > Ambystomatidae > Ambystoma > Ambystoma mexicanum. The sequence continues at coordinate 49,543,019 of NC_090933.1, read as the reverse complement.
CACCCCTGCAAAGTCCGAAATGTGGGGAAAAAAACGCTTTTTCCGCACATTTCGCTCGACGCACCCATCGAAACACGCCCCCAACAACACATGGCCTACCGTCACGCGTTCCCACAGGTGTCCCGATGAAAACGGTACCTCACATGTGTGGGTGCACCTACCTGGCCGCCAAGGGGAAAGCCTAAAACACAAGTAACCCCAAGTCTGTTTTCACACCGGAAATGTCACACTCTCACATCATACAGATATGGGCCTTGGGTGTCCAAGCCACCAAGGAAAACAGGGAACCCCATGCATTTCCGGAAAGAGGACACCCGTGGGAATCCGCAGAGGTATGATATGCCCAAATCGCCCCAGAATTTATTACCCAGACACCCCCGCAAAGTCCGAAATGTGGGAAAAAATACGCATTTTCCTCACATTTCGCTCGACTCACCCATCGAAACACGCCCCCAACAACACATGGCCTACCGTCCCGCGTTCCCACAGGTGTCCCGATGAAAACGGTACCTCACATGTGTGGGTGCACCTACCTGGCCGCCAAGGGGAAAGCCTAAAACACAAGTAACTCCAAGTCTGTTTTCAGAGGGAAAACTCAGACATTCTGCCGACCGGCACAATGTACAGATATGGGCCTCGGGTGTCCAAGGCACCGAGGAAAACAGGGATCCCCATGCATTTCCGAAAAGAGGACACCCGTGGGAATCCGCAGAGGTATGATATGCCCAAATTGCCCCAGAATTTTTTACCCAGACACCCCTGCAAAGTCCGAAATGTGGTGAAAAAAACGCTTTTTCTGCACATTTCGCTCGATGCACCCATCGAAACACGCCCCCAACAACACATGGCCTACCGTCCCGCGTTCCCACAGGTGTCCCGATGAAAACGGTACCTCACATGTGTGGGTGCACCTACCTGGCCGCCAAGGGGAAAGCCTAAAACACAAGTAACCCCAAGTCTGTTTTCACACCGGAAATGTCACACTCTCACATCATACAGATATGGGCCTCGGGTGTCCAAGCCACCAAGGAAAACAGGGAACCCCATGCATTTACGGAAAGAGGACATCCGTGGGAATCCGCAGAGGTATGATATGCCCAAATCGCCCCAGAATTTATTACCCAGACACCCCCGCAAAGTCCGAAATGTGGGAAAAAATATGCATTTTCCTCACATTTCGCTCGACTCACCCATCGAAACACGCCCCCCACAACACATGGCCTACCGTCCCGCGTTCCCACAGGTGTCCCGATGAAAACGGTACCTCACATGTGTGGGTGCATCTACCTGGCCGCCAAGGGGAAAGCCTAAAACACAAGTAACCCCAAGTCTGTTTTCAGAGGGAAAACTCAGACATTCTGCCGACCGGCACAATGTACAGATATGGGCCTCGGGTGTCCAAGCCACCGAGGAAAACAGGGAAACCCATGCATTTCCGAAAAGAGGACACCCGTGGGAATCCGCAGAGGAATGATATGCCCAAATTGCCCCAGAATTTATTACCCAGACACCCCTGCAAAGTCCGAAATGTGGGGAAAAAAATGCTTTTTCCGCACATTTCGCTCGACGCACCCATCGAAACACGCCCCCCACAACACATGGCCTACCGTCACGCGTTCCCACAGGTGTCCCGATGAAAACGGTACCTCACATGTGTGGGTGCACCTACCTGGCCGCCAAGGGGAAAGCCTAAAACACAAGTAACCCCAAGTCTGTTTTCACACCGGAAATGTCACACTCTCACATCATACAGATATGGGCCTCGGGTGTCCAAGCCACCAAGGAAAACAGGGAACCCCATGCATTTCCGGAAAGAGGACACCCGTGGGAATCCGCAGAGGTATGATATGCCCAAATCGCCCCAGAATTTATTACCCAGACACCCCCGCAAAGTCCGAAATGTGGGAAAAAATACGCATTTTCCTCACATTTCGCTCGACTCACCCATCGAAACACGCCCCCAACAACACGTGGCCTACCGTCCCGCGTTCCCACAGGTGTCCCGATGAAAACGGTACCTCACATGTGTGGGTGCACCTACCTGGCCGCCAAGGGGAAAGCCTAAAACACAAGTAACCCCAAGTCTGTTGTCAGAGGGAAATCTCAGACATTCTGCCGACCGGCGCAACTTACAGATATGGGCCTCGGGTGTCCAAGCCACCGAGGAAAACAGGGAACCCCATGCATTTTCGAAAAGAGGACACCCGTGGGAATCCGCAGAGGTGTGATTTGCGCCCATCGCCCCAGATTTTTTTACCCAGACAGCCCTGCAAAGTCGGAAATGTGGGGAAAAAAACGCTTTTTCCGCACATTTCGCTCGCCGCACCCATCGAAACGCGCCCCCCACAACACATGGCCTACCGTCCCGCGTTCCCACAGGTGTCCCGATGAAAACGGTACCTCACATGTGTGGGTGCACCTACCTGGCCGCCAAGGGGAAAGCCTAAAACACAAGTAACCCCAAGTCTGTTGTCCATTCTGCCGACCGGCGCAACTTACAGATATGGGCCTCGGGTGTCCAAGCCACCGAGGAAAACAGGGAACCCCATGCATTTTCGAAAAGAGGACACCCGTGGGAATCCGCACAGGTGTGATTTGCGCCCATCGCCCCAGATTTTTTTACCCAGACAGCCCTGCAAAGTCGGAAATGTGGGGAAAAAACCGCTTTTTCCGCACATTTCACTCGCCGCACCCATCGAAACACGCCCCCCACAACACGTGGCCTACCGTCCCGCGTTCCCACAGGTGTCCCGATGAAAACGGTACCTCACATGTGTGGGTGCACCTACCTGGCCGCCAAGGGGAAAGCCTAAAACACAAGTAACCCCAAGTCTGTTGTCAGAGGGAAATCTCAGACATTCTGCCGACCGGCGCAACTTACAGATATGGGCCTCGGGTGTCCAAGCCACCGAGGAAAACAGGGAACCCCATGCATTTTCGAAAAGAGGACACCCGTGGGAATCCGCAGAGGTGTGATTTGCGCCCATCGCCCCAGATTTTTTTACCCAGACAGCCCTGCAAAGTCGGAAATGTGGGGAAAAAAACGCTTTTTCCGCACATTTCGCTCGCCGCACCCATCGAAACGCGCCCCCCACAACACATGGCCTACCGTCCCGCGTTCCCACAGGTGTCCCGATGAAAACGGTACCTCACATGTGTGGGTGCACCTACCTGGCCGCCAAGGGGAAAGCCTAAAACACAAGTAACCCCAAGTCTGTTGTCCATTCTGCCGACCGGCGCAACTTACAGATATGGGCCTCGGGTGTCCAAGCCACCGAGGAAAACAGGGAACCCCATGCATTTTCGAAAAGAGGACACCCGTGGGAATCCGCAGAGGTGTGATTTGCGCCCATCGCCCCAGATTTTTTTACCCAGACAGCCCTGCAAAGTCGGAAATGTGGGGAAAAAAACGCTTTTTCCACACATTTCGCTCGCCGCACCCATCGAAACGCGCCCCCCACAACACATGGCCTACCGTCCCGCGTTCCCACAGGTGTCCCGATGAAAACGGTACCTCACATGTGTGGGTGCACCTACCTGGCCGCCAAGGGGAAAGCCTAAAACACAAGTAACCCCAAGTCTGTTGTCCATTCTGCCGACCGGCGCAACTTACAGATATGGGCCTCGGGTGTCCAAGCCACCGAGGAAAACAGGGAACCCCATGCATTTTCGAAAAGAGGACACCCGTGGGAATCCGCACAGGTGTGATTTGCGCAAATCACACCTGTGCGGATTCCCACGGGTGTCCTCTTTTCGAAAATGCATGGGGTTCCCTGTTTTCCTCGGTGGCTTGGACACCCGAGGCCCATATCTGTAAGTTGCGCCGGTCGGCAGAATGGACAACAGACTTGGGGTTACTTGTGTTTTAGGCTTTCCCCTTGGCGGCCAGGTAGGTGCACCCACACATGTGAGGTACCGTTTTCATCGGGACACCTGTGGGAACGCGGGACGGTAGGCCATGTGTTGTGGGGGGCGCGTTTCGATGGGTGCGGCGAGCGAAATGTGTGGAAAAAGCGTTTTTTTCCCCACATTTCCGACTTTGCAGGGCTGTCTGGGTAAAAAAATCTGGGGCGATGGGCGCAAATCACACCTCTGCGGATTCCCACGGGTGTCCTCTTTTCGAAAATGCATGGGGTTCCCTGTTTTCCTCGGTGGCTTGGACACCCGAGGCCCATATCTGTAAGTTGCGCCGGTCGGCAGAATGTCTGAGATTTCCCTCTGACAACAGACTTGGGGTTACTTGTGTTTTAGGCTTTCCCCTTGGCGGCCAGGTAGGTGCACCCACACATGTGAGGTACCGTTTTCATCGGGACACCTGTGGGAACGCTGGACGGTAGGCCATGTGTTGTGGGGGGCGTGTTTCGATGGGTGCGGCGAGCGAAATGTGCGGAAAAAGCGGTTTTTTCCCCACATTTCCGACTTTGCAGGGCTGTCTGGGTAAAAAAATCTGGGGCGATGTGCGCAAATCAGACCTCTGTGCTTTCCCACGGGTGTCCTCTTTTGGGAAATGCATGGGGTTCCCTGTTTTCCTTGCTGGCTTCGACACCCTAGGCCCAAATCTGTAGGTTGCCCACATGAACAAATTGTGCTGTGGCGAAAGGCTTGGGGTTACCAGCGGGTTACCCTTTTCCTTTTGCGACCCCGGTAGGTGCACCCACACATGCGAGGTACCTTTTTCGTCGGAACACCTGTGGGAACACGAGAAGGTATGACATCTGCTGTTGGCGACGTGTTTCGGTGAGTGGACACAGGGAAATGTCTCTGAAATTGGCCGGAAATGAAGACAAATCTCAGACATTTCCCTCTGGCCACTCAACGAAACACACCGCCAACAACACGTGGCCTACCTTCCCGCATCGCCACACGTGTCCCAATGAGAGGCTGACCTCTTTGTGTGCAGGTGTGGTACCTGAGTGACAATGGGCACATCTTTAGTATAGTAACTTCGCTGTAGTGCGCTTAGGAAACAGTAAAGTACTGCCAGTAAGCCATTTCACATGCACCTTTCCTCACACTTCCCATACATAGCAGACGCAATGCAGTTAGACACGCAAGGTGGGATTTAGCACAAGGACCAACCTCCTTGTATTGCACAAGAAGGTTTGTCCTTGTGAGCAGTGATGCCACGTCAAGGCACCCACCGGATCACTGGCCATTCGTATCCCTTTCGTGTCTGCAGTCAGTTGGCATCCATTTCAGCAGTTGCACTTCTACGAAATCACTAGCACCAGAGCAAGTGTATCTACACATGAGCATATCTACACACTTATACCACATGGACATCTGTGTACAATGCAACTGTGTCTCTAGCAATATCTTAACTATCATTTGGCATCAATTTCATAGCAACTGTGTCTGCATGCAAACTTTATGTGCTGGCAATCACATGTGGACAGTGATAGCAAGTGCATACTGCCTGACTTCACTACCCTGCCCTACAGGCGCTATCTTCCACACCAGCTTTCAGTATGCCCATAGCAACTATGGCCAAACATTCTTATGTCCCACCGTACCCACACAAAACAGCCATCCTGCAAAATGACAATCATTTCGTCACTGCTGGAAAAGTCCATTCACAGAAATTGCAACTGCATGTTCTTTGTATCTTTACCTAATTCACACACCAATCATATCCAATTCATTCCTACAGATGACGTGTCACTTACACCACACATAACATTACTCGAGGTAAAACAATAAACAAGGCAGGATCTTACGAGGTACGCAAGACACCGCTGCCATATAGTTGGTGTCCAAGTACCACTTTCATGACACTTAGACCTCAAGGGTAGGAGCCAAAGTGGCGTGTAATATTTTGAAAAAACACCCCTTGAGTGGAGGGAACCTGAATGCCGTTCTGGTCTTCCACAACGCACGGCTTGAGTAGAGGGAGCGGGACTGGCCTTTCTTTGCTTGCCAAACCTTAAGTGGAAGGAGCCAGATTTGGGTTCCTGTCCAAAGTACGCCAGAAGCGGATGGGGTTTTCCAGACGTTTTTTTTTTGTAAGGCAATCCCGAACAGGAGCAAGCTGCACTCCCATAGGGGAGTGACCCACAGTGCTCCACCCTTCTTCTCCATGGCCCGCCTCAACTAGAGGCGGTGGAGTGGCAATCCTTTCCAAGATGCGCCTTCTTTGGACGTAACAAGCATTGCGTTACTTTGCAAGGCACACCACGCGCAGAGGGAGCTAGACTGCCTTTTCCTTAGGAGGCAGACCTGAAGGAAAAGGTACCGGGGGTGATGTCTCTTTCCCAGGCAGGCCTCAAGTGGAGGGGGCAGGACTAGCATTGCTTGCCAAAGCACGCCAAAGGGGAGTAAAGCAGAGTGCTGTCCCCACCTACTCCAAGGCACACCTCAAGTGGAGGGAGCTAGAGTGGCATTTCTTTCAAAGATGCGCCTGCTTTGGACGTAACAAGCATTGCGTTACTTTGCAAGGCACACCACGCGCAGAGGGAGCTAGACTGCCTTTTCCTTAGGAGGCAGACCTGAAGGGAAAGGTACCGGGGGTGATGTCTCTTTCCCAGGCAGGCCTCAAGTGGAGGGGGCAGGACTAGCATTGCTTGCCAAAGCACGCCAAAGGGGAGTAAAGCAGAGTGCTGTCCCCACCTACTCCAAGGCACACCTCAAGTGGAGGGAGCTAGAGTGGCATTTCTTTCAAAGATGCGCCTGCTTTGGACGTAACAAGCATTGCGTTACTTTGCAAGGCACACCACGCGCAGAGGGAGCTAGACTGCCTTTTCCTTAGGAGGCAGACCTGAAGGGAAAGGTACCGGGGGTGATGTCTCTTTCCCAGGCAGGCCTCAAGTGGAGGGGGCAGGACTAGCATTGCTTGCCAAAGCACGCCAAAGGGGAGTAAAGCAGAGTGCTGTCCCCACCTACTCCAAGGCACACCTCAAGTGGAGGGAGCTAGAGTGGCATTTCTTTCAAAGATGCGCCTGCTTTGGACGTAACAAGCATTGCGTTACTTTGCAAGGCACACCACGCGCAGAGGGAGCTAGACTGCCTTTTCCTTAGGAGGCAGACCTGAAGGGAAAGGTACCGGGGGTGATGTCTCTTTCCCAGGCAGGCCTCAAGTGGAGGGGGCAGGACAAGCATTGCTTGCCAAAGCACGCCAAAGGGGAGTAAAGCAGAGTGCTGTCCCCACCTACTCCAAGGCACACCTCAAGTGGAGGGAGCTAGAGTGGCATTTCTTTCAAAGATGCGCCTGCTTTGGACGTAACAAGCATTGCGTTACTTTGCAAGGCACACCACGCGCAGAGGGAGCTAGACTGCCTTTTCCTTAGGAGGCAGACCTGAAGGGAAAGGTACCGGGGGTGATGTCTCTTTCCCAGGCAGGCCTCAAGTGGAGGGGGCAGGACAAGCATTGCTTGCCAAAGCACGCCAAAGGGGAGTAAAGCAGAGTGCTGTCCCCACCTACTCCAAGGCACACCTCAAGTGGAGGGAGCTAGAGTGGCATTTCTTTCAAAGATGCGCCTGCTTTGGACGTAACAAGCATTGCGTTACTTTGCAAGGCACACCACGCGCAGAGGGAGCTAGACTGCCTTTTCCTTAGGAGGCAGACCTGAAGGGAAAGGTACCGGGGGTGATGTCTCTTTCCCAGGCAGGCCTCAAGTGGAGGGGGCAGGACAAGCATTGCTTGCCAAAGCACGCCAAAGGGGAGTAAAGCAGAGTGCTGTCCCCACCTACTCCAAGGCACACCTCAAGTGGAGGGAGCTAGAGTGGCATTTCTTTCAAAGATGCGCCTGCTTTGGACGTAACAAGCATTGCGTTACTTTGCAAGGCACACCACGCGCAGAGGGAGCTAGACTGCCTTTTCCTTAGGAGGCAGACCTGAAGGGAAAGGTACCGGGGGTGATGTCTCTTTCCCAGGCAGGCCTCAAGTGGAGGGGGCAGGACTAGCATTGCTTGCCAAAGCACGCCAAAGGGGAAAGACCCACATGGCACAACTCAAGTACAGGGACTCATAATGATTACTATTTCGTAGGCACGCCTCCAATGGAAGGAGCCTGATTAGCGTTCCTTTGCAAGTCACGCTTTGAGCTGAGGGATCTAGACTGATGTACATTTTCTTGGCAGGCCTCAAGGGAAAGCTACGGCTGTGGTTGCCTTTCCAAGGCAGGCCTCGAGTGGAGGAAGCAGGACTAGCGATGCTCGTGAATGCACGCTAAATCAAGTGAAGTGAGTTGACATCCTGTTGCATTTTCATTGAAGGTACTCCTCCAGGGCAGGGTGCAAGAGTGCCATTCCTTTACAAGACATGCACGATTTCAGGGGCTAAGGGTCCCTTTCAAGGAATGATGGGCATTTTCGGAAATCAGTCGATCTCCCAATATTTTTCCTTTGTATGATACAAAAGGAAACAAGGCTGAAAGCAGAGGGCAGGCTGGGAAGGGCATTGGGGACAGTACACCCGAGTATCCTTCCTCTTTCCTTGTTTTGTACACACCTTACATTTTCGGTACGGTTGTGCCTTCGTGGCAGTGGGAGGAACATAATCACCAAAGTGTCGCTCTTGCAATCTGGCTACATCTTCGACCTCTGGAAAGGAGGGAATTTGTACATGAACATTAGCCAGAGATTGAACAATTTCTAATTCAAAATCCAAAAAGGAGAGCTTGTTTTGTGGAGTAGCTGCACGGTACACCACATAAGCATTGTACGTTGCCATATGCACAATGTGTGTGGCTAACTTTTTGTACCAGAAACGCGACTTGCGTTCAGCGTGGTATGACTCAAGCACTTGGTCATTTTTGTCTACTCCACCCATGTACTTGTTGTAATCCAGAATGCAATTGGGTTTCAACACTTGCTGAGTCTGCCTGCGCAGAGGGACAGCTGAAGTACTTTCATCATGAATAGTACTTAGCATGTACACATCCCTTTTGTCGCAGAATTTCACTGCTAACAATTCATCCTGCCGCAATGCCATACATTGTCCCTTAGCCAACTTCTTACACACAAGTTGTCTGGGGAAGCGTTTGCGGTTACTGCGGATTGTACCGCATGCGAGTGTGCCCACATTGAACAATTCCTTGAACAGTGGAATTCCGGTGTAGAAATTGTCTACATACAAATGATGTCCCTTGTGGAGCCATGGTGTGAGAAGATCCCAAACAATCTTCTCACTTGTCCCTAAATGGGCTGGGCAGCCCGGAGGGTTTAGGGTAGAGTCTTTACCAGTGTAGACTCTCATGCTGCTGACATACCCAGTGGTACTTTCACACAACATGTACATTTTAATCCCATATCGTGATCTCTTGCTAGGAATGTATTGCCTGAATACAAGGCGACCTTTGAACAACACCAACGATTCATCAATGGATATGTTCTGGCTAGGAACATACACCTCTGCAAATCGGTGAGTGAAATGGTCCAGAAATGGCTTAAGTTTGAACAGCCTATCAAAGTTTGGGTCCGTTTTGGGTAATGCTGCCGAGTTGTCATTGAAGTGCAACATACGGTGCAGTGCTTGAAAGCGATTTCTGCTCATTGTAGCTGAAAAAAACGGGCAATAAAGTGGTGCTACAGTAGTCCAGTACATTGCGACAGACGGCTTGTGTCCAATTCCCATGAGCAAAATGAGACCCCAAAACTGTCTCATTTCAACATCGTTTGTGGGTACCCATGCTTGTGCTCTGGAGTGGGGTTTCAGAGTGGGACCCCTAGACCTCATGAACTGTGCAGCGTATAAATTGGTTTGCTCAACCACGTCTGCAATGAACCCATCATCAACAAAAAGGTTGAAAAAATCAATAGGCTGAAACCCTTCTGTATTCACTGTGCACCCTGATATACCAGTGAAAGGGGGCACAACAGGCTGAGCCATTGCTGGAGGCACCCAGAGCGACTCTTGAGTCATGTCAGGAACTGCCACATTGCGTGGCAGTCTTGCACGTCCCCTCCCCCTTACAGGTCCCCTGCGTGTGGGAAGTGTGCGAAAAGGTGGACGCACTCTTCCTTCCTCTTCATCATCAGATGATGACGATGATGAGTGGGAGGAGGGACTTTCGTCAATGGCCATCTCACTTCCCCAATCACTTCCCTCCTGCCCCTCAGAAGCACTATCTGTTTCAGAATGCATGTACACATCTGTGCCTTGCTCTGAGCCAGATTCCATCACTACAGCTAATGCCTCCGCACCAGACATTGATCGCCGAGAAGCCATGAGTACCTTCGCTATGGAACCCTTCAATGCCCAAAGACCAGATGAAGACTGAAACAAGAAGTATGTGTGCTTCTGAAAGTATGGAACGTAGCACAGTAAGTGGTATTCAGTGCCACAAACCTACTCCACACAGGTACACCAAAAGGTCCAGACTTTGCTCACTAACAGTAGCAGCCCTCTGCAATATGACGTACTCCCTGCACGCTACAATAAACAGAGTAGTACTTTGCAAACACTCACGTGAAATGCTAAGGACCAGCTGACTGCTTTCCTACAAGTGTGTAGACAGCTACAACACACCTGCACCTAAAAGAAAGAGAACAAAAAATCTATGGCCAATGTACTATTCCGCTAAACTGTACAGAAATACAAGCGTGGGGACGAGGATTTCAGCCACACTACCTATTCAGAAACAGCCAACATGCTTTGCACCATGCCCTCCCCCATGGGATGCTTGTGGATGGGAAATCGAGGTGAGAAGGAACCATGCAACGTATTAGTGATTGGGTGAGTTGAAAAGCCATAGGCAATGAAGAAGCAGAGAGGGAAGATAAATACAGTACACGGCTGGCCCTTCCGGCCAACTGCTGGCACACTTTTGACAATAACACCTGCTCATTCATATAGGGGTGTCTATTGTAAGGGGAAAGCTCACATGGACAAAATTATTGCAAGGCCAAGCAAATTGATGTAGGCTGAAGCAAGTAGTGATGGGTACCAAAGAAATAAGTAGCAGAAACATACTAAATGCTTTGACATGCCATGAATGCAAACAATTGCTAGAAAGTGGAAGTCTCACTGCCAACATACTTACTACCACTTCTATTCACCTTTCAGATCTTCCAGTGTGTCCATCAGTCACTGGGCAAACTCCCCCTAAAATAGCGTCTGGGCAAAATCCATTATGTTTCCAATGAACAGCTCCATGCCTGTTTTGGAAAGGTGCACCCCATCTCTGTGAAACATCACAGCACCTTTGATATTGCCATGGTGAATGGTCCGTATTCTGGTGTTGCCCTCTGTCAGTTTAGTGAACTCGCCATTCATTTTCCACACCGAGCGGTTGATGGCCCTTCTATTCCCTTCAGTTCTCCAATCCATCCTGGGAATCATCTGGGACCAGGCCACCACAGTGTTTGGAAACCTCTCTGCAATCCATTCAAGGTCTGCCATGAGCTGCTCGCGTACCCCCTTCCGTCCCACAGACGCAAAATCATTTCCTCCCAGGTGAACCACTATAAGGTCAGGGGGGGGGCCTTTCCTTTTTCTTGGGCAGCGACGATGGCTCCTCGGAGCTGGTGAAGGCGCATCCCCCCCACCCCAAACCAATGCACCGCAAGGCCATCCCTTCCAGACCCAGATGTAGGTGGCCCTCGGAAAAGTCGTGCAGCCCTTTGGATATAAGAGTGGCCGAAAATCCACACAACCCTCATCCTCACTAGGAAATGGAAACAGGAAAACCCCCATGATTATGGCTACACATACATTTTACCACATTACACAACATTTGCACCAACACATGACTCTTGTAACAATCCCAGACACACACTTCACCCATTCGGAAACCACCTCTCATTTGAGATAACAGTAGGTCGACACATAATTGCCACGTTATTTTCAGGGGAAGGAGGTGAAGAAGATAGTATGTCACCTTGTGCCAATAACACAGTTGTGCTGGCGCAATTGTAATCAGTAAAAGTTGTCTGCTCCTGTGGCCCACCGCCTGCCCAGCACGGTGGTAAGGTGACGTCCACATGCTACATCGTTACAATTTGGCAGGGTGACTAGTCTCACGGAGGATATGAAGTCCACAGGAAGTGTGCTTTGTACGCTCTGTGAATATAGGTACCCTGACAGAAGGTGCCACATTTACCACAAATGGGTGCACCTTCAGACACTTTCAATGTGAGTGTTTCGGCCATAGCTCCAGGACCACTAGTGACCTTGGGGCCACTTCACTACCAAGGAAGGGAGGTGGACAAGGTCACACCCATCACCCACCACTACCCTACATAGCTTCCTGGTCAGCACTACAGCTTTCCTCTCCTGGAAGGGATTGGACCCTGCACACACTGCTGAATTTGGAGGCAAAATATCCACCTGGGGGACGGACGACCAAGGCCAATGACACCCCCCTCTCTAGCTACCTTGCGTTACAGTTTTTTCCCCCTGCAAAAGGATGGGGACCCTGACAGGGCACACTGCGACCACTGCTGAAATTGGACCACAGAAATGGTGAACTTTGCAGTGAAAGGAATGAGCTCTGTAACAAGTGTGCATAGCATGCTCAGAAAAAATGACCATCTATATAACTACTGGAAAAAAATGTTTAAAATTTGCTGCCAAACCTTTCCTTCTGCAAAGCAGCTGCCTTACTCAATGCAAGGCACACCCATCACTGGCCCCCGACCCTCCCCACTACCCTTTCCCACCCTTATCACTGACAATGCACCCACAATTCCTTCCACCACAGTAACCCTCCACCCCCACATTACCAAGTAATAAATGTTGTACTTACATAAGTCAGCAATAGCTTTTCAGTAGCCGAAACTGCAAAGGAAACATAAAAGATTAAAATTCAATGCTTTGCCTACCAATTACACATCCAAACTGTCTGGCAACTATCTGTACATTTTTCACTTCCTTCCACCACTTCCATGACACTTCTCAGTCATCTACCACTACGGAAGGCTAGACTGCAGACGGATTGGAAATGGAAATAAGACAAGTGGGCATATGGCATCCTGCAGAAAAAACATAAAAATAAATAAATCCCGGAAATCTGGCACCAACCCATCACTGTTTGGAAACATCTGTGCTATCCATTCCAGTTCCTCCATTAGCAGCTCATGTATCCCTTCCCCTCCCACAGACGCTAAATCTTTTCCTCCCAGGTGCACCACTGTAGGGTGTTGGGTTTGCATCTCCTTTTGCATGGACATCGCTGATGGCTCCTCTGAGCTGGTGAAAGCACTTCCCCCTAACCCCAAACCAATGTACCAGGAGGGCATCCCTTTGAGAGCCAGATGTGGTTGGCCCTCGGAAAATCGTGCAGCCCTTTGGGTGAAAGAGTAGGCAATTATCTACACAACCCTCATCGTCACTATGATATGGAAACAAGTGAACCCCCATGAATATGCCTATACATACAGTTTACCAACTAGCTGAATGATTGTGTGAACACATGGCTCTTGTAACACTCCCAGACACACACTTCACCTATTCGGACATGCACCTCTCATGTGAATTTACAGTAGGTCATTACGTAATTGGCACTTGTGTTTTAGGGGAAGGAGGTGAGGAAGACAGTATGTCACCTTGTGCCAATAACACAGTTCTGCTGGGGCAATTGTAATCAGTAAAGGTTGTCTGCTCCTGTGGCCCACCGCCTGCACTGCACGGTAGTAAAGTGACTTCCACATGCTACACCATTACACTTTGGCAGGGTGACTAGTCTGACAGAGGATATGACCTGTGCAGCAAGGGTGTTTTGTAACCTCTCCGAATATAGTTCCTCTGACAGAATGTGCCCCTTTCATTACACATGCATGCACATTTGGACTCTTTGATTGTGAGAAATTGGGGCGCAGCTCCTAAAGTACTGGTGAACTTGGGGCCATTCAACTACCAAGGCCGAGAGGCAGCCAAGGTCACACACATCAACCACCACCACACTACATCTCTGCCTGGCCAGCACTGCAGCTTTCCCCTCTAGGACGGGATGGGGACCGTGCCGGGGCACCCTGCACCCACTGCTGCTTTTGAGGGACAAAATATCCATCTGGGAGATGGACGCCCAAGGGCAATGACTTAATCCCCCACCCCTCCTGCCCCTCTAGCTACCCTGCGTTACAGGTTTTCCCCCTGCAAAAGGATGGGGAGCCAGGCGGGGCTCACTGGGACGACTGCTGGAAAAGGACCACAGAAATGGTGATCGTTGCAGTAAAAGTAGTGTTCTCTGTATCAAGTACGCGTACCATGCTCATAACAAAATGACCATCTGCATTACTACCGGCAACATTTTTGAAAAGGAGCTGCTACTTATGTTGCCCAGTTTTTCCTTCTGCAAAGCAGCCACCTTCCTCAATGCAAGGCACTCCCATCACTGGCCCCCGAACCGCCCTCCTACCCTTTCTCCCCCATACCACTGACACTGCAGCCACAGTTTCTTCCACCACAGTAACCCTCCACCCGCACATTACCAAGTAATATATGTGGTACTTACATAAGTCAGCATAAGCTTTTCTGTAGCCGCAACTGCAACAGAAACATAAAAGATTTACATTCAGTGCTTTGCCTACCAATAACACATCCGAACTGTCTGGCATATATCTGTACATTTTTCCGCTCCTTCCACCACATACATGAAACTTCTCTGTCATCTACCTCCACAGAAGGCTGGACTGCACAGTGATAGCAAACTGGCCTAAGACCAATGGGTGTATGGCAACCCCCAGCACACAAAACAAACATTGCACAGATGGCTAATTGGCAAACTTCCCTCCCAGGGAAACAGCACTGTTCAGCTGCACTGGGGGGCGTTTTGTCCGCAACCTGGACAAGTGTGTTCCTGGCCACCCCAATACCTCCCCAGAGCACCCACTTCCTTCACAACAGAACACTACAGGCCCTGTTCACCCCCACCCCAATAGCAATGTGCCCTCCACCCACTATCAAATGTTGGAATAAGCAAAATTTCATACGTACATAACAAGGGAGAAGCTTGAACTGCTCAAGACCTGTAAAGGGAAGAACAAAACATATATTATCTGTGTCAGCCCACCCACATACCAGACCACCCATATTGGCCCCACTGTAGCATTGGCCTGTACGTTTTGGGCACCCCGGCGCCAGACTGGCACACCAATGTGCCCCTCTACGCAAAGGCAGGTATAGTAAACGAAGAACCCAATTCAAAATGGCAGGCTGCCCTTTTGTGAGGGCGGAGGGGCCCCCTACACCGCTGTGGAATTTTCTAACGTGAGGGGGGTTGCACCTCTCCACCACCACCCCAATTTGAGGGGCGGCCCATCTCATGTAGCCCTCCCAAGGGGCAGATAAGGGGGAAGGCTGTCCTGCACTCCTCCCTGGGCTCAGGCGTCCGTTCCTAGGAGCAGATATCTGGTCCCAGGGAGGGCTGCATGACATGGCACCCACTCCATTGTGGGCAGGGGGGGGGTTAACGCCCCATTCAGCTTTCCCAACCCTTTGGGGTGCTCCACCGCCCCCCCTAAAAAACCTTCCAACAATTTCACTGTTTTCCTTTGGTAACCCAACTCCCCTTTGTGCACAGGGGCACATTGGTGTGCCAATCTGGCGCCGGAGTGCCCAAACACTACTGCCCCCTCTATTGGGGGTCCTGCCCCACCTTTTGGGGTGCCCCCCCCGCCCCACCCCCAATGGCTGGGGGACACACCTCATGCAGGCCTCCCTGGGCCTCCTCCAAACGGCTGCGTGAGGTACACTCCACCTCCATTTGGGGTGAGGGGGGAGAGGGCCACCCCAAAAGGTGGGGCAGGACCCCCAATAGATGGGCCAGTAGGGTTTGGGCACCCTGGGGGCAGATAGCCACACTAATGGGCCCATCTGCAGCAAGCAAAGTTGGGTAAACAAAAAACAAAATGCTAAATCACAGGCTGCTTTTTAGGGGGGGCTGGGGGCCACCCTAAATTGGCAGCGCCTGATGTACCGCAACGGGGGGTGACCCTCAACCCCCCCCACCCCAAATGGAGGGCCCCACCTCATGCAACCCTCCCTGGGGGCAGATATCTGCTCCTAGGAAGGGGCATCTGACCCCAGGGAGGGATGCATGAGGTGGTGCCCCCCCTATCTGCCCCCAGGGAGGGTTGCATGAGGTGGGGCCCTCCATTTGGGGTGGGGGGGGGTTGAGGGCCACCCCCCGTTGTGGTACATCATGCGCTGCCAATTTAGGGTGGCCCTCAGCCCCCCCTAAAAAGCAGCCTGTGATTTTGTATATTTTTTTTTGTTTACCCAACTTGGCTTGGTGCAGATGGGCCCATTAGTGTGGCTATCTGCCCCCAGGGTGCCCAAACCTTACTGCCCCATCTATTGGGGGTCCTGCCCCACCTTTTGGGGTGCCCCCCCCCCGCCCCAACCCCAATGGCTGGGGGACACACCTCATGCAGGCCTCCCTGGGCCTCCTCCAAACGGCTGCGTGAGGTACACCCCACCTCCATTTGGGGTGAGGGGGGAGAGGGCCACCCCAAAAGGTGGGGCAGGACCCCCAATAGATGGGCCAGTAGGGTTTGGGCACCCTGGGGGCAGATAGCCACACTAATGGGCCCATCTGCAGCAAGCAAAGTTGGGTAAACAAAAAAAATGCAAAACCACAGGCTGCTTTTTAGGGGGGGCTGAGGGCCACCCTAAATTGGCAGCGCCTGATGTACCGCAACGGGGGGTGACCCTCAACCCCCCCCCACCCCAAATGGAGGGCCCCACCTCATGCAACCCTCCCTGGGGGCAGATAGGGGGGGGCCCACCTCATGCATCCCTCCCTGGGGTCAGATGCCCCTTCCTAGGAGCAGATATCTGCCCCCAGGGAGGGTTGCATGAGGTGGGGCCCTCCATTTGGGGTGGGGGGGGTTGAGGGCCACCCCCCGTTGCGGTACATCATGCGCTGCCAATTTAGGGTGCCCCTCAGCCCCCCCTAAAAAGCAGCCTGTGTTTTTGTATATTTTTTTTTGTTTACCCAACTTGGCTTGGTGCAGATGGGCCCATTAGTGTGGCTATCTGCCCCCAGGGTGCCCAAACCTTACTGCCCCATCTATTGGGGGTCCTGCCCCAGCTTTTGGGGTGCCCCCCCCCACCCCACCCCCAATGGCTGGGGGACACACCTCATGCAGGCCTCCCTGGGCCTCCTCCAAACGGCTGCGTGAGGTACACCCCACCTCCATTTGGGGTGAGGGGGGAGAGGGCCACCCCAAAAGGTGGGGCTGGACCCCCAATAGATGGGGCAGTAGGGTTTGGGCACCCTGGGGGCAGATAGCCACACTAATGTGGCCATCTGCACCAAGCAAAGTTGGGTAAACAAAAAAAAAATTACAAAACCACAGGCTGCTTTTTAGGGGGGGCTGAGGGCCACCCTAAATTGGCAGCGCATGATGTACCGCAACGGGGGGTGGCCCTCAACCCCCCCCCACCCCAAATGGAGGGCCCCACCTCATGCAACCCTCCCTGGGGGCAGATAGGGGGGGGCCCACCTCATGCATCCCTCCCTGGGGTCAGATGCCCCTTCCTAGGAGCAGATATCTGCCCCCAGGGAGGGTTGCATGAGGTGGGGCCCTCCATTTGGGGTGGGGGGGGGGTTGAGGGCCACCCCCCGTTGCGGTACATCATGCGCTGCCAATTTAGGGTGCCCCTCAGCCCCCCCTAAAAAGCAGCCTGTGTTTTTGTATATTTTTTTTTGTTTACCCAACTTGGCTTGGTGCAGATGGGCCCATTAGTGTGGCTATCTGCCCCCAGGGTGCCCAAACCTTACTGCCCCATCTATTGGGGGTCCTGCCCCAGCTTTTGGGGTGACCACCCCCAATGGCTGGGGGACACACCTCATGCAGGCCTCCCTGGGCCTCCTCCAAACGGCTGCGTGAGGTACACCCCACCTCCATTTGGGGTGAGGGGGGAGAGGGCCACCCCAAAAGGTGGGGCTGGACCCCCAATAGATGGGGCAGTAGGGTTTGGGCACCCTGGGGGCAGATAGCCACACTAATGTGGCCATCTGCACCAAGCAAAGTTGGGTAAACAAAAAAAGAATTACAAAACCACAGGCTGCTTTTTAGGGGGGGCTGAGGGCCACCCTAAATTGGCAGCGCATGATGTACCGCAACGGGGGGTGGCCCTCAACCCCCCCCCACCCCAAATGGAGGGCCCCACCTCATGCAACCCTCCCTGGGGGCAGATAGGGGGGGCCCCACCTCATGCATCCCTCCCTGGGGTCAGATGGCCCTCCCTAGGAACAGATATCTGCCCCCAGGGAGGGTTACAAGGGGTGCCCCCTTTCTACTTTGGTTGGGGGGGCACCCGCCCCTATGGGGGGACACCCCCTCCCTTTCATTCAGTAAAAAATCCATGGTGGCTAGTGGCCCCCACCCCTTCCCCCAACCCTGTTTCCCATCATTTCATTTTTGTTTTTTATTTTACATTCCCTTGGGGCAGATGGTCAGCCATCTGCCCCAGGGTTCACATACACGTGCCCCCATGCTTTGGGGTCGGGAGGGGGGAGAGGGCTGCTTACTTGAAGCAGCCCCCTTCCCACCCCCCACCTCACAAAGAGATCCATGGTGGTCTAGTGGGTTGCTGGTCACGGATCGAGCGCTCTGCGCCGATCCGTGACCAGCAATGCCTCATATGTGGTGTCCTTGGAAAGGGGAGAAAGTCCCCTTTCCAGGGACACCACTTTCTGTTCAATCCCTGGTGGCCTAGTGGGCCCCAGGACCCCAAACCCCCTCCCACCTCCCCCCATCCCTCAGATTATTATTATTTTTTTTAGATATATTTCCCTGGGGGCAGATGGCCAGCCATCTGCCCCCAGGGTACATTTTCATGTGTCCCCATGCTTTGGGGGCCGGGGGGGGGGAGAGGGCTGCTTACCTGAAGCAGCCGCCCTCCCCCCCAACTCGCAAACAGATCCATGGTGGTTCAGTGGGTTGCTGGTCACGGATCAGCGCTCTGCGCTGATCCGTGACCAGCAATGCGGCATATGAGTGGTGTCCCTGGAAAGGGGAGAAAGTCCCCTTTCCAGGGACACCACTTTTAGGTCAATCGCTGGTGGCCCAGTGGGCCCCAGGGCCCAAAACCCCCTCCCACCTCCCTCCTTCCCTCGATTTTTTTTTTTTTTTTTTTTTTCCCCCACCCCCGGGGGCAGTGATCATCTGCCCCCAGGGGTCCCTGGCGCTGTGGCCCCATGCTTTGGGGCCACGGGGGAAGGGGGCCGCTTACCTAGTAAGCAGCCCCCCCTCCCCCACGCGTCACAAAAGGATCTTCGTTTGATCCGTGACGTTGCTGCCCGCGGATCGAGGCGCCCTGCGCCCGATCCGCGGGCAGCAAAGTCACACAATGGGTACCGTTGGAAAGGGGAGAATCTCCCCTTTCCAACGGTACCCGCCTCGATCTCCGGCTTGAAATACAGCCGGAGATCGAGGCGGAACAAGAAGGGCACTCACCTTCTCTCTCCAACGCAGCAGCCGAAAATGGCTGCTGCGTTGGAAATACTTTCCGTTTCACGCCGACGTGCGTAACGCACGTCGGCGTGAAACTGAAGGAAATCCAACCCCCGGGCAGTGAGGGGGGACCTCCCCCTCGCATAGCCCGGGGGTTGGATTACAGTTTTGAGCGATCCCTGCTTTGCAGGGATCGCTCAAATCAAGGTGCCAAAAAGGACGAGCTATCTCGTCCTTGGCACTGCGTGTGCACTTCCAAGGACGAGATACCTCGTCCTTGGCACTTAAAGGGTTAAGAGCAGACTCCCCAAAAACGTCCAGCACAATCTCGATAAAGTGGTAGGAATAAAGGCTAAGAGTTGGCTGGAGATTTAAGTACACATTGTGCATTTCTGTAAAAGGTGGCAGGGGAAGGAGAAGGAAAGCATGGAGCAAGCACAGAAGGCAGATGCCAAGCTGGTTCAGAAAAGCTGGCAAATATCTGCTTAGAAGGAGAAATGATAACTAGCTCCACAGAGGGACACAGCAGAGACAATCAGGACAGCAGGGACAAATTAAAACCGGAATGGGACAAGGAGGGATGGACGGGTATGCACCTGGACCAAGAGCGATTTACACGGGGTAGGGAGAGATCACGGGTTGGTGGGTCATTTGGCAGGTTTTCAGGGATGGGGCCATGGTTTAATGGGACAATGGGAGGAGGCTTTGGAGGGGTGCATGGAGTGCAGTGTTGGGCCTGTGGGAGAATAGGACACATGGCATGGGACTGTCGAAGCCAGCCACAATATTTCAATGCAGGTACCCCACAAATGAATCCCCAAACTTTGCCATATGCCCCAAGCTCAGTGCCATCACAGCAAGTCCAGGTCGACCAGAACACAGGAACTGGAATGGCACAGACCTATGCATCCCCACTGACCGTACAGGCTGGGTAGGAAAACCCTCTACCCCACAAGACAGTCACCCACCACACCGCAGCAAGTGTGTTTGGAAGAAACCTTTTTCTGCTTCCTGGCGCTCATATGTACTAGGAATAGGATAACCCACAGTGATCTCTGATGTGTCCAGTTCTATTGGTTACTCCGAATACAGAAGAGGAACCCCGGATAGGAGTAAAGGTAGGTGAGCAGACGTTTTCATTTATGGTCGCTACAGGGGCTACAAAATCATGTATCAAAGAAGGTGAGTTTCTCTTGTCAGCTAAAACGATGGACACACAGGGATTTTCTGGGGCTGTCCTATCGCTTCCATACACTTTGGATCTATGTATCAAGGTGGTTAAGCAAATTGTATCTGCTCCTTTGTTAGACTGTAGGAATACCCTGTAAAATCCTTTGGGAAGAGACCTCCTGAGCAACTTTGATTACTTTTTCGAAAGACGGCAAAGTATGCTCGACTGCAGGATTGTAACCGGTGAGAGAAGCATCGCTTTCCTCTGCATATTACAGTGACAGCATGAGCAGGGGGCTGCCAGTGCATTCAGTATTGTTTTTGTATGGGGTTATTATAGTGTTGAGTTGGGCCCCGGGAATAAAAGGTCACACGTGGTATATACCTCTTGAATTTCTTTTTGATCTGCTGAGTCACTGATAATAACAGGAACTAACACCATGGACTATTGTTAGCATTCTATTAGAAGCAATGGTTGTCAAGAAGGACAGGGTGGTTCTTTCAGGCACTAATGAGGAAGGAGGCAAATGGCACATGGAGTTGTGTGTCGATCCGATCTCATCGTTAAGAGACGTGTCCGATGAGCAATTGTTCAAGGATGTGTAAGACATAGGAGAGATGGACTTTGAGATTGGGGTGCCTTGCCAGGTAATGATAGAGCAAAGGGAGGTACCACAGACCAGGCTCGTCGCTAGGAAAACATTGCCATATTGGAAGGAGGAAATGGCAAAAGTGCCGGACCACTTGTGGACCAGCAATCCTCATGGCATGGGGTTGTTGAAAAGTGTAGGAGCAGTACAGATTAAATTAAAACCAGGAGAAATATTGCCATAAATTAGGCAATACCTCATGTCTAGGGAGGCAGACCATTATGGCGTTATTTAAGCAAGGCATTATACAACCATCTGTATCCCCATGCAATATGGAAATCTACCATGTGAAGAAAGCAAAAGGTTCCAGATGGAGGATGGTCCAGGATTTGCAGCCTGTGAACAACATTGTTGAAGCAGAGTTTTGGGTGGTACCGAATCCTGCCACCATTCTCTGTAACATCTGTACTGGGTTGACCCATTTTACAGTAATTGATCTAAATAAATCCCTTTTCTCGGTCCCCTTACAGCTCAATTCCCAGTACCTCATGGAGTTCACGTATTGTGGGCAGAGATTTGGGCAGACAAGATTACCCAAGGGGTCTGTGAATCTCTGAGTGTTTTTAACAGGGTCATTCAAATGGATTTGGGAAACATACAAGTTTCCAGTACCGTAATTCAGTATGTAGACTAGCTATTAGTATGTAGTGCTTTGGAGGAGTAGTGTCAATGAGACTCAATCAAGCTCCTCACCCTGCTTGCAGAGAAGGGTTACAAAGTGGACAAAGATGAATTGCAGTATTGCCAGACAAGGTATTATATTTGGGACAGGTAATATCATCTGTAGGGAGAAAGGTGATGCCTGAGAGAGCAAACTCAGCCAGTTATGGTAAAACAGATGCAGCCATTTCTGGGGCTCTGTAACTATTGTTGGTCATGAATTTTCAACTACTCTTGTTACACAATGTCCCTACTTCAAGCACTTAAGGAGAAGGGTCCGATACAATGGTCAGAGGAAATGAAAACATGTTTCCGGGAACTCAAGACTGTGATCAGTAATGCTCCAGTTTTGGCAACCCTGAATTACCATAAACCATTTTTTCTATTTTCACATACAGATGGAAAGGTAATGATAGTGGTCCTGTCTTAAAAAACATTGCAATATCACAAACCCTAGGCTTACTACAGCTGGCTTTTAGATTCAGTTATATGCAAGGGCAGTTCCCGTGTGAACAAGCTCTTGCGGCAGAGGCTTTTGTGATACAAATGTCTTCAACCATTACTATGGGCTGCCTGGTGACATTGTATGTGGAGCATGCCGTTTTTGCAATTTTGGAAAAGTCTAAGTCGACTTTTGACAACCCAAAGAGTATCATGGTATGAAGTTATTTTTTTCAAATGCTGCCATACATTTGGTAAGGTGTCACCTAGTCAATCCGGTGACCTTTTTAGCTTAACCAGTGAAACCCAGGGACATTGTCCATGACTGTTTAATTTATGAGGAAGAAGAGGAAGAGAGGACAAATGTGAAGGAGGATGCCCTGGAAGGAGGCGAGGAACTCTTTTTGACGGGTCATTGACAATTAATCAGGGCACTGGTGAGATGCACGTGGGAGCGGCTGTTGTAGGTCTTGTGGATTGGGAGTACCAGGTTGGAGTGGAGAAATAGTTGCCTTCACATTACTCCAAGCAACCGCAGAACTAGTGGCACTCATTGAGGAGTTAGAGATGAGTAAGGGAAAGGCAGTCTCTATCTACTCTGATTCTGCATATGTCACATCCACAGTACATTCTGGGTTATCTAGATGGCAGAGAAGAGGGTTTAAAAGATTAAACGGAACACCTGTCCAGCATGCAGTACTGCTATCCCAACTAATTGAAGCACTAATATTGCCAATAGAGGTAGGAATAGTGAATTGTGTGGTGCACACTAACAGAACTGATTTAATAGAACTTAGTAATAATGATGCAGACAGAGCGGCAAAAGAAGCAGCATATTTGCCCTGTTCAGAACCTTCAACAATGGAACTGGTGTCCCAACAGGTACAGTTGCCAGTCCCATATACTGCAGTCCCTTTGCTTCAAATAGTAGAAATGCAGGGAAATGCAGCACAAGAGGAGAAGGTGCTCTAGGCAAGGAGTGGATGCATGTTCTCACCCACAGATTTGTTGTGGAGACAGGAGCAGGCAGGGAAGGTAGCAATGCCTGTAGAACTGCTTCTTGTGTCTCTAGTGAAACTACACTACCCATGATATATGTCTGAACAACAAATAGCAACAAAGCTTCAAGAGGAATGGTTTATACCAAACATTCACAAACACGTAAGTAGGTACATAGGGAATTGTATGGCTTGTAAAGAATTCAATCCTGGTAACACCATGAAGGCAGTGAAAGGGGTCATACCCCAGCCTGCAGGTCCTTTTAGAGAGCATCATATCAACTTTGTCGATATGATACAGAAGTACAATCATTTTAGGCACTTGATTGTAATAGTATGCCCATTTCCCTGGGGTTGGTGGTCACAAAGAGGAACTCCAGAATACCCCGGGAACTGAAATGGAGCAGAAGACTAAAGATAAACAATGAAGTGTTCCCGTGTTTACTCAGTTGGTCAAATGGTTCAGAAGCTACCAGCAGTCACTAAACTGGTTGCTAGAATGAATTAATCACACAATTTAAAGAAACATAAAGTACCTATCATGTTCTTCTTGTGTAGTGTATACTTGTTGGCAAAAAACTATATATAGCAAAGTAGACAAATCAGACCCATGTACGTATATTTTTTTAATAATATTTCAATGGTACACAAAAAAGGGTATAGGAGACAACAATCACAAGGTAAATGTCCAAAAAAAATGTTTTAAGAAACAAATATGACCACTGTGTTAATACACAGAATGTTAACCGGAGCTGGTTTATTCCAGATAGACAACACACAACAATTCACAAAATACAAAATACAAATTTCACAAAATACAAAAGAAAATTAAAATAAATTTAGCCGATCCGGCTCAATAAAATACACATATTGTAGCATATATTGTACCAGACTAGCAGGGTAATTCAAGGAATAAATGTGCGCTGAAAAGGGGAGCGCAAGCGTGAAAATCGCAGTGCACGCGTGCTAAAGCCGCGCACGCAGCCGTTCATCGATTCATGGAATGCGCTGCGCTTGTAAAACCTGGGATGTGCGCCAAATCCGTCAGTGGCGCACGCGTGCGCACACGTCACTAAACGGCAGCGCGACGCGCACAGGGAAAACGCACATTGTGTACCGCACACAAGAAAAGTGGCTGGAACACGGGGCGTAAAACGCGGAATGGGGAACAACGCGTGAAAATGTGGGCGTTACGGGGGAAGTATGGGAAGTAAATGCTTGTAACGCCCACACACGCACTAACAACACATATTCAAGGAATTGAACAGGGGAAACCCATGCGCCAAAAAAGACGCGCTAATCCAGAAACACGTACGCCAGCAGGTAGCAGGCGTAAGTGGCCCAGCGCAGCATAAAAGTGTGCGCAAACAACAAACAAGCTCATACGCTACAATGAATATACCATTCCTCGCAGCAGTGGTCGTGGGACACCGCAGCAAGAGGAGGATAGCCAGGCCCCGCATTTTTTTACCCATGACCAGCCTTTTTGGGATGCCTGATGACCAGGTGTATGGGAGGTACAGGTTTCCACCACTAATAATCCTAGAACTGGTCAGGGAGTGGGAGGATGACCTCACATCACCCACCCTGTGCTCCCAAGCACTGAGCCCATTGGAAAAGGTGCTCAATGTACTGCACTTCTTGGCTACTGGGTAATTTCAGCAGACAAGTGCCATAGTTAGGGGTGTCTCACAGGCCATGCAGTCATGCTGCCTACACCAGGTGTTGGCCATCATGACTGCACCCTCCTCAGTCCGCAGGCACATATACATGCCCAGAACACCTGCAGAAAGGCAGGCTGTTCTCCAGGACTTTTACAGGGTGGCACACTTCCCCAAAGTGCTAGGTGCCATTGATTGCACCCATGTGGCTCTACGACCTCCCAGGGCCACTGAGCACATTTATCAAAACCGCAAGCACTGGCATTCCATCAATGTGCAGGTTGTATGTGATGCCAAGGGAATGATTACCTCAGTATATGCCAACTATCCGGGTCCAGCCATGATAGTTTCATATTCAGAATGTCACCCCTAAACCAGGACCTGGAAGCTGGGCGGCATGGCGACACATGGCTAATTGGTGAGTATAAATGCCTCTGCACATGCATGCATGTCAGACACTGAGAAATGTGAAAATCCCACTAATGACAACCATTATCACCTCCCCAGGGGACAGTGCCTACCCTCTGAGCACCTACATGATGACGTCAATTCGTAACCCCACCACACCACCCGAGGTTAGATACAACACAGCCCATGTTGCAACCCGGGGCATAGCGGAGCGCACATTCGGAGTGCTGAAGTCACGCTTTCGCTCCCTTGACCGCTCTGGTGGGCAGCTGCTATATGCTCCCCCAGTAGTGTGCAGGGTCATAGTGGCAGCATGTGTCCCACACAATGTTGCAACCCGGCAGGGCGTGCCGGTCGACATGGTGGTGCCCCCACATCTCCAACCACATGCACGGCCACTGCGCATGGGAGGTGAAAGGGCACGTGGTGAGGAAGCCTGTACCCAGCTTGTGGCAAATTACTTCACCTAAATTCCCACCCCTGTGCACACAGGCCTGGCACATATCAGCTGACAATCAATGATGATGACAAAAGGGACAGTCAAGTGTCACAACCATACCACCCTGAGATTGTTCACCTGGAAGTGCTACATTGTGTGCATCCCTAGCTACTTAAAGACACCCAATGCTGTGTCAGTAAAAGGCACACATTCATGCAGCATGAAGGACTACCCCCTTGCCAAATACTACATCCAAATAATGGCATGTCACCCAATCCCTCCCCATCTCAGCTACCCAACAGACCATGGCATGGCATGCAATGTGAAAGCAACCAAATGAATGCATAACACATGACACAAGTGTCACAAAGTGCACTGTCCCAAATGGAAACAGGCCAGAGACAATTTTCTCTCAGTAATGGAAAAAAACAACACACATGAAGAAATACTTACCAGCAAGACAAAACATCAGTACAGGATCCAACAGTGGCAACATATGACAGTAAAAAATTAAACTAGTGCAAGTGTCACAACCTGACTAAGGCAGCACATCGACCCCTTCCAACTGCAGAGTGTTGCTGGTAGGCAAATGTGGCAGTGTACTGCATACAGCATGAACTGCAACTACGAAGGAGACGGGCTCGTTAAGACATGAAGAAGCTACATGTATATAATGAAAAAGTCCTGGATGTAAAACCATATATAAATTCACCATGCAGTGGACAAATGAACAACAATCCCACTAGGGTTGTACAGTTTGGACTACAGACTACCCACACAGCTTATGGGAGCCCAATGTCTCTATGTAAGTTACTGTCACTTGGTCACACCCTTTGCGAGCCCATGGAAAGGGGAAGTAGGAGGGGTGTGTGTGTCAGGAGCCCAAGTTTCTAACCCAAAGACAGGACAAGCCTGCAAGTGCCCAGCGGGAATATACAGTGGATACCTACGGGAGCCACACAAAGCAACACACTGTAACATTATTTCACAATTTGAAAGAAAATGGTTATGAACAAAAATGTAAATGCAAATCAAAGGTAGAAAAAGCAAAAGTAAATGTAAAGTTAAACAAAAAAATTAAAATAACAAAGTAAAAATCAGAAGCATAACTAAATAAAAATAAATGTATGAAAATGAAAATAAGAAATCAAGATTGAAAATAAAATGAAAATAAAAAATAGAAATAAGAAGAAGAAATAAAGATAACAAATGAATTGAATACAATTTTCATTTAGCAAATCGGAATGAAATGTGAAAAAAACCAAAAAAATATAAAACAAAAAAAATTAAAAATGGCCATGTGTGGAGCGGGGTGGGGAAGCCACCCAGGAGGGACGAGGTACAGGGTGCACCCCAACACCGACATGCGTGGATGTTGAGAAAAAAAAAACCTCCATGGGCTCATGGCCTGCACGGTGTCACACCTGCGGTACAATCCGCACTACGCCCCTTGCTTTATCCTTCTATGCAGGAGCAAAGACTGCGGAGAACGGCTCCCTTCTGGCAATGCTAGAGGTTGCTAGGGAAACGAAGGTTGTTTTCACATAGTCACGTGACTGATCAGCTGACCGCTACGTTGCCAGCCAGTAGTACGACACGCCCTTTCAGTTCCTGTTTACCTTCCTATAAAGGTGCCCGTAACGCCAGACTAGGTGCTTCTGATTAGCGTTACTACTTCCATACCTTACTGCCGAACACCTTTGTGAAACTTTGTGAAACTGACCTCGGATATGCTTTTTGACTACTCTTCTCATCGCTCCCTTGTTACCTGGCTTTTGACTCGTTGGCTTCAGACTGGACCGTTCCGACTACGATTCAGCGCTCCACTCCTGGAGTTCTTCAAGGCGACGTCTGCCTGCTATCCTCCCTGCCCAGCATGAATCCCATCTTCGAGCTAAGCAGTCCCACGTACCCAGCTTACTCACGGAAAGTCATAACCTCGCCTGATCAACTATCCTGATTGGCTAAGACTTCTCCTCACCTGGTAAGATTGAAACTGTCTCTTTTCTCTCTGAGAATTCTCCACACCCTGTGTCTGCTGTATCCACTAACTTTCAATACCTTATTTGGCGATCGTTGACCATCAACATACTTGGACAATACATACCATCCTCATTTCTTTTCTACATTGGAAACTTACCTGAAGATCAGTGCAATAATTCGAACGATCTGCTGAAAACATTGCACCAACCCGTACCTAGTATCGGCCCTCGTTCTGCCCGGGGAGTTTGCTGTACTAACCTTCCTCTTTCTTATTTTATCCTGCCGTTTTTTTACCAATAACTAGAACATTACTTTAGGATACAGAGGGTAAGAATAGGCAATTCCCTTATTGTTCCTCTAAAAGCCTTTCTTCTTGGCCCTGGCTAATATAATTCTCCATTCTCTTTCTCATAGATACTACCAATCACCTGTATTTCAGGTATTAAGTCCTATCAGCAGATCTGTATTACATTCCTTCTTCCATTTTTGGTTTGAATATTTTGTCCTTTCTTTGCAGCTTGGTGAAAGCGGTGTGGTTATCCCCGCTCTTTTGGGTAATTTAGCATCTTGGCTGTTATCTAAACAGCAGGAAGGTACATTACCAAAAACAGTTCCCTCAGTGAGAGGGGGTCCGGTCTGGGTATTTTCCCTTCTGGGAATAACACCAGCAGTGACTGAAGATTCTGGACTCATTGAACAGCTTTCGTCTGGTCCTGAGCCAACCCCCCAGCCAGTCTGCAGGGTGGTGAGTCTACCACATGGCTACGCTACAGTGGGAGAACTGCCGTCGCTGTCATCACCCTCTGGTGCTACATCAGAAGGTGGGTGTGATATGGGAGGCAGTCCACGCAAAGCCCTGGCATGCTCCTCCATGGCAGCAAGCATGCAGGTTTGAAAGGTTTGGTTCTGCATGCATGATGGTACGGAGATCCCCATGCAGCACCTCACGGGTAGCACGCATTTCTGCCTGCATTGCCTCGCATGATGCCCGGATCTCCTGACGGGTTGCCTGGAGCTCAGCTGAGAGTGTGCGTGTCAGCTGCTCGAGCTGCTGTTCTGATCTTGTACTCCGGGGCACCTCAAGTTCACACAGAGTATCTCTGAGGGACCTGTGTTCTAACCTCAGGGCATCCCTGTGGGCCTGTGACTCTGCAGATATGGCTGTGCACAGAGTCTCCAGTCCAGCCCGTCGGTCCCTGTCGGACGCCAACATGTCCTCCCTGTGTGAGTGGCAAATGGACTCTGTTACCTGATGCTGGAGCTCCACCTGCCTTTCAGGGGGGAGAATGGAAGTGGCCACCCTATCCATGGCCTGAGCCATCATCTCACACAATGCCCCCTGTTGTGCTGCTATAGTGTAGATGGAGTTCTCCCACACAGTATTGCCTGGTGGCGCACGGGCACCGCGTTGGCGGGCACCACACCTGTTTGGGGCAAGGTGATGTGCACCTTGCTGTGCTGGCACTGCCGGAGTCTGCAGGACTGCATTCCTCCTTTGATCTTCTGGCCCAGGAACAGGAGCAAATATTGTGGAGTGTGACCCTGCATCTGTAACCACCACAGGCTGACTTTCCAACACTGAATGCCCCATAGAGGGGTCTACCCCCAGTGCAGGTGGGTTGGACAGAACAGCATCCCTGCCAGAAACACTCACCTGCGACGGGACATATGTCTCAATGTCCGATTCAGCACCTAATTCATAGAGGTCTCCGGAGGTGTACCCAGAGACACCCGTGGACAGTATGGTCTGTGGGAGTAATGGGTTTTCACCCACCACCACCCCACGTCCTCCACTGGTGCCCGGTTGTTGCTGTGAGTCCTCCTGGCTCTGAGCCATCTCCTCCTCCTCAACAGCATCAAGTGCCTCATCACCTGCAAAAACATAAAATAAAAGTCATGAAAACAGGCATGAGCACCATAGCCCACACACATAGGCATGACGAGGCAGACATCCAGTACATAAATTACACATGTCACACATGACATTAACTCTGGCATGCATGCACTGTCAATGAGTTGGAAGGGGAGGCAATAGTCAGACACTGAGGACTCCAAGATGGAAAAGCAACACATGTGCTGCATGTTTGATAGCACTGGCATCACACATTAGCCTGTGAGTGGCATGGACAATCCTCATACATGACACATGCCAGCACACAGATGGCACATAGCATAGCCATGACATATTTGACAAGGACAACCAGATGGTAGCAAATCAGTACTGTCACCCATCCATGTGAGATGGACATCATGAAATTGAGCATGCAAAATAGTGTGACAAAACATGCATGTGCCACACGCTGCAACAAAGCCAGTGTTCACTGATGCAGTGATGGCAGGCACATGGATACATCAATGGTTGGTCACTTCAACATGACAGAAGACAATTGTCATGTTGAACATTCAAACAGGGCCCCAAAATGATTGTGTGCAGGCCATGTGTAGGTGCACATTACTCAATCAGCCTGATTGGTGAAATCATTCCCACAATAAGGTAACACATGTGGGCCATTGTGGGGTGTAATCTATGACTGAAGTATATTACATTTGGGGCAGTACGACACAAAAATGTGTGGTAAAAATGATAAGGATTTCATCAATAAGGCAGAATGAACAGGAAAACAACATGAACAATGTTGTGGCAAGATGACAGTTGAAGGGCAAGTGCAGTAATGTGGTGCAAATTGTCTACTGCGTTCAGAAGGGATACATGAAAACCTTAACCCAAGGCTGGGGTATGGTTTGGAGGCACCACATGGGTGACCCATAGCAGTCATGACTACACAGCCTCACCTGGCACCCAATCACAACACATTACCCAAGCAACATACACATGGTTTGCACACACATGCATGGCCACTCACCGGACATTGCCTCAAGATCTGGTAGGTCTCCCACGCCTTGGATCTGATCCTCTGCGATTAACTCTGCAGCGATTGCCTCATGTTCTGTTAGTTCATCCTCCTCTGGTGGAGACCCACTGCCAGTCACCAGATGTCAGCCCTCTGAGAATGTTCAATCTCCATCCTTAACCTTTCTCCCCTTTCCTCCTCCTCACCTGAAGATTGGTCTTGAACTGATGATATCTGTGGTCTTCTAGCACAATAATCCTTCTCCTTCTTTCTTCTTTCTTTTTTTTCTGAGAAAGTGTCTTTCTCACGAAAGGAAGCCACAGTGTACTGCTGTGAATAGCACTACCTGCGGCCCCTCTTCCGGGAGGGACAAACTGGGGAAAAAGCCGTCCGGCAAAAAAAACCCCAGAGGTGGAACAGCAACAGCAGAGGTCCGTCGTAAGGATTCCGTGTGGAACAGCAACAGCGGAGGTCCGTCGTAAGGATTCCGGGTGGAAGGCAGGCTCCGAAGGAACCGTGAGGTAGCCGAAAATAATGGCCAGCAAGAGACAACAGAGCGGAGAAAGAACCGGAAAAGAGCCAGAGTAAGGAGGTAAGGAAGACAAGAGGTCCCGGAAAACGGAAAGGCAAGAAACGGCCCGAAGGGCGGCAGAGGAGAGAGAGGAAAAAGGAAAGGAAACTGGCGTAACCGCAACCGAAAGAAAGCAGTAAGGGAGCTGACCAAGCGGGTTGCAATGCACTGTGTGCCGGGGGGGCGTGGCTGATAAGCGTTCCGGCTCGCAGAGAAAGAAACACTAGACTGTTACAGCGACGTTCGAAAATGTGGCGGAACTCTGCAATGGCGGCCCCCAAGCCGCACCCTGGACCATAATGTCCACGGGAGGCGGCGCATGACACCAGAGTAGAGGCATAATTGGGAGCCAGCTTGTTCTTTGCTCTGTGTTTGAGGTCATTCCACCGCTTAGAGCAATCATCAGCTGTGCGCCTCACAAATCCAAGGGAACTAATGTGGTCCGCGATGCACTGCCAGTGGGCCCTACGTTGAGCAGTCGTAGTCTTGCACCCTGCAGTCACCAGCATTTCGCGGCCATAGGCGGACACGTAGCCCACAAGTGCGTCTAGTTCTGCATCATTGAATCTACGCTTCCTTGATGTGCGGGAGTGGGTAGCCGTGTCTGGGGTCCCAGCCTGTACTACAAGAGCACCCTTCTTCCTCTTGGAAGGTGGTGTGGACTCTGAGTGGCTTACGCCGCTCTTGTTGGTAGGGGCTGAAGCGCAGGTTGACTGGGCACTGGAAGTAGCCAAAGGCACGATGACCAAAGTCTCACTGCAGGCATTGGCTGCTGGGTGATGTTGGCAGGACCACCCTTGGTGTGATGGACTTGGACCAACACTGTCCCGCCTGGGAGACTGGGAGCTGGGGTGCATTGAGCTGCAGCTGGCCCTGCAGCCTCCTCACCCTGGCTACTTGGGGCAGCAGATGACATTGCTGCCCCAGATCCACGTGGCCTGGTGATAGCAACTTTCACCGCCACATGTGGCTTTGACTTGGTGACACGGAAGTCAGCCTGGGAATCATCCTGTGCCGGTTTGGTTGACAATATGGGCCGAGTCAACAAGGCCTGAGCTGGGATGGTGTCAGCTTCATCTCCCCGACCCATTGGGGGGGGCAAAGGTGTCCCTGATTGGTCCTCCACACACTGGCCTCTTGGGCCACCTTGCACATCCTGGCCACGTCCCCTACCGCGCCCACCTCTTTGAGGTCGGCCACCTTTGCCTCCCTTACTGCTTGGTCACCTCCCAACCATGGCACTGATGTTGTTGTGCGAATGGGAGGTGCAGTAAACAATTGTCCTAGGCAATTGGGGTGAAAGGGGTTGGGTACTAGATGGAATACGTACCCCAGTGCTCTAGCAAGGCTGTCTGAGACCCCTGGGGGAAGATGACAGGTCATGCAATGCTCAGGCACCCCGAAAACAAAATGTCATGTGCACGTGACCCCTGGTAGACCATGTGCATGGAATAAAGAACCCACACTCTGCTGTGGCACCCAGAAAGACAAAAATACATGTGGTACACACTAGCTACAATGACCTCTGAATGGGTATGCAACACACGGGGGCAGTTGAAAAATACGTGGGCGACTCCCCATCTGCCTGGAAAAAGAACGTGAAAAAGACGCGCATGTGAACGTTGGCAACACCCCAGCCAAAAGAAGAATTGAACGCCGTCTGAATATACACGGAGTACGAACTGGAACCGTTGTGAAGTAATCGCGTGTGAACCGAGAAGAAGTACAAGAATCACCAGCTTGCTCACCACAAAAAACACATACAAGAAAATGGCGTCCTACGCATACCTTTTAAGGCAGACCACACGTGCAACATCATTTACGCGCTAAGGGCCTTTCCTCGGATTACACGCATTGACACGTGGACGTGCTGTTTTTTCACGTGCTGAATCACTATGCACCCTTCACGAAAAAAACGCCCGCGCGTGTAACGTCACAGACGCGCTTACACGCTAAGGGCCTTTCCTCGAATTACACACTGATGTGCAGTTTTTTCACGTGCCAAATCACTCCGTATCAAGATGGCCACGCCACAACACATGGAAGACCACGCTCCCGCCCAGAAGGCTGAATCACTTCCCCCAGGCCCCTGAGCAGCCTCCCACAAGCCATCTGTTGCTGCCTGCCTGCTGCCACCGTGCCCTGCCATTTGGTGCCTGCACATCTGCCATCTGCCGGGGTCCAGTTGCTGTGACCACCCCTGCTGGAACAGAAGACGCCCAACTGGTATTCCATCACTCCACAGCCCAGCCCCAGGACCCATTTGCCCACCCACACCTGTCTCGGGGGTCGCCATGTCGGGGCAAAGACCATCAGAGACCACTTGCGACCCCCAGCCAAAGAGGCAGAGGGCTACCAGCTTCAGTGACAAGGAAGTTGGTATCCTGGTGGAGGAAGTTCTGGGGCATTATGATGACTTCTTCACACCATCGCGTGCCGACAAGGAGGGACAGGAGAGGATCTGGGAGGACATAGTGGGTGCCATCAATGCGGAGGGGGTGGACCCCGCAACATCAAACACGTCCAGAAGTGCTGGGAGCACTACAAATCCAGGACCCTCAAGAAGGCCCGGTGTCTCTTGGAGGCAGCGGATGCAGTGGGGCACAGGCCCATCTTACCACCCAGCAGATGAGGGTCCTGGAGCGCATTTGCCCAGTGCTTCACCACCAGATCCTCAGGATGCAGGCCCGTCTGGAGTCGAGCGGTAAGTGGCCATGCATTCACGTTTGAGACAGTACATGTTGAAGCATGGTGGTAGTTACCAACTTGGCTGCATGTGTGACTGGGTCATGTATGGATGTGTGTGTGCAGGGAAATGACGGTGCTGCATGTGAGTCTAGTCAGGCGTGACCCACATGGATGGTGTATGTGTTACAATGCAACATGCAGAGCAGCATGCGGAATGCACACTTGAATGCATGCCTGTCTCTGTTCTTGGACATGGTTGGGGTGTGGGGGATGGATGCTGCTGTCATGGACATGTATGGTGTACATGTCTGTGTGTCTGAGTGGCGTGTGTGTGACTTGTAAACGCCATGGATGCATGACACATGTCCGTGACGATGTGTAGATTCACTTATGCAGCCTAGTTATCCTTGTATCCACTGTGTCTGTGGTGTACGAGGACAGATGCATGAACCTCCAGTGATGTGTGTGCATGTGATCAGTATGACCCATGATGCATGTGAGTTTCAACCCACCATTGTATGTTAATAGAGTCCCTTGGACATGGATGCAAATGTTGATTGCATGTCCCGTGCCTGTTTCTGCATGTGTGTTGCCTGCATTGACCCATGTGTTGTGGAGGGACATGATGGAAGTGACGTTTGACAGTGCCACTCATGTGCTGTTGCTTCCTGTCTAGGGGACTATTGTACAGTAGCCTAATGCTTGTGTTCTATGTCTCCATCTACACAGTGGCGAGTGAAGAAGAGGGCGGAGACGGTGCTGTGGAGCAAAGCGGCGGAGATGCCTCCACCGGCCGGCGACGCAAGGCCCAGCCACCCTCCCAGGAATTAAC
This sequence comes from Ambystoma mexicanum, assembly GCF_040938575.1. Classification (NCBI taxonomy): domain Eukaryota; kingdom Metazoa; phylum Chordata; class Amphibia; order Caudata; family Ambystomatidae; genus Ambystoma; species Ambystoma mexicanum. The sequence continues at coordinate 49,508,325 of NC_090933.1, read as the reverse complement.
ATCATCCGGTAGCGAGGGGACTGGTGCCGCGTCTGCCACTATGGCTGCAGCAGAAGGGGCGGGTGAGCCCCCACAGGGGCTTGCGATGGCGGAAGACGGTGCAGAGCCATCCAGGTTGGTGGTGTGCACAGAGGAGGAGGAGGCCACTACTGAGCCGCACATGGGGCCTGGTGGGGGTGGTACCACTGGTGCAGTCCAGGGCCAGGGACAGGAAGTAGCACAGGTCGCCATGGAGGAGCCTGTGCATGTCACTGTCCCTGACTCTGTGACTGCACCACAATGCACCAGCAGGGATGCCCCATCCCAGGCCCGTCCGCAGGTAGGCGGGACACCCACGTCATCTGGCACTCCACTACCTGCGGATGAGGTGACCCATTCCTGCCACTGTCGGGAGTCAGAGGTCCAGCAGGGGTGGACACCCCACCAGCTGGAGCCCAGCATATGGAGGATGTGCCGGCATCATCGGGCAGGGCACGTGCACAACGGCACCAGTGGATTCCATCAGCCCGGCTGCCGTCGTTCTGGCAGAGGCAGCTGAGTCGGAGGCAGCTGAGTCGGAGGCAGCGGCAGGCTCAGCATGGAAGGCATCATGGCTCGGGGCCATCAACATCAGAGGGGCAGGCATCGGCCGGAGGGCTGGAGGACCCTGGAATGGGAGTGTCTTCCATGTGGCAGCGGTTGGGCCAGCGGACAGATGCAGAGCGGCGGTGGGCAGAAGAGGCATGGCTCACTATGGTCAGGGTGGAGAACTCCATGCACAGGGCGTTGAGGCGGGCTGAGTGCCTCGAGGCGACTCGCAGGGAGTTGGAACAGGCCATGACTGCATCCCTCGGGGACCTCAGGGACAGGGAAGAGGCCCGCCTCCGGGACATCGATGTGGAGTTCGATGATGCCCTGGCCCGGAACATCACAGAGTGAGCCCACCGCCATTGTATATAGTTGATTAGTGTTAGGTTTCCTTTCTTTTTTTCTTTCATTTGGGGCGCATGGACTATGCCCCACCTTTTTGTATATAGTTGTTTATTAGGTAGTGTTTTTTGTAGGTTTCCTTGGAATTGTTGGGCTCATGGACCCTGGATTTGTACATTGTATATAGTTGAAGACTGGATTTGACCTCATTTTTTTGTTTTCATGGAGCAATGGATTTCTCTTTTTTTCTCCTTTGGATTTGGTTTGATGGACGAACACTTTAGAGCCATTTTCATTTGAATTTATTTGGATTATGCATTGATATTTTTTATACATTTTTTTGGACATCCAGCCTTTTGTTTGTTATTATTTTCTCTTGTGTAATTTTCTTTATTCCATTGATTTTTCATTTAATACATTTTGGTTTCATACTTCAATTGTGTGGTATTCTCTCATTGGTTTCATGCATGTCACGATGTGGGTTTTCTCATTCACTTGCACCCATTGTGTGTGTGTGTGACGGACATGTATTGATGTGCATACTTGCCATTTGGGATGTGTCATGTAATGGGGATTTCAATGTGAGGTGGATGGAATACTTGATTGGGTGTTTGGACTGGGGTGGCATGGGGTGGGATTTGGGTGGCCATAAGGGACATGATTGTGGATGGTGATGACGTGTTGGGGGGGACATGAGTCGGGGCCTGCTGGCAGGTGCCCGTCAATGCTGGGTGGGTCGGGGTCCAGGGGGACATGAGTCGGGCCTGCTGGCAGGTGCCCGTCAATGCTGGGTGGGTGGGGGTGTACAGGGTGACATGAGTCAGGGCCTGCTGGCAGGTGCCCGTCAATGCTGGATGGGTGGGGGTGCAGGGGGACATGAGTCGGGGCCTGCTGGCAGGTGCCCGTCAATGCTGGGTTGGACATGTGATGGGGCTCACAAGTGCATGGTGTCATGTGGGCAGACTGCGGGGCATGCCCAGGGTGGATGGGCTGCCTGCGGGGCATGGCCAGGGTGGATGGGCTGCCTGCAGGGCATGGCCAGGGGTGTAGGGTAGTCCCCTGTGGTGTGGGCTGCATGCAGGGCCTGGGGAAGGGGGAAGGGGCACACCCAGGAAGACCCACAATGACAAATTGGGTGTAAAACTCCCCACGCACCCCTCAGAATACACGTACCACTCTCACGCTAGCGAAATCGCATGTAAAACTCCCCGTGCACCCCTCAGAATACACGTACCCATCTTGCGCTAGTGATAACGCGTGTATGAGTTCCTGCGCACCCCCGAAATGCACGTACCCCACTCACACAGGGCCTATCGCATGTGAAACTCCCCGCGTACCCCACAAATACACGTAACACGCACGCCCAAGGCCTATCGCATGTGAAACTCCCTGCGTACACCACAAATACACGTACCATGCTTGCCCAAGGCCTATCGCGTGTGAAACTCCCCGCGTACCCCACAAATACATGTACCACGCTTGCCCAAGGCCTATTGCATGTGAAACTCCCGCGTACCCCACAAATACACATACCACGCACGCCCAAGGCCTATCGCATGTGAAACTACCCGCGTACCTCACAAATACACATATCACACTCGCCCAAGGCCTATCGCGTGTGAAATTCCCCGCGTATCCCCCAAATACACGTGCCACGCTCGCCCAAGGCCTATCGCGTGTGAAACTCCCCGTGTACCCCACAAATACACGTACCACGCTCACCCAAGGCCTATCGCGTGTGATACTTCCTGCGCACCCCCAAAATTCACGCAGGCTGCCCATCCACCCTCCACATGCCTCACAGGCAGCCCATCCACCCTGGCCATGCCCCACAGGCAGCCCACACCACAGGGGGGACTTTTTCCATGCTATTTACCTGGAGAGTGCGGGGTACGTGTATTCTGAGGGGAGCGTGGGGAGTTTTACACACGATTTCGGTAGTGCGAGAGGGGTATGTGTATTCTGAAGGGAGCGCGGGGAGTTTTACATGCGATTTCACTAGCGTGACAGGGGTATGTGTATTCTGAAGGGTGCGCGGGGAGTTTTACATGCGATTTTGCTAGCGAGATAGGGGTACGTGTATTCTGAGGGGTGCGCAGGGAGTTTTACACGCGATTTCGCTAGCGCGAGAGGGGTACGTTTATTGTGAGGGGTGCACGGGGAGTTTTACATGCGTTTCCGTGGTTGGGGGGCTGTATGCTGGTCCACTGGCCTTTGCGCCATGTACTGGATTTGTGTGCTGTTCATGGCGCACAGGGCGGGGTTGGGAGCGTAACTGGCGCTGCTGCAGGGTCGCTGCGTCACTCTGCACCACGGCTGGTTATGGATGTTGAAATCCATGAATACGCTGTGCATTGAAATGGGTTTTGGGGCACGTGGCTGGCCCAGACTGCCACACATGCACATTGCGTGCCAGCCGCGTGCGCCACTTGTGCGCTGATTTCTATGAATTACATTTGTCTGTAGAATTTTTCCAAAAATAACTAACTGTCCCTAACTAAATTGCAACTAAATTTCAAACTCTAGTGACAGGTAGACAACTTTGGTTTGGTACTGCATAGATATTAGTTAGAAGGCTTAATGCAGAAAAATAGGGAAGTGAGGCTGATAAATTGTACTGTTGTACTACGCCATCCACTACTATAAGTGATGAAAAGCGTGGTTGGCCACCATCATTAGACAAGAGTGTGGTAACAGCCCTAGTGTGTGAACAGTGGCACAACTGGCGTTTCGGTGGTGAAATGAGCAAAATAAACAACCTTTGTCAGGATAGTAGATTATTTGTTCAGCCCCTAGAAAACAACCAAATAAAGTTGATAGGTAAACCTGTACCTATATTGTAATGCATACAAGCTTAAACATGAATGGTACTCAAAAAGGAAAGGAACATTATGCATTCCATGCACGACCAGACATTGCCCCCTCCTGAGAGGTTAAACCAATGAGTTCACCATACACCATTAAATCTGTGTGCCGAAAGAGAGACATTAAATGCATGAAAGGAGATCTCGAAAAACAAGATTGTGCAACGTACAATAGATTGCTATGGTTACATGCCTGTTAGGCTAGTTATACCATGTGTATATAAAAGAGAAAGAAAAATAAAAAGAAAGAGAAAAAGGGTGGCAGGTAGTTATATAGCAGGGAGACAAGTAGCTGGTACAGAATAGGGTGTTGCTACCTACCAAGGTGATTGCTTCAATCTGAGGCATTAAAACAACATACTGCCATAAAAAAGGGGGGTCAAACCTCCATTTGGTAGCTCAAATGATGGCAAGATATATCCACCAAAGTACAGTGAAATCTAGTAAAAATAAATTGGACCAAGGTAGTATTAGTTTGTTGCATTAACACGCACACCCTGCTAAAATAGTCAGAAGAACATTCTAAATAACGCCCGGGGCTAGAGTGGGTAAAAGATACCTGCGTTTAATGCTATGAGATTGCGGTGAGCAATATCGTTTATTTTGGAGAAGCCTGTGAGAGAGAGCGTGGCTCCAGGCGGCTCACTGCATGGCGGCTAAGTGCTGATTAAGAGAGAAAACTGGTCAATAAGCATGTAGAACAAAAAAGTGCTGGTAAGAACGCAAACATGTCTTGATCAAGGGTAGGCTAGCGGTAATTACTATCTGTGGTGGGGGTCGCGTAACTATATTAACTGACCTGTGGCCAGCAGTTGTCTGGGCGTGCAATGCGTGCGTCGTTGTTCTGCAGCTGGGCGTTCTGACAAGTCTGCTGCAAGGAAAGAAAACATAGCTGTGCTTCGTACGGGAGGCGTGGTTACCGGTACGTGCATGGTTGAGTTAATGGAAAACAAAAGAGGACTTGTGGATTAATGAATATAGGAAGAGGAACGCTAGAGGAAGGGATATAACGTTACCAGATACAAGGTATCTCCTGCCTAAGTGTTGGAGAAACACATTACTATGAAGTGCAATCTCTGGGCACATCATTCAATGGTGGAGCAGTGTGTTGACCTAAAAAAGGTCGAGTAAGAAAAAAAGAAATAAAGCCCTTTAAGAGGGTAAGAGAAAAATGAATATGTGAAGGAAAATAAAGTAGACTGCAGGTTCCTAAGTCAAATGGAGGAACACAAATAGTGCAGAAGAAATTAAACTAAATAAAGTAACAGGTCTGAATGTACCTATGAGAAAATTGTTGCAAGGGTATCACCAAGAGGTAACCCTACCAAAACGGAGATTTTTCATTTAAACCATGTTCAATGGTATCCAGAAGGAAAATCCAGCTTGCTTCCTTGTTGGCCAACGCTTGGTGGGGTTTGGATGCGTTCTTAACCACATCAATAACCCACCAACAAAGGTCTTCTGTAGAGTGGCCCTATTCCATGAAGAGGCTTACCAGGGGACAGTTGATAGCTTTGCATCTAATACGGGAACGATGTTCCGTGATGCGGGTATGGACTGGGCGTGTGGTTTTACCAATGTATTTAAGCCCACAGGGGAATTGGATGCAAGGGTATCACCAAGAGGTAACCCTACCAAAACGGAGATGTTTCATTTAAACCATGTTCAATGGTATCCAGAAGGAAAGTCCAGCTTGCTTCCTTGTTGGCCAATGCTTGGTGGGGTTTGGATGCGTTCTTAACCACATCAATAACCCACCAACGAAGGTCTTCCGTAGAGTGGCTCTATTCCATGAAGTTGCTTACCAGGGGACAGTTGATAGCTTTGCATCTAATACGGGAACGATGTTCCGTGATGCGGGTATTGACTGGGCGTGTGGTTTTACCAATGTATTTAATCCCACAGGGGCATTGGATGCAAGGGTATCACCAAGAGGTAACCCTACCAAAACGGAGATGTTTCATTTAAACCATGCTCAATGGTATCCAGAAGGAAAATCCAGTGTGCTTCCTTGTTGGCCAACGCTTGGTGGGGACTGGAAGCGTTCTTAACCACATCAATAACCCACCAACAAAGGTCTTCTGTAGAGCAGCCATTTTTCATGAAGTGGCTTACCAGGGGAGAGTTGATAGCTTTGCATCTAATATGGGAACGATGTTCTGTGATGCGGGTGTGGACTGGGCGTGTAGTTTTACCAATGTATTTACGCCCACAAGGGCATTGGATGCAATATATGGCCCAGGCTGTTTTGCAATTCAAATGGTGGCGTAAATCCCAATTTTTGCCATTAAGTAAAAAGGGTTTGATTTTGAGTGCAAATTTGCATACTGAGCAAGAACCACAAGGAAAGTGGCCTGTAAGGGGCCGGAGGTCCCAACTAGTTGTTGTAGATCTTGAAGGTTTGATCGAGGTGGATGCATGGACTAGTTGGTCCTTCAAGTTTTTTTGCCTTTTCATGGCAAATATTGGTAATGGTTCTTCTGGTAATGAAAGTTGTACCACAGCCCAATGTTTCTTAATGGTTTTCTTAATAAGAAAAGTATGTGGACTGTAAGTAAGGGCACAAACCAATTTATCCTGTATAGGCTGATTTTTAGGTTCAAGAAGATTATCACATGGGGTAAATCTAACCCGTTTTTAGGAATCCGAAATGAGCTTTTTAGGGTACCCCCATTGTTTAAATTTAGTTGTCAGAATCTGGGCATGATGATCATAATCAGATAGTAGTGTACAGTTCCTCCTGAGTCTCAAGAACTGGGAATAGGGTAGGCTTTCTTTTTGAATACGTGGATGAAAGCTGTCAAAGTGCAGTAAGGTGTTACGATCGGTAGGTTTGGTGAATAGTGAACAAACCAATGTATTGGCCTGGTGACAAATCTGGAGGTCCAAGAAAGAGATCTGGTTATTTCTCATAGTCATCGTGAATTTAATGGTATTGTGGCATTGATTGAGCCATATTAAAAAGGCATTGAGATTGTTTTCAGTACTATGCCATATGAAGATGATATCATCAATATACCTCTGCCAACTGTCAATGTATTGATGATATGGGTTAAGATCTGAAATAAATGAATTTTTCTTCAAAGGTAGCCATAAATATGATGGCCAAACTTGGGGCAAATGCTGCCCCCATAGCAGTGCCTTGGGTTTGTTCAAAATATTGATCTCAATATTTGAAATAGTTTTTGGTAAGGGATATTGAGAGTAATTCCATAAGAAATTCCACTGGTGCCCGGCTCGGTACTAGAGACCGTGTCAAGCTGGAACATATGCATTCAGTAGCCTCATCATGAGGGATGTTAGTGTATAATGCTACAATATCCAATGATACCAGAAAGCTTATGGAGGGATCAAAAGGTTTACCTTCAAAGAGCGAAATAACAGAAGTACTGTCCCTAAGGTACGTGGCTGTTTGCTGGCTAATAGGTTGAAGGTATTTATCAATATATTGACAAATTGGCTCAAGAATAGTGCCACATCCTGCTAGGATAGGACTGCCCGGTGGTTTGGTGGCATCCTCGTGGATTTTGGGAATAGCATAGAATTTGGGGGTTGACCCATGGGCTTTATTTAGAAATTAAAATTCTTTGTGGGAGATCCAAGAGCGTTGAAGTGCGTAATTCGTGATCTCTGAGATCAAGCTCTGGATTTCCTTGGTTGAGTCTTTGCAGAGGGGGCGGCATCTTCCAGGTGTATTAAGTAGTTCCATTATCATAGTGTGGTATTGTTTCTGATTCATTACTACAATGGGGTTGGTCCCTGCGTGCACCTTGATGCAAAATCAGCGGCCACGTTTTTGGTGAGGTAGGTATTTTCATTGTGGGGAATATGTGAGGTCCTGAGATCAGATAATGGGACCCATTTTTAATGCATTATTTGCAGAGATTACATCACTTCTGGGGATCCATCACAGGTTGTGCTTGGTGTATCATCCACAAGCCAATGGAATAATGGAAGGCTTAATGGTATGCTTAAAATGCAGTTGTTCAAACTATGTAGTGAATTGCAAAACGGTTGGTTCCATTGTCTTCCCTTGGCCCTATTTTACTTACGAAATAAGCCAGGGAAAGATCACCACCTCAGCCCTGTGACGCCTCACACCCGACATTGGTCCCTGTGGAGGAGATGGAGGCATGTTGTTACGATAATACGCACCATCCCCAAGATGGTGCTGAAAGTTCTATGCAACATGCAAGCCTTTGTTTCCCCTTCCGTAACCTTCCTTCCTCTGCCTCGGTTTGATAACAGCAGAGGATATGAGCAGTTTGGAAGAAGAAATCAGCACGTCGCTTCTCCCTAACGCTCTGTGAGTTCGCTTTCTAGCATTGTAAACTCTACCAACTCTACCAACTCTTTCATTTAGAACCACACAGAATCCTCAACTCCGCTCTGTCTCGCGTCTACACTCTTACCTACATAACAAGACCTTGTCCGCTCTGGTAGGTTAGAGCTCGGTTCTAACAGATACTAAATCTTCCCGGGTTTATGCTTTCTGACATTTGTGTTTTCCCGATTCAGCCGCGCATTCTTCCTCCTTTGTGTCAAGCAGACCACATTTCCGAAACCCTGTTCTCGCCATAGTGGTAGGTGGGATCCATTATGCAAACTTGCCATGCCCTTCAGCTTTGTTCTGATTCCTTCTTACATTATTGACTTCATTTTCTCAGAATACACACTCTGCCCCTTAGCTCAACGGTCCAGAGTCTTGCACTCGCTTCTGAAGCTCCCGGAATGCTTTCAATCCTCATTGTGCATTCCCTACACAGACCCAATCACACTTACTTACCTTTCCATCTGTCTTTCTTCAGTACCACAGCGGATCCTCCAAACTCACCGTAGGATGGCGTTCCCCGCAGCCACAGGCACTGTACATCTCAGCATTCTGAGCAGAAGCAGTCTTCTCCACAAAAATAGCTGTGGATCACATAGACTTCAGACGAACCGAAGAGTTCCGGACCGTCAAGGTTTTTCTTCCCCCAGAGGGTTTTCCCTGGGAAAACTGCCCATCCCGGGTCTGTTTACTTACGGGACCAAAGGGGGGAGCAGGGAACCTAGGAAAATTCTCGCATTCTACAAGCTGTTGCGTCTGATACAGGTTAGTGCTGGCAACTGTTTAGAAGTCGATTGTTCACGCATAATTGTTTTACACACGCACAGGCTCAGATGCATATAATTCAGTGGAGATTCTTGGAGAAGAGTTTGGGTAATATCTTAGGACCTTAACTAAGAGAGTCAGGATGGTGTCTTCACAGGTTACAGCATCACATCAGCAGGCAACAGGAAAAGACGGCAAGGAACATGAAGATTGGCAGCAACCATTGCTTCTCTCCAGGCACTCCATCTATATGCGTTCCTTTGAATGCCGCTGGAATGAACAGTGTTTCCATGGGCTGCACAAGGTGATTTCTGCTACACTGACTGCAGTCAAAGTGGAGGGCAACAAGAATTGGAGCCAAGTCCATGACTTGCAAAGAGACATCAGAGACCCTGGCACCTGGGGAAAAGCAGTCCTCAAAAAGGTAAGTGTGCCCTAGGGAATCACAATTCATGCCAGTGGAAAGAGGATAGCGCACAAAGTTTGAGAATTGTTATTTAGACTGTAAAACAAAAGAATGGATTTAAAAATGTGGATGAGAATGTGTAAATTTATTTCTCTATTGATTTCTGTGTTTTATGTTATTAATAGTATGAATGTAAATGGATCTGAGTTATTGAGCATTGAGATATGACAGAATCATTATTAAGATCACAACAAGACCTTGAAATAGATTTTGTAAATAATAAGGATGGTGATCATTTTGAAATACTAAATGATGCACACAGCTTCGCAGCAGACAACCTATGGTACCATCATATGAAGAGGGTGGGGAGAGAGAGAGAGCAACAGAATCATGTTACATTTGCTCTCTTATCCCACATGCTCCTGGTCTCCCTAGATTATTTATTCATGATGAGGTAGAGGTAGTGGAAGCACAGTGTCTAGTGCACCTAGCCTCGTGCAGGGTCCGAAGGCAGTTTCAGGGGCAATATGTAGCAGGTTCTATCCTTCCAGTCGATGAAGAATGCTCAGTATCAGATTGGGAGGAACAGAAGGATGTCAGTTGCATGGAAAGAGTACAGCTCAACCTTGAAGAACTTGTCAGCATGAGCAATGGGTGAAGAGGTGCAGAGCAGGAAGGTTGCTGAGACTCTCAGAAGAAGGGGTATCAACCTAGTATGTGTAAGAGAATGGAAAAAGTACTTGAACTTTTTGACATGGCTCAACAAGCCAGAGAAACCTGTTAAGATTCAGTTAACCGAAGGCTTCGCATTGCTGATCTGGCTGGAGGTATGGCAACACTTCTCGACTTGTTCTAGTCCTGTGGAACTTTTTTCCTATAAACAATTACCGCTGGCCTGGTGAGGCATTTGCAGTCAAATCGGAGTCTACATTTGTGCCCCCTTTTCCCCGTGCCCCTTGCATCTCTTGTGCCATGCGATACGGACAATCAATTGACTTTGCAGACTTTTGGAGAAACAGACTACTTGGAAAGATCAAGAAGGTCAAATTATATTTCACCAGCATCCACTGAGGCTCTTGTGAACATTCTAGAACAATTTTGACTATTTAGTTGGACTGAAATGTTTTTCACTTCCCTTTTAGCCCCTGGCATACAAACTTTGGTGAACTCTAAATGGTTACAAATTGTCCGATATGAGTTATTATTATTTGTGAATTCTTCAGTCAGCATTTAGTACAGTTAAAGAGGAACTCAGGGCCTTGTGGCTTGTAACATTGCAGAATCGATATATCCTCGACCTCCTAATGGCTATGGAGGTCAGGGTTTGTCAGAAGATCAGGAGTACGTGTTGTACATGTCGTACAGATGTACCTCACAATGATTTGGACAATGGAACTCTGGCCCAGACACTTGCAGCACTGCACAGCCTTAGGGGGGCCATGGAGAGGGAGGCGGTAACTACTAATGACTCTTTTTTGGAGTCTCTGTTTTCTTGGGTGCCTTTGTGGATGAGCATAACTATGAAGATTGTCGTGCCTATTTTATTTTTTTTCTTAATTATTGTTTTGTTCCTGTCAACTACGTTTATGGTGCTGCTCTGCCCATATGCCTAGAACCGTGGCCATGATGATTGTGACCATGTCTAAGGATAGTGCCACTGACATTTCATCTCACATGGGTACGCAAACGGATTCTGAAATAAGTGCAGGGTTGGTCTTGTGTCCTCAACCAGGTTGGGGTGAATGTGTAGAGCAAAGGGTAGATTGCGTAAATGGTGGAAGGGTGGATTGGTATTATCCAGCGAAGGAGCATGGCTATGGTGGTACCAGTATGAGAGATGGCTGTAAGGTTTCATTCCCCCGGGAAGGTGAGATCAGTGAAGTGGAAATTGGTTTGTTAGTTAATGTATTAACGAAAGGGGAATGTTGGGGTAGTTGATAGAGGTCCCACTGGTAGAGAGAGGTTTGACTTGTGCATGCCATATTGGGCACTGGGGCGACAGCTATGTTGATGCAATGTTGGAAATTGGCACAAATATAGTGTGATTAATGTGAATGGGATAAATGTTCCTTTTAGTGTTATTTGTGAAAGATGATATATTTTTAGTTTTGCCCGTGCATGGCAATATAATGACGTCTTTGTTATAGATACAATGTAAATATGTGGAGTGCCACTCAGCCTTAATGAGAAGCGAGGAGTTAAACATGTGCACGCAAGATGTGAATGGAGATTGTGATGAGGGGAAAGAGTAGTCTATTACACCCACACATGCATGACCATACATACACAGGAAGTTTTTAGGGATAGTTGGGAGGTATGGGGTATATTGTGAATAGATGATTCCATGTGCCACATGTCCCCCCATTGTCAGGAATTTGTGTGAATCACTGAAGCTTGGCTCTGCAAGGTAAAACTCTGAAATGCCAGGAAACTGGTTTTGCAAGATTGAAGGGTGCGAGAGCAGCAGCTGAGGTCAGTTTCGGGCAGGCCTGCTTTATGGCCTTGTTCTATTGTGGAGGAGAGATGTAATCTCTATAAGTACATGGGAGCCTGGTATTTAATGAGTGGGGGATTCAAGCCGCCTGGTAGGGCTAGCTTTAAAGGCCAGACAATTAACGTGATGCAAGGGTTGATTGCGAGCAAGCTATACCAATAGACCATGGATTTTCAATTAAGTTATCAGGGTGGGGGTTGAGACCATGTGTGCTGGAATGGTAAATCGCATAGTTTAGAATGAAACGTGGTTACCCAAAAAATGTGGGTGGATAAAATCAGCAACAATAGATCAAAATGAAGTTTGTTTGTTTCCCTCCTCTTCACATCATTGGAATTTCCATAGAATAGCCATGTGCATCACAAGTAGGGGGAAGGATTCCCAACCAAATGGAACTTGTAATACTTTTTAAAAAATATGTTTTATTAGTGTCTCTTGTTACCTAAGAAAATCCTTTACACTTTAAAAGTCACATTTAGATAATAAAAGAAAGATTAGATACAGTACTAAGAAAAAACTATTGATAATACAAAATAAAACATAAACATAAAAGTTATTTGACAATTCATGGTTCATGTTTCGATTTTGATAAATTCTAAAAATCCCAATGTTTCTAAAATCAGGGATACAGACACTCCTTTAAAAAAACATTGCACAGGTTGTATTTTCTGAGATACTAAAAAAATCTTTAAGATGTTTTTCAAAAAATGTTCTTGGATCTTTGACTCAATCTGCTGACCATAAAAGCAACAGAGGTGTGATGAATTTTCTTGGGGATTTCTAGTCGCCAATATTTGGCCTGTTTTACACAAATGTAGGTGAAATGTCAGAAAGTTCATCTATCTGTAATGGCATGGAAAGTATTGCAGATAATTTGGCAGCACATTCCATGCATTTGACTCTGCTTGAAAATGTAAAAAAAATCTTATATCTTTGGCATTCATCAATTGCCTTACACCAGTCAGTTCTCCACATTTTCAATTTTACTGCATCAGGCCTATTTAATAGGGTCTTCCAAGTAGATCCAGTTTTATCCAGCCAATTCAAAAATTGAGTTTTCCATTTGGCTATGATAGATAAGGGGCAGGTTCGAAATTCAGTATCTATGTATGCTAGAATCGAATCCTGTGGTCCGGTGGTGATTTTTCTTAAGAATGACAAAGGCTTGCATTTGACTATTGCATGAAGTGATAGCAGCCCCATCTCATATCTCAGAATCTGAATTGGAACACCATTTGGTACACTCAGGACTTTTTTTCCAAAATATGCCTTCTAATCTGCTCCAGTATGATTGCTTGACAAATTAATGTTGCTTCTGCTTCATAAGTTAGTGTTGGGACCGCTTTCAGTTTGTAAAACAGTATCACAAAACAGGAAAAGGTACCATATTTCTTGTGTATTATTCATTGTCTGTGAGATGCCAGTTTCTGCCTTTGTTCTCAGATTCTCTCTCTGTGGTGCATCAGTTCAGGTTGCATTTATAAGAAGGCCCAGATATTTGTACTGATAGGCAACAACTACAGGTTCGCCGTGAATTTTCCATTGCTATCTGCTCAATTTATTCTGCTCTCCTGGTGTGGAAATCCCGATGTTTGATTTCTTGATGTTGATTGTTAGTCTATTGGTTTGACAATAGTTGTATAATGCATCCAGTTGTCTCTGCAACCCAATAGGGGTTTGGTCCATAAGGACCAAATCGTTGGCATATAACAACCATTGTGCAGGAGAGCATGCAAGCTTAGGAGGGAAGGCTCGGATTTTCATTAAATGAGGTCCAAGATCTCTTATAAAGAGGTTTAATAAAATTGATGCCAAGTCCTCGGTTTTATGTGATGAGTCAAGAGTTCTTGTTGGTTCAGCCGCATCTAAATCGTTGTTCCCGAGTACAGATCTTTTATGATTTCCAACAAGTGTATTGGGCAGCGCCACTCTTCCATTTTAGCCCAAAGCATGGTGCGATCAATTGCATCGAATGCTAGTTTGAAATTGATAAAAGCCAGAAAGAGTGGCTGGTTAGAAGACAATGCTGTTTCCTTGATTATGGATAAGGGAACTAGATTGGGTATAGTTCCCAAACCGGCTCTAGAGCCGGATTGGAAGGGATCATGCATAGCATTTTCTTGTATCCACTGCAACAAGTCTTTGAAAAACAATCTTGCAAATACTTTTCCGATGACATCGAGCAGAGCTATGGGACGATAATTTGTAGGGTCCTGTCGATCTCCTTTCTTGAAGATAGTTACTATAATTGATTTTTTCCATGATCTCGGAATTTGTTTAGTTATTAGGATGGTGTTGAATAATATGGTCAGTATCTTCACCCATTTATTGCTGTGAGCTTTTAACATTTTGTTGAAGATGCCATCAGGGCCTGGAGCACGTGAGTTAGACAATATTTTAATGATTATGATCAATAATTCAGAGTCAAAGTTTAGTGTTCAATCGGAGCTCGGTAGAAATGTATCATCAGTTTGGATCAGTGTGGGAGATAGAAACAGGCTTTTGTAGTAAGCAGCCCAGCAATACCCCGATATGATGTTTGCTTGCCAAGCTATTTGAGATGAGGTGATAGCTTTCTTTAAGATGGCCCATGTCGCTGCACTACTTTTGGATATTAGTGCTGTTGTCATGTCTCGCTTCAAGCGCCACTCGATTTGGCACCGCTGGAAACACAGGTTTCCTTTAGTTCTGTTCCTTCTCGAGATGGCAGACAATGTGCCGTGTGATGGCTCAGGCATCCTTCCCAGTGCAGTTTCCTCCATGTCTGTTTCCGACCCGGGTATGCTGAAGTATCCTGGTTGCCAAGGTGATGGTACATCGATACTCTGCTCAGACGCTTCGTAAGTTTGGTCCTACTCTACTGCATTTCCTTGTATCTTCATTCTCTTTCCTCTTTGTTCTGCCTGCTCTAACGATCACTTTATTGTTATACCAGAGGAACCCAGAGCGCCTCACCTCGGGCCATCCCCCTCTCTTTCACACCGCTCGTGCTCCTACCTCTGCGAGAAGGTGAGCTCCACTTGCATTTACCTTATAGCAAGGATGCCATGGAGTTGCGATTACTTACCTCCCGTATCTTACCTTCTTTGCTCAGACCTTGCTTCCCCTGACTTTGTTGCTCAAAAAGGAATCAATGTACAAGTGGTCCGATCAGGCTCAATAAGCCATTGAAAACCTAAAGCATCTGTTCTGAACGGCACCCCTTCGGCAAACCCCAGACCAATCAAAGCTGTTCATTCTGGAGACTGATGCCTCTCAGCACGTTTTAGGAGCAGTCCTCAAACAGCCTACTTCTTCGGGTTCCAAATATCTAATAGCTTATATGTCCACAACACTCTACCCTTCGTAACTGAATTATGCAGTACTCGAGAAGGAACATTTAGCTATTAAGAGAGCGTTCCAGGAATGGCGCCACCTTCTTTTTGGGTCCCAACATTTTATTATGGTCCATACTGACCATCAGAATCTAATGGGTTTACAATACAAAGAGACCAGGAACAGCCGGCAAGCCCAATGGGTCCCTTTTTGCTTCCCCATATGACTTCATTTTTACCATCATCCCGGCTACAAACAATAGACAAGCAGATGCACTTTCTCGTTACGACCATCCTGATCCGCATGGCTTTCAGAGTGAGAAGTTATTTCCCAGAGCTAGATTTGTTGGAGGTATTAGCGACCTTCTGCAAAGGGCCCACATCGTGATTCAAGATCAACTAGCTCTGACTCAGTCTTTAGCAACCAGGTACCAATTGATCCTGGAATAGGGATGTTATTTTCATCAGCATCAGCTATACCTACCCACCTTGGTTCTACAAAAGGGGATCTTGAAGATGTGCCACAACACTGTAGCCGCTGGGCACCAAGGGGTGGCCAATACCCTTAAATTGATCGAACAGCACTTCTGGTGGCCTGAAGTTAAGACAGACATCAAAGATTACGTCTCCTCCTGTATGGTGTGTGACTCCTTGTCGAGCCCCCTTAGGCCCTTTGATCAATAATCCTATACCTGATCGACCCTGCCAGATCATCTTGACTGATTTTATTGTTGACCTCCTGAAGTCTAGCTGGGCTACTATGATCATGGTGACCATTGATTACTTTACAAAAATGGGACATTTTTTGGCTTTACCGATGGTTCCCACCACTGCTGAAATGGCCAGATATTTCATTGCCACCATCTTCTCCCGGCATGGTTTACCAGAAACCATTTTCTCGGACGGAGGTCCTCAGTACATTTCCCGATATTGGGAGCAGGTCTGCTCTCGGTTACACATCAGAAGGGCCTTGAGTTCTGGTTATCATCCTCAGACTAAGGGGCAAACTGAAAGGCTGAATCAGACCTTGGAGACACACTTACACTGTTTCATCTCATTGGCTCAAGATAACTGGGTGGAACTCCTTCCATTGGAACAATTTTCCTATAACACGGCTAAGAATTCAGCCCAGCCCTTAAGTCCTTTTAAGTGCTGTTATGGTTTTCATCCTCTGTGCTTTTCTGCCATGCCGGCAAAGGGGTCTACCTTTCCAGATGTCGATGCTTTGATGGGTGACATCCAGAAGGGTCATTCTCTGGCTCAAGTGGACCTGTCAAAGGCTTGTGAAAGGAATAAGAAGTTTGCTGATTGTCATTGTTCTTCTGCCCCGGACATCTCTGTTGGTGATGAGGTTTGGTTGGCTTCCCTGTTTTTGCCCCGTCATTTGGTGCCATCGAAGTTGTTGCTTCTGTATTTTGGTCCCTTCCAGGTGCTGGCTGCCAGGGGTTCTGCAGCCTTCCGCCTATGCCTGCTGTTGTCTTGGTCCAGCATCCATTCAGTCTTCCATATATCACAACTTAAGATTCATGTTCCGGGCCGGATCCTCAGGGGCTCTCTGGCCTGTCCTCTCCCTGTCCTGATATCCTCCGGGCCGGAGGTCGGGGTCTCAGGCATTTGTGATTCCAGGTATTTTCAGGGACGCTTACAATACCTGGTAGATTGGAAGGGCTATTCTCCAGCTGACAGGACCTGGGAGCCAGGATCCTCTGTGCATGCCCCTTGGCTGCTGCACCGATTCCATCTCTTGCATCCTGGGAAGCCGCGGTTGCCACCCTTTGGAAGGGGGCATACTGTCATGTCTCGCTTCCAACACCACTTGATGTGGCACCGCTGGATACACAGGTTTCCTTTGGTTCTGTTCCTTCTCAAGATGGCAGACGATGTGCTGGGTGACGGCCCAGTAATCCTTCCCAGTGTGGTCTCCTCCACAATAGTTCCAGGTCCGGGTATGGTGATGGTGCATCACTACACTGCTCAGACACTTTGTAAGTTTGTTCCTACTCTACTGAATCTCATTGTATCTTCATTCTCTTCCCTCTTTGTTTTGCCTGCTCTAACTATCACTTTCTTGTTATACCAGAGAAACCCATAGCGCCTCACCTCAGATATCCCCCTCTCTTTCACGCTGCTTGCGCTCCTGCCTCTGCGAGACAGTGAGCTCAGCTTGCATTTACCTTATAGCAAGGACGCCACGGAGTTGCGATTACTTACCTCCTGTATCTTACCTTCAGTGCACAGGCTCCATCCCGGACCTTCCGTACCTTCAGGGTTGTGGCGATCCAGTAGTCGGACCATAGCACAGCCATCAGTGTTCAGCACAGCACTCTCAAGCAGCAACCATCATCCTCGGCATTCAGTGCAGTGCTCTCATCTTCAACTTCAAACATCAGTAAAGGGTGTTTTCCACAGAGGGTTTCCCTAGGGTTCCTGCAGTCCTCCCTTTTGTTCTTGGAGGAGGGCTGGCAGGAAGAAAGGGGGAGTCCTCTGTCTTCCAACTTTCTGAAGCTGAGTAGGTCAGTGTTGCATGTTTCGGGGCATCTCAATATTAGCGAACCAATCTTTAGGCAGTACTAATAGCTGTCAACATGTGTTCAGCTTGTTTTTGAAGTAGGATTATTTTGTGTCCTTTTAGGCAATTTTTCAGTTTTTGCCTAAGCTGCCTGATCTCACATGATCCTTCTATTCTTCGAGTTTGCAATATTCTTTTGATTTCTCTCCTTGTTTCTCTTTTTCTTGCCTGTATTTCTATATCAACGTTGTATTTATGTTTCTCAAAAGTTGGTTTGCTTCTCTTTTTCTTGCCTGTATTTCTATATCAACGTTGTATTTATGTTTCTCAAAAGGTGGCCCATGAAGAGGGCATTGAGATATAAAGTGTTTTGATATTGTAGGATATGTTTTTATATCATGTGGGTGTTCTCTTCAGTGCAAAAACAAGATGGGTTGTGGGAGTTTCTCTACTACCAGCCTATATCCCGGGATAGAGTCTCAACCAGAGTCTTTAGCTCACCATCCTTTCACAGAAGAGACATGTCCACTACATATCAGTCTTTGTCCTGCCCAACGGCAGTCCAGCACCAAAATGCTTGGCAATTCTCTTCTGAACAAGAGTACCAACAGCCACCCCAGACACGTGTTCCCCAAAGCTGGGCATCGAAAAAATGACTCCTCATTCCCATTCGAGTCCCCTACGACTCAATGGGAATGTGGAGGATGGAAGCACAGGCACCGTGTGCTACAGTTACAACCTGGAGTCTACAGATGCACACCTAATTTCCTAATAGAGCTCTAAACTTCACAATATACTGTCTTTAAAAAATCAGTTAAGGTGCAGGGAAGAAGACAGACTCTGACACAAAGTCTGAAACTGAAAAGCAAAAGGAAAAAGTGTCTACTCTAGAGACACTCCTGTCCCCTGCACACCATCAAAGCTGAATAAATCGGTAAAGTAAAGTTCAAATGTTCTAAAAAAAAGTCAAATATTTACTTATAAAGAAATAAACAGTGCTCAGAAATACATTCAATGATTATCATACAACATATGATTTGACACAGGAGTATAAATACAAAAATATATAAATGAAACACAGGGGAGTGAAGAGAAAATCAGTCTCCTGTAGATCACGAAGTCAACAAAAGAGAGTTCCAGATTCAATTTTGCTAGCTCTACGCGTTTCAGGGTAACTATCCCTTCTTGAGGAGCAAAGTAATCTGTAAAGATATATAGTAAAAACCTATAAATTCATAGGCAATTTCCACAAGTATTAAAATCCCTCCATAATTCATCAGATGCTCCAGTTTATCTAACATAACTCATCACTTATCAAAAGTAGCATGCAAAGCTCCTTTGTGTCTTATCCACCATGTCTTGGTAATTTGCAAACAGAATTAGATCCATAGTCAACCTTCCATAAAGCCATCAACCAAATGGTGTTAGGAAATCAAGTGATAGTGCCAAAAAGCATAATTTCAAATCTAAAGAGAAGTGTGTCCTACGTGTACAAAGAATTGCTCGGGTTGGCTGGTAGTGAAACAAGAGAATTCTCAAATCTAGAGATAAGAGAGTCTAACAATTATCAGACATGTATAAAAAGAAGGCTCTACCTGTGCCCTTGATATAAAGATAGTGTGGGTCTGCTGAATCTAAGGATAGTTTGTCCAGAGTAGATAATGGAATAAATATTCAGACATTTCTCATCTCATCAGTACCGCTTTGTCATAATACCAGGAATTCTCAGGGGGACAGATGTTTAAGGTTAGGATTCATGTGAATCTGGCTATATAATCAATCTAAGTGTGCATGCATAGAGAAATAACCAGGCTTAGCATCCGCAAGAGACATACAAGGAGTTCCCAATCAATCATCTATTCTTTCGGTCCACTGTCTTGGAGTTGTAAAGATCAGTGTCCGCACGGGAACATTTCAGTGATGCTTTCAAGTAAAGCTTTCCTGTAATTGTACAATGACCAAAATAGTCAGCCGTTTCAGTGCCACTAAGTCATGGCTCAATGCTGACATGTTAATAAATAGTGGACAAATAATTTGGTAAATTAACAAGCAATAAATCTCACTTACTGATATACCGTGGCTACGGTCCCAACAACATAAGTGTCATGTCCCGCCGGACAGTGGGTGAGCACTTAACTGTGCGTCGTCGCATATATTGCCTATTTAAGACAGAGAAAATAAATAAAAACCTATCACATGACAAAAGGTTCTAATATGCCGATGTAGAATTCGGCGTCAACCGCTCAGATTAAAGTAAAAGAAAATAGTGCATGGCTTACAATATTTAACTGACTGCCTACGCCAAAAAACGACTGCAATGTGGCTGGTCAAGTGCTTGCCTAGATCACGTCCTATGGATTTGCATGCAAAGTAGACCTTGGAAAATGTGGCTCATGGGATACAACACCGCCAATATGAAGCTACCAGTCTCCAATGTAGCTATAAAGATCTTCGCACATAGAGCTCCCATCTAGATGCTAGTGACGATATAGGTCACATGATTTTATACGTGCTAGAGGTGCCATGATGATGTGAATCGCATCCCGAACATGGCTACAATAGACATCAAAGAGGTAACAACTTCAATATTGATCAGTCCGTAGCTAAAACGTGTATCAATGAAAGAGACTGCAATGAGGGCAAGAGCGTGGTAAAAATGTCAAGAAATCATGCATGGCATTCAATATCAACCACTGCCTATTATTGTGGACCTGATATAGCCCTAACCTTTCCAAAATCGCTCGATCCCCATGGACGTGGATAACAACATGTTGATCCAACATGACCCATTATTTTCAAAGTGTGATCAAAAAAACACTGATAATTCAGTTACATCGAGAGCATGATGTAAACAGAGGCATCATGATGCAATCTCTTAGAAAATTGTATAGTTACAATGTGGCACTGTCAGGAAACATAATAATGATAATTGCCCTAGAAATCTAAATGAAGCAGTTTAATGAAAACCCCCCATTAAGACCTCTAGGGGGAACAGTGTCCAAAAGAGGGATCCAGAACATCTCACGTTGGGAAAGTAGTCTATTATAATCACCACTGCATGGTGGCTTCCTGACAACTTCTAGGAATTGAAATTGGATTTGAGCTAAATTATGTCTATAAACTGGGAAATGTCTTGCACCAGATGATTTTTCATTTTTACATCACACATTCGATTTGTGATCAGTCCACCTTTCGCGGGCTGAGCAAGTTGTTTGGCCAATATATAGAAGACCACATGGGCATTTAATACTCTAGATGGTACCAGTTATACTACAAGTCCCAAAATGCTTTACTGCAATCTTTTTGCCAGTCCGGGGATGCATAATGTGATCACCCTTAACGATGTTGTTGCAGTGGCTGCATGAAAGGCAGGCAAATGTGCCCTTTTTCTTAGATGTTAACACCCAGTGTTCTTGTCTAGGGTCTCTTTCGGCTTTAATCAATCTATCTCTCAGGTTGGTCCTCCGCCTCTAAACCATCATCGGCGGTTGTGGAAACAATTTTAAGAGTATTGGGTCGTGGTGTAAGATAGACCAATTCTTATATAGAATTTTTTTGATGTGATACTTTTGCCTGGAAAATTTAGAAATGTGTAGAATGGTGTTTACTTCATTTTTTGCCTTAGAGCTAAAGAGTTGTTTAGTGATATGTGTGGATCTCGACAATGCCTCTTCTACCACTTTCTCAGGGTAGCCCCGGGCAGTAAATTTATGAGTTAGCAGGTTACATTCAGTTTCAAAATCTTCAGTATCTGAAAAGATTCTCTTCAACCGTGAGGTTTGGCTATATGGAAGGCTTGACATCATAGCCCTTGGATGGAAACTCATGAAGTGTAAAAGACTGTTAACATCTGTTGGCTTATGACATAGAGTTGTTTTAATACAATTATTGACAATGGAAAATTGTACGTCCAACAAATGTAACAGAGGCTCCCCGATCTCTAAGGTAAATTGTATGCATGAGTGTACGCTGTTCAGGTAGAGAAAAAATTCCTCCAATTCACTTTTCGGACCACACCAAATGCCGAAAAAGTAATTGATTAATCTTTTCCAAATGACAATTTTTGAAGACCATTCCAACTTATCTAACACATGTGTCTTTTCAAACAGGTACATGAATATATTTGCATAGGCAGGGGCTGTTGCTGACCCCATAGATGTTCCAGAGACCTGTGCCAAAATCGTTCATGGTACCTAAAGAAACTGTTGTGCAAAATGATTGTTATAAATTCAATAATGAGTTGTCGTTCATAGCTTACATCATGGGATTGCAATAATATCCATTCCACTGCTTCTATCCCTTCATTGTGAGGGATTGCTGTGTACAGACTGCATACATCCAAAGAGAATAGTATGCGGCCTGTTGACAAACAACTAATGTCATCAATAGTAGTTAAAAAGTCAGTTGTGTCCCTTAGATAGGTTGGAATGGCCTGTACCAAAGGTTGTAGTACCTTGTCAACCTATGTTGCTAATGGGTCAGGATACTCTCTGCACCCACAACAATCGGTCTGAAAGGAGGATGTTGTTGATTTTTATGAATTTTTGGTAATCCGTAAAATACCGGTAGCATAGTGTGTTTCTTAAGTAAAAAGGACTTGTGTCAGGAATTTGTGGTGGTGGAGGAGGAAAAGGTGTCCAGGTCCTCAGAACGTTTAAAAGACATAAACATGACAAAAAACTACATTACCCAGCAGCCTCTGGGAATTGTGTAGTTCTGGCCATACGCGCGTTGAGCCAGCTGTCTGTAATTAGTAACAGCTTATTAGGGCTCAACGGCGCACGGCAGGTGTGGCTTATTTTGTGTTTGGAGGCGAAGCCATGTCGGAGGATCTCGCGGAATAATGCCCGCTTGCTGGGCCAAGCAGCAACTTGAAATAAGGAAGAGCAGCACACCGAGGCTACGCGCTTTTTCCATGCCGCTCTGCATTTTTTTCCCTGAACGCGGCACGGAACGCGAGGCGGCGGAGGTCTGACTCGCGCTGCTATTACGGCGTCATCAGCTAACGTCTGGGAAGGCTTTCAAGCTTCCCAGACATTCAGATAAGTGCTGGTTGGGTTTTCTTTGTTGTGTACTTGCATCTTGGCAGCAATGAACTCCGCAATTGCCACTCACAATGATTTAACAGGGACCCTTGGTATTGTGTATGTGTGAGGGCATTAACCTGACAAGAAGGACAGCCTACGTTTGAGTGCTAGGGTCATGAACTAGTTACACCGAGTGGGTTCTTGGAGACACAGTGCTATGTTTAGTGTTGTTACTCAGACCATTGGGTCATGTATGTTTTATGTGTGTCCATGTGCTACTGCTTGCCCATAGGGCCATGTGTTATGTTCTTCATGTTGGGATACTCTCCCATGAGTTTGTTTCCTTTCGTGCTTGCATAATCTGTATTTCATGTAACAAGAGTATTATGAGTACCTGTGGCAAGAAGGCACTAAGAGGTGCTGGGACCTTAGCAGTTGTGCAGTAGTGTCTAGTATTAAGAGGACATTACTGTTGACCTGTGTTTACTTTAGGCTCTTTGGTACTTTATCTCATGTTAGGCAGGGTAGGGTTTTTCCCTGGTTACGTCCCTCATCCTGTCCAACTTAGGTGTTTCCTAACCCTCTATCCGGTTTCCCTAACATTCCCCTCCCCGTCCACAACCTCTTCCTAACCCTCTTCCCCCCATTGGCTACCACGTGGTATCCTGTGTATATATATATATATCAGGTATCTGTGCCAACCACGGGTGGAGGGTTGACTTCATTCGGCTTCTGTGGTTTGGGGGAGAGTCTCGACACACCTTCCTCTAGTATTGGTTTTGACATAATAAGCCACCCCCAAATTGGGATACTTAGAACCACCCGAGTCAAATGATATGATATGATATGATAGGTTATTTATAACGCGCTTAATACCCAGAGGTTTCTAAGCGCGGACCCGGGGATCGAACCCATGTTGCTCCGTGTCATCTTGTTTCCAAGGCAAGCACATTGCCGTTGAGCTATCCTCCCGAGACTCCCGAAATGGAGGCGACTACTCCGGCCTTGGCAGACGTGCTTAAGGCACTTCAGGATATTCAAGCAGAGTTATTACAGGCAAGACAGGAATCAGATACGTGGAAAAATCAAGTACAGGGATTGGTAGCTCAGCGAACCCCATTGGAAGGGGCTAGTGGGGTGCGAGGTGCTCAGACTCAGAATCCCACTGTCATTGTCCAACAAGCTAGTAGTGTGCCATTGGCAGAGCCAGAGCGCTTTTCAGGTGACCCTAGGAAGTACATGACATTTTTGACCCAATGCCGGCTTCATTTTTTGTGTAAACCCACAGCGTTTGAATCTATTCAGGCTAGAACGGCATTTGTAATCTCATATCTGACTGGGGATGCAGCTGCATGGGCCATGTCATTGGTACAGAAAGACGATCCTTTATTATACAACTGGGATGGTTTTCTAGGAGAATTTGGTAGGTTATTTGATCGTCGAGGTGTTTCCTTAGCTCAAGATAAGGAGTTGTTGGGTTTGAAACAAGGAGGTTGGAATTTAGTCACATACGTTACTCAGTTTAACAGGTTGGTAATTGAGACCGAGTGGCCAGTGGCTAAACAGACTGTGTTATTCTATCAGGGACTATGCGAGGAACTGAAAGATGCGATAGCTCAAGTGGAACCACAGCCAAACACTTGCACAGCCATGATTGATTTAGCATTACGGTTGGATCATCGCATGAATGAAAGGAAAGGAGATAAAAAGAGACCAGAAGCAAGGCCATTTGTGCGTTTAGATAGAAGTAGAGGAGGCCGGATGGGTGAAGTGGAGCCAATGCAAATTGGTAGTATCAGAGGACCATTGACAGTAGCAGAAAAGGAACAGCGCAAGGCTAACAAATTGTGTCTTTATTGTGGACAAGCAGGACAATTCATACGTACATGTCCTAATACTCCGCAGAAAAGTGGAGGAGGTGAGAAGAGTACAAAGGAAGCGGGAAAAGAGATGGGCCGGCCTTAAGGGGAACAAAGGTGACAGGCCTGCTGGAGACTAGGTTCCCCAAATGGATTGCAAACACAGTGGGGGGTAAGACTTCACACTTATACATACTGGTGACGTTATGTTTTGCTTTGACTAAACAGGAGGTGCTGGCAATGGTGGATTCAGGGGCTACAGGTAATTTTGTGGATATTACTTTAGCAGAGCAGTTAAGATTGCCTTTGTGTGATAAAATCAAGGTGGAAGGTGTACAATCAGTGGATGGTTCACCTTTGGTATCAGGTCCTATTAGAAAGCAAACAGAAAAATTGGTGATGATGTATGGACCAGGGCATAGAGAGGAAATCACATTTGACCTAATAGCAGCCCCTCAATTTGTATTAATTCTAGGAATGCCCTGGTTGGTGCTTCATAATCCTAGGATTGATTGGGTAAAACAAAGAGTGTGGTTTGAGGATCAAAGATGTCAAGAGCAAATTTTTTCGGAAGCAGGATCAGCGACCTGGCTAGTGGAAAAAAGATCGGAAGATCAGATTGTGGGAGCAGTGACAGAGGGAATTCCTGCACAGTACAGAGAGTTTAGTGACATGTTTGATAAAAGAATTGCTGAACAACTTCCTCCACATAGACCTTATGATTGTGTTATTGATTTGGAGGAAGGTGCAAAATTGCCTTGCAGCAGAATTTATGCCCTTACTGAAAAGGAGAATCAGTATTTACGAGAATATTTGGATGAGATGTTGACTAAATGGTTTATTCGCCATTCCACGTCTCCAGTTTCCTCACCGTTATTTTTTGTTCCCAAGAAAGAAGGTACTTTACGCACTTGTATTGACTATAGGGCCTTAAAAAAGGTAACTATTAAGAACAGATTTCCATTGCCATTGATTTCAGTTTTGTTAGACCAAGTGAGGTCTGCCCAGATTTACACCAAACTGGATTTGAGGTGTGCGTATCATTTGATACGGGTCAGAGAAGGAGATGAGTGGAAGACAGCATTTAGAACTAAATTTGGTTTGTTTGAGTACCTTGTCATGCCTTTTGGTTTATGCAATGCCCCGGCCGCTTTTCAGTTCTTCATGCAAGATGTTTTGCAGGAATTCATTGATGTTTTTGTTATTGTTTATATTGATGATATTTTGATTTATTCTGAAACTCCAGAGCAGCATGTACAACATGTACAGACAGTATTGAAACGGTTGCAGGTGAGTCAACTGTGTGTCAAGTTGGAGAAGTGTGCATTTCATGTTACACAGGTGGAATTTTCGGGATTTATTTTGACTAATACTGGAATATTGATGGATCCTAAGAAAGTGCAAGCAGTTAGAGACTGGCCCTCGCCACAATGCATCAAGGACATACAATCTTTTCTAGGCTTTGCCAACTTCTATAGGCGTTTTATCAGCAATTTCTCTAAAATTGTAACACCAATCACACAGTTGTTAAAAGAGGCAGTGAAATGTAATTGGAGTGTTGATGTAGAGAATGCCTTTCAGGAGCTGAAGGTAGCCTTTACTACTGCTCCTGTGTTAAAACATCCTAACACGGAGAGAGTATTTCAAGTGGAAACAGATGCCAGTAACGTGGCGATAGGAGCCATTTTGTCGCAAAAAGATGAGAAAGAGGTATGGCACCCGGTAGCATTTTACTCTAGAAAATTGACAGGATGTGAGCAAAATTATTCTATAACGGATAAAGAGTTGTTGGCGATTCGGTCGGCATTCCTTGAGTGGCAACACTATTTACTGGGAGCAAGGCACCAGGTGGTGGTGGTAACGGACCACAAAAATGTGCAATATTTCAAAACAGCTCACACACTTAGTCCTAGGCAATTGAGATGGTCGCAATACTTTAATGAATTTGATTTTGTGGTTACTTTTAGGCCAGGCAGCAAAAATGGGAAGGCAGATGCCCTTTCTAGACAACACAACTTGGATCATACAGTAGGTGAAGTTAAAACTGTTATTTCACCCGATAAAATTGTTGGGGCTATGACCATACAGGTCACTGATTCAGTCAAGAAAGCTTTAAATCCTCAACAAATGTTAGCGTGGCGGAATAGTCATCCGGCACGAAGTATACGGGAAGGGTTGCCGTACCATCAGAGGCGACTATACCTGCATACGAAAGAACTACAAGACAAGGCTTTATTCTGGTGTCATCAGTCTCCCTTAGCAGGACACGCAGTGTTGAGAAAAATGCAGACAATGTTGAAAAAATACTTTTGGTGGCCTTCTTTAAAACAAGACATGGAAAGATATGTGGAATTATGTGACAATTGTGCACGTAATAAAGCAGAGCATGTTAAGAAAAGAGGGTTACTCCAGCCATTACCCACTCCTGAGCAACCCTGGACACATATCTCTATGGATTTTATCACTGATCTGCCGCCCGATAAGCAATGTGATACCATATGGGTGGTGGTAGATTTTCTGTCAAAACAATCCCATTTCATCCCTTGTGAGGGGATAACTGGGGCAGGTAGTTTGGCAGAGTTATTTCTGCAACATGTGGTGCGGCTACATGGGTTGCCAAAGAGTATTGTGTCGGATAGAGGTTCACAATTTACCTCCAGATTTTGGCGTGCCTTTTGTCAAATGTTGGGAATTAACTGTGCTCTGTCCACCAGCTATCATCCCCAAACAGATGGACAGACAGAAAGAGTGAATCAAACTCTTGAGCAATATTTACGTGGTTATCTGAGAGATGGCAGAGATTCATGGGTACAGGCTTTATGGCCGGCAGAATTTACCTATAATAACACCTATCACACTTCCCCGGGAATGGCCTCTAATGAATGTTTATATGGTCATGAACTGAATATGATACCGGAACATTTGCCGAAAATGGGGAATATGCCAGTATTACAGGAGCGCAAACAGTTGCTTCTTGAAAGGAGACAGAAGGCACGAGAAAATCTGGAGAAAGCCAAGAGGCTGTACAAAGGGCAGGCTGACAAACATCGACAGAAAGGTCCTCAATATAAAGAGGGGGACAGTGTTTGGTTGTCTACACGAAATGTATCTTTGATAGGGTCGAAAAAATGTCTATCTCGGTTCATTGGGCCCTATGTGATTAGTAAATGCATCTCTACAACTGCTATGAAATTGTGTTTGCCTAAATCTTTGTGCATACACCCAGTATTCCATGTTTCTTTACTTAAACCTGCAGCTCCAGGCATGACTATGAAACGACCTCCAGCTATCATGAAAGCAGGACAAGAAGAATATGAAGTTCAACGTATTCTGGATGTCAAGAAAAGAAATCCGAAAATTTGGTATTTGATTAAATGGAAAGGTTATGGACCAGAAGACTGTTCTTGGGAACCCGCAGAGGAGGTACATGCTCCAAGGTTGGTCCGACAGTTTCATCGGCAACATCCGGATAAACCAGGCCCTTGGAAGGGCCCTGGGAGAGGAGGTAATGTCAGGAATTTGGGGTGGTGGAGGAGGAAAAGGTGTCCGGGTCCTCAGAACGTTGAAAAGACATAAATATCACAAAAAACTACATTACCCAGCAGCCTCCGGGAATTGTGTAGTTCTGGCCGTACACGCGTTGAGCCAGCTGTCTGTAATTCGTAACAGCTTATTAGGGCTCAACGGCGCATGGCAGGTGTGGCTTATTTTGTGTTTGGAGGCGAAGCCATGTCGGAGGATCTCGCGGAATAATGCCCGCTTGCTGGGCCAAGCAGCAACTTGAAATAGGGAAGAGCAGCGCACCGAGGCTACGCGCTGTTTCCATGCCGCTCTGCATTTTTTTTCCCTGAACGTGGCACGGAACGCGAGGCGGCGGAGGTCTGACTCGCGCTGCTATTACGGCGTTCATCAGCTAACGTCTGGGAAGGCTTTCGAGCTTCCCAGACATTCAGATAAGTGCTGGTTGGGTTTTCTTTGTTGTGTACTTGCATCTTGGCAGCAATGAACTCCGCAATTGCCACTCACAATGATTTAACAGGGACCCTTGGTATTGTGTATGTGTGAGGGCATTAACCTGACAAGAAGGACAGCCTACGTTTGAGTGCTAGGGTTATGAACTAGTTACACCGAGTGGGTTCTTTAGACACAGTGCTATGTTTAGTGTTGTTACTCAGACCATTGGGTCATGTATGTTTTATGTGTGTCCATGTGCTACTGCTTTCCCATATGGCCATGTGTTATGTTCTTCATGTTGGGATACTCTCCCATGAGTTTGTTTCCTTTCGTGCTTGCATAATCTGTATTTCATGTAACAAGAGTATTATGAGTACCTGTAGCAAGAAGGTACTAAGAGGTGCTGGGACCTTAGTAGTTATGCAGTAGTGTCTAGTATTAAGAGGACATTACTGTTGACATGTGTTTACTTTAGGCTCTTTGGTACTTTATCTCATGTTAGGCAGGGTAGGGTTTTTCCCTGGTTACGTCCCTCATCCTGTCCAACTTAGGTGTTTCCTAACCCTCTATCCGGTTTCCCTAACATTCCCCTCCCCGTCCACAACCTCTTCCTAACCCTCTTCCCCCCATTGGCTGCCACGTGGTATCCTGTGTATATATATATATATCAGGTATCTGTGCCAACCACGGGTGGAGGGTCGACTCCATTCGACTTCTGTGGTTCGGGGGAGAGTGTCGACACACCTTCCTCTAGTATTGGTTTTGACAACTTGGTTTTGTCACTAATCCAATCGTTATCAAAGGCATTAGCTACACAGGTCTCAGAGTTCTTATTGCTGGTGTGGGATCCTGGTCCAAAGGAGCATACGTTGAAACATCATTGAGCACTTCTATACATTGGTTGTGGTAGAAACTCGTGTCCATGACAACTACAGCTCCACCCTTATCCGCAGGCTTAAAAGTAAGATCTTAATTTTTGGACAAATGTTCAATTATCTTCAATTGAGAGTCTTTGATGTTAAAGGGGGTATGTTGAGTATATTTAATCTTACTTTGTTCCCGCTCAACATTATATTTAAACAAATTGATAACTGGATTCTTTATCAGGGGATCAAAGTAACTTTTTGGTTTTAATTCAAGTCTCTCATCTCTTGCTCACCACTATCAGCCATTTAAGTAGCAAAAAACAATTTAAGTTTAACCTTCCGTAGCAACCGATGGAGATTTACTTTTTCTTCTAATAATGATATTAGATATTGGATGTTGGGACGAAGGATAGTCCTTTATTCAAAATGTCCATTTGATTGGGTGTCAAAACTTTACTTGAGATATTCACTATGATTTATTTACTTATTTGTTTTTCTTTTTTGACCTTGTGGCCACGTCTGGTCTTTTTTCTAAAAAAAAAGGGACGGGCCTGTGGATGCACTGGGCTGTGGTGGAACAGCTATAGCGGAGATATTAGTGTCCTGACCTTGTGTTTGTGAAGGTGGTTTCTTGCCAGGAATCGCACCAGCAATTCTGCCTTCAGTGCTATTATCTGCGGCGGATGAGTTAGGATGTGGGTTAGGGAATATATTTTTATTACGTTGTGCGTAACACTCCTCCCATGTATAGACTCCAAGGTCTACTTTGCGTGCAAATCTATAGGAAGTGATCTAGGTAAGCACTTGACCGGCCACATTACAGTAGTATTTTGGCATAAGCGGTCAGTTAAATATTTTAAGCCATGCAATATTTTATTTTACTTTAATCTGAGCGGTTGACACCAAATTCTACATCTCATATTAGACCCTTTTGTCACGTGATAGGTTTTTATTTATTTTCTCTGTCTTAAATAGGCAATATATGCGACGACGCACAGTTAAGAGCGCACCCACTGTCAGGCGGGACCTGACACTTACGTTGTTGGGACCGGTATATCAGTAAGTGAGATTTATTGCTTGTTAACTTACCAAATGATTTGTCCACTATTTATTAGCATGTCATCATTGAGCCATTACTTAGTGACATTGAAACGGCTGACTATTCTGGTTCTTGTACAATCACAGGAAATCTTTAGTTGAAAGCATCACTGAAATTTTCCTGTGCACACACTGATCTTTACAACTCCAAGACAGTGAACCGAAAGAATAGATGATTGATTGGGAACTTCTTGTATGTCTCTTACGGATGGTAAGCCTGGTTATTTCTCTATGCATGCACACTTAGGTTGACTATATAGCCAGCTTCACATGAATCCTGTCCTAAGACATCTGTCCCCCCGGAATTTCTGGTATTATGACAAAGCGGTACTGATGAGATGAGAAATGTCTGAATATTTATTCCATTATCTACTCTGGACAAACTATCATTAGAGTCATCAGCACCACACTATCTATATATCAAAGGAACAGGTAGAGTCTTCTTTTTATACATGTCTGATAATTGTTAGACTCTCTTATCTCTAGATTTGAGAGTTCTCTTTTTTCATTACCAGCCCACCCAAGCAATTCTTTGTCCATGTAGGGCACACTTCTCTTTAGATTTGAAATTATGCTTTTTAGCACTATCACTTGATTTCTTAACACCATTTGGTTGATGGCTATATGGAAGGTTCACTATGGATCGATTTCTGTTTGCAAATTACCAAGACATGGTGGATAAGACACATAGGAGCTTTGCATGCTACTATTGTTAAATGATGAGTTCTGTTAGATAAACTGGAGCATCGGATGAATTATGGAGAGATTGTAATACTTGTGGAACTTGTATGTGAACTTATAGTCTTTTACTGTATATCTTTACAGATTATTTTGCTCCTGAAGAAGTGGTAGTCACCCCGAAATACGTAGAGCTAGCAACATTGAATCTGGAACTCTCTTTTGGTTGACTTTGTGATCTACAGGAGACTGCTTTTCTCTTCCCTCCCCTGTGTTTCATTTATCTTTTTTTGTATTTATACTCCTGTGTCAAATCATATGTTGTATGATAATCATTTAATGTATTTCTGAGCACTGTCTATTTCTTGACAACATTTGAACTTTACTTGACTGATTTATTCAGCTTTGATGGTGTGCAGGGGACAGGAGTGTCTCTAGAGTAGACACGTTTTCCTTTTACTGTGTGTTACAGTGCCAGTGCTTCCGTCAGAGCCTGCGGGCGGGTGCCGTTCCACCCGCCAGGTCAGACCTGGCAGGCGGGACGGCACCCGCCCACGGAACTCAGAGTGTGCCGGTCGGGTAACATCGGTGCCAGTAGAATACCGGCACTTTTGTTACTGGACCGGCATACTCATAATGAGGCCCATGGTGTTTCATTTTCTACCATTTTCTAGTTATTGGCTCATTGGATTGCTAGGGCACCTGCTAGCCAAGTCCAATCTTGGGCTTTATCGTTGTTCTCTTCAGGGTGACGAGGACTGACATGTCTCAGGGTTTTGTGTTTGTCCCAAAAGTAGGTTATAGGTAATGGGACATTGGGCCTCATTAGAAGTTTGGCGGTAGCCTTGCCGGTAAAACCGGCATGAGGCCGCCAAACTTGCAATTTTTTCCGGGGCCCGCAAATGGGCAATTACTGGGTCATTACGGCCCTGCAGGACCCAGTAATTACCCATTTGTGGGTGCCGGAAAAAAGATGCTCCCCATACCCATTCGGCCCCATGGGGTTGAATGGGAATGGGGAGGTCGGATGCACATGCTGTGCCCGCGGGTGCCTTTGTGGCCGCCAGGTCCGACCTGGTGGGCAGAAAGGCACCCGCGAGCACAACTCATAGTTTGCCGGTCTGGGAACTACGGTACTGGCATGCTTACCGGTACCATAGTTCCCGGACCGGCAATCTTATAATGACGCCAATTGTCTGAAGAGTGACTGGGATTTAATGTTGACGTTGCATGAAAAGTCTCCATTCAATGTGTTTTCCAGTCACAGCTCTCTGCTGTCCGTGACCTAGGGGGATGTCTGACCTGCTGCATTTCCCTAGTTGTAAATTCAAAGATTACATATCCTAAAGAGCGTAGATGTAATCTTCACGCATGATGAAATTAGAGGCAATGTGTGAAAAGACTTGATCAATTTCATTGTCACTTACTAATTCCACCTGTTCAATATCACTAGATATAATTGAGTCTATTCTCGGGATTAGGTGAAATAGCGCCAATACATTGGGTATGTTTAAGAGTTCTCGTTTTGAGGTTCTGTCAATGCACTCTAATAAGATGTGTTTAATAGGTTTAACTGGTGGCATTGCGTCTTTTGTGCCACCTTTCTTTATTTCTCTTGGAATAGTGTTGTACATGTTGTTGCAATTTGAATATGTGTGGTGCACGTGGCTTACATTCCATAATAGTGGTGTCTGTGAGAGACTGTCTATTTAAGGTCTCTTTTCTAGGAGGTTTCATATTCATCTGGCACTCATATGACAAAGACAGTGTTCTTTGAGATGCTTCAACTAGATGAGTTCTTCTTTGTACCAGTGTCTTCAATGAGGTGGTTGCAAGATCTGGTTGATGTGGTATCACAGGTGCAGTTGCATGACAATATGGAGATGTAATCAATGTTATTTCAGTCACTGAATGTGCTATTAAATTTGCAAGATCAGTTATTGAAATTGTGTTTGAGGCATTTAACGGCTGAGTTATGGAGTCATTAGGGGCTGTGTCCTCCAGATTGCAAGCCAAAGTCAGGGACATTGTATTTTTCTTTCCTCCTCTTGAACGTTTATGTTTATTGAGTACTTTCTTTTGGGAACCTCGAAGAGTTCCCAATGATCGTAGATATTTCTTCGAGGCTTTCTGTGTGGTTTGACAAGGCGGTTTCTGATTTTTGGTCTTTTTGACCATTTTTACAGGCTCCTTGGTTATCATCTTGTTTTTGAAAATGTCAAAAAGCAAATGTGAAGTATATGACCTGACCATAGGTACTTTAGTTGCCGATTCTTGGTTGGTATTCATCTCATCTAATTGAGGAGTAGTGCAATTCAATTGTGTAGATTTTGTGAAGAAATGTAAGGGATGGAGAGGTACGTGTTTGTTATACACCAAAACTGAGGTAAAGCTGTCTCTGTGGTTTGATTTTGTAATATTGGTAATTTCTCCATAAATTGGATGGTTCGATTTACCTGATTGACAGTTTTCCTGACTAACTTTGTTAATTCTTCCTCTATGTTAATCACTTTTGAAGTCAATGTTGTTAACAGCACTGCTTGATATGACAGTCTCTTATTGGAAGAGAGATACAGTTCCAAAAGTGTGTCAAGGAATGTATTAATTGCCGTGAATGTTATTTCTATAGAGGAAGGAGCAGGATTAGCTAGTCCGAAAGAGCGTTTCGGGTGGGGTGATGAAATGAAAGGGATGAGGATGTTGAGAGATCGGATGAATCAAAGAGTTTCTTCCTACTATCCGAGAAGCCGATAGTTTATGGATAATACTTGAGGGATCAGATGGAGTCTCAGAGGCTTTAGGAACTTTGACTCAACCGTAAGCATCTCGATCATAGAGTGATTGAGTACTTGCGAGTTGAATCATTGGATCAACCTCCATATTGGATTTTTCCTGTGCATCAATGGGGTGTCTCTAATTGAGGCAATGTTTCTGTGTCCTCAACTTGGAAGTGTAGAGAGAGGTTATTTCTTGAAACATGCACTTAGACAGTCACTGTGGATGGAGTGTTGAGATTTGTGGACTGTAGTTTCAAATCGTTGATTCTTTCTTTGGGTACAGCAGTTACTCTTGCCTCCTTATCTGGGAGAAGCCGGGGACTTGATAGATTTTTGTTTAGTATTTCTGCACCAACTGCATCAGGGTAGAGTCTGCTATATCAGTGAATGATATTAGATGGGCAACTGGACAGGCAGTAATGTCTGAGATCTTTTCACTCCTAGCGGGTTGTTCTGGTTGATACGGCTTTTGTGCCTGAGTGTGATTTTGCAACCTTTGTTGTTTTGCAGATAGTGTCTGAAGTCCTTTGCTTTGCTAATGGTGAATGTGACCCCCTTTGCTCGGTAGTGGGAGGGTCATTGGTTTGGTGGGGCAGGAGGATGTAAATCCAGAGGTAAATTATCATTTAGTGATGTTAGCATGTTAATTTCTCAGAGAGTAAATCTGGGCCATTACTTTTCCGTTGATTTTTACAATCCAAGTAGGAGTTGAGTTGAATAACAGTTGTAGTGTCAAATCTTATGGGAAAGTGGTCAGTGTAGCTCTGTGTTACTCCACTGGGGGGAGGCAACTGCCTTAATGCTTCACAATATCTTGCAGAGACTTAATTTTCCCCATCAATAGGGTTCGAGTGAAGAGTGGTGTCTGTTAAATTAGATCTTAGTACGGACAGTCGGTTCTTAGGATAAACCCGCAGTTGCCGACAGTTGAGTCCACGTTTTCATTGGAAGGGAGAGGGGGCGTGCAGTGCTTGGGATTAGCCACGGGTGTGTATGATACTACAGTCGGTGGGGTCGGGGTCGGGATAGGAACTTAACGTATAATTTGAGGCACATGATTACGTTTGTAACTCGGAAGTACCTTCAGCCGCCGAACACTGCGGAACACTTTCCGCCCACTTTCCCTCCGCTTTCGCGGGATGTTGAGCTTTTAAGCTTACGGAGGCCCACCTGGGAAAACAAATTAAACGCAGTGTAGCTGTAGAACTCGAAACACCGCAGAGGAGCACAGAAACACCACAGAACACTTTCCGCCCACTTTTGCTCCGCTTTCGCAGGACGTTGAGCTTTTAAGCTCACACAGGCCCTCCTGGGAAAATGATTAAAGGCACAGTAGCTTTAGAACTAGAAATACCACGCAGAGGAGCACAGAAACACTGCAGAACACTTTCCGCCCACTTTTGCCTGTAATAATTGAAAACTATTTGTAGTTGTGTAACTGTAACTAAGAGATGGGGCTGTGACCAAATATGGAAGGACACCAGAGAGGGGCGTACTGTCAATGTGAAACATGCAATTATGTTTATGTAAAGACGATGGTGCTTAAATGAATGTATCCAATGAGAAGTGTGGGAACTGAAGGGGATATGATTGCATTCTATAGGTTTGACCAATCATGTGTGGGGAGTTGACTTTGTAACAAAACCTGTGGGGGTGTTTTAACGGTTGCAAAGTGTATCAAATGTGTGCTCTTTGTGTGGTTTGGGGAGACTCTTGTTAGTTTGACTCTTTGATGTCATCTAGCCTCTCCCAGCCTTTTTGCTTTATGGACAAAGGTGCACTTGCTCTTTAACTGGTAGGCCTACTTTGGGTTAAGGTGATCAGAGGCCCACTCTTACAGCATCCATAGTTAGAACAATTGGGCATTCGGGATCTAGAGACGATGGTCCAGATACAGTCATCACTAAAGGGCCAATCAGATTGTTGGAATTGAAATAATATTATGCCTCCTATCGCAGTAATTGAATGTGTATTGGCCTACGCCAAGTTGTCTAAAATATCATGCGAATAGACTCCGCGGCAAGGTCTCGACCTTAAAGAAAGTAATGTAAGTCGCCATCTTGGATTTAGCCGCCATTTTAAGTTCTCTTGTAAATGTGGAAGTCACCCTGAATATCAAAATGGAGGCTGAATGACATTCTGAGTAAGATTCTGGCCTTCGTGACCTCCGTACACACGAATAATTAATATGCCTGCAGGCCACTTGTCGGGGTCGCGACCTGAGACCTTGTCCTATTACTGACCCATGTGTAAATGTACAACTATATCAGCGAAACTGATCAAAATGCATAAATTATAGGATTGACCTGGCAAGGAACCCTAGGCCTGATCCCAAGAATGGTTAACCCACAAGAGGGTTTGGCCAAGGGCTGGACAAACCATATAAAAGACCCAACTATTCCAATGTACGGTCTCTCTACTAATGCATCAAACCCTTGTTGAAGTTCGTTACGTTACTCTGAGAGCCAAATAGCTATCCGTTTGTCAATTGACTTTGGTAACTATTGTAGCTTTTAAATAAAGCACTTGTATGTCCTTTGTAACCTGTGTAACCTGTGTTGGTGTGTTTCTTTTGGGCTTCCCAGCCTCAGATCAATGTTTATGTTTTCACAGTTGGCGCCCGAACACGGACCCTCAAGATTGATGCCGGATCATTGAAGGTTGACGCAGACTATCGAACCGGGATCGGACGGTGTGATACTGCGGGCCCAACCGAACGAGACTCGATACCTCGGCAGCGCTGCACGATCCGATCCTTGGACGATAGTTGTGTGGTCTGACACGGCATCTTGACGAGGGTCCATTTTTGAGGCGGGCAGATTTGTCGAAACCACCAAACACAAGGTAAAATTTGTTAGGTAAGTTCTTTGGTAAACCGTACGGTCCTCCTTAGGTTTGGTCAGGTGCAGTCGTGACCCGGCTCTTAATTTAACCCTGACAATTTGAATTTGACGTATTGTATCTGCAGACACAATTATTGACCAGGTAACACCAATTTTTTGTGAAATGCCTGGGAAATTGTCTAGCTGCTTTAGGGCTCTGTTCCGCAGCGATCGACAATCTTTGGAATTTAGCCACCCGGCACCACAGGAGGGGTCGCCGGCATGTACTATGTACTGTAAGTATGGCATTGGTAGTATAGTATTTAATGATATTTGGCATAGACAGACCAGACATGCCTCCGAAATTTCAGTGGCCAATCAATGCCAGTTTTGAGATCCCCCGTATTGAATACCTAGAATCGGTCTTGCTAAAAAAGAAGGCTAGACCTGCAGCCTTTGATGTTTTGCAGAATTGGAAAAAAGAAGCATTGCAGCAGCTTAAAAGTAGGGATAAACATGCACGCTGTCATAAAACAAATGCCGAAAAAGCGTTGTTATATGATAAGGAAAAACATTCAGAGTCAGTTAAAAATATGGATAGGGCTTTTTCACTCGGAATCCAGAAAATGCATCCCTCTAAAGATTTCCATGTTTCTGAAGAATTTATTGAAAAATCGTTAAACGAACGCAGGCCTGGTGCCTCTGCGCCACCTCCGTATGATCCTCTCCTGGGTGCTCTGCCCATTCCTGCTGTTGTCCCTGCTGTTATTCCTGTTCCCCCTGCACAACCTATTGTTCCTATTCCTCTAGTTGTTGTTCCTCCACCTATCGCACCACCCCTTCCTCTTGCGCCGATAGTTGCACCCTTATTAAATTTACCTGCACCTCCGCTCCCGAGTGGTCCCGTATTGACTGAAGTTGATCAAGGTGCAGGGTCAAAGATTGTCACTCGTAATACTGTTTCTGCAGATAAGAAACGTGAATTGTTTGCATGGGCTAAGCAGTGTATGGAGAATGGTGATCAAGTTAATGTCTTTTCCACATTATCCAATTTGAACAGTTTTCCTGAGAAAAATGTTTTTATCGAGAGTTTGGGGACTCATTTATGTGTGATGTGGGGTAGATTACAAAATTCGGATCTTCCACAAGGGGTAAGAGATCTAAATGCTTTGGCACCTTCGAGGGACACAGAGCAGAAAGTATATGGTCATGTTGAAAGATTGTTTGAGTATAGGAGGGACTTTGAAAGGTAAAGAGAGGCGGATGATGAAGACAATAGTATGTATGTACAGAAACGGTTCCTTTCATGTCGTAGATAGGCACCTGAGGAAGTACGAATTTGTACCAAAGATGCGATTTGATGGATCTCGGATTCATCGATTCCGCCAGATGAAGCATATGATAGGGTGTCCGGTCAATTGGTCGACAACAAACTGGTCGACTGCAATTTGGTCGACACCATTTGGTCGAATGCCAAATGGTCTAATTTTTTTTTTTTATATATATATATGTGTTTTGTGGGTTTTCGTGTGGGGAAAAAAAAAAGAAAAAGAAAAAAAAGGGGGTTGGGGGAGGACCCCCCCAAAAAAACCCAAAAAAGGGTAAAAAAAACAAAAAAAAAAAAAATTCGACCATTTGGCATTCGACCAAATGGTGTCGACCAATTGTCCTGTCGACCAAATGTTTTCGACCAATTGACTGGTAACCATATGATACGTATAGTCAGTATACAGTACAAATGCAAAGGAAGGTAATTCAGGTAATGGTACAGTACCTGCAAGAGGAATGTGTAAGGAAGAAGGTTAATTGCCCTATAGAGTTGTTGGGAATTTGTAAAAGGGCTTTTTCGCCCGACACCTCTTCGGCTGCCGTAGCGCTGGACCTGGCTCTGTTGCTTAGTAAGCGGTCGGAGGTACCTATATCTCAGTTGCCTATGAGAGAGGTTCCTCCGACATTCGTCCCAAAGGTTGAGATTCCCGCTAACGCTGGGACTGGTGCACCCGCTGTGGATATCCCTGCGCATTATGTATCACAATTCGTTCACGTCCCGTTTTCACGACAGGAAGTGAACACTATTAAACAATCAGTGCCCGATATCAGGAAAAACCCGACAGGGTTTTACAAAGAGATAGAGTCCGTCTTGCAGTCCTCTGTGTTCACCTTAAGTGATATTGACTTGCTATTCCCTGTACTCCTACCCGTGGATGTATGGAAGCAGGTTCGGACAATAGACAATGTGCCAGCGTTGGGAGATACGTGGGCTAATATGATTAGGGTTGATGGGGAAAGACCAGCTGGTGAGAAACCACCTCAGGTAATACTTACTTTACCTGATAGAATTGTTGCAAAATTAAAAACTATAATTCCAGAGAAAAGAATTATTTGGGACAAGCTTACGGCCTGCGTTCAAGGGAAAACTGAAGGCGCCACCGAATTCTTTAATAGATTCGAGCAGGTATTTTCTGACTTCAGTGGGCAGGATTTGGGTACAGAGTCTGGGAAAAGGTTGTTTGTGGACAAATTTGTACGCGGATTGTTGCCCGACATCCAGTCACAGATTATGTCCTCTGAGAGCGCTTGGCAGGCAAAATCTCAATCTGAAGTTTTGCACATGGCTCAGTATTATGAGAACCGTGTTAATAATGAGAAGGAGAAAATAGAGAAGAGGAAAGGAGATTTGAAAACTAAAGTATTATTACAACAAATTGTTAGAAACCCCAGAGGAGGCACGACACAGACCAGAGGTCAGTATGTCCCAAAAGGAAATGCTCCTTTGGGTTCTGTGAATATTAATCAATGTGCTTATTGCCGCCAGGAAGGTCATTGGCGAGCACAGTGCCCCGTCCTTCGACAAAGGTCAAACAGTGCGTTTGGGAGTATGGGTAGACGACCTAGGGGCCGCCCTGGAGCAGGGGGCCCTGATAGAGGTCAGTTTTTGCAAGATCCTCAGCAACCTTTTTCACTGGAAAATCAGACCTCGAGTGTGGACTCGAGGAACATATTTGATCACCCTTCTGCTGCCTACCTTTCTGAAGAGCTTCCTTCCGACGATACTCTATTTCATTAGGTCTGCCCGAAGCAGGGTTTGGAACCTTCACCTATTCCCGTTAATCAGAGAGGCCCCTACGTTGAATTATTAGTGGAGAATAGGAAACACCAGTTTTTGATAGACACTGGAGCACAGAAGTGCTCCAATGATCATTCTCGGGTTCCAAACATTCCACTGTCAGGGCAAACAAATGTTTCTTTAGGGTTTCTGGTATACCAATTGTCTGTCCGGTTTCTTCACCGGTGTCTGTTTCTTTGGGTCCCTTTACGGACCATTGCCCTTTTCTTCTGACTTCGAACTGTGGAGAGAATTTGCTGGGGTTAAATTTGTTAAAGAAATTGAATGCAGTAATTCATTGTTCCTCTGTTGGAGTACGGCGGACGGTTTCACCACAGCAACTTCCTAATTCTCAGTTTCTGATTCGACCTTTGCCTCCTGAGTTTAGCGTTGTCCCGGAATGTTTATGGGCGGTTGACGACAGTGATGTCGGGGTACTACAGATTGAGCCCGTTAAAATAGTTTTGAAACATGGAGTTAAACTACCACGCATTCCGCAATATAAAATATCAGTTGAGGGCGAGCGTGCTTTGAAGTGTATTGTCTCCGATTTTGTGCATCGTGGGGTGATCGAGGAGATTGCAGGTAGTTTATGTAACAGTCCGATTTTACCTCTATATAAGAAAGGCGACAATGCAATCCCATACCGGTTCATAATTGATCTTCGTGCTATTAACAGAGTCGTCGCCCCACAATTTCCGATTGTGCCTGATGTAACAACGATATTGACAATGATCCCTGCTACGGCTACGCACTTCAGCGTTGTGGATTTAAAAAATGCTTTCTTTAGCATTCCTATACATAAGGAGAGTAGATATTTGTTTGCGTTCACCTTGGGGGGACGTTCATTTACATTTACTCGGGCACCTCAAGGGTATGCTGAAAGTCCAAGCATTTATAGTAGAGCTTTGAAGGAGCAGCTCGACACCCTTGAATTGCCACCTACTTGTGCACTGGTTCAGTATGTCGATGATTTGCTTTTGGCTGCAGATTCTGAAAGTGCTTGTAAAGAAGGCACTGTACTGTTGCTTGTTCATCTAGCTAAAAATGGTCATAAAGCTTCGCTCAAAAAAATTTCAATATTGTTGTCAGGAGGTCGCCTATTTAGGCTACCTCCTGTCAAAGGAGGGGAGAAGATTGACACCTGAAAGAATAAAACACATTTCTGGCATGTCTGTTCCAAATACACAGAAGGAAGTCAGAGCCTTAATAGGTATGGCTTCTTACTGTAGGTTGTGGATCCCGAACTTTTCACTAGTGATAAAACCGATGTTGGCTTTGACGAAGAAGGGCATTTCTCTGCCACTGCCATGGAAATCGGAACATCAACGATCATTTGAGCTTCTCAAAACTGCGTTATGCTCTGCACCGGTTCTGGGTACTCCAAATTATGACAAGGCCTTTGTATTGTTTGTGCATGAATGTGA
This sequence comes from Ambystoma mexicanum, assembly GCF_040938575.1. Lineage (NCBI taxonomy): Eukaryota > Metazoa > Chordata > Amphibia > Caudata > Ambystomatidae > Ambystoma > Ambystoma mexicanum. The sequence continues at coordinate 49,467,120 of NC_090933.1, read as the reverse complement.
TGGATGTGCTTTGGCTGTGTTAACACAGGAACACGGAGGGAAGAATAGGCCGTGCGGCTACTACTCCTCCGCCCTTGATCCTGTCGCATGCGCTTTGCCAAGATGTTTGCGAGCTGTCGCTGCTGCTGCCGCATCTGTAAAACAGAGTGAGGGAATGGTCCTAGGCCATGATTTGATTTTGATGGTACCTCACTCTGTAGATATCCTATTGAACAAAACCCAAACGCAACACCTCACCTCTGCACGGCTAACAAGGTATGAATTAATTCTGTTTGCCCCTCACATTCAAATTAAGAGGTGTTGTGTTCTTAATCCGGCTGAACTCTTACCTTTCCCGCAAAACACTGTTTGCGGTGACGAAGAATTACATGACTGCCTGTATACCACTGAACAAGAAACGAAGGGCAGGATAGATCTTATAGATACTCCTTTGGACAATGCAGAAGGGGAGCTGTTTTGTGATGGTTCCTGCTTCAAACTTTCAGATGGTACATCTACAGCTGCTTACGCAGTTACTACGTTGAGTACAGTTGTTGAAACTAAAAGAATTTCGTATAACTCCGCGCAGGCCGCAGAGATTATAGTGTTGACCCGAGGTTGTGAACTCTCCGAAGGGCGTATAGTAAATATATATACTGATAGCCAGTACGCCTTTGGGGTGGCTCACATCTTTGGGAGGCTCTGGTCGGAAAGAGGGTTCCTGACCTCACATGGGACCAAGATTCAGCATGGCCCCTTGATAGTGCAATTGCTCTCGGCACTCTCACTCCCTAGGCAGTTAGCGATCATGAAATGTGCAGCACATCGTAAGGTCATACATGATGTGGGAAAAGGGAACGCTTTCGCGGACCTGATAGCCAGGCAAACGGCCACAGACCTTAGCACGGACATGTATGCGCTAAGGGAAACAAAAGATGCCTATGTAATGGATGAAGGTATTGGGTCTGTGCGAGATATTCAAACTGATGCCACAATAGAAGAGTCTAAAAGGTGGGCCGAAGGAATGGGGAAACTAGATGATGATGGGTGTTGGGTGGATACATCTGAAGGAAAATGGTTGCTCCCTTATTCATATGTACAGGCAATGGTTACGATGGGACACGGTCCTACACATGTGTGTGCTCAGCAGATCACGAAAAATGTTAGAACAAGTTTGGGTGAATAACAAAATTCGGGAGACTGCACGACATTATGTCCATAACTGTATGGTTTGCTTACAGCACAATGTGGGGAAGGGGACAGTAGCGCCAAGGGGAAGCTTTGGGCCCCCTTCTGTTCCCTTCGAGATCATTCACTTTGATTTTATTGAGATGGAACGGTGTAACAATCTAAAATATGTTCTTGTAATTATTTGTGCTTTTAGTAAATGGGTCGAGGCTTTCCCCGTTAAAGATGCTACTGCCATGACCACTGCAAAGACTATGGTAAAAGAATTCTTTCCTCGATTTGGGCTCCCAAGGGTAATTTGGTCGGACAATGGTCCCATTTTGTTGCAGCAGTAATTTTGCAGATATGCACAGCATTACATATTGAGAAACGATTTCACTCAGCCAGACACCCTCAAAGTGCTGGGTTGGTAGAAAGACATAATGGTATCTTAAAGAATAAGCTTGCAAAAACATGTGCCGATACCAAACTGAAATGGCCAGATGCCTTACCTATTGTATTATTAGCTATGCGTACCACACCTCAAACTAAGACTGGGCTTTCTCCATTTGAGGTAGTGATGGGGAGACCTGCTAATATTTGGGGTCTCCCAAAGCCTAAAGCCCTGAGGGAGGTGGAAAATGTATTGCTTGTAGACTACTGCAACCAGTTGACTAAAAACCTGTATTTCATTTATCATCAGGTTTACTCAGCTTTACCTGTATGGTTCACGGGCCCAGGACACGATATTCATCCTGGAAGTTGGGTCCTGGTGAAGGCCTACGAAAGGTCTTCCTGTCTCGCTCCTCGCTGGAAGGGACCCTACCAGGTGCTGTTGGTCACCCGGACAGCAGTGCGGGTGGCTGGGAAAAAACAATGGATCCACGCGACGCATGTCAAGAAACTTCCTCACCCGACGCCACACGTTACAGAAGAAGCAGAACCCCTCGCTGATGCTACAGTCTCTGATCTTGGAGTAGCAAACAGCGCTGTGAGTGCGTCGGAGAATTTCTCTGAGCCCGTGGAGCTTGGGGAACAGTCCATTTCGTCTCCGCACTCTTTTGAAAAATCACTTCCGGAAAACACTGTTTCAAGTTCTGCGACTTCCGTCGCCTCCGATACGCCGCTTCCCTCAGGAAGTGACGACACCTTATTTTCGGATCAAACAGTCTTGGGTACCACCAGGTACAACCTTCGACGAAGAAAATAGAACTACGGCACGGGTCTTTCCGTGCATTTGGAAAAGAGAAGTGATTGAAAGTTTTCTTTTGTATAAGAAAGTTTCTGTTGAACAAAAGGAGAAAAAAAAGGGATTCTGCTGGCTAGGGTTGGGAAGGACTAAGAAGTCGCGCGACCGTAGTGTCGTCAGCAACGAACATTGGGGTTGTCGATTGAGGAACTGCAATGCCTGCCACCTCCACTGCTGCTCCCTGCACTGGACTTGTGAATAGGGGGGTGACCAACTTGGACAATGAACAATGTGCCTGGGCCCCGAAAACGTATTGCTGTGTTTTGTTAATGATAATTGGTATTTGTGCAATTACTGCTGTAGGACTTTGGTACTTTGAAGAAATTTACCCTCCAAAACCTCTACTGCCAATTGAGATTGTACCTACTGCTTTGACTCCCTCTGTACACCTTCACAGTCTGTCCCCTAGAGACTCCCAACATAGACGAAAGTATCATAATAACACTTTGATGATAGTAATGAATGCAACGCATGCTATTTTTAACAAGAGTAATTGTTGGATCTGCACTCATTTACCGCACATGGGAACAAGGGGCTAGGATGGTATATTCACCCTTTACCTTTAACAACTGCTTGCTATGCCTCTCTTAGAGCACTATTCTTTGGCCGTTGGAATGATAGCATCTCAGGGAACTTTGATGGAACTAATTTGAATGATTTTGAGAAACGTGAATTAACTCCCCTGGGATGCTCGCTTTTTGCAAATAAAAGTAAACCTAATGTTGCTTCTATTAGGCCGTCTGATAAACTATCTCTTCCCTTTCAAACTCTAATTTCCTTTAAAATGGCTCCGATAGGCAATAAGGACGCCGTGCCTCCTTCCTACTCTATAAATCATAGCCCTGATTCAGTCCCCTTTTGTGTACAAAGAAATGGCACTCGGCCAATGGGAGATTTTGAAGGTTGTATGAACATTGTAAATTTGACTGGAGAAAACAGGCCTCTGTATGTAGGGGGCCTGTTTATTTTGTTTGTGGTAATTTAGCATTTCCCTGGTTTCCCAAGGATTGGCAGGGAACCTGTTATTTAGGAATCCTGTTACCTGGGGTATTTGTAGCTAGTACATTGGAGGTTTCTAAGGCTCGCCCACGGCGAGACGAGAACGAAGATACCCCTGGGCAAGTATTGGGAGATATAGCAAAATCTGTTGTGCCCTTTTGGGGACAGATAACAAACTCTGAGAACATTAGGGGATTAGCAAGGGTATTGGAGAGAACGATCAACCGGACCACGGACATACTCTACAATATGACGCTAGAACAAAAAGCAATAAGATTGGTAGCACTCCAAAATCGGATGGCATTAGATGTCATTCTGGCAGAACGAGGTGGAGTATGCAAATTGGTGGGGTCCGCTTGCTGTGTTTTTGTACCAGATTCCTCGCCGACAATTTTTAAAGCAATACAGAACGTGCATATCCTTAGTTCTGAAGTGCATATCCCTGTAGGAGATTGGAATCTTAGCACTTGGTTTTGGGATTCTTTACGATCTTGGGGCTGGAAGGTGCTTTCTGTCATTTCGGTTATTTTGGGGATCTTGCTATTCCTTTGTTGCTGTTTTCAATGTCTTCCGAGTATATGTGTAATGCTAGGGGGATGTTGTGCTCAAGCAGTGAGCACAGTAGGGCACAGAATGTATGCCCCAGATACAGCATCTAAAGAGTTTGTGTTACAAGAGGTTCTGATGAACGACCCAATGGCTATAGACATTACAGACAATGATTCGGGATGTATGGATGACAATGCATGGAGTTATTTGCAAAAGTATTAGAAATGATATTAGCACTTGGCATAGGCCAAAAGGAGGGTCTGTTGGAATTGAAATAATATTATGCCTCCTATCGCAGTAATTGAATGTGTATTGGCCTACGCCAAGTTGTCTAAAATATCATGCGAATAGACTCCGCGGCAAGGTCTCGACCTTAAAGAAAGTAATGTAAGTCGCCATCTTGGATTTAGCCGCCATTTTAGGTTCTCTTGTAAATGTGGAAGTCACCCTGAACATCAAAATGGAGGCTGAATGACTTTCTGAGTAAGATTTTGGCCTTCGTGACCTCCGTACACACGAATAATTAATATGCCTGCAGGCCACTTGTCGGGGTCGCGACCTGAGACCTTGTCCTATTGCTGACCCATGTGTAAATGTACAACTATATCAGCGAAACTGATCAAAATGCATAAATTATAGGATTGACCAGGCAAGGAACCCTAGGCCTGATCCCAAGAATGGTTAAACCACGAGAGGGTTGGCCAAGGGCTGGACAAACCATATAAAAGACCCAAGTATTCCAATGTACGGTCTCTCTACTAATGCATCGAACCCTCGTTGAAGTTCGTTACATTACTCTGAGAGCCGAATAGCTATCCGTTTGTCAATTGACTTTGGTAACTGTTGTAGCTTTTAAATAAAGCACTTGTATGTCCTTTGTAAGCTGTGTTGGTGTGTTTCTTTTGGGCTTCCCAGCCTCATATCAGTTTTTATGTTTTCACAAGATGTGGGATGTCAAACAACTCATTCACTGGCTATCCATAGAGCAAACAATCCAGAGTTGCAGTGGGAAGAGAATCATTGACTTGAGGGTTAATCTAGTCTATGGGATTGTAATTCCTCTTGAAACCTTGCTCAATGTGTTTGTAACCAGGTTCTGGCTATGTCAGATTTCTTGGCAAGGGGGCAATAATTGAAACCAACTTTATGGTCCATAAGGTAGGATGTGGAACACAACCCATGTTAATGTCAATGAATGCCCCAGTGAACGCTAGGTCTTGAGTTAGTGTTTAAATTCATCCAAATTTGGTTCACATCTCACAAACCATCCTGTGTCCAGAGAGGATTTTGGAAATGTTGCCCAATAAATAAACCCTTTGTCTAGGTCGGGTTGTCAAAGTTTATTTGTACCTGGAAGAGGGCCTACCAACCATGCCAGGACCTTGGAAAATGGTCTGATGCAGATTTCAGGTTGAAGGGGCATGCAACGGAACTACTGTTGACAATTATTTGCATTATAAAGTGGACGAAATGCATGTTAACTATGATTCACCAGGTTTAACACACAATTCTTGCAAGGCAAACATCACATGGTGGGGCATGCATGGGCTGGTGGCCCCTTGGATGCAATTTACACATCTTAGAAACTGACACCCTATTTGTCCTCTAAAGTAGCCTGTTATCTTCAGCACGGAAGCCTCATTTCGACTAAATGTCACAGGATGCACTGTGTTCCACTCATTGCAAAAACCCCATGTTATGCAAGATCCTCACTTGTGGAACATTAAACACATATTGCGGACCAGGCAACTTCTTTCTTGCCTGGACACAGGCCCGGCTTTAAGAATATTCATCTGGTTGGGCCAATTTTGTGATCAGGGCTGCCCAAATTCCATTGGGTGTGGCTCTAGCGGCACCCTAAAGAAAGTGCTGGCATCGATCCAGATTTCCCAGATCCGTGATCCAGCGAAAAAGTCTTCCAGATCTGGAAAAAATACATTTGCGCCCCTCTATAAATAAAAGTACAGAACAAAAGGAGAAGCAAGGAAAGTAGTATTGCAACATCAATCTACCTATCTTTCCTTCCCATCTGTTCTCCCCTTGCTATTATATCCTATCCTCCTCTGGCATTCCCCTTGCTTCAGCTCCCCTAATCACCATTCCCATTTACCTCCTCTCCCACCTACTCTGACCAACCTCCAGCATGTCTTTCTTAGCTTGTATGGGGAGAATCAAGGGTGATGCATACTCCACCTCCGCTGAGAGGGCTGCGCAGTGAGGCCCCCAATCTTTGTACCATCTTAGATGGTGTTTGCCCAACAATGCCTTCCTGAACACTGTGGCTACTCCCAAGAGGCCCCAGAGGAGGTGCTTGCTGTCCCTCCATCTTATGTGAAAGATAGACGCCCTCCAGAATACTGAAGTGAGGAATATGAACTTTTGTTTCTTGGAAAATTACGTTGCATTTTTGCAGCACTTTTTAATTGAGTTGATGGTGTGAGGGAGTGCTAGTACGTAGGAGAGAGTACTAGGGCTGGGAGAGCTGCATGAGGAGGCTGACTGTGCTGGTTGCAGGGTTTCCGGCCTACTGGTATCGCTCCTGGTGTGGTGTGGTAGAGAGGAGAGGACCTTGCTCCCCTGCCATATCGCTGTGAGTGGGGTGTTTGAAATGGCTTATAATGCAAATGAATCACTTGTAGGGGCACCTAATTTTAGTAGGTACGGCAAAGTGAAATTAAATGATTTGTACAGCATCACACACTTTGATTAAGTGTTAAAGCCAGAATATCATCCTAGCCTGAAATTTAGATACTTGGCCAATGTATCTTCCTAGCTCAACCTGCTACAGATATGTGTTGAAGTTTGGTTTTGAATACCTAAAATAATACTCAATTTTATACAGATTACTTTAAACATGCACAAGTCACATGATAAATCAACCTGACAATGTATTCCTCATTGTAGAAACGTGTTGATGAAAACAGTAAGAGGGGAATGTTGTTTTGAATCCTAAATTGCACAGGAAGGGACCATTCTTGTTTGCACTTTTTGCAAAAGGGGCAATTCATTAATTGTAATTGTTTCAACCAAGAACTGGAAAAGTAAATTGTACAACACAGGTGAAAATAGCATTTGCTCTTTACATTTCCACTACGTGTCTGGGAAAGTGTAAATCACTTCCACAATTAATAATTGTGGGAGCCAACCACAATGGATTCCAATGATAGCACACAGACTAAGAAATGGAGTGGTAGCGAGAATGTGGGGCTCTCGCTGATGCTTACGACCGCTGAAGCACTACTGATTGAAGTTCGAGGAGCAAAGTGACCTCTTTTCCTCCAGATTAGGACCAGTCCGATAACACTATTGACCCATAAGAGTTATAAGTGAATACTAGGTGACGCTGCAGAAAAACTTTGATCCTGCAGCAAGAGTTGGTGCATTACCTATATTTACTTATGGTGACAGTGTCCGACTAAGACGACTACATTGAACAATCCAAATCAAGAGCACACCAGTTGTTTAATACATACTCCACTCCATTGTGCTATCTGTAATATTGTTTAGGGTGTCCATGTGACATTGAGTTTCCTCAGTGCCACAAGCAATTACCAGGAGATAGTCCAGTGAGGCTGTTAGCATAGTTTTCTACCCCTGAAGAAGTTCCCATAATTTTCTGCAAAGCAGAGCAAAGGAACGAAATATGTTGGGTTTTTTGAAAAACACTTACAATGACATGTTTTTTGTGTGAATAACATTGATGAGTAGACTTGAGGCACAATGACATTGTGCCTAAGCACGCATTCATCATTATTACTTGAGTATTTGTTATTGGTTAACAATATAATTCTGGACTGCTAGGTTATGACATGTTTCAGAAAACCTTGTTTGTTAAATCTGTATTGTTTGTGATTTGCCTTTAAATGTGTATTTGATTGCATCTTTGCACAAAGTCACTGATATGGTGGGATACAGTGGTTACTTTTTTAAGCACGAGTCACTTTAAGATGTTTTACCTGAATTTATTTATCTTTTGTATTGAATTCCCGAATATAGAGGAAGATATGCCTTGTTATTTAGGTTGAATATTCTGATAACAATAGCTACCTAAGACTGTAATGGAGTTACAACATGAGTGAACTTTAGATTTCAACCCCTAGAGATTGATCACCATAGACTGTAAGAGGTTTGGAGTTGTTCTAGTGTACCTGTTCCTTTGGAACATGCCTGCTTTAACGGATCCCATAGGAATCAATTGGTTTTCTGCCAACATAAAAATACATGCTGGTGGAAAACTAATCTGATTTGGCAGGGGGACCTCTGCTCTCCAACTTAACCTGCCAAATTATACAAATTCCTGCAGGTCATAAAAACTGGAGATAAATGCATTTATCACCACTTCTTGCGCTCTGCTTCACCTGGAAAATTACCCCCTATAATTGAAGCTTTATTTTCCCTATCCTGAATGGAACCCTATAGGCTCCAGCAAACACATTAATGAGAATGTCCCAAAAATCTCAAACAGACACAAAGTGAAATGAAATGCTTTACAAGGTCCTCGTTTCACAGAGCTTGTTCTGTATCCCCTTAAGTTCTATTCACCGAACAATCACACTTTGATAGCTTGATAAAACTCAGTATAATTTAAGGAAAAGTGCCACAGCAATGGTCACTGCCTGTTACGTTTTCTCATCTCTAATCACTTCTGTTAATCACTGCTTGATGTAAATAAGTTGCCGCAGAGACACGTTAAAGCAACCTCAGTGCTCAGTGGGAGGGCCTGGGCAGCCTTGGCTGTTTGTATTTGGGGGAGAGAGGCGGAGCAGGGGGTCATTGTAATTTGTCCCAGGTCCAATTGTTAAATCCATCTCTGATTACACTCTTTAGGAAATATTTAAATACTGCTTTTTAGTTTTAAAAGATTTACACCTTTTATACTTTACACGCAACATTATAGGAAACGCTTTTCTGTCCTGTTATTTTAAAGGTATTCTTTAATGGATTCTGGCACTGCCATAACACCCAGCACCCAGGATTTACATCATACTTTACAAACAAGATCCACAATACACATGATGTATTCTGTTTGAATGCAAACTCTGTTACACAAACAGTATGATTTTATCAAATCAGTACTTAGTTTGAATCATGAAACGTTCTGGCATACTAGCCTAGGCTTCCACACAGACAAAGATACATTCTATTTAGGTCAGAGCCCCACTGTTAAGTATGCATGAGAAGATGTGAAATTGGTCCATATGTGCCATCCTAGCCTCATCATTTTTAGGCAGGGCCTTGTTGGGCCAACTCATTGAGGTGCAGCAAGGCACCCACATTTGGGCATATACACATTCACTTCGGGAGACAAATTGAAGCCAACATGCATTGAAAAAGCCAACAGCTGTGTCTTTTGATTAGGCATGGATGGGCATTTGCCAGGCACTGCCATAAGGGGCCCACCTTGCCATACAATGGGAACAGCTGGAAAACGGTGCGAGTGCCTGGACAAATGTCTAATACCTATACGCAAGCCAAAACTGTTGGCTTTGCAATTGCTTTTTTAAGAAATTACTTCAGTGCAAGGGAGAAAGGCATTGACAAAGATATTGCTTATAAAATCAACTGGCTGAAAACACATATTAAGAGTTTTTGTTATCATACCAGGAGCTACTTTACAGTGGCAAATCAGCAATTAAACACTAAAAGAATGCTTAGATATAACACTGGCAGGCCGGTGTTACTTTGTGATAGAGCTTGCTCAAAGCGTTCCAGAAAGGTTATGTTTTGGTGGCGAGGGGCAGGCTGTTGGTGGTAATGCCATAGGCTTTTACATAGCCATGGCTAGTCATTGGGTGGGTTTATGGCCAAATACACACATATGATGTGTGTCTCTGCTTCCATTTGATCTCCATCCTATCTGTGTTCCACTGCATGAGTTCCGTCTTGCACCTAATAGGAAAAAGTCTCAATCGATTACAACCACCGGCAATTCTCTGACCAGCCTTCTTTACCATTGTTTCCAAATCAGCCGTGGCCCTGTCACTAATGTGAGAAGCCCTTCCCAAACTGCTAGACCACACGGCCTAAAAATACTTGTGGTTGCTTGTGTTCCAGTGCAGAGGGGTCATGGCCTAGCAATTAAAATTGAACTGCACCTTGTGATGGCAGCACCAAGAGTCATTTGCTAATGGTTTGTCCCCTTCTGTAATGGCACAGACATACTACAGAATTATGGCATGGAATGTTGCGCAGAGCAACGTTAGTGGTAATATTTAATTCAAAGCCTTGCATATATCACCTTTTATTTTACTACACTCTCCCCCTTGCAGAATTACATTTGTGTTACTATCAACCTTATCTTTACACTTATACTCAAGTAGTTAATGCAGCTGAATATATACTTTGAATGTAATTTGTAAGGTCCCCCAGTCAGATGATGCACCTTCTTCAGAAATCTGCGTTCTGTGAATGTCTGTGTGCCCCCAATGCCTCCTGTGAGTGTCTGTGTGCCCCCTAGTGCCACCGTGAGTGTTTGTGTGCCCCCAATGCCCCCATGAATGTCTGTGTGCCCCAAATGCCCCCTTGAGTGTCTGTGTGCCCCCCAATGCCCCAGTGAGTGTCTGTGTGCCCTCAATGCCCCCTTGAGTGTCTCCCCCTCCAGTTTCCACTTGTCTCCCCTTCCCCTCTCTAGTTTCCCCTCGTTCTTTCCTCCTTCTTTCTTTCTTCTCTTCTGCCCCCTGCTATTGCTCTCTTCCTTCTCACCCCTTTCCTGTCCTTCTTCCTGCCCTCTTGACATATGCCCCCCACCTCCTTCTCTCCACCCCTCCACTACCCCGTCCCTCCCCACTAACCTCCATCTGTTTTTTCTGGCACTACCCCAATTGCTGCCAGGCATAGTAATTCGTAGCCGCCTGTCTTTGCAGCCATCCTCCCCACCCACCCCTCTACCTCCTATTCCTTAAGCACTTACTCTTATCACCGGTCCCCTGACCATTGATAATAGCTTGTCTGTCCCCCCTTTTCCCTTCTGTTCTCTCCTCCCCCTCCCGCTCCAGCACTATCTTGACAGTCATTGACCTTCTATTGATAGTCACTTGTTTTGTTTCCTCTCCTCACCCCACCTCTCCCCTGACCCCCTTCCTTCCCCCTCCTCTTGTCACTCTTGCACTGCAACAATTGTCGTCAGGCATGGTAATATTACTGCTAGTTTTGTCTCCCTCCTTCCCCCCCTCTCCACTCCCTTACTGTTTCTATGCACTTGTACTATCTGTAATGATTTGATAGTAAATTTTTCACATTCTGTACTGTTTCAAGGACTTGTAAAAATGTACGTGTATTTCTCCCATGTTCCCTCCCTCCTTGAAGCGCTTTGAAACACATTGTGTATAGGCGCTATACAAATAAACAATCAATCAATCAACTGTCATTTATTGTTTGATATAGTTAACCATTTTATTAAGCATGATGTGAAAAACCGCTATATTCCCACCAAAGGATAAACATGCTTTAAATTACAGAAAGCAAAACTGTGATTTTAGGTTTCAGAAACTAGTGGTAGGCAGCCTGATTGAATAAGTGTGCTACCTAACTTAGAGATGTGAATGGCCCTCTATCACCTGTGGGCTATCATTGTCTAGGGCATGCAAACAAATCCTGGCCGACCTCCTGCAGTTCAGCTACTCAGAATGATGTCTCTGAGGTTGCTGCTGCATGTTTAGAGTGAAATCCACCCCCACACCCATGTTCCCTCTGGCCCCACTGGCATGGCCTACTTTCTAGGGGGGGGGGGGAAGCCCTCTTGTTCCTCCTGCTGGAGCCGGCCCTGCTGGACAGCTGTTTCTGTCAGTTTTCTGTCCTGTCAGAAATGTCTAAATGCCTGCCACAATGTATGCCTGCAGGAGCCATTTACAATGGACTTCTATGGAATCTATATGCTTTTAGCAGGTACTAAAAAAAGGTGGATCCCATAGGAATCCTATGCATGAAACGTGCTTCTAGGGTTCATATATGTTTTTTTTTTGACGGGCCAAGCATATGGGAAGGCGGAAACAGTAATTAAAGGCATGGTCTAGTAAAAAATGTTATTGTCCCTACGGGTCGGCCATGTTTTTTTAAGCCTAAGTGGCTCGATTTTAGAAAACTTTCCTATGGACCTTACCCGAGTTTTCGTCCATTAAACGCACGCGAAAACAAGCACCAGGGAGCCGCCATTTTCTGATAATCCTATCTTTTCCCGATCGCCCTGGCTGACCTGCTTTTGCGGCACTAAATCAATTCCCCCGCCCCTGAGCCTGTCATCAGCAGACTCGTACCACCCATTTCCCAACGCCAAAGCACGTCTCGTGTCAACATTCGCTGCGCTTCAGCTAATGACGTGTCGCCATGGAAATGGCAGGACGCCTCTCTCCTCAATAAGTATAAACAGACCGTTTCACAACACACAGCAGCCGATTTTCGATTCCATTCCTCTCTCTGTGTTAGAGTATTCTGTGACTCGTTTCAGTGCTCTGGTCAGCTACCTTCGCCGCTTGTAGCCCGTGTGAACAGATACCAGTACCACCGCTATCAATTATTTTAGTTTGTTTAACACACAATGGCTACAATAATGCCCTACATGTACGAGCCCAAGTATACCGAGGAGGAACTACTGGAAAGGGAAGCACGCGAAAACGATGGGGATTCGGACGGCAGTTGGCAGGATGAATCAACAGATGAAGAGCCTGGGCCTAGTCGAATGGACGGCGTCTCCACCTGGTGCACATGCAATCGGTGCGAGCTAATGCCAACTGAGGACGAGAACTGCTGCTGCCGAGAAAACTCGGGATGCCTGGCCTACATTTCGGAAGGCGAGCCACGACCGCAATGCATCACCGAGCTGCCAGACTTCAGGGCAGCCTGCCTCACACGGGCCGTGTTGAGAATAATGATGGTGCTTATGCACGAACTTCGAGCAACTGTTCGTCCTCGTAATCCGAGTAACGAGTAAGTATACTCTGCTTGTCATGCCACTCCTATTTCATGTTCTTCTACTATATCCAAAATTACATCTACATATCATTGTAACGCATGTAAGTCATTCAATAGTGTGCATTGTCTAGATAGCATTTGTCCGTGTACAATGCCATTAGTTACAAGAATTGTCATTGACAACAAACGTTTATTAAACTTATCTGGGTCATTTAAAAACAGTTTGTTTCATTCCTTTTCACAGGTGGTACAGGCTGGTGGCCTATCGTTCCTTTACATGGTGGCTTCACGGGAGGCTTGGACACCGCGTTCGAAGAGTGATACCCGCCTGTGCCGTTCGTGCCATTAGAGAAACGTTCCAGAGTGACAGCGGTCAGTACAGGGGATTTTCTCTCGCTGTGCTGCAACCTGACCTGTATAATCTTTAAAGTCTTGTATTTTTGTTTCATGAAAATAAGATACAAAATAAAACACCACATATATTTTAACAACGTTTGTCTCGATTTTTTAAATGAATCAAGTGTGTCTCCATTCAAGGATGGACGTCAGACATCTGTGCTCCGAATGGGTGAAGGTCTGGTTGCTGTGAAACAGGGTGGTCACTATCTAAGCTAACATAACATATTCTTGATAATGCATGCACTAAATAACACTTGTTCAAAGTCTTTCAGTAGGTTATGTCTCTATAAAAGTCACACATATATCTATACTAACAATTACCATTGGATTATACAGGCCTTAGGGTCTTGGCCACTATAATACACCGGTTGAAGTGTGGGTCTGTGCTCACAAGAATCTCCGGTATGTGGCATTTGTTATTGATAAGCAACGATATACTATCATTGATATAATACGATATACTGTATGTTGATATAAAGGCAGTTCGCGCCGGTGGATGCGCGCTGGCATGGGGGGCTGTGACGGGCGCAAACGGCCAAGGTGCCAAACTACATGTACACTTCAAAAGGTGTCCCACGCCAAGGGGCCATCGGTCACATGGCCTCGTCAGACCCCGTGTCTCCAGGCAGGCCTCCCCTGAGGCAGGCCGCCCCCCTGCAATCCACATAAGTGAGTCTCCATTCAGCAGTCTTCCTGTGCCTTATCTGCACGCCCCAGGGCCATCCATCCCACCCCCCTCTATCAAAGGCGGTTCGCGCCGGTGGATGCGCGCTGGCATGGGGGGCTGTGACGGGCGCAAACGGCCAAGGTGCCAAACTGCATGTACACTTCAAAAGGTGTCCCACGCCAAGGGGCCATCGGTCATATGGCCTCCTCAGACCCCGTGTCTCCAGGCAGGCCTCCCCGGAGGCAGGCCGCCCCTCTGCAATCCACATAAGTGTGTCTCCATTCAGCAGTCTTCCTGTGCCTTATCTGCACGCCCCAGGGCCATCCATCCCACCCCCCTCTATCAAAGGCGGTTCACACGCGGGGATGAGCGCTGGCATGGGGGGCTGTCCGGGGCGCGAAAGGCCAAGGTGCCAAACTGCATGTACACTTCAAAAGGTGTCCCACACCAAGGGGCCATCGGTCACATGGCCTCCTCAGACCCCGTGTCTCCAGGCAGGCCTCCCCTGAGGCAGGCCGCCCCCTTAATACCACGACATACATACGTCATTCATTCACAAACACACCCCAGTTTCTAATACTTTAAAAACCACTTGATATGTCTCATGAGAACATCTTTGTGCTTTGCAAGTCAACTCTTGAACGTGCTACCTGGGAACCACTGAGATCTATGCTAATCTGCTCGTCGTCGTGCTATCCGTGAGCTTCTGTGACCGCTTCGAGCATACCCATCAGTGCGCTACCTCTGGCCATCCACCTATTCTCCCGCAACATACTGCTCTGCTTGCTGAACCCAACTGTTTGTTGGTCAAGGTAAGGCCATGTATCCTGGTTATATTTCGCAGATTTTTAAATTTCTATCTATTTTCGAGTACAGTACACAATAGTGCTATGTTCATTGGTCTCATTGGTATTGACTTGAGTTTCCATTGCTATGCTATCAATAGATCTATTTATTTTCAACTGTGACTATTGTGATTGAATTGCATCCTTCGGGGGTCCAGTCAATAATGTTAGCATATTTCCTTCTCGTGCAAGACAGAACATCCAAGGGACGAGTCACATGTTCAGATGTCAGTCACATCAATTATACATTTCTGGAACTTATGCAAATACTAAGCAGCACATAATGAACTGGTATAGTTCCTGCGACCAAAACAAACCTTGCATTGATCATTGTATGATTCATTTACTTTTGTATCAAATCTTTACTCTTGAAGATTGTATAATGATGTCGATATTTACTTTTCAGATTTATCAACAATGCCTGCCTGTTCGATTAGCGGTTGCCCTTCGAAAACCCATGCGAAATCTGAAGGAACTACAATGCATGTATTCCCGAAAACTGTTGATCGAATAAGAGAATGGGTCAGACATTGCGGATATCCACTGGATGAGCTGGAAAGTAGAGTCCAACAAGTCTTAGAGGACAAGAGGGGTGATCGATACCGCATCTGCAGCCGGCACTTTTCCTTGGACATGTACACAACTTCTTGGGTAACAAAGAAGAATAAACGGCGAACGACACGGAAATTGCGCGAAAACGCTATTCCCACTCTATTCGTCCCCATTCCGCCACCGGTGAGTCAAGTGTCCGGATTTAGCTTTAGGCCTTGCGGTAGTGTGTAGCCGAATGGATTAATAGATATTGTAGGTGTTCTATCCCTTGTAATAATTTCGATATTGATATGAGTGTATAGTTTTTTGAATAATGACATTTATCGATATATTCTTTTTCGATTTCATAACCCACAAACGCAATGTATATATATATGGGGACAGGGAACTGTGCTGTATTGAGCATTTTTCAAGTATTCTGTCGGCTTACATGGCTATTTTTAATATTGGCATTTCATTATCAATCATTAATTGACCTTTACAACTTCTTGACTATCCCTTGAATCTGAAGCAAGAACATTCTACATCCTTGACGTGGTCGCAGTTATCAACCACTTCTAGCGCGTATCAGGTAATCTTACTAGGCTAATCCGCTACATACTTGTTTTATGCATGTCAAGTAATAGTTTTATTCTATCGTGTAATTATTTTACCGAATGTTTGGTTACTGCTTTCCAATTAATATACACCTTAGTTATCGTCCACTGGTGTTTGTTTTCAGTTATAATTAGTGTTATCCATACTAATGCAAGTACTGTCTTTCAGGGAGATGCTGAAGCGTCCGCCACATCTACAACATTTCTAGATGTTTTTCAACATCAAGAGGTATGGATACTGACAGCTCCACCGAGCGTCATCATCAGAGCTGGAATTCTTGTTGTTTGATTGTTCTACACAATGTTTCATTCGTGGTTAGCCGTTGATATGTACCTGTGCTGTCGACCCCAGGTGTATGTTATGTTTTCACAATTGTAATCCTCACTAATGCAAGTACTATGTTTCAGGCAGTTGATAGAGCGTCAACCCCTGCACTTGATGCAGAGCCTGACATTCAAGTATACGAATCGGCACAACAGCTTTCGGAAGTGCGCACTACATTTGCAACATCCATAGATATTCTTCAGCAGCACGAGGTATGGATAATGACAGCTCCATCATGCGTGATCATATAACGTGATTCCATTTGCTATACTTTCTTCCCTATTAACGCAAGTGCTGTGTTTCAGGGAGACGACGGAGGTTCCACCACAATCACAGCATCTCATTTAGATGATGCAGATGTAAAGGAATCGTTGAAATAAGTCGATGAAATGTGATCATATTTAGATTTTCCTTGATTCTTTTGGACAATGCATCATTTGCAGTTATCTCTTTATATGTACCTGTGCGTTCGACCCCAAGTGTGTGTTATGTTTCCAATATTGAAAACCATACTAATCCAAGTACTGTGTTTCAGGGAGACGACGGAGCTTCCACCACAATCACAACATCTCATTTAGATGATGCAGATGTAAAGGAATCGTTGAAATAAGTCGATGAAATGTGATCATATTTGGATTTTCCTTGATTCTTTTGGACAATGCATCATTTGCGGTTATCTCTTTATATGTACCTGTGCCGTCGACCTCAAGTGTGTGTTGTGTTTCCAATATTGAAAAGCATACTAATGCAAGTACTGTGTTTCAGGGAGATGCGGATGCCTCCTCTCCAATACAACCATTCATGGCAGTCCATGCAGAGCCAGAGGTATGGATACTGACAGTTCCATCGAAATAGATCATCACTGGTCGAATACTTGTCCTTTGATTGTTGCACACAATGTTTAAATCATATTTGGCAATTGAGATGTACCTGTGTGTTCGTCCTCACGTGTGTTTTATGCTAACAATATTTTGATACATAGTAATGAAAGTACTATGTTTCAGGGAGACGATGGAGCCTCATTCCGTGCTGTCTATGCGGATACAGAAAATATAGTCCTTGCAGCGCAAGAGGAAGGGAGGACATGCAAAAACGAATCGGAGCTACAGCGTGCAGATGTTGAAGGTCGAGTCAAAAAAGTTGCAAAGAAAAAAAAACAAAAAAAGGTTAGTACAAACAGTTCATAACTTTAAAAAAATGTTTGTGCTGGGGACTATTTTATGTTTTTTTTCAGTCAATTCTACTACACTCCATCTTGTGTTTAAACTGAACATCCCTTTTCCAATATCTCCTCCAGTTACCTGTGGGTGTCAGAACTATACACACACAGACAGTGAAGCGAATGAGAGATGTGGCTTGCCAGACCGTGTACACTATGGAGGAACTATTAATTGAGGCGAGGCGTGTTCAGGCTCGAGATGCTCATGTCCAATGGCCAGAACATGAATTAATTGTGTTTGGAGACTACAGCAAAGTTGCATTGGACCATAGCTACAGTGCGACCGCACCACCACAAGAAGATGTTATTGAATGTATTGAAGATAGCTCTGAAGTAGTTGCAGATCAATTTACACAATCTACACCCGCCAAAAATTTGCCACCAAAAAACCTGTCGACATTGTTGTGTTCTCCCATCAATGTTGAAGTAATAGATGTTGAAATGACAGTGAATGCACCAGCCGCAGCATCCATAGACGCATCAGAACTTGATATCAGCGATATTACTTTCCAATGTGTTGAAATCTCCACAACGTCAAAGGCCGAAACAACGTTGACGCAGGATGACAGTCTAATGAAAGAGAGCAAATACATTGGCCCTCATTACGACCTTGGCGGAGGACCATGGTGCAATTTGCACCATGGTCCATGGCGCAAAGCTGCCAACTCCGCCATGGGGGTTGGCGGACTTACCGCCCCATTCCGAGGTTGGCGGGGCGGTAAGTCCCGAATCCCCATTTACCCTTCCCCATTCCCATTCCTGGTCCCATAGGGCATAATGGGAGTGGGGAAGGCGTTAATTACGCCACCGTAAATTACGGTGGCGTAATTAACAACAAGGTCCCTTAGCGCCATGGATTTTAACGCCTGCTAAACTCGTACTCAGGCGGTAAGGTACGCCATGGTTTACGCCGGCGTAAACCCCTTTCCGCCAGGGTCGTAATGAGGGCCATTGTATTCGACAGTTGTTTGATGGAAATTATAAGTATGCTGAAATGTGTGCATTCCATTAGAGGGAAAGTATGTGGGAAGCCATTGATTAATGTGACTCGTCAAATAAAAGGCAGTAACGTCAAAATAAATGCCGTCTGTAGATTAAATCATAGGTTCTCATGGTCTGCACAACCAATGCTGGGGAAAATGCCAGCAGGCAATCTACTGTGTGCAGCTGCATCACTTTTTAGTGGCTCCAGTTTTAGAAAGTTAGAGGCTTTCTTTCAGTTTGTGGGACTCCATTTCATTTCTAAAGCGCTGTACTACACATACCAACGTGATTATCTGTTTCCGGCCATTAGTGATGCTTGGAAAATTGAACAATTGTCTCTAGCAAGTACATTCGAAGGCAAACGATTGAGGCTAGCCGGCGATGGACAGTGCGACAGCCCTGGATTTTCTGCCAAGTACTGCACCTACCACTTTCAGGACATGGATAGTAAGAAAATTGTGAGTTCGGTGGTCGTGCAGGTAACACAATGTACATCGTCAGTGGCCATGGAGAAACTAGGTTTTATAAAATCAGTGGAATATCTACAATCGAAGGGAATGCACATCGACCTCATAGCCACGGATAGACACGTTTCAATTGCCAACACAATGAGAGAGCAGTTCCCACATATTAAACATCAATTTGACGTATGGCATCTTGCTAAATCAATCAATAAGAAAATCTCGGCTGCAGGGAAAAAAAAGGTTTTGAAAGTATTTTGCAGTGGTCACATTCTATCACCAACCATCTTTGGTGGAGCTCAAAAACTTGTGAGGGGTCAGTGGAAATACTACTTGAAAAATGGCGGTCACTGATGCACCACTGTACCAACGTTCACCGCTGGACAGCAAATGAACATTTCCACCAATGTGAACATGGCCCATTGTCCCCAGAGGAGGCACGGAAGAAGAAGTGGTTGATTCCATCTTCACCGACACACAAAGCCATTGAGAAGATTGTTTTCGACAAAACTCTATCAAGAGATTTGAGAGGACTGACAGAATTCTGTCACACAGGAGATTTGGAGGTGTTCCACAATATGTGCCTAAAGTACAGGCCAAAGCGCTTGCATTTTAGCTTTCGGGGCATGAAACATCGCACTCTACTAGCGGTCTTGGCCCATAACAGCAATGTCGGACGTGAACAATCTAGGACTAGGGGTAAAGTAAGGATGCCTCGCTACACTAAGGTGTTTTCAAAACGAAGTAAGCAATGGGTGATCAAACCAGTCTATGATGAAATGCAGTTCGACTTTGTGAAAGGCCTTATTGTTGCTGTGTTAGAGAAGCACAGATATGGAATTTTGGACGTTTCTGTGCAGAGCAGTGATCCATTGCCACCGAACATTGCGACTGTGCCATGCCCACCCGATGCACAGCTGATTGTGAAGTACAAATCCTGGTTTAAATAATACGATTGTCTTTTTGTAAATAAATGTTATTGTACAGTGTACCTGTAAACCTAACCCCTACCTTCACCATCATGGGTGGCGAACAAGCTGGGTGTCATCTTTGAATTCTCTCTATTCACCTCACATATGTGTATGTATATATTTTTCTCATGTCTCATCTCATGTAAATGTAAATGCTGCACACTGTTAACGGAGGGGAGGCTTGCGTATTGCAAATAATAAAACAAACAAACAAACAAACAATAAATCTCACTTTTAACTCAACTCCTGTGGTACTTTATACTTTCCCTGACCTTCCGCCAAAAATTAAATGTCTCAATTTGGGCTGCAAAGCTCGCAGACAACGGGGACAAAATTGGGGCACTTAGAACGCGCCAGCCAAGCAGGCCGTGGCATTTGGGAGAGAAGCCAGTTCGCATTTGCATATTGAGGCGCATTACATAGACGGATTCTAAACTTCAAGTTCTCATAGATGCCTATTCTACGTGATGTTGCAAATAAAGAATGCGAAGGATAGCGCCCAGATGAGGCCCACAAGTCGCACTGGGAGTATAAGGGTCTATTGTTTTTTGACCTTGAGACAGGGACCATGCCGAAAGAACTACATTTGAAGGGAGTGCGCAATAATGTAAGAGACAATAAGGCAGAAAATTCAGAAACTAGACCGAGTTTCAGTTTTAGGTCAGTATACTAAAAATCATTGTTAAGAGCACGGTCCGTTTTACAGACTGCATTACGAAGAGACACAATGGAAATTTCAAATATAATGTAAGTAAATCTTTACACGCTTTTATACCGGAATGAAGATTTAATGAATGGATGCATGAATAAATGAATGAATGAAGAGCTAGGAAAAGCAAGTAAAACTGTTCGTAGTGGGCACATGGGCATGCAGGTCCACTGGTCTCACCGATCTCGCTCCTTGGCCCAGCCACTTTTCCCTGCACTACGGGACTGTCTCTGTATCCTTCAGCCCCTTCTTCCGGCATTTACCTTGCACTTGCCACCAGCTGGCCCTATTATTTAATTTGTATTCAACTAACCATGTACAGCCCATCCCCATGCGCGATCAGAAAGACACCTGGCCTAGTAGGATCGTTGTCTGTCTGCCCTGGTTCCCCACCTGCCTCGTCACGCCTAGTAACACTTGAGTATAGGCGCGTTACAAATGCCATATCATATATCATATCATTCCTCACGCATGTAGACTGTCGTTTATCATTGTGTGTTGGCCTCGATTTATCTCGTTACTTTTCGCATTGATTTTAGAGACGAACATACTCCATTGAACTACCCTTGCAAGCAAATAGTTTCTGATCGGCCGTAATAAATAAAATGAGTAATATTAATGAAGTTCGGCTAGCGAGACTAATTATCATTTTTTTGTTTTCATAACAGGTATTTGATCCCTTACTGCCACTGCCATCTGTTTGAGACACCGGCGGATGGATTCTTCAGCAGACACCTGCAGCTTCGTGTCAACAACTGGAGCACGATCACCATATTATGGGACGATCGCCAAGGGCCCACATGCCCTTACGCTGTACTAGTGGCTAGAAGCAACATATCAACCTTTAGGATGGACTAGTGTCTAGTTGATGGAACAGCCTTGCGGTTCACCGTGCTTCCAAAGTGATTCTTTTTACGAACATGAACACCCTGTGTACCATAAAGGAACAGCGCGTGACTCAAGATGAAACGGAACAGTTATTGCGGATACAGATAAAAGAAAATAAATGGCTTCCGGAGTTCATATGTCAATTGCTGAATATTCTCTAAACATTTAATGTCAAATAAATGTACTTTACCAAATGTACCGTGTTGCTGTTTCATTTTAAAGTACAGTTTCATATTCTGAATTGTGGCGCGCTGTGTTGTGAGTTGATCTGTGTTGGTTTCCGGGTTCTGTGTGGAGTCGCGCAGAAGACGACTGGGCGCGTTTGCCTACGCACCACAGTAACGTCACGGGGAGAGGCGGGGAATATGAATGTTTTGATAATGTCAGGCTCAGGGGCGGGGGAATTGATTTAGTGCCGCAAAAGCAGGTCAGCCAGGGCGATGGGGGAAAAGATAGGATTATCAGAAAATGGCGGCTCCCTGGTGCTT
Organism: Ambystoma mexicanum; assembly: GCF_040938575.1. Classification (NCBI taxonomy): domain Eukaryota; kingdom Metazoa; phylum Chordata; class Amphibia; order Caudata; family Ambystomatidae; genus Ambystoma; species Ambystoma mexicanum. The sequence goes on along the minus strand of NC_090933.1, from coordinate 49,445,166 downwards.
GTTTTCGCGTGCGTTTAATGGACGAAAACTCGGGTAAGGTCCATAGGAAAGTTTTCTAAAATCGAGCCACTTAGGCTTAAAAAAAACATGGCCGACCCGTTGGGACAATAAAACTTTTTACTAGACCATGCCTTTAAGCTTTGCGCTCCTGCTCCCCCTGCCAAATAAACAAAAATATCCTTGAATGTTAAAACAGGACGTACACCTTCTACACACGATTTTAAACTGTTGTGACTTACATAATGACCCTCAGGGTGTTTATCCAGGGATTTATATTTTCAAGGTTGGAAAAGCACAAATGGCTGATGGATAAGCCCTGCACCTCCTAATGCTGATTCCTTGCGACTCCCATTGTCTGTACAGAAGAAGCACCCCCAGGATTACATGTCTGACTAGTACTCTGCCTCACACAGAACAGGAGCCTCAAAGGACTTTGTACCAGGAAGCACTTGCATTACTCACTGCAAATGCTCTAAGTGGCCCTAGAAGCGGTGGTCGATGTGAGCAGGAACTGTCGGGAGTGGTGTTCCACTACTTTTATTTTTTACTGTTAACAGCTCCAATACGTTTTGCAACCATTTTCACCCTTCCAGAACAGTTTTCTGTGAAGTTAAAGCACAAGTCTCCAATTTACTACAGGATATCAGTTACAGCTAAACTGAAATCTGTTTCAACTCAATTAGGTGTCATCCAGCAAGACTGCACCCCTTGAAAAATGAGTTGCATGTATCTCGCTTTCTTCCTACTCTGTCCCCCACCAGAGTCACAGTTCCACTTCTTTTTTGCTACACTTCTATCATTGCCTAGAAGTAATTTTCCCACTCAATACAGACGCTTTTCGCCATTATATGTTCCAGAAAGTCCTCTCCTTAACTCAGTAGGAAGGTTTGCTTGCAGCTCTACAGCTCTCAAACCCGCATATACGGCACTTGGTATACATCTTCCTGAGGCACAACTTGTTCCAGAATTGACCCTTTACCACTTCGGACAAAGGATTTTCCAGGAGGGCTTGTCTTGGGGAGAGCTCTGTGTTACTCGGCACAAATGCAGTCACCAGAGTGTCATACTGCACAGAATGCACTGCCTGTCACTCAGCCCAGAGCACCAGCACTGCATGTCCCAAAATGCACTCTTCCTCACTTAGAAAAGAGGCCCCACAGGGTGCATTCTTCATCACCTATTCCAGAGGACTCCTCAGGTAGGGTGCCCAGATTTTCAAGAAGAAAAACCGGGACGGCCAACAACATAAATGAAGGACTACACTACCACCACATTTCACCCCTTAATCCCCCAGCCCGCCCCTTCCCAGCCAACAGTATTCTCAGCACAGATCCTGCTTTTAAAATGTGCGTTTTTTTTTAAAAAAAATCAGGATGTATGAATGTTAAGAAAAAAAAGGAGCTACTGCACAGATTGATATGATTGGCCTTTCCGTTCACTATTTTCTCAACGCGGCTCTGTGGCACGACGATTCTCTGTGGCACGACGGTTCGAGGCCAACCTGCCATGCCAAAGTTCTGTTAGTATCATGATGTGTATTTACTTTAATTGTTGGCGGTTCCGATTTTGTTAAATTGTCAGGCACCCTTTCCCTGTGGCAGGGTTATCAAATAATTTTTTTTAAAAAAACGTTCAAAAGACTTTTTTTCTAGATGTAGCAAGGAAGACCATAGGGGTAGCAAGGGAGACCTCGGTGTCGAGATGTGACCCCTGGCGACCCTCAAATGACGTCCCTGGTGACAGCGCTACTTTGTTCCCGCCTCAGCAGGCAATCTCCATGCAATGCAACTCTGTACAGTGCATGTCCCTCTGTCATTGCTCTCTTTGCACATAGAGTGCCGGATTAACACATAGACGTCAGTGACGAATATTCCAATTTCACGTTCCAATTCCCCTGAGAATAAAGGGAGAACAATGGCGTGACATCACACCTCAGGGGGGTATTATTACCAGCTAATGCCCAAGGCCCGCATAGTTCAGTCGCCCAGCTATGCAGCCTGCAGCAGATCAAGTTAGCAGGGCGATTGAAGTGCCATTCTCAACAGTGTGAGAAATCCTATCACTAGTCATTATCAGCCAGCCTTGTACTCGGCTGCCAAGTAAGTCATAGTGATTATCCATTTCCCACAAGGGCAGCCTTTCAGAAACATTTCAAGGCAGGACGCAGTGGCAGAAATATTCACCGGTTTTTTTTCTACCCAGTGGTGGCTGGCTAAAAAACGAAGAGCGAAAATGTTTTATTTTACCTTCATACATATCACGCATGCCAATATCTGCCCAACCCACTAAAACACTCTCCCCTCTGCTTACACCTCTCAAACTCTAAACAAACCACAAACATAACTTTACAGCACAACAAACCTCACACACTTTACCACACCGCAACTACAAAACACACCACACATAGTCTCGCACAACAGCACACAACAACTACCAACCAAAAAATCACAGCTACGCTCAGCGAACGGTGTAAACCAAACTGAAGCTGCCAAGAAGCACATCACAGCTCTCTTGCGCTTTTTGCAGCTCAGTCACAGTAACGTAACCTACCCTCTTGCTTTTCAGATCCGCCAGAGCCCAGGGGACCACTCAGGTGGCGACAGTGCGCGATATAAATATCCTTTAACATAACATAACATAACATAACGTAACATAACGTGTGCTGCTCTCTCTTGTAGACCCCTTTTGTGGTGTGCTAGTGTGGTTTGCAATGGGGCCCTGCCAAGCGTCTTTGTTATTTATTTGTGTACAGAGCACGACAGCCTTGGCTAAACGCTCCCAGAAGGTGACAATGCAGATCCTTCAAAACATGATGTTCTTTTTTCCCGGTTTTATCACTTACGAGAACATATTGCAATTCCATGGAATGCAGCTTTTATTTTACTTTCGGCAACACAGTTTTCTAACGGTGTAATTGGAGGCACATTTCACGTTGGAAATTAAGTCTCTGGGAAATGGGAGTTGCGCTGTCTGCTTCTGTTCAAAGGGGGCAGATTGAAAGCATCACGAAGCGGACAGCAGAGTAGTCCCGCCCGGAGGTTTTCCCCAGCAAGAAATTCCCAGTCGGCAGAAACCACAACTCGGCTCCACCAGGTATACCGTAAACCGTATGCATTTACATGGAAGCGGTCCCCATCCAAATGGATCCCGCCTCCTCCAGGCCTGTAACGGAAATGCAGTAGTGGTGTGGGGCAACGGTTGCCCACTGGGCTCCAATCAGATCCCCAGGGACACCCCACCACGGAAAAAGTGTTCAAATACTATTGACTGTTGCCCTATGAAGAGTCCTTTGCCTCAATTGGCACCAACACCTGCCTCCAGTAAAATCAGTATTACGGTAGTGGAGGAACCGAACAAAATTCCACAAGTTCAAGCGTGCATCGCCTTGGACTGCATTATGGGGGAGCAGGGGGTTTGGGACTCTGGAAGACTTTATGAGAGGATGAGACACGTGGCTCACAGCCTTCCTGTGAAGGACTTGGAAGAGGCACTTCCGGTGGTTGAAGTGTGTCAAACGGATTACTATGTTCCCCACTGTCCTGGCCCTCTCCCACACGCCATACAAACCCCTCAACGCACCTATTTAGGGGAAAGTCCAGTGCAGTGCACTCAAGTGCAAGTTTCAACTTCTTCCTACACTTTTATTTTAAAACAAAACCATTCCAGAACCGTTTAAAAAATAAATAAAAGTGTAGGAACAGGAAACATAATAAAAAAAGTAGAAGAGCATTGATTGCACCCACTTCGACCACTGGGCACTTCAATAGGCAGTCTGTGCACACATGTGTATCCTCATTTATGCGTCAGGCTCCAATGAAGCCCCGGTGCTAAAAAAGAGCCCCTCAGGCATGTTTCCATTAGTCAATTTCTGCTGAATTAAAAATATTTCCGCCCGGCAGAGTAATAATAGTGTGTAATATCCTGAGGTCGGGCATTACCTACTATTAGCAGCCATCCATGGAGCCATCAAGCACTATTCGGTCTCAATGGATTACAAAACTACTGGATAAGGTTACACGGAATGAGTGGAAGGGCATGCAAGCACCCGATTTGGAAGCAGGGATCATGGAAGCTTCTAGGATCTGGAAAAAGTTAAACCATACTAGCACTTACTGCCTGGAAACCTTGGATCCTGATTGGCTGCCAGAATTCCAACCTTTATCTCTAGGTGCTAAGTAACCTTTATAGGCCCAGCCGGAGGGCAGTGCCTGACATTATGGGCCCTGAAGAACGAGTTAAAGGCCTGGGTGCAGCAAAGCCGTTTAATGAGGTTACTGGGATCCTAATGTTCAGTACTGCCTGATGTTGAAATCTTTTATGATATGATATGGCATTTATAACGCGCCTGTACACAAGTGCTTCTATATGTTATGCTATGTTATGTTGATTTATACTGCGCACCACTGCCATTTGCATGGTATCCAGGTACTCGCGTGGCTCTGTTAGAAAAGTGGATAGGGTTGGTTAGTTAGGGAGAGAGGGATAGATAGAATTTGTGCTCATCTGTTGATGCGTGCTGATCCAGAGGGGAAGTGGTGTCTGTGAGTGTGAGTTTTATGGGTGTGCTTTGTTATGTGCACTGGACGTGTTGTGTCCATAAGGGTGTCTGAGTTGTTTGTTGTTTGCAAGTATTGGGTTTATAGTTTGATTAGAGAGGAGTGTGTGGTTTGCAAGTTTTTTGGTGGATTGTTTCACTAGCTGTCTGGGTGTGTGTAGTACATGAGAGGTTTGAGGGTGTGGAGAAGAGGAAGGGGTGGTTAGTTGGTTTCTGTTGATCTCTGGACGTTGAGTAGTTTTATTGTCGGTTCTTCAGTCTCTATTGTCCCGTGATTTCTTTAGTCTTGGTCTATGATTTGCATAGCGGTGCATATAAACTAATTCTAAACACACAAATCAGTACAATTCTAGTGTGGCTAAACTCAAAAGCAGCAGGTGCCAAATCAGCACAGTTCAAGTGTGGTTAAGTTCAAAAGCAATGAAGTTAACTCAGTACAATTTGAGTGTGGCTAGTTTCAAGAGGAGTGGATGCCAAATCAGTATGGTTCTGGTGTGGGTAAATCAAAAGCAGTTTTAACTAAATCAGAACAGTTCTAGTGTGGTTAAATTCAAAAGCAGTATTAACTAAATTAGTATAGTTCTAGTGAAGCAAGATTGCAAAGCAATGTTAACTAAATCTGTACCATTCTAGTGTGGCTAAATTCAAAGCTCTGATAACCAACTTAGTGCAATTGTAGTGAGGCTAAGTTCAAAAGGACTGGATGCTAAATCAGTAAAGTTCTAGTGTGGCTAAATTCTAAAGCAGCGTTGACTAAATCCGTACACTTCTGGTGTGGCTAAATTCAAATGCTGGGTGGTACAGTTCCAGTGTCGTTCAATTCAAAGCAGTAGACCCACAAATCAGAACATTTCTAGAGTGCTGAAATTCAAAAACAGTTGGTTACAACTTTAGTGTGGCTAGAGTCAAAAATAGTTTTAACTAAATCCGTATTGTTCTAGTGCGGCTAAATTCAAAAGCTGAGTTAACTAACTCAGTACAATTCTAGTGTGGCTAAATTAAAAAGCAGCATTAACTAACTCAGTACAATACTATTGCGGCTAAATTTAAAAGCAGCAGGTTACAAATCTAGCGTGGCTAAATTCAAAAGTAGTGTTAAGTAAATCAGTATAGTTCTAGTGTGGCTAAAAGCATAAGCAGCGTTAACGAACCTAGTACAATTCTAGTGTCTCTAATTGTCACGACTCGCTCCCTTCGCTCCCGTTCCCGCCACTTGGGGGCATGTTTTGGGGCTTATTCCTTGCTGGACATTTCCTCCGAACCTAATGCCACAGTGCTGTAATGAATTGGGAGCGCTAAATCCCTATTTTCCAAACTACTTCCCTTCCGGATCCATTCCAGGTTTTTGGCAGCCAGCATGCTTCTTTAACCAAATGACTGTGCTTCCCAGAATGCCTGGCCCACTGCTCCACCTCCACCCTTGCAGGACAAGGTTGGGTGGAGGATAGGCAACACCTGTGGCTGCAGGTGCAGCAGTCAGCACACCAGGGCGTGTGCTCGTTAAACAGCTTTAAAAGCCTTCCTCTTAGTTTAGTTTCCTGTCTTTTCCTTGGAGGGGTAGGGAAAAGTTTGCATAGGTTATTTCGTTTTTTCCTGCTCCTGATCCTTACTTTCTAGAGGATCCATTCCATGTTTTCCATTGCACTTCTGCATCCATTTCCCATTTGATCATTAGGTGTGGTGTGTGGTGGTAGCTAGCTCCTGTGTGAATGCTTATGTTTTCCCCTCTAAGTTGTAATCCCTATTCCAACTTAGGTATTAGTTTTCTGCAGCGGATCACGCTCCGCTGCCTTCCAGTCTCCGCCCTTGCCCAGCGGGCTCTCCACATTGTAGCGGATCTCACTCTGCTGCCTTCCAGCCTCCGCCCTTGCCCTGCGGGCTCTCCACATAGCAGCGGATCACGCTCTGCTGCCTTCCAGTCTATGCCCTTGCCCTGCCCGGCAGCCTGCCTCACTCCGGCTGCCTTCAGCCCTTGTCCTCTGGACCTCCCTACTTCTCCCATTGCTGTTATAGCCTTTCTGGGTCCCAGATTCACCAACAGGATTCGTGGACTAGCTGACATTCAAGAGGTGTATCTCGTCCTCGTGAGTACAGTTCTTAAGTTCCCTTATGTAATACCATCAACAGTGTTAGTACACAGATCCTGTCATTGCTTGCCCTCCACGTGGGTTTAGCGCTGTCAGTACCTGTAACAGCAATTGGGGGTAAGGCGCTTGCCGACTTTCCTCGCGGTCAGGTGCTTACCCCACATCCCTTTTCATATATTGGTTTTGATGTCACACTCTATTTGCACTCCTGGGTTCTAGCATACCTGAGTCGTTGTTCCTGGGTGCACATTTCCCTTGCCATATTCGCTGCCTTTGTACTCGCCTGACTAATCCTGACAGAATGACCAGCCCAAAATTCCCATTGAATATGGCAAGTTTAAGAAAGAAAGGCAGCAAGGCCTCTAACAAGTTTGTACAGAAGGCCTCCCCTACATTTACCTGTGACAATCAAATCACTAGGCCTGACTCCAATGAACTCCTTGTCACGAATGGGCATTTACGTGCAAAGTATTTTTCCCATAGGAAGGCACACCCTACATGGCCTGATCCTAGTTCTATCTTTGGTTTTGATCCCGATTCTATGTCAGCACAAGCCTTAGCCGCAGAAAACAACACACTGTTAGACTTATTATACGAGAGTACCTCGGTTGTTGAACCCCATGATTCCAGTTGTGCTTCACCTCAGATGGAACAGTTTCCTGATACCAACATAAAGAATAGAGGGGTTTCTTGCATAACTTCTGTTTTCTACCCTCAGTCTAACGCATACTCCGTTGCACAGGTACATACTGTAGTCCCTAATGCCAAGAGGTCTAATGTCAATAGTTTGTTTAAGGGAAACACAGACCAAGTTGGTAAGAGGAACTATAAATCACAGAACCTGCAAGCAGTAGAGGACAATGTACAATCGATGCACATCCAGATTGCTAGTGCAGGATCCAGCCCTGATGCCACTATGCTTCCCCCTGTGCCTACTGATAGTGATGTACAGTTAATGCAGGGCATGCTAAGAGCTAAACTTGAGGAGTTAAGACAAAAACTCATTTCTGCACAAGAGGAAAACAAAACCTTACACTCTTTACTGAATACACCTCAGACTTTATCTGTTGATGTGGAGGAAGTGAACACTGTTCAGCCCCTGAGGGTAGAGACTTTGGTAAACCATGATATTTGTCGAGATGTTAGATCTATTGGGAGTGAAGGTCTTTCGTCTAGCACAGCGCTCAATCCGGGCACAGTTTCTAACAATTGTTCTGCTGATTGTCAGGGATTGCAGTTAGCTGAAGAGGTACAAGCCACTCCTTTACCTAAAGTTTCCTGTGTAGCAGTCTGTCATAATTCTGAGCTAGCACACATACAAGCTTCTGATCTCCAAACACAATACACAAAGGTGGCATACACAGATTCAGTCACTACAGTAGGCTTAGGTCCTGCTCTTGATACAGCTGCTGAGACTGAAGTAGATGTTAAAGCTGATGTGGAAGACGATCTTACCTCTGGGTTCACTCTTCCTTCTGCCAATTCTGATCAATACGAACAGTCAGAGACAGTACAGATTTCATGTTCTGATGAACTCATTCCACAGTATACAGAACCAAAAGACCAGCAGGCGATTCCTGAACTGTTGATTGTTAATCTGCCTCTTTCAGAAGCTAAGACAGAGGAATGGACAATTGACGAAATCCTGATTAACAGAGACTTTACTATGGTGATTCCACTGGTTGATTTTGACTTCCACAAAGAAAGAGACTCTGTGTCACCCACTAAAGAAAAGGACTGCAAGGGTACAGTTCAGTCCTTGGTTACTGGAGCCAAGGAGTCTAATGCCCTAAAGGTGCCCTCCATTCCTGAGCCACTAATGTGTCTATCAACTTCTGAGACTTCTGTGTGTCCTCCTACAACCATTGACTCTTCTATGATCCAATCCACAGCCCTGCAGTCATCTTTGGTACACGTGTCTTCAATCAATGAACCGCTGCCATGTCTGCCATTTAATCAAGAGCCTCCACCATGCACGGGGTTAGTCCCAAAGACCCTGACATGTTTGGATTCAGCTACCGAGATGGCTCCAACTCGCATGCCTTCAGCTTCAAAGTTTCCTCTGGCCTGCCTGTCTTCAGCTACAGTGACTCATCCAGAAGATCATCCTTCAGCCAGAGAGCCTCCGGTAGTCCATCATATATGCATGTCTTCAGTTCCAGAGTTTATTGCTTGTTTGCCTTCAGTTCATGATACACCGGTATCCTGCTTAACTTCGCTTCCAACATCAGAGGTATACCTGTCTGCACCATCAGATCCTGCTATATTTTCTACTGCTCCAGACAGTCCTCCTGAATCCCAAACATTTACTGTCGATGAACGTTTAGATTGCCTTTCTTTTGCTTCAGGAGGAGCACCAGAATGCCTGCCTTTTCCACAAGACGATTCTCCCAACTGCTTCACTTTAGCATCAGAGCCTCCTAAAGATGCAGCATCAGAGTTTGAGACTTTTGCCAGCTCCCGCTTCAGAGTCATCAAGCTGGACCAAGTGGTGAGTCAGAACCACTCACCTGGGTGTGCACAGGGGGTGGTGCAGACCGGCGTATTACCTACAGAACTTGTGCAACAGAATTCCGCCAAGAAGCACCAGTTGGGTGCTAGTAGCCAAAGGAAGGGAATGACTGCTGCAGTTCAAGATGTGTCTGTTATTGCTCCTTCTGCGAGTGTGCCTGAAATACCAAGTACTGTGTCTATCACTCCTATCAGTATGCCAAACGTCCCTGCTGTTGTATCCAACGTGCAACAAAGTGGCTACACGACTGTCACCAGGAGTACCAGCCTCGTACAACCCATGGGACTTCCAGGCATCCCAGGCGTAGAATATGTGCAGTCAAACCTTAATCATTTTCAACCACAAGCCTTTTCCCAGATGGATGACAGAAGAAGATCTGAACCTCTACCTCAGCCGCAACCTTCTCTAATGGCTGAACATGAACATTCCCTGAAGCCAGCAACTTCCTCACCTCCCGCATGTCCGCTCTCGGCAGAAAGGCTAACAGAACTTCTACCATCGTCTAAGGCAAGTTGCACCAGCCTGCCTCCCTCCTCAAAGACTTACAAGGGTCCACTCCCAGTGACTGAGCTTCCTGGACCTTCCAACTCTGCTCCAGGTCCTGCAAGTTCTTCATGCTTTTCTTCGAACCATGAGTCTCTTCCTCACCAGAAGTCACCGTTTCCATCAGTATCACCTCCAAAGACAACACACTCCTATCATGGAAGCCCATCTGCCTTTGCCCACAAGCCACCATTTCCATCAGTGCCGCCTCCAAAGAAAAAGCACTCCCATCATGGAAAGAAGAAGTCTCGTACGGGTGGCGGGCACCCGAAGAGGGCCGTAGGAGGGGGTATACTGTCACGACTCGCTCCCTTCGCTCCCGTTCCCGCCACTTGGGGGCATGTTTTGGGGCTTATTCCTTGCTGGACATTTCCTCCGAACCTAATGCCACAGTGCTGTAATGAATTGGGAGCGCTAAATCCCTATTTTCCAAACTACTTCCCTTCCGGATCCATTCCAGGTTTTTGGCAGCCAGCATGCTTCTTTAACCAAATGACTGTGCTTCCCAGAATGCCTGGCCCACTGCTCCACCTCCACCCTTGCAGGACAAGGTTGGGTGGAGGATAGGCAACACCTGTGGCTGCAGGTGCAGCAGTCAGCACACCAGGGCGTGTGCTCGTTAAACAGCTTTAAAAGCCTTCCTCTTAGTTTAGTTTCCTGTCTTTTCCTTGGAGGGGTAGGGAAAAGTTTGCATAGGTTATTTCGTTTTTTCCTGCTCCTGATCCTTACTTTCTAGAGGATCCATTCCATGTTTTCCATTGCACTTCTGCATCCATTTCCCATTTGATCATTAGGTGTGGTGTGTGGTGGTAGCTAGCTCCTGTGTGAATGCTTATGTTTTCCCCTCTAAGTTGTAATCCCTATTCCAACTTAGGTATTAGTTTTCTGCAGCGGATCACGCTCCGCTGCCTTCCAGTCTCCGCCCTTGCCCAGCGGGCTCTCCACATTGTAGCGGATCTCACTCTGCTGCCTTCCAGCCTCCGCCCTTGCCCTGCGGGCTCTCCACATAGCAGCGGATCACGCTCTGCTGCCTTCCAGTCTATGCCCTTGCCCTGCCCGGCAGCCTGCCTCACTCCGGCTGCCTTCAGCCCTTGTCCTCTGGACCTCCCTACTTCTCCCATTGCTGTTATAGCCTTTCTGGGTCCCAGATTCACCAACAGGATTCGTGGACTAGCTGACATTCAAGAGGTGTATCTCGTCCTCGTGAGTACAGTTCTTAAGTTCCCTTATGTAATACCATCAACAGTGTTAGTACACAGATCCTGTCATTGCTTGCCCTCCACGTGGGTTTAGCGCTGTCAGTACCTGTAACAGCAATTGGGGGTAAGGCGCTTGCCGACTTTCCTCGCGGTCAGGTGCTTACCCCACATCCCTTTTCATATATTGGTTTTGATGTCACACTCTATTTGCACTCCTGGGTTCTAGCATACCTGAGTCGTTGTTCCTGGGTGCACATTTCCCTTGCCATATTCGCTGCCTTTGTACTCGCCTGACTAATCCTGACACTAATTCAAAAGCAGTGTCAACTTAACCCAATTCTAGTGTGGCTAAATTGAAAAGCAGCGTTAACCAACTCCGTACAATACTACTGTGGCTAAATTTAAAAGCAGCAGGTTACAATTGTAGTGTGGCTAAATTCAAAAGTAGTGTTAGGTAAATCAGTATAGTTCTAGTGTGGCTAAAAGCAAAAGCAGCTTTAACTAACCTAGTACAATTCTTGAGCCTATTAATAACCAAAAGAGCAATATTAATGATGTGGAAAAATGCAAACCCGCCAACTCAGGCGGATTGGGACAGAGACATGGTATGGACAAATGATACAGAAGAACTATATATGGACTCGGTGCTGCCCTCCTCCAAGCCTAGAAATATATGGGCGAGGTACGAAACAATACTTGGCAGACAAGGCCGAACACAAAAACTCAGACTCAGAAGGAAACTAATTGTGTATAATGTAATGAAGTAATGTGGATTATATATATGTATGTGCATTACCTGTGTGCAACGATAAATAAAGTTAAAAAAAAAACAAACCTAGTACAATTCTAGTATGGCTAAATTCAAAAGCAGTGTCAACTTAACACAATTCTATTGTGTCAACATACAAAAGCAGCGGGTGGCAATTCTAGTGCTGCTGAATACAAAAGCAAGATTCAAATTGGTGACAACTCACAGTATCAAAATCCAAATGTGGTGAGACCTCACAGCAGCAAGATTCAAATGTGGCAAAACCCCCCAGTAGCAAAATTCAGTCGTCGTCAATCCCCACAGTAGCTTTGTACAGAAGGGAAGGGCCCCTACTCCCAAATTTGGATTTGTGTGCCATGCCCCTGGTCTTACAGTCCTTGCGCTGATACTGGTTTCAACACCTCTTTTTGCTTTAAACTTATCACAGATTGTGGTATCCTCCCACTCTTTTCTCTATTTCCGTTTCACCACTCAAAGGCACTTTACCTTATTTTTCAAACATTCTTTTTTATTGTGTAATAGGTTTTTTTTGTACTGTGAATATGGGTATTAAGTACAACTAAATGAATAGTTGTGACATGTTTATCAATAACTCAGTGGGCCTCATTACGAGGTAGGAGGTAGCCATGGTGCTGTTAGCACCATGGCTACCCCCTTACCGCATACCGGGTCCGGGTTCTCGGAATGGGTACTTACCGGGTCATTCCAACCTTGGAGGACCCGGTAAATCCCCATTCTGAGAACCATTCCCCATTCCCATTGAGCCCCCATAGGTTAGCTCTGAAGTCCCTTAGTGGGTCCCGTCCTTAACACCTGGTCAGACCAGGTGTTAAGGAAGGGACCCGCTAAAGGACCTCGGAATATGGAGGTAAGGGATTACCAGCACCGGCTCCCTTACCGGTGCCGGTAATCCCTTACCTCCTACCTCGTAATGAGGCCCAGTGTCTATGTTATGACTTAGAAATAAATTGATGGTTTTGGCTTTGAGTAATTGTGAAGTAACTTCCGTGATTATTTTCCACAAGGGATATCTTTATGTTATTTATAGTGATTCAGCAACAAACCTTTTTTTCCAGAACTATCTACGTTGCACTCTGCTTTTTTCGTGGTCACAATACTCATCCTAACAAAAACATGTCTGTGAATTTCAGGACATATCTAACAGTTTGGACCGCTGCAAGACAGTATGTGAGGCTTTGGCTCTTTCTGTATTCAGCCTCAGAAGGGGTCTGCTCGGCTGCAAGAAATTGGTTTCAGAGCAAATATGTGAGTTTCATGTTCTAGCCTCTGACCCTAGGGACAGGGCAGACAAGCAGGGACGTCATTTAGGGGTCACCAGAGGTCGCAAGAGCAACTGCTGCTGATTGGACAGCGACCTCTGTCAATCTCTTGCGACCTCTGGCATGCCACCAATCACAGGGAGAGGGGGTTTGGCCACAGTTAGCTGCGCAGTGAATGTGCGAGAGCAGCACTGCATGTGTTGTTTGTTTCTCAAGCGCCCGGGCCTGAGTCCGACTCCTGTCCCTGCTGCAAAGCCTGAAACAACACCGTAATTAATTAAAGTGTGAGTCAGACAGTCAGTGTCATCATGACTATCTGAGGTGGGTTGTGGGGGTGCTGCTGGCTGGGTTGGGGACGGCTTAGGCTAATGCAGAGTTGCCAAGCCGCAGTATTCGAAATGGCAGCGCTGTGCCACTGCCGCAGGCCCAGGCTGAGGTGTGTGCTGCAATATGTTCACCAACTCGCCAGCGGCCGCAGCAGCCAGCGGCCATGGCAGGACTCCTTGCCCGCGCGTGCCAAAGCTATTTTGGCAATTTGCAGGCGCGTGCATCTCTCTACTGGTGGAGTCCTTTCAGGCATATTGTCATTGCGTCTTCATTTCACTGCAGTGTAATAACTTTGCATAGTAATACACACGGTAAGTGACATATCAGCCCAGTTATCATACATTTATGTGTACCTGTAACTGCATTGGCCCCTTCCATTCCTTTGTTTATCGCATCCCGGCTTCTAATTTGTAAATATGTGCTCAACAGGGGTATTTGTGTAATGTGAGAAATACAACTCTACCGCCAAGTGTGTCGTCAACAACATTATCCTGGAACAATGACAGCAGAAATGTGACCTCCAGTGTAAGGCACTGGTAGAAAGCATAATAGCGCATTAGTTCCACTGCTCACTGAGGTGAGGCGCTACATGGCCAACGAATGAGTAACTCATGAGTATGGCACACTAGTTACCAGTGAGAAGTATAGTTATCACCATATGGCATTGTCAAGCATGCCCTTATTATTTAGCATAGGGTATATATCCCCCCCCTCACCAGAGCACATTGAATATGCTATGTTTACCTCACATATCAGGTATGCTCCACCCTATCCCTGATGGTTGGTGCTATTATTTTGCTCGGAGCATTATTACTGCTCTGGTGGTGATATAGGTGGCAGGTTTTAGAATATTTAATATCATAGAGATAGGTCGGTTTGGGGTTTGGAACTGCAACACGTTTGCAGTTTGCACTTTACAGTAGAATGCCATACATTTAATTAAATTGGCCATTCATAACCACCCAAATTGCATAGGACTAATGACATACACCTGTCATAAAATCAATACAGACACAAAACCAAGAGAGGATATTTTCTTCAAATAGTGTTTTTGAAAACGTTAAAATGTGTGTATGTTTTAAACTCCAAGAACCAATATAAAGGTTTTTCCCTGGAACTTGCAGTACCGAAATTGGACATTTCACCTTAGTTGTTTGTTATTTTTCATGAGGTTTTATCGTGCAGTGGTGAGGTGTCCAGCCTGCAAACATGATGGCTGTGGTTTAATCCCTGAGGTAGGATTTAATTAATGAATTCAAAGCGGACCTTAAATGTTTCTCACTTTAGCTGGGGGCCGGGGAGAGTGAATAATCAGGTTTTGTAACACACCAAACTTCTGAAGACCTTGTATGGTAGGATGTGTACCTGAAACAAACACATTTTACTTGTTTTGAAAGTTTGAGAGTGCGATATGATATGATATGGCATTTGTAAAACGCCTATACACAAGTGTTTCAAGGCGCGACGAGGCAGGGAGGGGGGAACAAGGGGAAGACAGACAACGATCCTACTAGGCCAGGTGTCATTCAGATCGCGCAAGTGCAGGGGTAGGGGGAAGGGAAGAAGTGCAAGGGGAAGGGGAGCGGGGAAGAAAATGGGGTAAGTTCCAAAATCATTGAGGACTGTGGATGCCATCGACTAGAAGAATACATGTTCTTTGGTGAAATATTCTCCCTCTCCCCTTTTATCCTGGCTTTCCCCTATCCCCATACCCTCCTATCCACCCCTGTCCCCCCAGAATATGATTTTGCTCTGTAGTCCTGTTGAAATAACAGGGCGGATCCACATGGCAGCATGGGCCTTGACACACTGCTACATATGATGATCCATTCTTGCATGAAAGGTCACAAAACAGTGATATCGTAACCATATTTTTCTTAGTGTACTGAGGGATAATGCTTTATGATGCCACTTCCTGTGATGTCACGTGGGGGCGTGGTCAAATGGCATCACTACCTGGAATGTCACATGGGGCATGGTCAAATGACATCACTTCATGTGATGTCACTCTTGGGGGTGTGGCATTGTGATGTCACTTCCACTACCCCTGCCATTTTGGTGAAATTACGTCCCTGCAGACAAGACAAACTAGGCTGGACCGTTCCGGCCCATTTTCTGCCCTGAATTTATTAAAAGGTTTGAAATAAAGTTTTAGCATGTCTCACATCAGATGCAGCTACTTTAATCTCTTGCCACGTGCAACATAAACTTTAAAATTGTAGTCCCCAACAATGAGGATACATAGATACACCTTAGAGCACTCCAAAGAGCAATTCCTTTAAATGGCTCCACTTGGTTTTGGGTGCCACCCTTCAAAGTACACATCTCACATTTTAGGGAACTGGCTCCATAGATAGCACAACTGGCCGAATGCAATTACTTGCTTTCTCCCCTTGCGTGTGTGGATCCCACACGGTAGTGGAGAAACAAAACGAAATTCTGCCAATGCACTGATTCACAAAAGTTCATCTCTGTTTGCACATTGCGGTCTACTCACACCTACGTTGTTGTGAAGCGGTGCACCCACGCGGCATTTTGGGGGACATCCACATATACACAGGAATGCCCATCCATCTGCGTCAGTCCTTGTGCTCATGCCTTTGCATGCAGTTTCCCTGTCCGATTTGTGCCAGCGTAGTTAGTCCTACACCACATGAAAAGACTTGTGGGCAGGGTCGGAATAGGGCATCAAATTGTGTCGGGCACCAACGAAAACGTGCCCACAGTCGCAAATGCAATTCATTCTTTTGGAGTAGTTTGGGTAAAATGTGTTGCAAATTGTGCATTTTGAAAAATATTTGTTCAGTAAAACTGGTCAAAACTACTAGCAAAGGTGAAGTAACTCATTAAACTGGCCCACTTGGTCACAAAAACTGGATCACTTTGGCCCAAAAACGGGCCCACTTTGAACTCTGTCCTTAAGCCGTCAAGTAAATTCCATAGCCTCTTCAGCGTCATACGCACCTAAACTGCTAAATGCTGCCAGACCCTTCCTCTCCACAGAAAGTTGCCTAACCATCGCCCGAGCAGTGGTTGGGGCGGGGCTGGACTATTGCAATGTTGTCTTCGCCGGCACTTCGGCTAATAACATAAAAAACTCCAGACTATCCAATACAATGCCGTTCGAGCCGCCCTGAATATTCCCAGATCGGAACACATCTCGGCCACCCGAAAAGAAGCACATTGGCTCCCGATCAGAGAAAGAGTCTCTTTCAAGACACTTACTATTACACACAGGTGTATTTCCAAAATTGCCCCACCATACCTGGCACACAAAATGACTATGACCCTCTCATCCAGGCCCACCAGAACCCCATAGACCCATAGACTTGCCAAACCTAAGTACAATCGGTCCAAAGCAGGAGGGTCCAGTTTCCCTGTCATTGCGGCTAAGCAATGGAACACACTCCCACAAGTACTAAGAGCTGAGGAATTCTAGCGGGTCTTCCGAAGAGCACTAAAAGTGTGGCTGTTTGTCTAACCCGCTCATCACGTCTGTGCCTGCTGATATGTCTCTGTAATCTATGTCTTGCTGCCTGTAGTTATGTGATTCCAATCCCACATATGTAAAGGTCCATGCACTTTAATATCCTTTGTACCTTACATTTCTATGCACTTTAATACCACGTGTACCTATTTGTCATTACCATTGATTTGGACTAAGTGGAACTGACTCCTTTACAACGACTAGATGCCTCTGGGTCTGAGTGTGCTATACAAATAAAAATAAATAAATGCATAAACACAAAACTGGCCCACACAAGCATGTTGGGCCTTCAATTTGGACATTGTCCTATAGGCCAGTCCGAGCCTGCTGGTGGGATGCAGAAGCATTCCTATTTATATTTTTTTTACATTTCCGCATCCCAAATGGCAGTGGAGTTGCACAAATCCAATTTTCACTGATGGGCCCATCAGTGCACACCCCTGATGGCATATGGAAAGCAGGCCTATCCAAACCCCACCACCAACATGCGGCCACTGAGGCCAACCATCCCCAGGTGCTGGGAAGGCACACGGCATGTAGTTATTTACAATGGATGTGTCTATGGGTCCTGAGTGCCCTCAGCACACCTGCCTACAGCTCCCAGGTACCTTATGTGAGTCAGGCGGGTGCAGCTGTGGGACTGGCCGATGGCACATTGCAATCTGTGGCCATGGTTGGCTTGTGAATTGGCCCCATAGTTCCTGTAACATGTATTGTTAAGTTGGATTTAGAAAATAAAGATCCTACCCATTACACTTATGGAGCCACTGGGGAAAAAGGTGAACATTTGGGTTTATGCATGACATACATCATAGATGGCTAGGCGGAAACAAGTGGGGGGGTGATGTTTTCCAGTGAGGTATTCTGGGTAACAACATATCATAGATATCAGGCACCAAAGACTAGTTGTGTATGATGCCATTTGGATCCCTGAGGTGGAAGACACCCAATAAATGAAAACCAGCTGCAATTGTATGTTGTTTTGGGCTCCCCCGTGTCCCTTAGCTGTCCCATGGGTCCGCTGTGCAGGAAGTGGAGTGAAGATCTGCATGGAAGTGCCTTGTAGTTCCTGCTGCTCCTTACTTGGCTCAGTTTCCTGCCTTTTTTCACCCTTCTTCACTGTGGCTGCGCCTTGGCATATTTGTGATCTCACACAATTATTCACGGCCATTAAAATGGTTGTTAATGTTATCAAAACAATCAGCAGTATCATATATTTAACTGGACTTGTGGAATTCAGAAATATAAAAATAAAATCAATTATTTGCCATTCCAGAGTATTAAAAAGCATTTTGATATGTGATATCAAGATTTAAAAAAAAAAAAAGTTTTCTCCATACCAAAATTCATCATTAGTTTTTTTTAATGACACGTGTAATGTTAAATGACAAAGAAAAAGTGTAATTCATGTATAAAATGGATTTCTTCCCCCAAAAATGTTGTAGTCAAAATCAGTGAGGGGTGAAATATTTTGAACAGTATGCGCATAAATCCGATCTAGAGCCCCAAGACCAGACACTGGACAAAACTGGACAAATGTGTCGTGTGTGGGAAAAGAACCTGCATACAACATTTTGTAAAAAAAAAATAAAGGGCCATGAATCTCAATTGCTCAAAGTGGAGACACCTGCATGTGCGAAATCAAACCAGCCAATCAGGTTTCCAGGAACAAGACTGACGGGCACCTGCCGCCTTGGTAACCGTAGCTCCTCTGCAGATTTCTCACTTGCAAAGACAAAGCAATGGGAACCCTCACCTTGCTATATCTTGGGCTTGCGGATAGCGACAGAGTCCAAAAACCCCACCCGCTTCCCAAAACATTCCCATGATGCTGGTTGCCGAGACCCCTCGAAGCACCGCAAAAGCCACTCTCTATTGGTGGTGGCCACCCCAAGCCTTTGTGATTTGAAGATCCTGGAAAACAGCCCCTTCCAGTGAGACATTCCGCAGATCCTTGCTACACACCTCCATCCTCGATAATTGCGAGGACCCATCACTCATATCAACGGACAATCCCAGATCCATTCCTCCATGGTCTGATGCCTACGAAGCTTCACAATCCACGTGCCACCCTAAATCCATGGCACCAGCGTTCAACGGTTGTCGGGGTCCACAGTCCATTTCCAAGTGCTCGGTCTGTTGCGCCATCCAGTTGTTGAAAGACATAATGAGCCTCATTACGACTATGCTGGTCTGAAAACAACGGTGCCGGTAAGCTTACCAGCACCGTTGTTTCTGGACCAGCATGTTATAACTCTGCAGGTGGGTGCCGTCCAGGTGGAATGGCAACCGCCCTCAGAGTTTTCACGGAAGCACCGGCACAGTTATTAACAGTGCCAGTGCTTCCGTGGTCCCCATTAACATAGAGTCCATTAGGACTCTATGGGAATGGGAACTTACCATTTGCCGGCTCCTGATTTCCTAGACTGCTGGGGTTGTAATCTCCCGGTGTCACCGGGAAGTCAGGTGCCAGTAAATCATTACGGGTCTGGCGGCAACCTGCCGGTAGCACTGGCACGGTTACCGCCAGAACCGTAATGAGGCTCAATGTCTCTAAATAGAATGAATATAGAAGCAGAACAGCCCATCTTTTGCACAGTGCCAATTCCCATTGATACATTCCTCTTACATAACATCTTAAACCCACACCCCAGCACCTGCCACCCTTAAAAAAATCCACCATTCCAGTGTTTTGTGCGAATAAATACCGGCAACACCGTTTGTGCAACATGTGTGATCATTGACAAAAACTCAAATCCACCACCTCTTCGGGCGTGTTAGTATTGTGCAAGAGAAAGCCGAAGTTATACGTATATTTTAAAATGGCTATCACATGTTCCCACATTGTTAACCATTCAGCGCTGCTTTAAAAGATGCGGCCTAACACTCTGCGGCTCCCCATGCAAACAAAGAATAGACACAGTTTGTTTTACTTTGTGCCACTTTGCGAACAAAGTAAAATCATGTCGATTGTAGCGCTTACTTGGAAGTGCAAAAAGAATCTAGCACGATCTAAAACATGAACTGCTACAGTCGTGAAAATGTGAAACAAGCCAACTTTGCACACTGAGCCAAGCACCTCTTTGAAATATTTAAATCTCCAAATATATGTTACACCCTGGTACTTGCCACCCTTAAAATAATCTGCCATTCCAGCGTTTTGTGCGAATAAATCTCGGCTATACCTTTTGCACAGCAAGTGTTATCTTTTACAAATACTCAAATACTGACTTCACATTGCAGGCATTGTCAAATCGGATCATGATCTGACTGTGTTGAATATTTCACATGCTTACAATATTTTATCAATTTTATCAGCAATTGTCATTCCTAAAACTTAATTGTTGCTATATCACATTACTGACTTTGTTGCCTCACTATAGTCTAGCCCTTTGTAACAAAGACAAACAGTGAATCTGCAAAGTTTGGAAAAATGGTGTAGTATTACTGGCCATTTAGCGCTACACAATCAAGCTCTATAAATAAATACTAAGGTGTATTGGCTTGTGAACTATAAAACACATTATCAAACTTACACAGTGTTTGAAGTCATGCAATTCCCCAATAAACACTTGCAAACACCGCTACACATTACCTAGCCAACATGTAAATCCACAGTGCATTCTAAACACTAAAAACATATTTAACCAGCCTACCTAAAAAAGGAAGTGTAGTATCAGTAAAATACAATATCGCACAAGTCTGTGGTTTTTACATTTGCAAGCAATCTAAATATTTCACACGTACAAACATATCTTCACATTATCTTAGCCAACATCTAATTCCAAAAAGTCTTCTAAACACTAGAAACCTATTTAACCAACCTGCCTCAAAAAGGATATACAGTACCAGTAAAATACAATATCGGCCAAGTCTGTGCTCTTTACATTTGAATACAATCTAAATATTTCAAACTTACAAACACCTTTTAAAAGCAAAAGCTTTGTCAATCTTTCAATAGTGAAAGTCCACAATCACTGTATTTTTTGAAAACATGTCATTAAAACGCACGCAACTGTTTATTTTGAAAATAAAACTCCCCCAAGCGTACCTTTTCTAATGTTGAAATCAACTCTGAATAAACACCAGGCCTGGTTTCAAATTAAAGGCTTTTCAAGGGGTCTGCCAGTGTCTCAGAGCCACGGTCAAATCCAATTAACTCCAGATAGCAAGGTTTTCTCACAGAGTTCCGATAAGATGTTCCAAATCAATTAGTGGCATTGTAGGGGGGAAAGTAGTCAAGGGCTCTGGCAGAATTTCCAAGCCCAGGCAAAGGGATACCCCTGATGGAGTTGGAAGCCCCCTTTTAAGGCTTTTAATGGGATATAGCCATGTACGCCCTCCCCAATGCTTCTTCCTTATAAACACCCCACAGGGTTATGTATTTTTGCTTACTTTGTAGAAATGGGGTTTGCCCAAAATCACATTTTAGCTGTTTCCTGTGTCCAGAGACATTATGCATTATCAAAAAAGCACGGCATTCTATTTCTTGCATACTCGCCAAAAATTAGAGAAACGCACCATAGATTATAAATGGCTAGCTTCCTGTGTCGTTATAGCAAAATCTAAAATTAACCTCACCCTGCAGATTTTGCCTGTGGCAATCATTCTGCCATAAGTTCAAAAAAGCCGTGCTGACTACAACTGGTTTAGTTGATAAACAATATCCATGTGTATTTTCTTGGGGGGGGGGGTTGTATTACACATCTGTCACAGAACATACTGTATTCTGTCGAGCCAAATATAAAGATCTGTGTGTGTTTTCTGCTGATGTGGATAGAATGCTGTTCTTAGAGCCAACAAACGGGCAAAATATATTTTACCTGTTTTATGGGTCCGGAGACATTATGCATTATTCCCAAAGTACAGAATTCTTTTTCTTTCATACGCAGAGCAGAAATTAGAGAGTGACACCATAGATTATGAATAGCTAGCTTCCTGTGTCATTGTAGCAAAATCTAAAATGAACCTCACCCTGCAGCCCATGCTTCCATAGCTGTGTGCCATCGGTAGCTCAGTCATTTCTCTCTGCTGCTCTGTGACTCGGCAAACAACGTGGGGCATCTGCAAGCTGGGAGAGGGGTGCTGTAGACTCAATAAAGTATCAGCAAACAGGTTGTGCCTCTGCAGAAGCCCTTCCTTCAATACCATGCATTGTCAAAGACAATAGTTTGGACTTTTGCATAGGCTCTGGGAAACACACTCTGCTTGTAAAGTAAACTGCTTTCATTGTTTCAAAGACACACGCATTGTCAAAGGCCATAGTTTTGACTTTTGTATAGGTTCTGTGAAACACACTCTCCTTTTAGAGCAAATTATTTTCATTATTTAAAAGAAACACACATTGTCCAAAGCCAATGCTTCCATGTAAATGTTTCATAATTCGATACAAAAAGAAACACTCATTGTCCAAAACCATTTGTTTTATGTATTAGCACTATCAACCACACTTTTCCTATAAAGCGAAAAGTGGCCAGCCTCTATTTATAGCTTAATCATTTTATAGCAACGCTAAAAGTTCAATGTTACCAGCCATTGAAGCTAACTCTCTATCCTGTGTCATTGAGATTGTAAAATTATGATGTCATCTGTACTATCTATAGAATTTATATCTGCTTCCTATAGCCTTGGGGTGGAACCCTGATCTGGCATCATCACCACGTCATGCTGCAAAACCATACTTAGAGCTCACTTTGCCCTCAATAGTCATCCAGGCAGCAATACCACCAGCTGCTCCAATGTTTACATCATTTTTATATAACATTGAAATTAATTTTATATCAAATCATCTCAAATAGTATCAATACATTTTGATAGCCGTTTTGTACCCACTATATATTAAATATACATTTGATATCAAATCAATATAATTTTTTATATCATTTTGATATCAAATTTATCTTAACTTTATATCAAAACCATATCAAAAGGGGGAGGGGATAAAACCAGAAACAGGGGGCATGCCCACCTGTCAAAATGTTGATGTGAATGAAAGGGGCCCCATACACTACTGCTGCACCCCTGAATGTTAAGGTGCCCTACACTGTCTCTGTGTGCATCATGTATCTGCAGAGAATGTAGATGTTTCAAGTAGTCCAAACGTCCAAGCAGGAGTTTGTATGGTAAGAAAGAGGACATTCTGATTTGCATTTCAATGCACAAAGACAAAAACACTGTCATGACATGACTTGATAGCATGCATTTAACATTATCATGATGATGATGATGATGTTAAGAATGCATGCTACTTACAGAAGCCTCCATCCTACACTAGTTCACTCACCCCAGTCTCACCCATTTAAAGGAGCATCAGTGCATACAAAAACATTAGAGCAAAAGCTTGAAAATGTGCAACATTCTTAAATAGGAATATGCATACAGATGGAATGTCAGATGATAGAGGGGAGTTTTAGTTAACATTTGAGTTGTTCTGGGTGTTTACTTAATACATATTTTTTATATAAGGAAACACATTTCTGTCTGGATTTCTGGGGTCCTGACTCGCCCATTTGAACCTTTCTCTATAGCTAGGCGATGACCCAGCCCCTTTCCAACTGCTGATCTTTATCACCCTCCACCTCACCTGAGCGCAATCAACTCTCTTTGCATACACAATCTCTCAAATCTGTTCTGGAATCTGCTGTTAAACCTAAAACATTCCCTTTTCCCCTTTTTGCCATGCGTTTCAGATATGTCCCCATGTGGAACACATTTTCTCTAATGTTAGGTTAAAAGTTCCTCAACATTTTGCCCTCTGTCAAGGTTCTGTCCTTTAGTGATAACCTGCCACCTTTCTAATTTGTTGAAACCTCTTCCTACTATCGTTATACTTCTTACGCCCCCTCTTCAATATCTCTCTTTTGTTGGATCCCTTTTATGTCTCCTTCAAGTTATGGATTCCTTTCAGTGAGGTCAACATCTTGGATTCAGGACACTTTGAAGGGAATTTTCCAAGATTCTAATTATTATGAGAATATTGTACTTGACGGCCGAAGCCTATTTTTCAAAGAGAAAGTCCACCTCGGTCCCCAGCAATCTGGATAACCTACAACCATTTGGCGGCACTCTTTTCTTGTCAAATCCCTTGAAAAATATATTTTTACCTTCTTGCTTCTTAACTTTCCATACTTCTGATTCACAGATTCCACCAACCATATCACTCTGGTTTCCATGCTGGCAGCGACTTATGGGTGGGCGGGTGAAGGGGGAGAGACAGAGGGCTTCAGTTTTTTTTTACTTCAGTGTGATGGTGGTCTAGACAGGAAGTTGAATAAGCAGCAAGGCCCACCCTCTTTGCTCCTGAGACCAACTTGCCATTGCGGCCTCAGCTCACCTGTGCTCAGATATGTTCCTTACAACTGATGAGGGTATACATTTATTTCATTGTTGCCCAAAAATAGGTTAAGTTTTTCGTAGAACAGTACATGCTTTGCATGCTATATATTTAACAACAAAACAACAACCTGTATGTCTGAGTCAAATAATGACTAAAATCATGTGCCTGTATCACATATGCTCTTCTGCGATGTGTCTAGGTCTTTGAAGTAGTACAACCCAATGGGCAGGGCCTCACATTGTCCCATGCAGAGTCTGAAATAATCAACTAGTCTTGTCTTTTAGGCTCACACCATATTGCGCTCTGGTACTTGTATATTTATATATGGTACAGGACTACAAAAGGACATGTGCTAACAGAGTTAGGATTTACAGTACCTGATCGGAGGCCTCTGATTCAGCCTGTGAATGTGGTGCAGACTTGGATTATGGCTCAGGTTGTTCTGAGCTGGTGGTCTGAACGGGAGGTACTACCATGTCATGTTCATTATTGTGACCTATACTGTGCACAACTGTCATTTACATGGTCTCCAGGTGCTTTTGGCAGATCTGAAAGGAAGTGGGTTGTGTTAGATTAGCAGATGGATGGAATGGATGAAATGGATGAAATGGATAGAGTGGATGAAGTGGGTGGTATGGATAGAGTGGATGAAGTGGATGGAATGGGTGAAGTAGATGGAATGGATGGAATGAATGGAACGGATGAAATGGATAGAGTAGATGGAATTAATGAAATGGGTAAAGGGAATGAAATGGATAGATTGGTTGAAATTGATAGAGTGGATGGAATAGATAGAGTGGATGAAGTGGATGGATGGAATGGATGAGACTGATGGAATGGATGGAATTGGTGTAATGGATAATATGAATGTTAGGAAAGATTTCATAATTGTATGTAATTTTCCCTCCATGTGGCAACCCCCAAACATTTTGCTGTTGTTTTACACCCTGATCTAGACTTTGCCAGAGAAGCGCAGCCTTCCGACGCACTCCTCTGGGCTTTCGCTCAATTCTTATGGGGAAACTGACATGCCCTTAAGACAGTCAGTACTGGGAGACTTTGTTTCCCTTAGTCCTTTCCTCATGTTGCAGCTTTTGTGCAACATGAAACAAGAGTGCACCGTAACTTACATTACTGCGCTCTTGGGTCTCTAGTCATTCCAAAGGCCCTAGAAACTCTCACTGGAATTATTATGAACTGTGCAAGTGTGTCACGGACGGGACTGGTGGCAGCTATTGTTTCTCTTGTGTTCTGAACCCTTTTTTGCCATGCTATCCGCGCTTACCGCGTTTGGCACAAATGAGTGGCCTGGCTCCAAAATGGCCATGCCACGAGGTTCTTCGTCCTGTCCGCTGACTGTCTTGCCCCTTCACCTTCCCCCAGGTTGAGCCGACCCGGGGCAGTCCTTATTTGGTCATGCACTTTCCTGTGAAACCCCAAAGCTTTCGCGGGCTTCTGCATGCCTTGCGTGTGCCTCCAGGATGTGGGCTGGGATGTCTGGTCCCAATACACATCCTGGGTGCCAGAGAGTCTGGAGTGTCCTGAATGCCTGGGACCATCGTCGTCCGTGATAGGTCCACGTATGGTGTGAGTGTTTGTGAGCAGATCTCCCATTGGGTCCTCCCCGTTTTGGCGCGAAGGGAACTTTGTATAAGAGGAGGCTGAAAACACCACTACCATGTCGATCTCCTGAGTTCACACCGAGCAAGGGATAAGGAGCCAGGTATCTTGCAACAAGAAGCTGAGTCGAGGAACCGCTGGTGACCCGCTGAAGGTTTGGCACCTTCATCAAACCCTGCAAGTAAGCCTCTTCGGAAGTGTCCCTGGGCCAACCAGTGGGCTGACCAGTTTACACAGGTCGCTATGCTCTGTCACCGCCACAGTTTCGTGGAAGCCCTCGCAACTTGGTCTACTGCTTGCTCTGTGTCCGCGGCACCCTCACACCGAATTTCGTACACTTGGCATTCCCAGGTCTGAAGTGAGACGAGTGCGCCCGGACCAGAGTAAACACGGTTGCCGTGTTGCCCTGCAGTGATAGCAACCTGTGCACGTCCGCTGCATTTGGGACACCCTCGACCCTGCATCCTGCTACGCGGAATCTACACGGTGTCGAGACGTCCTGATCATCACAGCTGAACCTGCCAGCAATGTGAACTGAACTGGAGAAGTCTGGGTCTGCCTGCGTCGGGGACCGGTGAGTAGTCCATACCCCAACCGTTGGCCCCTCGTGCAGTAGCCCGTTTCTTTTCTACCGCTGTTGCGAAATAGCGACTCTATCCCACACTCTCACCCTGCCTCTGCCCACAAGTGGAGGCCTTGCTTGAGTAGTGGGTACTTGTTCTGCATCGCTTTATTCACCTTCCTGAACTGCCTGATATCCTTGAAGAGGCCCTCTTTTGTCCATTGGCACCAGCGCGTGCAGGTACTTTTGAGCATAAGGCCCCTCTCTTCGTAGGGCTCGGACTTCCTCCTAGTTAGGTGTATTTCAGATGTCGAACTGGGTCTAATGATTACTTGCACTGCCTGTTTGCCTCCCCATCTAGGTGGTTTATATATTACGTGCTCCTAACTCCTTAGACCCCTCGGTCTTGTATATATATTGTATTGATTGTGATGTGTTGGTTTATTTTAGTATTATTGTGATTCTTTGCTATGGTCGATGTTACAAAGGCCTTGTAATAAATGTGTCTATATTTTTAATATAACACCTGTCTGGAGTAATTTGTAAGTGTCCTTGCTTTGTGTGCTCATTGCGGGCTTTCAGTCACCCTCACCCCTCTTGAGACTTAGTCTTGACTGCCGCCATCACTACCCTGATTGGTCTGGCTTGTCCAGAGTTTACCCTGTTCCAAGAAACTAGGCTGGCCTTCTGAACCTCTGCCCCTCCAGGTCCGAGTTCAGAAATCCATTTTAACAAATTGGTGTACAGCGCTGGGATATGACTGAAGGTATCCAGTGTTGCGCAGGAGCGAAGGCTTTTGAAGTATTCCTACCAAGGCTCATAGTGAATTCTTGTAGTATAACTTTTTAAAGGCCATAGTCCTATCTAACAGTATGGAAACAAGTACCTTGTTAACTTTAAATGCTTCTAAATCCGAAACATTGAAAAAGATGTGTGCTGAAAGAGGTGTCTCCTCTCAAGGCACCAAAATGGAAATGATCCAAAGAATCATGGCGTGGCAAGAAGCTCAGCTTAGCGCTATAGCTTCAGAGGACAGTGCAGAAGGCGGTGGGGCTGCTCTCACTGGTAGAACTGACAGTTCTGCCGCTGCACTGGTCCACAGCGACCATGAGGACAGGGAGGATGAAATGTCCAATGTTTCCTCTGCCAGTGCTGATGGGGAGGCCATACTTGAATTCAAGAAGCAAGAGCTGCTGTTTAGGCAGAAGGAGCTTGATTTCAATATGGCCAAACTAAAAATCGAACAGGCAGAAAAACAGAAAGACAGGGATCACCAGTTGGAACTGGCCAAGCTTCAAGTTGCCAATGGATCCAAGGGTCCTGGACATGAGTCTGGGGCCTCCTCTCATCCAAGGTTTCCCAAAGATCTGCTCAGGGTGTATAAGGAAAAGAATGACATTATGTACTGGCTGAATACATTTGAGTATGCATGTGAAGTTCAACAAGTTGACACTGCTGATAAAATTGCCTGGTTACTTAGCAGACTGCCCCATTCTGGCTGTAGTGCCATTATGGAAATGTCGAAAGCTGAGCGAGCAGATTTTGAAATGTTGAAGCAGACTCTCATTTTAAAGTTTGGAAAGACTCCTGCCCAATACTTAAAAAGATTCAGAGAGTATAAGAAAAAAGAAGGTGGTACTTGGGTATCTTATGTAACTGAATCCTTAAAAAACTGGCTGGGTCGAAGGTTATAAAGTTTCTACCTTTGAAGGGATGATAAGTCTTGTCATACTGGATCATATTTTTGCATCTTCTTCCCCTGAGCTTAAGCAGCATTTGGTATATTGAAAGGAGATAGATCCTAAGAAGCTCGCCATTGCAGCAGATTTATGGGTGTCACATCGAGTGTCCCATAAGGACAAGACTCATCCTGGTAAGCAGGAGGAAGGGAAAAAAGTCCAAAGATAAGGAGGGCGGGTAAACTGATAAATCTTCTTCACAAAAGGGCCACAAAAAGAAAAATATGGGGAAGACACAAGAGAACTCACAGGGTAGTGGAGGCCAGCTTCCAAAACAGAACTCTGGTTATAATAAGCCACCCTATGTAAACAGACTCAATGGATCTTGTTTTGCTTGTGGAGCAACTGACCACGTGACGGGGGATCCCAGATGTAAGGTCAAAACCTTGGGGGTCCACTCTGCTAATCTGGCCTTCTCCTCCTACGAGCAAGAAGAGATTACTGAAGCATCCTTCTCCTCTGACTCCTTCCCCAGCGGGATAGAAGCTGAGGTAGTTTTAGTTTCCCTGGGTTCCTGGGAGCCTAAAGTCGCAGAGGCTTATGCTAGGATTCCAGATAACACCAAGCACTACTTTAAAGACAGTGTGCTGATCAATGGAGTAGATACTCCAGCTCTTAGGGATAGTGGGTGCAGTCGAACTGTAGTGGATTCTACCTTGGTACACTCAGAGGAAGTTGCCAGAGCTAATCTGATGCCCACTAAATTGGCTGACGGCCCACCTCTCATGTTCCCAGTAATACCTGTAAATCTTACTATCAATGGTATAGCAGTCAGGATTCCAGTGAGCATTCAGAGGAGTGTCCCAGGAAAGGTCTTGTGAAAGACAAAGGTAATGATCTCAGAGCTTTAGGGCTTGTGGGAGATACTGCTTGCAGACCCTGCACAAGGTCTCAAACGAGGGCAGCACTGGCCAAGACCAATGCTCTGCCCCAGCCAAAGGGGAAACCCAAGGCTAAAGGAGTCAAGAAACCAAAAAGAGGGAAAGAAAATATTCCCCCTAACTCGCCTACCACTGCGGTGGAGGTAGTTGGTCAATCACCCGGACATGACGAGGAGGTGGTGATGCCTGAAGTATTTGACCCCAATGACCATCCTGAACGAAACGATTTGTTAGTAGAAGGTGGTCCTGACAGGGACGAATTCAGTAAAGGCCAACTTGAGTGCCCATCTCTGGAAGGCCTAAGGAGACAGGCCTGCTCCCAGCTTGAGGGTGAAGGATTTATTGAGAAGGTTGACTCCTGTATTGTGAGCCCACAGAGTCTACAGAAGGAGACCATAGGAGGTTGGTGGTTCCCCTTGCTGTAAAACCCTTCCTCCTGCAGCTGGCGCATGAAGTGCCCCTTGCTGGTCACCTTGGTATTAAGAGGACCAAGCAAAGGTTATCCATGCACTTCTACTGGCCCAAAATGGGGGTGCAAGTAGAAAGTCACTGCAGGAGTTGTGCCTCCTGCCAATTATCTGGTAAGGGTGGTTCAACAATCCAAGCTCCATTGGTACCACTCCCAGTTGTGGAAGTACCATTTGAGAGGGTAGGGATCGACATTGTTGGTCCCCTTGACCCCCAAACATCCTCAGGCAATAGCTTTATCCTGGTATTGGTCGACCATGCCACCAGATATCCTGAGGCATTCCCATTGAAGACTGTGACTGCCAAGTCAGTCGCAAAAGCTTTACACGGCATCTTTACTAAGGTTGGCTTCCCTAAAGAAGTTGTGTCTGACAGAGGCAGCAACTTTATGTCGAAGTATATGCAGGCTATGTGGAAAGAATGTGGGGCCACCTACAAGTTCTCTTCCGCATACCACCCCCAGAGCAATGGTCTGGTGGAACTGTTTAACAGAACGTTAAAAAGTATGATTGGGGCTCTGGAAGAACCTCAGAGAAGAAAATGGGATCTTCTTTCATCATGCTTACTGTTTGCCTACTGAGAGGTACCACAGGAGGGTGTTGGCTTCAGCTCCTTCGAACATCTGTTTGGTCACTCTGTGCGGGGGCCCTTAGCCATAGTCAAGGAGGGATGGGAGATGCCCACTCCCCCTATTATTACCAACGTAGTAGACTATGTGTTAGGGCTCAGAAAAAGGATGGTACTCCTGATGGGTCTGGCTAGTGACAAGATGAAGGCAGGACAAGCCCTGGTGAAACACTGGTATGACCATAAAGCTTCCCTCATCAACTTCACACCTGGTCAGCAAGTCCTGATAATGAATACCATAAGGCCTAGAGCTTTACAGGATAAATGGTCAAGCCCTTACACAGTGGTGGAGCCCCTGGGTGAGGTCAACTATTTAGTGGACCTTGGAAGGCCTAGACAGGCTCCAAAAGTGTTCCATGTAAATAGGCTGAAGGCTTTCATCCCAAGAGTTGAAATCGCAGCACTGCTATTGGCTTCAAATGTTGAGGAAGAGGACTTCTCCCTGACCTGTTTCAAAGCAGTCCTTCAGATAGCTCCGTTGAGTGTGTCCGAGTGGCCCCTCACCGGACTTCTGATCAGCAGGCTGAGGTGAAAAGTTTGCTTAGGTAATTTTCCCCCCTGTTTTCACAGTCCCCTGGTTTAACACCTTGGTGCAAACATAACATAGACACAGGAGACAGTGTACCTACCAAAAGTAGGGGATACAGGAAGTCAGACAAAGTCTGGTCTTACATTAAGACGGAGGTCAACAAAATGTTAGATCTTGGGGTGATTGAACCCTCTAGTAGTCCTTGGTCCAGCCCTGTGGTTTTGGTTTCAAAAGCAGGTACTTCTGAATTGAGGTTCTGCATGGATTACAGTGCTCTGAATGCTGTCATCAAGACAGATGCCCACCCTTGCCTTGAACAGATGAGCTGGTGGATACCTTGGGTACCTCCAAGTACCTCAGCACGTTTGACCTCACTGCAGGCTATTGGCAAATAGCCCTCGCAGAACATGCCAAGGAGAAGACAGCATTCTCAAGTCCGGAAGGTCTTTACCAGTTCAGGGTAATGCCTTTTGGGTTGAAGAATGCACCTGCCACTTTCCAGATGCTTGTGAATCATGTTTTGAATGGGTTGGATGAATTCTGTCTTGCATATCTGGATGATATAGCAGTTTTCAGTGCCACCTGGGAAGACCATGTGAAACACCTTGGGTTTGTGTTACAGGCTCTTCAGAAAGCCCACTTGACCATAAAGGCCAGTAAATGCCAGATAGATTGGACAAGGCTCAGTGGTTTACCTTGGACATGAAGTAGGTGGAGGGAGGATACAGCCTCTACCCAGTAAAGTACAAGCAGTACAAGACTGGCCTACCCCCACTACACAGACCCAAGTGAGAGCTTAGGACTCACATGGTATTACAGAAATTTCATGGCAGACTATGGCACCATAGCTGCCCCTCTGACTGCTCTCACCACTCCGAAGAAACCCAAGAAGGCAACTTGAACTGAAGAGTGTGAGAAGGCCTTCAATGGCTTAAAAGACTCCTTGTGCCAGGCCCATGATTACCAAAGACCTTTTATTGTGCAGACAGATGCCTCTGACACTGGGATAGGAGCTGTACTATCACAAGTAGATGAGAAGGGTAAGGAACACCCGATTGGCTTCATTAGTCGCCAGCTTAAGGACAGAGAGCTCAGATGGTCCACAGTAGAGAAAGAATGTTTCTCTATTGCGTGGGCCCTACGGAAGCTGAGGCCCTACCTCTATGGGACCCACTTCACTGTGCAAACTGACCATAAACCCTTAAAGTGGCTGATGAACATGAAGGGAGAGAATCCAAAGTTGCTTAGGTGGTCCATAAGTCTACAAGGCTTTGACTTCACTATTGAGCATAGGCCAGGTGTCCAACATAGCAATGCTGATGGTTTGTCCAGAATGTTTAACCGACCTGAACAAGAAACTCGTCCAGGGCTGGATTAGTTCCCCCTGTCCTTAGTCTGGGAGGGGCGAGTGTTAGGAAAGATTTCATAATTGTATGTCATTTTCCCTCCATGTGGCAACCCCCAAACCTTTTGCTGTTGTTTTACACCCTGGTCTAGACTTTGCCAGAGAAGCGCAACCTTCCGCCGCACTCCTCTGGGCTTTCGCTCAATTCTTATGGGTAAACTGACATGCCCTTAAGACAGTCAGTACTGGGAGGCTTTGTTTCCCTTAGTCCTTTCCTCATGTTGCAGCTTTTGTGCAACATGAAACAAGAGTGCACTGTAACTTACATTAATGCGCTCTTGGGTCTCTAGTCACTCCAAAGGCCCTAGAAACTCTTGCAGGACTTACTATGAACTGTGCAAGTGTGTTACGGACGGGACTGGTGGCAGCTATCGTTTCTCTTGTGTTTTGAACCCTTTTTCGCCATGCTATCCGCGCTTAACGAGTTTGGCACAACTGAGTGGCCTGGTTCCAAAATGGCCATGCCATGAGGTTCTTCGTCCTGTCCGCTGACCGTCTTGCCCCTTCACCTTCCCCCAGGTCGAGCCGACCCGGGGCAGTCCTTATTTGGTCATGCACTTTCCCGTGAAACCCCAAAGCTTTTGCGGGCTTCTGCATGCCTTGCGTGTGCCTCCAGGATGTGGGCTGGGATGACTGGTCCCAATACACATCCTGGGTGCCAGAGAGTCTGGAGTGTCCTGAATGCCTGGGACCACTGTGGTCCATGATAGGTCCACGTATGGTGTGAGTGTTTGTGAGCAGATCTCCCATTAGGTCCTCTCCGTTTTGGCGCAAAGGGAACTTTGGATAAGAGGAGGCTGAAAACACCACTACCATGTCGATCTCCTGAGTTCACACCGAACAAGGGATAAGGAGCCAAGTATCCTGCAACAAGAAGCTGAGTCGAGGAACCGCTGGTGATCCGCTGAATGTTTGGCACCCTGAGCCGCTGTCATCCTGCGAGACCCCTCTGCATCTGATTGTCCTAGAAGGTCTGCGATGGCGCTTCAACCCATTGGAATAGTGGGATCAACTATTCCCGGCACCTTCATCAAACCATGCAAGTAAGCCTCTCCGGAAGTGTCCCTGGGCCAACCAGTTGGCTGACCAGCTTACGCAGGATGCTTTGCTCTGTCACTGCCGCTGTTTCGGGGAAGCCCTCGAAACCTGGTCTACTACTTGCTCTGTGTCCACGGCACCCTCACACTGAATTTCGTACACTTGGCATTCCCAGGTCTGAAGTGAGACGAGTGCGCCCAGACCAGAGTAAACACGGTTGCCGTGTTGCCCTGCTGTGGTAGCAACCTGTGCACTTCCGCTGCATTTGGGACACCCTCGACCCTGCATCCTGCTATGCAGAATCTACACGGTGTCAAGACATCCTGATCATCGCAGCTGAACCTGCCAGCAACGTGAACTGAACTGGAGAAGTCTGGGTCTGCCTGCGTCGGGGACCGGTGAGTAGTCCATACCCCAACCGGAGGCCCCTCGCGCAGGAGCCTGTTTCTTTTCTACCGCTGTTGCGAAATAGCGACTCTATCCCGCACTCTCACCCTGCCTCTGCCCACAAGTGGAGGTCTTGCTTGAGTAGTGGGGACTTGTTCTACATCGCTTCATTCACCTTCCTGAACTGCCTGATATCCTTGAAGAGGCCCTCTTTTGTCCATTGGCACCAGCGCGTGCAGGTACTTTTGAGCATAAGGCTCCTCTCTTCGTAGGGCTCGGACTTCCTCCTAGTTAGGTGTATTTCAGATATCGAACTGGGTCTAATGATTACTTGCACTGCCTGTTTTCCTCCCCATCTAGGTGGTTTACATATTACGTGCTCCTAACTCCTTAGACCCCCTCGGTCTTGTATATATATTGTATTGATTGTGATGTGTTGGTTTACTTTAGTATTATTGTGATTCTTTGGTATGGTCGATGTTACAAAGGCCTTGTAATAAATGTGTTTATATTTTTAATATAACACCTGTCTGGAGTAATTTGTAAGTGTCCTTGCTTTGTGTGCTCATTGCGGGCTTTCAGTCACCCTCACCTCTCTTGAGACTTAGTCTTGACCGCCGCCATCGCTACCTGATCGGTCTGGCTTGTCCATAGGTTACCCTGTTCCAAGAAACTAGGCTGGCCTTCTGAACCTCTGCCCTTCCAGGTCCGAGTTCAGAAATCCATCTTAACAATGAATTAAATGGATAAAACGGATAGAGTGGATACAATAGATATATTGGATGAAATAGATGGAATGGACAGGGTGGACGGAATGAATGGGGCAGATGGAATGGATGGAATGGATAGAGTGGATGGAGTCGATGCAGTCGATGGAGTGGACAGAGTGGACAGAGTGGACGGGGTGAACGGGGTGGATCAGGTGGATGGAGTGAATGAACTGTGAACATTGGCCTGCACCAGATCCTGACATGACTCTGAACGTTGGCCTGAGTCGCTTCTGGATGGAAGTGCAAACGTTTGCATGTCCCTCACTTTGTGCTGTGAACATTAGCGTGAATCACATCTAGATAGAAATACGAATGTAAATGTTAATGCCCACACATGTATCACTGTGTACCCTGCCCCTCTGATCCCCCCGTTGCTGCTATATATCCCGATACCCCTGTTGCTGTAATCTCAGCCCCGGTCTCTATATGTCCGTGTGTCGCTCTGTTCCCTGCCATCCTGTCCAAGTGCCTAGTCTCGGGGCTTTAAAGATAACCATCATATCACATCACTACACTTACTCTCCACTTTACACCATCATTCAACTAGAACACAGCTATACCCCTGATTAATTTGGCCTAGCTGTTCACTTAGAATATGACGCTATGTACACCTCATCACCCTACTAAACTGCATCTAGCTGAGCACATTCCGGCCTAGTTGCTCACATATGCGTCCTTCAGGCCTAACGCAGCCAGAGCCCACTATAGGTGTCCACCCTCCAGACTGCACACATACAACTGAAATCTCCATCACCACACCTAATGCTAGGATGCAGCTACCTCCAGGCAATTACATCAGCTGCACACATATCCGGTGCACACACGCACCCAACAACACTATCTCTCTCTACTGACCAGAACTACGGCTCCTGAGGGCGTTCAACCTACAAGCGCTTTGAGGTCATACCAATGATATATAGAGCGCTATATAAATACCAAGTAACATAACAATACATAACATAACATAAAATAACATAACAGATGTTCTATTGTTGAGATGTGCCCCAAGCTTTTAGACTCTGGGCAACTTGCTAAGGCCCCAAAGAGTGCTTCAAATGCTGGGTCCCTACAGCCTGGGGGATACTAGCAAGGTGGGTGATTAGAGGGCTTCCACTTATTTTAAGTTGCATTATATTTAGGGGTTTTGTAGAGCGCTGCATCCTGAAGAATCACCTTCAGAGTTCCAGGGTGCATCCTTCTTGGCCCCAAAGTCGCAGCAACTTCTAACCTCTGCCCACTAACACAGCAGCAGCAGAGCTAGAATGCTTGTTTACTGGTTCTTTCCTTTTTGCACTTCTGTTGGTCTACCTTTGCTAGGTCCTGATGTCTGGTAATGTGCTGACAGCCAGAAGGGGTGGCTTTTGTTCTGTCAGGTAGAAGAGAGCATGCATAGGGGCATCTTTGTACATGATGCTGCTGGCTTTGAAGGAGATGCATGCTTACTGGTGGTCATATTTGTATATACCCTGATGCTGATGGAGTAAACTTGTGCACATAATATTGTGACTGTGCAGCCTGGGGGTTGAGGAGGTTCTGTAGCGTGTATTACCAGCTCATGCTCGAGTTGTGGGCCTAGGCCGAAGCCGAGGGCACTTAACAAGGATTAGGGAAAATAACAACTGTAACAGCCCTCTTCACAGGGCTATACCAGAATACTACTATAACATGATAAAATCACAAATCAGGTTCAAAAACATAGGAAAATAGTTTGAGGAGATTCTCAGAACCTGACGGTGAGCTTTGTGACACTGGATTTAAGAAATAATCTCCCTGGTGGATGGCTTAAAGGCATTAGCAGCTCACCTGCACTTCTTGCTATTTCTGGTACTCTTCTTCCCTTTACCACGTCATCTCTAATGGTTTAACCCTTTCTCCTGCTCTTTGGTTTCCCCCTCACTCCTCTGACAACAGACATTGTTTTGTCCCAAGTGCTTCCTTTCTCTTGATGGTTCCCTTCTCTATCTTCTTTCCAACAATTATCTTCCTCTCTTTGATCTCTCTTATTACAGGTTCTCCCCACAGTCAGTCTCCCTCCCCTCACCCCCTCCCTCTCCCTCTCTCTCCTTTCTTCAACCTCACACAACCTTTCTCTGTCACCTTTCCAACACTCTCTGTACCTGTACCCTGTGTAATCTTTCTCTCTTCCCAATCTCTTCCGCTTTCTTCCCAGTTGGTAACCCTTACCTCCCTCTCCAAGGCAGTTCCATTTACCCTCTCTTCCCAGACTTTCCTTTCTCTCTCTCTCTAGCTCTTTAAAAGTTCTCTTCTGATCCAATTTCCCCTTTTGTTCTCACGTGGTCCACCTGTATTTCCCTCGGAAAAATTGTACCCTTCTCGCTCTCTTCCAAAACAACCTCTTCCTACCTCTAGAAACCCTTCTATTTCACTGTCTCTCTTACTTCCTTGAAGGTGCAGCACTCTCTTTATACCCATTAAGCCCCCTCTTTCAATTCCACTCTGTCCATACAGTTCTATATTTCTAACAACTCACCACTTGCCAGGGCTTCGTCCCTGCAACACTTTGCCATTACGCGTCCTTCTTCTTGGGGACCCATCCTGGTCCCAGTTTTCCAGTGTATTGCCCTCCCCTCCGGCAAGCTCTTCCAGGACTGTATTCTTCCTCTCATCAAGGCTCAATGCTTGGGGTTGCTTTGGCACTACAGCCTTCTTGCTGGTAGGTCTTCAAGGGACTGACAAAGGCTGTCCTAGCTGGTTTCCTTTTTAAAAGCAGTCTGCTCCTCCCCTTGAGTGGGTGCAAGAATGATAGCCTGCATCTATATTTTGTGGGTTGTGCTGTTCTCTGACTGGCCATGTGATTACGGTCAGGTGTTCTCACAGTAGGCTTGTCTAAAGTTATATCAGGATTAGCCACTATTTTGGATCCTAAACCTGCCTGAACGATTGGTGTGCTCCCACCCCCACGCCCTCAGGTTTTCTCTCTCTCTTTCCCCAACAATGAGAAATATTCATTATATTTGCAGGGACCTGGTGAATGTTTCTATTCATTGCCATTGACTTAATTGCCAGAGGAAACACAGCAACGCACCCATTGTTTGGATTGTTGTAGTGTATGCCTTTCATTTGTTTGAAGCCAAGAGAGTTCTTTCTATGCCGAGAGAGTGGGCCAGGCTATAGGCTGAGTAGTGTGGGCTCCCTTTGCTACTGTTACCTGAACCCTACCTATGGAATAACATAGCAGACCAGTTTTGTTTGTGGAAAAATTATAGGCCGTAGGCATTTTATTTTCTTACAGAAAATACACAATAAAACATATATCACAATAATTTGCTTTTGGGAACATTGTGTCCAGTTCGTGGTTGCCCAAGGCTTCTCCTCACCAAGTCTTTGTTACCCTTGAGCATCCGTTCCTGGACACATGCCGCCTATGACTTTCTTGGACCGTGACCCCGAAGAAAGTACTCGGCGTTCCGGCTCCTGCCTGCTTCCTCCTTCTTTTGTTATCTTTGTAGGGTGGGTTTGGGTGGTAAACGTTTTCCTTCCCCCTTTTCCAGGCCCTAGGAGCTTGCCCGAGAGAGGTGAGCTCCTTACCTGGTTTGTGCCTCATACCTTTTCCTGGGGCTACTTATATCTCCCAGCCCCTTTGTTCTTCCCTTGGGGGGCCGGACTTCCCCCAGCCCCCCTGCTGTTTTCCCCTCACACCTTTCTTTGCTGTTACCGTGCCATTTCCTGTACTTCCTGGCAACACTCACAGGCCCTTCATTGTGCCGTCCTTCGTACGGCCCGGGGCCTGTGGCATAGGCTTAGTGTGGGCTTCCTTTGCTACTGTTACCTGAACCCTACCTATGGAATAACATAGCAGACCAGTTTTTTTGTGGAAAATTTATAGGCCGTAGGCATTTTATTTTCTTACAGAAAATACACAATAAAACATATATCACAATAATTTGCTTTTGGGCACATTGTGTCCAGTTCCGTGGTTGCCCAAGGCTTCTCCTCACCAAGTCTTTGTTACCCTTGGCCATCCGTTCCTGGACACATGCCGCCACACCTGAGTGGGTGTTGCCTCGGACGCTCAGGTCCCCCCCCAAAAGCGCCTCTATCTGCATCCCCTTTCTTCCAGCGCCCTAAAAATGTTGTCTGAGAAAACCCCTATCCCCTTGGTCGACAGGTACACCCCATCCTGATGAAACATCTCTGGGTTGTTTTGGGAGAGACCGTGCTTTATGAAGTGGAGTCCTGTGCTCCTGCAGTATTTCTCCACTGCTTTATTTAGCTTCCTTCTTGCTGTCTCGATGGCCTGCCTCTGATGCGCCCCATACCAGATGCTCTGTGCTATTACCTCCGACATAAACATTTCAGTCTTCCACCAACTGTGTGCTATACTATGCAGGGACTCGCAAATGTTTCTCTGTAATTCTCCCCTATTTGTGCTGACCAGATCGTTCCCCCCGAGGTGTATAACCAGATACTCGGGGGGGTCCCTGAAGCCGATCAAGTCCGACAGCCTGTCGTGAATGTCCTCCCAGTGCATCCCCGGGAGGCCCCAGCAAGACGTGATTGTTTTCTTGAAGTGGAGTCCTTGCTTCACTTCCTCAATCCACCTGCCTGCCCGTGTCACGAAGGAGTGCCCCACTATCCATGCCGACTTGTAGGGGCTCGTCTCTGTGGAAATGGGGGAGATAGAGTGTTCATATCAGTTCCTCTCTTATGTACTTTTTAAAACATTGTGATCACCCCCGAATCCTCTTCACACCTTTCGCTCCCAGGCCCCCTGCCCATGCAGAAGTAGATGCTCCTATTCTAAATGAGTGTGTCCCAAATTCGGCTGGGTCCCACCCTGCTTTGGCTACTGTTTGTTTCGATACCGCCTGGAACTGGTACCTGCTGAGTGCTCTGCCATCCCTATGTATTAACAATTGCCCGCCGACCTTCGGTCGGATATCTTGAAATTCCTGGGTGATGCATCTCTGACAGTGGTCCTTCTCTCTGATGCAGTTGAGGTCTATTGCTCTCCCCTTTCCTGCTTAGTCAGTCTTAGATGTTCTCAACATTATGGACATGCCCTTGGTTCCCATGCTAACATCACTTTTTGCCACGCCGTCACCTGCTATCGTGTTCCGGGCCACTAGTTCCCCTACCCTGTAGGCCCCATAGTATGCCAACGCGAATGCTCCCCTGAACAGTGTTGTTTCATATGTGCTACTACATGTACTTTGTAATACTTTCAACAGAATCACTAGTTTCCCAAAATTTAGTGGCCTCCAGCTGTCCGATTTCTTCCCCTCTAACTTTGCCCAACCCTTCATTGCATACTTTATTTGTGGGCTATCTGTTGGATCTGGTACACCAGCTACCTTTGTGGTGTATGCAAATGCGGCTAGGTGTGCAGTTGCCCAACTTTTCTTTTTTCCTTTGGCAAATGCCTCTTCCAAAAATTCACACATTTTCTCAATTGAAATTTTCCCCACATCTTGCACTCCTGTTTCCACCAATACATCTTTTGCATGCTTTTCGTACTGCTTACCCGTTTTGTATGTTAGGGCGTTCCTGGTCAGTTTGCCTATGACCTGTTCCGTTTTCTGTGAGTTTCCAATTTCTTTTGAGTTGACCTTGCAGTCAACCGTTCTTTCTTTTCCAGCACTTTTAACGGGACCCATGCCTTCTGTGGCGTGGGAGTTCTCTCCTTTTTGGCGTCCGGATTCATCTCCCTGAACCTTTCCCACTGAAAACGAGAAAAGGCTTCAGCTACTACATTTGCTTCTCCAGCGATGTGCCTCGCCCTTATGCATACATTCATTTTTAGGCATTCCAGTGTGATGGCTATCATTAATTCTAGTACTACTGGGCATGATGCGCTCCCTTTATTTAACACGTTCACCACTGCCATGTTATCTGACCAAACTGCCATCTCCTTGTTATTCAGCTCCTCTCCGCATGCACACAATGCTACCCAGATTGGGAAGGAAAAGTTCCAGCAACGTGATGTTCTTCCTCCATTCCGCCTCCTGACATGCTTTTGGCCATTTCTCTGCGCACCACTCTCTCCCTAGTATTGCACCAAAACCAAAGCCACCTGCCGCATCTGTGAACAACACTCTTTTCCCCTCTTTGTTTATGGGTGAGCGCCAGATGACCGACCTATTGAATGACCTCAGGAATTCCCCCCAAACTTCCATGTCTCTCTTAATTCCTCCCCCTATCCTGACTCTGTGGTGCCCCTTCATGGCCCCTCTTGTCCTCAGCTCAATGCTTCTTTGAAAAACTTTCCCTTGTGGTATGACCCTACCCGCAAAGGTTAGCTTTCCCACTAGTGCTTGTAGTTCTCTCACGGTGGCCTTGTTCCTCCCTTTTAGGTCATTTATTGTTTCTAGCAGGTCTGCTACTTTATCTTCTGGGATCCGGCATACCCTCTGTCTTGAGTCAATTTCAATCCCCAGGAATTGGATTATCTGTGTTGGGCCCATTGTTTTCCCCTGCCAGTGGGAAACCCCAATTGCTTGTTATCTTTACAAATTTGTCCAAAGTGGCCTTGCAAAGCTTTGACCCTTTGGGCCCTATGAACAAATAATCGTCCAGATAATGCACCATCCTGGCCTCCCCCAACTCCTTTGTGACAGCCCATTGTAGGAATGAGCTTACCCTCTCAAAATATGCACATGAGATGGCACAACCCATGGGTAGACATTTGTCGATGAAATATTCCCCCTCCCATTGCATACATAGCCACTTCTGTGATTTGCTGTTGACCGGCAACAGCCGGAAGGCTGATTTAATGTCTGCCTTTGCCATCCATGCCCCTTTGCAAGCCTTCCTGACTGTCTACACCGCTTCTTGGAAGTTTGAGTAGGTTACTGTTGCTTCATCTTGTGGAATACCGTCATTGACTGAAGCCCAGGGGGATAAGATAGATGGTGGATCGGTCTGTATTCCCCTTTCTCCTTCTTTGGGACTAGCCCTAGTGGTCAGCACATGAAATCTTTAAATGGCAAGGCTGTGAAAAGGCCCCCGATCCTACCCAGCTCTACCTCTTTCTGGATCTTTTTGTTCACTATCTCTTTGTTCTCCATATCAGACTTTACATTTTTTTGGGATATTCTGCGACGGTTGCCTTGTAAATGGAATGTTAAAACCGCCTTGAAAACCTTGTCTGATCACTTTGCAGCTTCTTGGTCTGGGAATGTTTGCAGCCACCATTACATTTTCTCAATTTTTATCGGTGTAGCCCCTTTCACACCCCAGCCTCTAATTCCGCTTCTCGTTGCCTCTGTTGCTGGCTGCTGTCACCCTTGTGCACTTGGAGCTGCTATGGTCTCCTTTACATTTCTCGCATTTGTGGCTGAACGTGCACTTCCAGCCCCAGCTGCATGGTACCCCTTTTTCAAAATGTCGACATTGCCCCGGCTCTGGCCGTGGTGACCACGTGTTCTCGCTGCCGCCCCCCTGTGTAGTTGGTGATAAGCTACTCTGCCATCCTCTCTGTGCCCCATATTGCCTGTTCCGAACACTTTGCTCCCTAGATCTGTCATAACTATTTTCGTATCTTCTGTTATTGTGTCTATAATCAGATCTGTAATCATTCTGCCAATACTGCCTTCTCTGCTGCCCGCCTGAGTTCCGTTCCCTGGTTTCCCACTTTTCTTTCAATACGTTAAATATGTATAGGTTAAAGTTTTCTTCGTCCCACCCCATATCCGGGAAGCAATCCATTTCTTTTCTAAACTCGTGGTCGTATTCCTGCCATGCATCCCTCCCAAATGCCTTGTACACTTTCAACACCCTCTGCTGATATGCGACTAATGCTACCCCGTCCTCTGGGAATTTCTGCAATATAATGGTGGACATTATCTGGAAGGCTGCCATCCAGTTGTCAAAGCTCTTTACTACTGTCGCCCTCCTCAGTAGGCCTTTCTCGTCTTCCTTTATGTCTTCTATTGACACATTCATCCCTTTTTTTGACAATCTAGCAGAGAATAAATGTCAATAAACTCATTTTGCCATATCTTTTCCTTTACCTTGTCATTTATATACCATGCCATTGCCTTCATGGACCTGCCCTGTGCATCCTTTCCCATTGTTGGTCTGCCATATT
Organism: Ambystoma mexicanum; assembly: GCF_040938575.1. Lineage (NCBI taxonomy): Eukaryota > Metazoa > Chordata > Amphibia > Caudata > Ambystomatidae > Ambystoma > Ambystoma mexicanum. The sequence goes on along the minus strand of NC_090933.1, from coordinate 49,402,995 downwards.
TAGTCATGAGGGGTCTCCCTTCTTTGTCTGCTGTAACTGTAGCTGCTACCACTGGTGGTACCACCCCCTGCGGTGGGTTCCCTGCCACTGGTACTGCCGTTGCTCCTACTGGCGCTAATGGCTGCCCGGGTGCTGCCCCTTGTGGATTGGTACCTTGTGGATCCCCTACTGGAATTGATACTATTGTTGCCCCCTGAGGTGTTGGGACCGGAGTCTCTATGGGTTCCGACCCCACTCCTCCACCCCCCTTCCTTTTCCTTGTGGCCTAGAACCCTTCTGCTTTTCCTTGCTTACGACACCTTTCCATTTAACCCATGCCTTCAGGTGCTCCCTCTCCTCATCATCGCTGCTCTCTGCCTCGGATGATGAGACCCCCTGCTCCTCCCTGGGTCCCCTATACCCTCTGCCCTTCCTGCCACTGGTTTTGCGCGACTTACCCATACCCGTGAGGCAGGTTTTCAACATATTAACAATTTGCCTCCCCACTTTATCATCATTTTTCACAGTACCTTTGTTTTTTCCACTCCACTTCTTCCTGGGTGCATCTGTCTGGTCCTGCAATCCCCTTGGCTCTTCTCTCTTCCTCTTCTGTCCTTGTGGCACTGCATCCTCTCCTTCACTGCTGCTGGGCTCCTCAATCAGCAAAGGCGACATTACCTTTGCCCTCTCCTCCTTTTGCATTACTTCCAGAACCCATTGGGCCCCATACTCTTTCCCTGCCTTCTTTGCCCATACACTGAACTCCTGGGCCCTTCTTGCTCTTTCCTCTGCCATTCCTCTTGTTTGAATCCCTCCTCTCTGCTGTACTCTGCCTCTCCTTGGCCCCTTGTGCTTGTTTCTTGGCTCAAGGCCCTTTTCCTCTCCCAGCTGGGCCTTTCTTTCACTTTGCCCCGTCTTTTCAATTTGATCGTCTTTCTTTGTTTGTTGTATTTTCCTTTTTAATATTGCCCCGGGCGCCGTTTTGTTTCAATTCTTATTTTGTGCAGCTGCCCCTTTAAGACCTTGTGGTCTTCTGCTGCAGGTGTGCTCCTCTTCGCACGAACGCTCACGCCCTGCGCGTGAGTTGCTAAGCGATGGCCCGGGCATAAGTTGCAAATGCTTCCCTTTGCACCTGTGGGCGGGTCAGCCCCTCCTTCCTGTACTGCTCGTTAGGCCCGCTGCACCATCCTGCTCCCCGGGTGCCTCTGGGTTTCCTTGGATCTTCTCACCTTCTTTGCTCTGGTTCTTCCCTCTGTCAGTGACTTCTCGGCCCTCAAGCTGCCTCTTCCTTCTCTGGCAATTTCCCGGGCCTCCGTTGGTTTTTTCTTCAGCGGGCGAAGCCGCCCCGATCCCTCATGCGGATCTGCTGGTCTTCAGGCCACCGCCTCTCCCGGCATATGATGCGGCCTCCTGATGCTGGTGCCCGCTGCTGTTGCCACTCGCTGGCAGATCCTCCCACGCAACCTTACTGTTTATGAAGATGAAGCATCCTTGATAATGTTATGCTACTTGGCATTTATATAGCTCTCTATATATCATTGGTATGACCTCAAAGTGCTGGTAGGTTGAACGCCCTCGGGAACCGTAGTTGTGGTCAGTAGAGAGAGATAGTGTCGTAGGGTGCGTAGGTTCACCAGAATATGTGTGCAGCTGATGTAATTGCCGGGTGGTAGCTGCATCCTAGCATTAGGTTGTGAAAACATAAAAATTGATATGAGGCTGGGAAGCCCGAAAGAAACACACCAACACACGTTACAAAGGACATACAAGTGCTTTATTTAAAAGCTACAACAGTTACCAAAGTCAATTGACAAACGGATAGCTATTCGGCTCCCAGAGTAACGTAACAAACTTCAAAAAGGGTTCGATGCATTAGTAGAGAGACCGTACATTGGAATACTTCGGCTTTTATATCCTTTATCCAGCCCTTGGCCAACCCCCTCGCGGGTTAACCATTCTTGGGATCAGGCCTAGAGTTCCTTGCCAGGTCAATCCTATAACTTATGCGTTTTGATCAGTTCCGCTGATACAGTTGTTCATTTACACCCCGAAGAGTGGCCTGCAGGCATATTAATTATTCGTGTGTGCGGAGGTCACACCGGCCAGAATCTCACTCAGAATGTCATTCGGCCTCCATTTTGATGTTCAGGGTGACTTCCACATTACAAGAGAACCTAAAATGGCGGCTAAATCCAAGATGGCGACTTACATAACTTTTCGTTAAGGTCAAGACCTTGCCGCGGAGTCTATTTAGATGATATTTTAGACAACTTGGCGTAGGCCAATACACATTCAAATACTGCGATAGGAGGCATAATATAATTTCAATTCCAACAGACCCTCCTTTTGGCCTATGCCAAGTGCTAATATAATTTCTAATACTTTTGCAAATAACTCCATGTGCTGTCATCCATACATCCCAAATCATTGTCTGTAATATCTATAGCCATTAGGTCGTTCATCAGAACCTCTTGTAACACAAAATCTTTGGATGCTGTATCTGGGGCATACATTCTATGCCCTATTGTGCTCACTGCTTGGGCACAACATCCCCCTAGCATTCCACATATACTTGGAAGACATTGAAAACAGCAACAAAGGAATAGCAGGATCCCCAAAATAACCAGAATAACAGAAAGCACCTTTCAACCCCAAGATCGTAAAGAATCCCAGAACCAGGTGCTAAGATTCCAAACTCCTACAGGGATATGTACTTCAGAACTATGAGTATGCAAGTTCTGTATTGCTTTAAAAATTGTCGGCGAGGAATCTGGTACGAAAACACAGCAAGCGGACCCCACCAATTTGCATACTCCACCTGGTTCTGCCAAAATGACATCTAATGCCATCCGATTTTGGAGTGCTACCAATCTTATTGCCTTTTGTTCTAGTGTCATATTGTAGAGTATGTCCGTGGTCCGGTTGATCGTTCTCTCCAGTACCCTTGCTAATCCCCTATTGTTATTTGTCCCCAAAAGGGCACAACTGATTTTGCTATATCTCCCAATACTTGCCCAGGGGTATCTCCGTTCTTGTCCCGCCGTGGGCGAGCCTTAGAAACCTCCAATGTACTAGCTACAAATACCCCGGGTAACAGGATTCCTAAATAACAGGTTCCCTGCCAATCCTTGGGCAACCAGGGAAATGCTAAACTACCACAAACAAATAAACAGGCCCCCCTACATACAGAGGCCTGTTTTCTCCAGTCAAATTTACAATATTCATACAACCTTCAAAATCTCCCATTGACCGAGTGCCATTTCTTTGTACACAAAAGGGGACCGATTCAGGGCTATGATTTATAGAGTAAGAAGGAGGCACGGCGTCCTTATTGCCTATCGGAGCCATTTTAAAGGAAATTAAAGTTTGAAAAGGAAGAGACAGTTTATCAGACGGCCTAATAGAAGCGACACTAGGTTTACTTCTATTCGCAAAAAGCGAGCATCCCAGGGGAGTTAATTCACGTTTCTCGAAATCATTCAAATTAGTTCCATCAAAGTTCCCTGAGATGCTATCATTCCAACGGCCAAAGAATAGTGCTCTAAGAGAGGCATAGCAAGCAGTCGTTAAAGGTAAAGGGTGAATATACCATCCTAGTCCCTTGTTCCCATGTTGCGGTAAATGAGTGCAAATCCAACAATTACTCTTATTAAAAATGGCATGCGTTGCATTCATTACTATCATTAGAGTGTTATTATGATACTTTTGTCTATGTTGGGAGTCTCTAGGGGACAGAGTGCGAAGGTGTACAGAGGGAGTCAAAGCAGTTGGTACAATCTCGGTCGGTAGTAGAGGTTTTAGAGGATAGATTTCTTCAAAGTACCAAAGTCCTACAGCAGTAATTGCAAAAATAACAATTATCATTATCAAAACACAGCAGTACGTTTTCGGGGCCCAGGCACATTGTTCATTGTCCAAGTTGGTCGCCCCCTTATTCACAAGTCCAGTGCGGGGAGCAGCAGTGGAGGTGTCCTTAATCGACGACCCCAATGTTCGTTGCTGGCGACGCTACGGTCGCGCGATTTCTTAGTCCTTCCCAACCCTAGCCAGCAGAATCCCTTTTGTTCAACAGAAACTTTCTTATGCAAAAGAAAACTTCCAATCACTTTCCTTTCCCAAATGCACGGAAAGACCCGTGCCGTAGTTCTATTTTCTTCGTCGAAGATTGTACCTGGTGGTACCCAAGATTGTTTGATCCGAAAACAAGGCGTCGTCACTTCCTGAGGGAAGCGACATATCGGAGGCGACGGAAGTCGCAGAACTCGAAACAATGTTTTCCAGAAGTGATTTTTCAAGAGAGTGCAGAGACGAAATGGACTGTTCCCCAAGCTCCACGGGCTCAGAGAAATTCTCCGACGCACTCACAGTGCCGTTTGCTATTCCAAGATCAGAGACTGTAGCATCAGCGAGGGGTTCTGCTTCTTCTGTAACGTGTGGCGTCGGGTGAGGAAGTTTCTTGACGTGCGTCGCGTGGATCCAGTGTTTCTTCCCCGCCACCCGCACTGCTGTCCGGGTGACCAACAGCACCTGGTAGGGTCCCTTCCAATGAGGAGCGAGACAGGAAGACCTTTCGTAGGCCTTCACTAGGACCCAACTTCCAGGCTGTATATCGTGTCCTGGGCCCGTGAACCGTACAGGTAAAGTTGAATGCACCTGGTGATAAATGAAATACAGGTTTTTAGTTAACTGGTTACAGTAGTCTACAAGCAATACATTTTCAACCTCTCTCAGGGCTTTAGGTTTTGGGAGACCCCAAATGTTAGCAGGTCTCCCCATCACTACCTCAAATGGAGAAAGCCCAGTCTTAGTTTGAGGTGTGGTACGCATAGCCAATAATACACTAGGTAAGGCATCTGGCCATTTCAGCTTGGTATAGGCACATGTTTTTGCAAGCTTATTCTTTAAGATACCATTATGTCTTTCCACTAACCCAGCGCTTTGAGGATGTCTAGCTGAGTGAAATTGTTTCTCAATATGTAAAGCTGTGCATATCTGCAAAATTACTGCTGCAACAAAATGAGGACCATTGTCCGACCAGATTACTCTTGGGAGCCCAAATCGAGGAAAGAATTCTTTTACCATAATCTTTGCAGTGGTCATGGCGGTAGCATCTTTAACGGGGAAAGCCTCGACCCATTTACTGAAGGCACAAATAATTACAAGAACATATTTCAGATTGTTACACCGTTCCATCTCAATAAAATCAAAGTGAATGACCTCGAAGGGAACAGAAGGGGGCCCAAAGATTCCCCTTGGAGTTACTGTCCCCTTACCCACATTGTGCTGTAAGCAGATCATGCAATTCCGAACATGATGTTTGGCGTCTCCGGAATCTTGTTATTCACCCAAACTTGTTCTAACATTTTTGTGATCTGCTGAGCACACACATGTGTAGGGCCGTGTGCCATCGTAACCATTGCCAGTACATATGAATCAGGGAGCAACCATTTTCCTTCAGATGTATCCACCCAACACCCATCATCATCTAGTCTCCCCATTCCTTCGGCCCACCTTTTAGATTCTTCTACTGTAGTGTCAGTTTGAATATCCCGCACCTACCCAATACCTTCATCCATTACATAGGCATCTTTTGCTTCCCTTAGCGCATACATGTCTGTGCTAAGGTCTGTGGCCGTTTGCCTGGCTATCAGGTCCGCAAAGGCGTTCCCTTTTCCCACATCATCTATGACCTTACGATGTGCTGCACATTTCATGATTGCTAACTGCCTAGGGAGTGAGAGTGCCGAGAGCAATTGCACTATCAGGGGGCCATGCTGAATCTTGGTCCCATCTGAGGTCAGGAACCCTCTTTCTGACCAGAGCCTCCCAAAGTTGTGAGCCACCCCAAAGGCGTACTAGCTATCAGTGTATATATTTACTATACGCCCTTCGGAGAGTTCACAAGCTCGGGTCAATGCTATAATCTCTGCGGCCTGCGCGGAGGTATGCGAAATCCTCTTGGTTTCAACAACTTTACTCAATGTAGTAACTGCGTAAGCAGCTGTAGATGTACCATCTGAGAGTTTGAAGCAGGAGCCATCACAAAACAGTTCCCCTTCTGCATTGTCCAAAGGAGTATCTATAAGATCTATCCTTCCCTTCGTTTCTTGTTCAGTGGTATACAGACAGTCATGTAATTCTTCGTCACCGCAAACAGTGTTTTGCGGGAAAGGTAAGAGTTCAGCCGGATTAAGAACACAACACCTCTTAATTTGAATGTGCGGGGCAAACAGAATTAGTTCATACCTTGTTAACCGTGCAGAGGAGAGGTGTTGCGTTTGGGTTTTGTTCAATAGGATATCTACAGAGTGAGGTACCATCAAAATCAAATCATGGCCTAGGACCATTCCCTCACTCTGTTTTACAGATGCGGCAGCAGCAGCGACAGCTCGCAAACATCTTGGCAAAGCGCATGCGACAGGATCAAGGGCGGAGGATTAGTAGCCGCACAGCCTATTCTTCCCTCCATGTTCCTGTGTTAACACAGCCAAAGCACATCCATCACATTCATGCACAAAAACACAAAGGCCTTGTCATAATTTGGAGTACCCAGAACCGGTGCAGAGAATAACGCGGTTTTAAGAAGCTCAAATGATCGTTGATGTTCCGATTTCCATGGCAGTGGCAGAGAAATTCCCTTCTTCGTCAAAGCCAACATCGGTTTTATTACTAGCGAAAGGTTTGGGATCCACAACCTACAGTAAGAAGCCATACCTTAGGCTCTGACTTCCTTCTCTGTATTTAGAACAGACATGCCAGAAATGTGTTTTATTCTTTCAGGTGTCAATCTTCTCCCCTCCTTTGACAGGAGGTACCCTAAATAGGCGACCTCCTGACAACAATATTGACATTTTTTAAGCAAAGCTTTATGACCATTTTTGGCTAGATGAACAAGCAACAGTATAGTGCCTTCTTTACTTCAAGCACTTTCAGAGTCTGCAGCCAAAAGCAAATCATCAACATATTGAAGCAATGTACAAGTAGATGGCAATTCAAGGGTGTCGAGCTGCTCTTTCAAAGCTCTACTATAAATGCTTGGACTTTCAGTATACCCTTGAGGTGCCCTAGTAAATGTAAATGAGCGTCCCCTCAAGGTGAACGCAAACAAATATCTACTTTCCTTATGTATAGGGATGCTAAAGAAAGCGTTTTTTAAATCCACAACGCTGAAGTGCGTAGCCGTAGCAGGGATCATTGTCAATATCGTCGTCACATCAGGCACTATTGGAAATTGTGGGGCGACAACTCTGTTAACAGCACGAAGATCAATTATGAACCGGTATGGGATTGCATTGTCGCCTTTCTTATATACAGGCAAGATCGGACTGTTACACAAACTACCTGTAATCTCCTCGATCACCCCACGATGCACAAAATCAGAGACAATGCATTTTAAAGCACGCTCGCCCTCAACTGATATTTTATACTGCGGAATGCGTGGTAGTTTAACTCCATGTTTCAAAACTATTTTAACGGGCTCAATCTGTAGTACCCCGACATCATTGTCGTCAACCGCCCATAAACATTCCGGGACAATGCTAAACTCAGGAGGTAAAGGTCAAATCAGAAACTGAGAATTAGGAAGTTGCTGTGGTGAAACCGTCAGCCGTACTCCATCAGAGGAACAATGAATTACTGCATTTAATTTCTTTAACAAATTCAACCCCAGCAAATTCTCTCCACAGTTCGAAGTCAGAAGAAAAGGGCAATGGTCCGTAAAGGGACCCAAAGAAACAGACACCAGTGAAGAAACCGGACAAACAATTGGTACGCCAGAAAACCCTACGGAAACATTTGTTTGCCCTGACAGTGGAATGTTTGGAACCCGAGAATGATCAATGGAGCACTTCTGTGCTCCAGTGTCTATCAAAAACTGGTGTTTCCTATTCCCTACTAATAATTCAACGTAGGGGCCTTTCTGATTAACGGGAATAGGTGAAGGTTCCAAACCCTGCTTCGGGCAGTCCTAATGAAATAGAGTATTGTCAGACGGAAGCTCTTCAGAAAGGTAGGCAGCAGAAGGGTGATCAAATATGTTCCTCTAGTCCACACTCGAGGTCTGATTTTCCCGTGAAAAATGTTGCTGAGGATCTTGCAGAAACTGACCTCTATCAGGGCCCCCTGCTCCAGGACGGCCCCTGGGTCGTCTACCCATACTCCAAAATGCACTGTTTGACCTTTGTCGAAGGACGGGGCACTGTGCTCGCCAGTGACCTTCCTGGCAGCAATAAGCACATTGATTAATATTCACAGGACCCAAAGGAGCATTTCCTTTTGGGACATACTGACCTCTGGTCTGTGTTGTGCCTCTTCTGGGGTTTCTAACAATTTGTTGTAGTAATACTTTGGTTTTCAAATCTCCTTTCCTCTTTTCTATTTTCTCCTTCTCATTATTAACACGGTTCTCATAATACTGAGCCATGTGCAAAACCTCGGATTGAGATTTTCCCTGCCAAGCGCTCTCAGAGGACATAATCTGTGACTGGATGTCGGGCAACAATCCACGTACAAATTTGTCCACAAACAACCTTTTCCCAGACTCTGTACCCAAATCCTGCCCACTGAAGTCAGAAAATACCTGCTCGAATCTGTTAAAGAATTCGGTGGCGCCTTCAGTTTTCCCTTGAACACAGGCCGTAAGCTTGTCCCAAATAATTCTTTTCTCTGGAATTATAGTTTTTAATTTTGCGACAATTCTATCAGGCAAAGTAAGTATTACCTGTTGTGGTTTCTCACCTGCTGGTCTTTCCCCATCAATCCTAATCATATTAGCCCACGTATCTCCCATCCCTGGCACATCGTCTATTGTCCGAACCTGCTTCCATACATCTACGGGTAGGAGTACAGGGAATAACAAGTCAATATAATTTAAGGTGAACACAGAGGACTGCAAGACGGACTCTATCTCTTTGTAAAACCCCGTCGGGTTTTTCCTGATATCGGGAACTGATTGTCTAATAGTGTTGACTTCCTGTCGTGAAAACGGGACGTGAACGAATTGTGATACATAATGTGCAGGGATATCCACAGCAGGGGCACCAGTCCCAGCGTTGGCGGGAATCTCAACCTTTGGGACAAAGGTCGGAGGAACCTCTCTCATAAGCAACTGAGATATAGGTACCTCCGACCGCTTACTAAGCAACAGAGCCAGGTCGAGCGCTAAGGCAGCCAAAGAAGTGTCGGGCGAAAAAGCCCTTTTACAAATCCCCAACAATTCTATGGGGCAACTAACCTTCTTTCTTACACATTCTTCTTGCAGGTACTGTACCATTACCTGAATTACCTTTCTTTGCATTTCTACTGTATACTGACTATATGTGTCATATACTTCATCTGGCGGAATCGATGAATCCGAGATCCATCGAATCGCTTCTTTGGTACAAATTCGTACTTCCTCAGGTGCCGATCTACGACACGGAAGGAACCGTTTCTGCATATACATACTGTCGTCTTCATCATCCTCATCTCGTGATTTCTCAAAGTCCCTCCTATACTCAAACAATCTTTCAACATGACCATGTACTTTCTGCTCTGTGTCCCTCGAAAGTGCCAAAGCATTTAGATCTCTCACCCCTTGTGGAAGATCCGAATTTTGTAATGTACCCCACATCACACATAAATGAGTCCCCAAACCTTCGATAAAAACATTTTTCTCGGGAAAACTGTTCAAATTAGATAATGTGGAAAAAACGTTAACTTGATCACCTTTCTCCATACAGTGTTTAGCCCATGCAAACAATTCCTGTTTCTTATCTGCAGAAACAGTATTACGAGTGACTATCTTTGATCCTGAACCTTGATCAACTTCAGTCAATACGGGACCACGCGGGAGCGGAGGTGCAGGTAAATTTAATAAAGGTGCAACTATCGGCGCAGAAGGAAGGGGCGGTGCGATTGGTGGAGGAACAACAACTAGAGGAATAGGAACAATAGGTTGTACAGGGGGAACAGGAATAACAGCAGGAACAACAGCAGGAATTGGCAGAGCGCCCAAGAAAGGATCATACGGAGGCGGCGCAGAGGCACCAGGCCTGCGTTCGTTTAACAATTTTTCAATAAATTCTTCGGAAACATGAAAATCTTTAGAGGGGTAAATTTTCTGGATTCCAAGTGAAAAAGCCCTATCCATATTTTTAACTGATTCTAAATGCTTTTCTTTATCATATAACAACGCTTTTTCGGCATTTGTTTTATGACGGCGTGCATGTTTATCCCTACTTTTAAGCTGCTGTAACGCTTCTTTTTTCCAATTCTGTAAAACATCAAAGGCTGCAGGTCTAGCCTTCTTTTTTAGCAAGACCGATTCTAGGTATTCAATATGGGAGATCTCAAAACTGCCATTGATTGGCCACTGAAATTCGGAGGCATGTCTGGTCTGTCTGTGCCAAATATCATTAAATACTATACTACCAATGCTATACTTACAGTACATAGTACATGCCGGCGACCCCTACTGTGGTGCCGGGCAGCTAAATTCCAAAGATTGTCGATCGCTGCGGAACAGAGCCCTTAAGCAGCTAGACAATTTCCCAGGCATTTCACAAAAAATTGGTGTTACCTGGTCAATAATTGTGTCTGCAGATACAATACGCCAAATTCAAATTGTCAGGGTTAAATTAAGAGCCGGGTCACGACTACACCTCACCAAACCTAAGGAGGACAGTACGGTTTATCAAAGAACTTACCTAACGAATTTTACCTTGTGTTTGGTGGTTTCGACAAATCTGCCCGCCTCAAAAATGGACCCTCGTCAAGATGCCGTGTCAGACCACACGACTATCGTCCAAGGATCGGATCGTGTAGCGCTGCCGAGGTATCGCGTCTCGTTCGGTCGGGCCCGCAGAATCACACCGTCCGATCCCGGTTCGATAGTCTGCGTCAACCTTCAATGATCCGGCATCAATCTTGAGGGTCCCTATTCGGGCGCCAACTGTGAAAACATAAAAATTGATATGAGGCTGGGAAGCCCGAAAGAAACACACCAACACAGGTTACAAAGGACATACAAGTGCTTTATTTAAAAGCTACAACAGTTACCAAAGTCAATTGACAAACGATAGCTATTTGGCTCTCAGAGTAACGTAACGAACTTCAACGAGGGTTCGATGCATTAGTAGAGAGACCGTACATTGGAATACTTCGGCTTTTATATCCTTTATCCAGCCCTTGGCCAACCCCCTTGCGGGTTAACCATTCTTGGGATCAGGCCTAGAGTTCCTTGCCAGGTCAATCCTATAACTTATGCGTTTTGATCAGTTCCGCTGATACAGTTGTTCATTTACACATAGGTCAGCAATAGGACAAGGTCTCAGTTCGCGACCCCGACAAGTGGCCTGCAGGCATATTAATTATTCGTGTGTGCGGACGTCACAACGGCCAGAATCTCACTCAGAATGTCATTCGGCCTCCATTTTGATGTTCAGGGTGACTTCCACATTACAAGAGAACCTAAAATGGCGGCTAAATCCAAGATGGCGACTTACATAACTTTTCGTTAAGGTCAAGACCTTGCCGCGGAGTCTATTTACATGATATTTTAGACAACTTGGCGTAGGCCAATACACATTCAAATACTGCGATAGGAGGCATAATATCATTTAAATTCCAACAGACCCTCCTTTTGGCCTATGCCAAGTGCTAATATAATTTCTAATACTTTTGCAAATAACTCCATGTGCTGTCATCCATACATCCCGAATCATTGTCTGTAATATCTATAGACATTAGGTCGTTCATCAGAACCTCTTGTAACACAAACTCTTTGGATGCTGTATCTGGGGCATACATTCTATGCCCTATTGTGCTCACTGCTTGGGCACAACATCTCCCTAGCATTCCACATATACTTGGAAGACATTGAAAACAGCAACAAAGGAATAGCAGGATCCCCAAAATAACCAGAATAACAGAAAGCACCTTCCAACCCCAAGATCGTAAAGAATCCCAGAACCAGGTGCTAAGATTCCAATCTCCTACAGGGATATGTACTTCAGAACTAAGAGTATGCAAGTTCTGTATTGCTTTAATAATTGTCGGCGAGGAATCTGGTACGAAAACACAGCAAGCGGACCCCACCAATTTGCATACTCCACCTCGTTCTACCAAAATGACATCTAATGCCATCCGATTTTGGAGTGCTACCAATCTTATTGCCTCTTGTTCTAGTGTCATATTGTAGAGTATGTCCGTGGTCCGGTTGATCGTTCTCTCCAGTACCCTTGCTAATCCCCTAATGTTCTCAGAGTTTGTTATTTGTCCCCAAAAGGGCACAACTGATTTTGCTATATCTCCAAATACTTGCCCAGGGGTATCTCCGTTCTTGTCCCGCCGTGGGCGAGCCTTAGAAACCTTAGATGGCGACTTACATAACTTTTCGTTAAGGTCAAGACCTTGCCGCGGAGTCTATTTACATGATATTTTAGACAACTTGGCGTAGGCCAATACACATTCAAATACTGCGATCGGAGGCATAATATCATTTCAATTCCAACAAGGTGTGGTGCTGGAGATATCAGTTGGATGTGTGCAGCCAGGTGGTTGGGCTCTGGCTACGTTAGGTAGGCCTGAAGAATGACTATGTGAGCGACTAGGCCCGAATGTGCTCAGCTAGCTGTGTTTTGTTAGGGTGATGAGGTGTTTATGGGGTAGTATTCGTATGTGAACAGCTAGGACAAATTAATCAGGGGTATTGCTGTGTTCTAGATGAATGATGGTGTATAGTAGAGAGTAAGCATAGTGATGTGATATGATGGCTATCTTTAAGTGCCAGAGACAAAGCACGTGAACAGGATGGCAGGAAACACAGCGACACACAGACACATAGAGACAGGGGGCTGGGCTTATAGCGACATGAGGGGGCATATGGATATATAGCAACGGCCTGGGAATAGGAAAGCAGGGTACACAGTGACACACGAGAGGGGCATGCTAACATTTACATTTGCATTTCTATCTAGATGTGATTTCAGGCTAATGTATCACAACTCCACCCAAGTATGGGACATGCCGACGTTTGCATTTCTATCCAGATGTGGCTCAGGCTAATGGTTGTGACTTCATCTAAGTGAGGCACATGCTTCATCCTCAAGTCCATCCAAGTGTGGGACATGCCGACAATCACATTTCCGTCTAGGTGTGGTATATGCTGGGACATGCTAACCTTCACGTTTCTATCCACGTGCGATTTAGGATTAATGCTCATGATTTATCTAAGTGTGGCACTGAAGAGGGAAAATGGGACGTTCCCTTCACCCGGTTCTCAGCCATACCATGGCCTAGATCGTCACGGCTTAAGCACCCACCACGAGAGGAATTCGACCCACTCACAGATGCCCCAGATGTCAACATCTACCGTGGCCATGCCCCACACGATCAGGGAAACTGCCCGTCAATCAAGCCACATGCTGGAACCTCTGGCGAAGCTGACATAGACCATATGGATCAACTCGACTGACATAACAACAAGGAAAGCATACATCGTTAGAGATACCATGACGACATAGCCGACGGACGGTAACACATGTGCCACCATGCACACTGGTCATACCCACACCAATCTCACATGAAGAACATACTCAAAATCATGACTTAACGGACAGTTTACACACACTGATGCATCGTTGTTATTTTTCACATAGGCTAAGGTACAGTTCAGCAGAAACGGAAGACGCAAGAAAAGCTTGTGTACATGCTTGCAAATTCTTCATCGCTACTAAAACCACGGCAATATGAGGCACTTATGTATAAGGACCCCTGTCCCCCTCCACGACCCCTGTGTTGTGAACCACATGCCACCACCCATCGACCAGGCCAGAGTAGGCCTTAGCAACAGAGTAGGCCGCAAACTCAGAAGCCAAAGGCCCAGAGCAGCACGGACGGAGCTGCAAGGTGCTGATCATGCAGAACAAACACCGACGAGGGCCTCACAGCCAAGGCCACGAAGTTGCAACTTAAACGCCGCGCGCCCCGAGCCAAGGTTACACCTGTCGCAGCTAACCGCCCCTAAGAGCTGAAATACAAATCAAATGCTTGTAATTCTGCTCCAGCTACGGTCTCACCACACGTGACCAGGCCGACCTGATGCAGTGCCAAATACCAAGGACCAGGAAAACTCTGGGGTCTCACATTTGGGACACAGACTGCAACAAAGAAGTGACAAATTGGACACTGACGGCGGTGAGAAAGAAGCGCTCCTGAAGCAAATGGCAGACCTGCCCATTGTCCACCACTGACACTTAGTCACACATTGTTTCTAACTTCAGGTACACTGCGAGCTGGGAATGACGATGGTCCCAGGCTTGGGGGCTCGCAGATGAACCAATCAGGGCACGGGGGGCTAACCACTGACGGCGTCACAACCTAGCCAATCACCAACCTTCTCCATGTAGCCGATTTAGTGTAATAATGTCTAGGGATGACCCAAGCGTACCACCTGACCTCTTCTCTACCAACCACAAACTCATCTATATGTGTCTATACTAACCCTATTACCCGAGGAGGCGTTAGGTTTCGGGGGATGTTTTCCCTGGTGACACACAATGAGGCGTCACGCATGTAGAAAAAGGGCCTGCGAGCCCACTCTTGCTGAGAAGTGTTCCCGGATGACCTGTGATCCCAGAACCTATGCCTGCCGTTTTACCTAATAAACAGCAGTGACGCCATGCTCTTGCGTGTGTCTCATACTCATTGGGTACTGCGGGAGGAGTTGGGGTCTTCCTATTCCCGGAGGTTCGCAGACAGCCCTGCTGACCCCCGGGCTATCACCCCGACAAGTTGGAGGCACTGCTGAGATCTTTTGAGATCTAAACACTGAGGGCGAAGCATGAGGGAAGCGCTGCCTGTGCCAAGGTGGCCCAGCACAGCAACCCCCTCCGCTGTTGCCCCCTTTTGAGGACTACAGGACTAGCACGGAACTGTGAGACTACCGGACAGCACAATCCAGAGTGGCTGTTGGGAGCAGACTTGAGAAGAATCCCGCCCGCGGTTAGTGAGTGTCCAGACGTGGTCCAGATGAGGGGAGGTGGCGAGCAGATTGGGAGGGGCACCCGCAGCCGAGCAGCATTGGCAGGTGAGAGCCGATGTGAGTATGGCACATGCAACAGCAATGCAAAATTGTGCGGGTGGCGGGAGGAACTGTAACGAGGGTGGCGGGTGGCTTTAAAGGGTGCTCAGAGAGATTGTAACAATTGAGCGGCGGTTGATGTGAAAAGTATTGCGGGGCTGGCACAAGGGCCGCTTCGTATAGTATTGCAAAGTGAGTAGGGTGGGGCTTAAGGCACCCACATGTGACAGATGAATCATGTTGATTGGTTTTGATCGTGGGCATCTGTTCAAAGGGGGGGTGGTATTCCTACGAGTTTACGTTTTTGATCGATGAGTAGATGAGGATTCCTGTTGGTCGAGTGTTATAGCTCGGTGAATAGATGACATATTCCTGGCTGTGATAGCTTGATTGTTTCTCAGTGGGGAAGATAGTGGGCTGGTTAAGTTCCCTGGCGCGGGAGCGTATCACATGCGAGGCGACGCAGCGTGTGCAGTCTAGTATAATAACAAAGTGATTAATGAATATTCCACTCCAGACGTGGTGGGAAGACAGCTGTGGGGATTGTGGGGAGTAACATTGTTAAACAGTGCGCATATTACTTTCGTGTGTATTTGTACGTACCTGTATCCTAGGACTGGTGACGTCACCCATAGATTTGCATAGGATTGCACGGTGCTTTCTGAATCATGGTGAAGGGAGGGGCGAAAGGGAGAGGCGTCCGCGCACGGAGAACGCTGGCCTGCCTCGATCCAGGGGAGACTACAGGAGGTGGTGAGAAGGAAACAGTGGGACGGAGAACAGGAGAGTAGGGAGATTGTTGGTGGTGGAACGAGAAGGGAAAAGGGGCAGGAGCTGACACCACGATTGAAGGCACGCTGAGTAGCGGTGATGCTGGAAAGGGCGGGGCGCCTCAAACGCATGCCGCGCGGGACACGAAGTTGCAGGGGGCCTTGCGTACAGCGGGTCGGAGGGGGCCCTAGCATTGGGAAGTGCAGAACAAGGAAGGAACGCAATAGAAAGGAAGGGAAGACGGTGACACCCAGCAAACAATATTGTAACACTATTGCTTCCTTTGCAGCAGAAAATCGTAAGATCACAATTTACGGGGCCAGGTAACGGTGTTGGTGACAAAGTAAACGTTTTAACAATGTCTGTGTATTGTGGAGTAGGGGCTGGGTATAGGGCCAGCACACTAAGAACACCGCTTCAACACATATGCGCAACGCTAACACCGCATAGAAATAATATAGTAAAATATAGTACCGAATGGACACAAGGAACAGACAATAAGATAAGAATACCATGGCCGCCCAACGGCAGCTTTGATATGTACACCCAACACTCGCTCTTAGCGTATCTACATAACACATATAAAGGAAAGAAGCTAACGAATCACCTAGAAGTTTTCAATCTCTGAAAGCTGTTCCAGGGATGCGCACCTGGGGTGACGGGAATGTTGAAAATGCAGGGGGTGAAGGAGGAGAAGGCGAAAGAAGAGAGCGGGTGTAGCGCACCTCCAGCGCCTCCAAGCGCGGAGGAAAGTGAGGAAGACTCTGAAGGGTCATGCCAAGTAGCTGAGGTCAAAAAGGAAGGGGAAGGGGAGATGCCCATAACTAAAGAGGTAAAGAAGGAAATAGAAGGGGTTTACCCAGTGAAAAAACTTAGAGAGGCGGCGCGATCACAGTTGACAGCTGCAGAGGGGTATTCAAACCCTAAATTAAGCCCGCCGCCCTACGCACCAACAGATAGTTACCAAAAGGGGAGGGGTGAGGGGAGCACTGCGGACGCACAGCAGGCACAGGTGAACGTGGGAAGTGCGCAGAGGACGCATGTAGAATTTGGAAATGTAGGACCAGACGAATGGATAGCTGCCCAGGTGTTACTAAAACTTCAGGGGAAACTAACAGAAGAGGAGGAAGAAGCGGTTATCAGGGCAGGAAAGGAGGAGGACAGAAGAGCGCAAGGAGGGTGTGAGATAAGTACAACTGAAGAAGGGAGGATGACAAGGGCAGAGGAGGTGATGATGGAGGAAAAGCTGGCAGAACTGAGGGAGGCATGGAGTGTACTGATCAGGCAACTGGAGCAGGAGGAACGTGAGAAACAGAGGAAGAGGACAGGAGGTAAGACTGATAAAGCGGAGTTAAACAAGCAAGAGCTAGAAAAGAAGAAGGAGGAGGACCGCCTAAGGGGCAATGCGGAAAGGGTAGCATGCATGGAGCAGTGGGAATTTAGGAGGAAAGAAGAGGAACGAGAAGAAAATGACAGGGAAATGACGCTGTGGAAAAGGAAGATTATAGCAGAAAGCGCACGTAAGTATGAGGAAGGGAGGATACTAGAGAGCTTATTGGAAAAGGAAGGTGGAGCATGGTATGAAAAGGATAGAGATATTAAGGCGCTTAAAGAGGTAAGTGACGCAATACTGAGCAAACTTAGCAGGACAAGAGCGGGGGTAAAGGGTGAGGGGAACAAACAAGGGAACACAGAAATAGGAGGATCAAGCAAGGCACATGGGATTAAGATGCACGCAAGGAACACAGAGGAAGTGCAAATGGCACAAACGCAGGGAGACGGGGGAAAGACAGGTGAGTACACTGACATAGATTTAGAATCAGTAACAGTGGGGGGGAAAGCATAACAACACGGTTGGCCTTCTCAGATGGATTTTGCAGTGAGGAAGAAGAAGGGTCTTGCGAAGGACAAAGCGAGGGAAGCGGGGAAGGACTGAGTAAACTTTATATAACATGTACAGGCTGTGGGTCATCATGGGACTACAAGACAGAGAGAGGGGGAGAGGAAGAAAGGGGGAGCAAGAGACAACAAGGAGGAAGGGCACAGCGACCACTAACACCACAAACACAACACACGCCATATGTTAATAGGCTCAGGGACCTCCCAGGACGTAGAACAGAGGAATTGACAACACCACATAACAAGGGACCAGGTAAGTAAGCGGAAGGGACTTGGGGCCAGAGGAGAAAATAGGCTTACACAACACATTACTGACTTCATCGAGGAACTTTCTGACATGGAAGAGGATAGCGAATACGCACATATAACACCACACAGATGCACACAAGGAGAGGTGAGAGAATACACACAAATGCCATTATTAAAGATGGGAGGAGCAAGGCCGCAATACGTTCCATGGAAGCATGCAGATAAGGAAAACATTAAATGTAGATTGCCATCATTGAGTGGAGGGGCTGGGAAATGGATATATGAAATGGAAAAACAAACTTCTGGACTAAAGTTAGCAGTGGGCGATGTAAAGGGGTTGTTCATTTCTATATTGGGTGATGCAGCAGATGACATATGGAAAAGGGTGGGTTTCCCAGCAGTAACCATCAACGACACATCACATGACGGAGCACCATTTGCAAATGGCAGACACACATTATGGCAAGCACTAAGAATACAATACCCAGACACGTCAGACATAGGAGCAATAACATCACGTAAGATGCGTGAGAATGAGGACCCTGTCAATTTCATCCAAGAAATTCATGAGAAGTGGCGTTAACAATTTTTTACCACATACTGATACAGGGCCTCCCACAGGCAGTACAAAGACAATTAAAGAAATTAGTGGGAATGGAAGCAAAGGCATGGCCAGAAATACAGTTAACAATAGTGCACCACTGTAGGTTGTGGCAGGAGAAGATGAAGCAGAAGGAAGAGGATAGGAAAGCAGAAGAGGTGAAATTGGTACAAAAGAAACTGTCTAAATATGCGATGGAGGGTGCACTAATAACAAGCCCCACACAAAGAGGACAAGCACCAGACACGACACAACAGCACCCAGTAGCACAAATTCAACAAGCACAGGTAGCAACACAACAAATCCCACCACCATATACAGCACAACACTCCTATGCTCCTCAGGTGGGGGGTAGATACTCACAAATGGGGAACGGCCAAGTAAACAACTATAGAGGAAGAGGTGGGGCAATAAGAGGATAGGGATTTGGGCCAACAGCACAACAAGAGGGAGGGTTCCGAGGGTACAACACATATGGACATCAGGGGTACTCAGACAGCACTGGAGGGTACCCATGGCAAGCACGAGAACCTCCAACATGCTGGACGTGTGGAGTAATAAAGCACATGTCACGCACATGCAGGACAAGACCGGCACAAGCTGGATGGGGAGAGCAGGGACAGCAAGGATACTTTGGGGGCCAGCAGTATTACCAACAGACACAACAACAACAACAGATGGCACAAAATCAAATACAACAGCAACCACTGCCGCCACAACTTCAATACACACAGCAACATCAAGCAAGCACCACAACAAATGACAACGGCACAACAACAACACGTTCAGACAATACAACAACTAACACAGATACAGGACAGTAACTCACAACCCGCAGAGGAACCAATGCAACAAACACATTTGGGAAGAGTGACAATACTAGGTCACAACCCATACACAGGGAACGGACAATCACTGTACCCCCAATAGGACAGCCCACAGACGTCCTTGCTTTGTCCCATCCTGTCAGTAACACCTAACCCTGCGGAGGAACCATGCATAAAGGTGGCGATAGGTGACAAAACATTTTCCTTTTTAGTAGACACAGGTGCAACTAGGTCTTGCATCAGGGAAGGGAAGTTTAATTTGTCAGGCGATGCCATGCACACTCAAGGATTCTCTGGGGCTAAAGGGCTGGTTCATTTTACTGATAACATCCTCTTATCTGTTGGGGAGCACGACCTATCTCTACCATTGTTATACCCAAAGCAATCACCAGTAAATATTCTTGGAAGAGACATCAGGACCAGGTTGAACATGACTATCTCTTTTACTGATAAGGGAATAGTGTGCTCCACACCAGGCATAAACATGCTCACAGCCCAACACATACTACAGGCTTATTGTGGAAAGAAGGTGATAAGAGCAGAGCCAGTGGACGGGGACCTCTTCCAATACGGCACAGACATGGCAATAGCGTGGCTACCGGGAATAGAGGGCAAGATATGGAGGAGACCTGCAGCATACCTCTTCAGGCCAGAAACATTCACTGACGAAGAGGAAGGGGCAATAATATCAGTGGACGTGCAGGGCACTGTTGCAAAACGAGACTACATCGCAGTACATGCCCAAGATGGGGGAGGGAAGGCATGGAGAGCAGTGATAGCATTGGCAGAAGGATGCAGACTTACACAGGTATCAGGTGAGGAACTATTTTCTGATGAGGAAGGAGATGGGAAATGGTTTTTGACATGAGTGTTTACATTTGGCTGAAAGTAACTCTCAAAGACGTAGCTCAAAAAATGGCAATGACGGTGGAAGTACCTTGCCCTACCAAGGTACAATTTCATGAAGAAGATTTATCTGCAATACCCGCATCTTTATGGACTACTAGCCCCTATGACGTGTGTTGCATTAAAAGCATTGGAGGAATGAAAATAAAGCTAAAGAAAGGGGCAATGCTGCCCAGAGTAAAGCAGTACCCACTATCAAAAGAAGCTGATGAGGGGATATATGAGACAATTTCCACCCTTGCAGAGAGAGGAATACTGGTACCATCAGAGTCACAATGCAACACGGCAGTGTACCCAGTGTGTAAGGCAAAAGGGGGGTCATGGTGTTTCATCCAAGATTTAAGGCCTCTCAACCACATTGTGGAAGCAGAGTACCCTGTTGCAGCCAACCCAGCAACAATACTGTGCGGGATTCCAGCGGAGGCATCACGGTTCACCGTGATCAATCTCAAAAACACCTTCTTCTCCATTCCATTGCACCCTGATTCACAAGACTTAACAAGTTTCACGTACTGCAACACAAAGTGGAAACACACTAGGCTGCCCCAGCGTTACTGTGAGTCACCATCCATCTTCAACAGAGTAATACAAATGGATTTGGGCAATATATAGATGGAAAGCATGGTGCTGCAATATGTTGATGATATCATCATATGCAGCACCACTGAGGAAAAGTGTTGGAGGGATTCAGTTAAAATGCTCACAGTACTAGCTGAGAAAGGATAATAAGTGGACAAGGAGAAACTGCAGTACTGCCAAGAGCAAGTTCTTTACATTGGACAGATCATTTCACAAAAAGGAAGGAACATTGCACCACAAAGAGCACTAGTGTCAGGAATTGGAGGCTGTGGAAGCGCTGGAAGCTTTGATCACGCTCCAGTCCACACCCAAGATGGCCGCCGAACCTTTATAGGCAGGCTCCTCCCACAAGCCGACGCGTTGTATCTGTTTACCAGCGCTCGGTTTGTGTGGAGATTCTCTCGTGAAATTCATCCGTTCCGGCTTCCCTCTTTCGCCTATTGTTTGATTCTTTGCTGTACTCCTCAGCCCTTCTTGTGTTAGCCTTGTACACCCGTTGTTTTTTTGCTTTCTCCTTTGCCTAACATTTCTACTGCACTGTACGCGGTATTCGGCTTGCTCTGGGCCGTGCCGTGCTTACTTTTTTCTTTGCCTTCCTAATGTGTATTTCTGTTGGT
This sequence comes from Ambystoma mexicanum, assembly GCF_040938575.1. Lineage (NCBI taxonomy): Eukaryota > Metazoa > Chordata > Amphibia > Caudata > Ambystomatidae > Ambystoma > Ambystoma mexicanum. The sequence goes on along the minus strand of NC_090933.1, from coordinate 49,381,506 downwards.
AATTCTTTTGAGCACTATTGGTCTTTTCATTTCTTTTACTTTTAGGTACCGGGGATATAATTGCAACCGGCGCCGTCACTCTGTTTTAGCGAGCGAAGCCTTGCTCACTAAGACCTTAAGGAGCATTTCTTAACTGGGGAGTGGTTTCTTTCACGGTACTTCTTCCTTTTTTCCTAATCTGTTCGCCTTTGCGATCTGCTCTGAATGGGTTCTTTTCTCTTTACCTACTTACCTTTTCTAGTCCTTTTTCTCTGTTATTCTGTTTAGTCTAAACCTCTGGCTCTAGTAGCTATCTTGTATTCTCCTGTTTAATATTCCACATCTCCTGGATACACTGAGCATTCATCAGCGGTGGAGTTTGTTCTAAAGTCTAGCGGACTTCCTTGCCTGCTGCAAATGGAACTTTCATAATGGGAAGAGAGGAGTTCTAATTGCCGCCCAGCAGAACCCAATTGGGAACAGGGTTTTTTCTGCCTTAGTGCTTTTTCCCTGAATCTAGGACTGGCCCCCTGGGGATCCCCGCGGTCAGGGAATATCTCTGCCAAGGTGGCCTCCGGAGGGGACAGACCCTATCTGTACGATAAAAAGGCCCGAGCACCAAAGGACAAGACTCCGACAAGGAGGAGGGATCAGAAGAGATCAGAGGCTACTCTTACAGAACCCATTCCGGAAGAAACAGGTGAGGAGTTGGGGGAGGAAGCCTCGGTATCCGACAGCATACAACGCCCAAGATCCTTCATGGCGTCACTCGAGCAGTATCAGGAGTTGGTGGCTGCTCTGCAGAACCTTACTATGGAGGTGCAGGCCCTGCGAACAGAGAACGTAGCCCTCCGACAGCAAGTGGTGTTACATCGGGATGATCGCGGGGAACCTGCCTACTATGCCCCTTTCCTTTGGCAAATACAATGGACATCCAGGAGAACTGAAGGAATTCCTTGACGCTTGCAGGGTGTATTTCGCCTTCCGACCTCACGCCTTTGAGACAGCCAGATCAAAGGTTGGGTTCATTATAGCCAATCTTACCGGAAACGCTCTTTCATGGGCTACACCCATTGTTACCCGAAACGATCCCCTTCTGAGTGACTATGACCGTTTTACGGAACTTTTCAGTGAAAGGTTTGATAGGCCAGAAGTATTCTATTCATCCTTGGAAGCAATCCTAGATATCAAACAAGGAAATACGGACGTTCAAACTTATTTAACTCGCTTCCAGAGGTTAGCAACCAAGGCAGATTGGCCTGATTCCGCCCAGCAAACCATCTACAGAAGAGGTCTCCAGGACGAAATCAAAGATGAACTAGTCAGAGTAGCCCGTCCTGCAACTTTTCAGGAGCTAGTGACATTGTCCCTTCAGATTGAATTCCGTCTTCAAGAAAGAAGATCTGAGAGAAGAAGAAACCGAAGTTTCTCACAACCTACCCCTACTCCTCCACCTAGAGCCAGCCCTGCTACAGATGAGCCTATGCAGATTGGAGCTGCCCGTGGTCCTCTGACGCCAGAAGAAAGAAGAAAGAGGAGAGAAGCAGGACTATGCATGTACTGTGGCTCCTCGACACATTTGTTGAGAGAATGCACTGAAGTCCCTCCTCGTCGACAGGGAAACTTCCGCCCCCGATCTATAGCAAGGGAAGTCTCGGGGGAGGTAACAAGCACCCTTGCAGCTACACAAGAGCAGTGAACACCCCGGAAGACAACAGTTTAATGGTGTTCAGAGTGGACCTATGGTTAACCGAAGAAGCTCCCACAGAAGTGTTCGCCATGTTGGATTGTGGAGCAGCGGGAAATTTCATCGACTCCAAGTGGGCTACAGAGCACTTGGTACCCGCCAAACCCAAGGTTACCCCGATTCCGGTAGAAGGGGTTGATGGTAGACCCTTGTCATCCGGACCCATAACTTTGGAAACTGTTCCATTAAGGGTGAGGTTAGGTCAACATGAAGAGTTTCTGGTGTTTGATCAGATCCGAGCTGCTCATTTCCCATTGGTATTAGGGATTCCTTGGTTAAGAAGACACAACCCTCACATAGATTGGACTGCAAACCGGGTTTCTTTCAATTCTAAGTTCTGTGATAATCACTGTATGACCTTGTGTAACGCTCCCCACACTGTAGACCACAGGAGAAGTATCCAGAAGCCAGTCACAGTGGCCTCAATTCCCTTACATTACCAGGACTTCTCAGAGGTATTCATGGACACAATTCCAAAACAACTACCACCCCATAGAACCGAGGATTGCTGTATCGATCTGATACCGGAAGCAGTAGTACCATTCGGAAGAATGTACCCTTTGTCACTACCGGAAAGGAAGGCATTAAGAGAGTATCTAGATGCAAATCTGCAGAACGGACTCATTCAAGAATCCAAATCTTCATGTGGTGCCTCCCTATTCTTCATCCCAAAAAAGGACTCGACAGAACTTCACCCTTGTATAGACTACAGGGGTCTCAACAAGGTCACTGTCCGGGATAGATATCCCATGCCCTTGATTCGGGACGTCTTGAAGGCTGTACAGGGGGCGGAGTACTTCACGAAGCTTGACCTGAGAGGCGCCTATCACCTCTTGCGAATCAGACAAGGAGACGAGTGGAAGACGGCTTTCCGCACCCCATTTGGGCTCTATGAATATCGTGTGATGCCCTTTGGCCTAGTAAACGCACCAGCCGTCTTCCAGAGGTACATGGACAAGGTTTTCGCTGACATGCTGTTTGTGTCGGTAGTGGTGTACCTGGACGACATCCTGATCTACTCCAAGTCCTTGTCTGAGCACAGATCATTGGTCCGACTGGTTTTACAATGTTTGCAGTCCCATTATCTGCTAGTAAAACCAGAGAAGTGTTCGTTCGAATCCAAGAGGGTGTCCTACTTGGGTTTCGTACTGTCTAAGGAAGGTGTTGAAATGGATGCAAATAAGGTAAAGGCCATAAGAAACTGGAAAGATCCTACCAACATCAAGGAACTGCAAGGGTTTCTAGGATTGGCAAATTTTTATAGGAGGTTTATTCCCAATTATTCCAAGAAGGTACTCCCTCTGACCTCCTTGTTGAAGAAGGGCGTTAAATTCGCCTTTGACGGAGAACCTCGAAAAGCATTCGACTTTTTAAAGGAATGCTTTTCTACAGCACCCATCCTGGTTCAACCAGATCAGGCTAAGCCCTTTGTTCTGGAAACAGATGCTTCTACGGGGGCAGTAGGGGCAGTATTACTTCAAGAGGCAGAAGACAGCTATGAACATCCGATCGCATACTACTCCAAGACTTTAACTAGTAGTGAGCGAAACTACTCTGTTATCGAAAAGGAACTTTTGGCAATAAAGCTGGCCTGCCAAGAGTGGAGACACCTCCTGCAGGGAGCCACACATCCTTTCACTATCAGAACTGACCACCGCAACCTACGGGTCTTACAACAATTGGAATGTTCCAATGCCAGACACGCCAGATGGGCGTATTTTTTCCTACAATACGACTTCATGATGACTTACTTACCCGGCACAGAAAACAAGAAGGCAGACGCCTTATCTAGAAGCCTAGGAGATCCATCCGGATCCTATATAGGACATGAACTGGTTTTGCCACATCTCACCGTGTTGGCTTCTACGGTTTCGTTTCTTCAGGATTTAATCCCTCAATATCAGATGTGTGCTGAACTTCCGCTGTCTACTAAACAGGAAAAAGATGGGTTGTTTTATCATGAAGGAGCCCTCTATATCCCCACAAAGAAACTGCAAGAACAAATACTTTCTTGGTGTCATGACACCCCCCTGACAGGGCATTCTGGTATTAGGAAGACCTTTGATTTGGTCCGGAGAGGATTCTGGTGGCCTACCCTACGAAGGGACGTAGGTCAGTATGTCTCTACTTGTTCAATTTGTGCTTCCAACAAACACCAAACAGGAAAACCTCTGGGGTTATTACACCAACACTCCTTACCGGATCGCCCATGGGAACACTTATCCACTGACTTTATTGTGGATCTGCCTCCTTCATACGGAATGACCACGATCATGGTGACGGTCGATTCCTTTAGCAAGCTGGCACATTTCTCTGCCTTCAAGCAAGTGCCTTCGGCCTCAGAGATGGCTGCAACATTTCTCCAAGACATAGTCCGTCTGCATGGCCTACCTAAGACCATAGTTTCGGACAGAGGACCACAATTTACCTCAAAGTTCTGGTCTTCCCTCTGCCAGGTTCTCGGAATTCATAAGGCTCTTTCGTCAGGATACCATCCTCAAAGCAACGGCCAAACGGAGAGACTCAATGCCAATCTGGAGCAATATCTCAGGTGTTTTTGTAGTCCCCAACAGGAAGAGTGGTATCGCTTCCTCCCGCAACCGGAATTCGCCTACAACAACTCTCTTCACACCTCGATCCAGATGAGTCCTTTCTATTGTACCTATGGCTACCATCCTCAACACTTGCCCGGGCTCAGTCCGCCTTCAACCAAAATTCCAACTCTGGATACGATTCTACAGGACTTGCAAGAAGCTCACAAACTCGCTAAGGAGGCACACCAAGCTAGTCAACTTTCACAAAAGAGATGGGCCGACAAAGGTCGGAGAGCCCATCCCAGCTGGAAGGTGGGACAATTAGTCTGGTTATCCACCAGATTCCTACCCAAGTGGGTTCATAGGGGGAAGTTCTCCTCTCGTTTCCTTGGGCCATTTTCCATCATACAACAAATCAATCCAGTTGCTTATAAACTCAGGATGCCAGAATACCTCAGAAGGATACATCCTGTCTTTCATGTCTCACTTCTCAAAGAACATAAGGAGGATCCCTTCAAGAGACCTGTGAACCGTACACGAGCCCGTGTGAAACCAACACCTGAGAATACGAGGTGTCTCATCTGGTGGATTCTAGTTACCGCAAAGGGAGGTTGTACTATCTGGTCCATTGGAAGAACTATCCAGTAGCAGAAAGGACGTGGGAACCTGTGGGTCATATACACGCCCCGCGTCTGGTGCAGAAGTTCCATCAACTCCATCCGGGAAAACCTGGGGGTGCCCCGAGAAAGAGGGGGTATACTGTCAGGAATTGGAGGCTGTGGAAGCGCTGGAAGCTTTGATCACGCTCCAGTCCTCACCCAAGATGGCCGCCGAACCTTTATTGGCAGGCTCCTCCCACAAGCCGACGCGTTGTATCTGTTTACCAGCGCTCGGTTCGTGTGGAGATTCTCTCGTGAAATTCATCCGTTCCGGCTTCCCTCTTTCGCCTATTGTTTGATTCTTTGCTGTACTCCTCAGCCCTTCTTGTGTTAGCCTTGTACACCCGTTGTTTTTTTGCTTTCTCCTTTGCCTAACATTTCTACTGCACTGTACGCGGTATTCGGCTTGCTCTGGGCCGTGCCGTGCTTACTTTTTTCTTTGCCTTCCTAATGTGTATTTCTGTTGGTAATTCTTTTGAGCACTATTGGTCTTTTCATTTCTTTTACTTTTAGGTACCGGGGGTATAATTGCAACCGGCGCCGTCACTCTGTTTTAGCGAGCGAAGCCTTGCTCACTAAGACCTTAAGGAGCATTTCTTAACTGGGGAGTGGTTTCTTTCACGGTACTTCTTCCTTTTTTCCTAATCTGTTCGCCTTTGCGATCTGCTCTGAATGGGTTCTTTTCTCCTTACCTACTTACCTTTTCTAGTCCTTTTTCTCTGTTATTCTGTTTAGTCTGAACCTCTGGCTCTAGTAGCTATCTTGTATTCTCCTGTTTAATATTCCACATCTCCTGGATACACTGAGCATTCATCAGCGGTGGAGTTTGTTCTAAAGTCTAGCGGACTTCCTTGCCTGCTGCAAATGGAACTTTCATAATGGGAAGAGAGGAGTTCTAATTGCCGCCCAGCAGAACCCAATTGGGAACAGGGTTTTTTCTGCCTTAGTGCTTTTTCCCTGAATCTAGGACTGGCCCCCTGGGGATCCCCGCGGTCAGGGAATATCTCTGCCAAGGTGGCCTCCGGAGGGGACAGACCCTATCTGTACGATAAAAAGGCCGAGCACCAAAGGACAAGACTCCGACAAGGAGGAGGGATCAGAAGAGATCAGAGGCTACTCTTACAGAACCCATTCTGGAAGAAACAGGTGAGGAGTTGGGGGAGGAAGCCTCGGTATCTGACAACTAGCAATACAAAACACACCACAGAAGCAAACAGTGAGAGAACTGCAGCAGTTCCTCGGCCTATGCAACTACTGTTATTATCTCGACTGTAATTTCGATAATGCTTCCCGCAATAATTAACAAAATGTGAATAATCTCACCTTGACAGATCGAGTAGACTGCCAGAGAACAACCAAGTGCAGCCGTGAAAGCTACCCTAGGACAGCCCTATCCTCTCCGACCCGGAGTAGGATTAACCAGGGGAAAGAACAGGGTCGCGTGGAAATTACACGACACAGTAAAGGTGTCTCACCAGCAGAGGCAGGAGTGAAGGAGAGGATGATTGATTTAGGGCTCCGAGGGAGAAGAGATTGGGAGACGAGAGCTCTAAAAGAAATAATAATTGGGTCAGAATCAGAATCGGGAGAGACGAAAAGGAATTCTGATATTATGGCACTTACAGCTATTGGGTGTCTCAGCAGAGATGAAATCAGGATTGGCGTAATCGTGACGCCGATGGATATCTGGGCTCGGCGAGAAATCCTGAGAGAGTGGGAGACCGGAATGGAAGGGGGAGTCTGGAGACGAGAGCTTGAGAGACAAAAAGGTTACAGGGTTAGTCAGAGAAGTCAATTAGTAGAGGAAAAGATATTGAAATCCCTAGAAGCAAACTCACGGAGCGTCTGTTGAAACAGAAGCGACGCGAGGAGTTGTTGGCTTCCGTGTTTGATAAAGGATCACGTGGGCAGGACAGAACGTCTCGGAGAGACGTGAAAAGACTAGACCACTTCCTTCAGCACGGAAGTCATCTTGAGAAGGATTCTCGGGAGTCGTGTAGTGAAGAGTACCACACAACCGATTGCGAGCCAATAGAGACCACCTCCCACAATGTTTAACAACTGTAGGACGTGGGTCTTTGATTACAGCTCATACATAGGACCACTGCTTGAAGCACTCAGAGAGGCACAGAGGGGGCAGAGGAAATTGGAATGGACACGAGAAATGACAGATGCATTCAATGAATTGAAAAATGCTATTTCAACTGCACCAGTACTAGCCACCCCCAATTATCAAAAGGAATTCTACATCTTTTCACATTGTGACTCAGCAGTAATGTAATCAGTACTGACTCAAAAGACTAACATGGGACACAAGCCAGTGGCCTTTTACAGTGGCCATTTAGACCCTGTAATGATTGGGGACATTTCCTGTGCGAACAAAGCCTAGGAGCCGCAGCATTTGCAGTGGACAAATCATCTTTCATCACCATGGGATGCCAAACTTTTTTGTATGTAGAAGATGCCTTCTTTGCAATATTGACAAAACCAAAATCAACACTAACAACACAAAGTGCATCAGGGAATGAGATACTTTTATCAAGGCCAGAATTGACAGTAGTGAGATGCACTAATGTAAACCCAGCACGATTTATAGCAGAGGAAGCAGTAAATGGAGAATACTCACATGACCGCCCGGAAGCTATTGAGAATTACTCAGGAGCAAGGAAAGTAGAGGAAAATGTACTAGAAGGGTGTGAGGTTATGTACATAGATGGGTCATCAACTATTGACCAAAGTGATGGAATAAGATGAACAGGAGCAGCTGTAGTGTGGCTCAGAGAAGACTGGACCTTCGTTCCAGTAAGAGGTGTAAAACTACCCCAACAATACTCAGCACAGGCAGCAGAACTGGTAACACTTATTTTGGCCCTAGAAGAAGGAAATGACAAAAGAATAACAATATACTCAGATAGTGCATATGTAACATCAACAGTACGCTCAGGATTAATAAAATGGGAAAGGAGAGGATTTTGGAGAGCTGATGGTACTCCAGTACAGCATGCTCTCCCATTGGCCAGGTTAATTAAAGTCATCAATTACCCAGAAGAGGTAGCACTCGTGAAGTGTCAGGCTCACTCCAATGGTGATGACCCAATATCAAGAGGTAACGAAACAGCTGATGCACATGCTAAGTATGCCGCATATTTTGGTGAAATATGGACCCTCCCAGAAAAAGAAAAGGGGGGGTAGGACAAATGCTGATGAAGGATGGGTATACACACATCCCGGAGACACATGTCATGGAACTGCAGGCAGCAGCACCTATGGTAGAAAAGAGCTGTGGTTAAATAGTACATCTGTCTCCAAAAGATGCACTATGGCGCCAGAACAATACAGGAAAAGTAGTGATGCCCCTAGCACTGCTCAAAATAGCCCTGACCCAATTGCACCATCCCACGCATACAGGGAAAGAGGTTATTGCAGCACAAATAAAAGAAAACTGGTTCTGCCCTGAGTTAAACTCACATGTCACTAATTTCATCAGTAACTGCCTTACATGCCAGCAATTTATGGCCGGTCCCATGCTGCAAGTGATCAAAGGTACCATACCCCGGCCTGAAGGACCCTTCATGAACCTCCACATTGACTACGTTGACATAATCAATGTATGTCAAGGTTACAGATACATGATTGTAGTGGTGTGCCCATTTTCACGATGGATCGAGGCTGGTCCATGCTCTCATGCTGACGCATTCAGAGCAGCAACATTTCTGGTGAGGGAGGTCTTCCCGAGGTGGGGGTATGCAAAGTGTTAAGGTCAGACAATGGCCCCCACTTCGCTAACAACATGTCACCACTCTCTTAGGGATCAAGCATAAGTTTGCATGTGCGTACCACCCTCAAGCAAATGGCATATGCGAATGCCTCAACCACCTCCTAAAAGAAGAAATTGCGAACATTAAGCAAACAACCAAGAAGAGTTGGCTGTACTGCCTTCCTTTGGCTCTGTTTGAATTAAGGAACAGACCAGGGTCAGATCACCACCTCACACCCCATGAGGTGGTGACTGGACGTCAAATTCACCTCAAACTCACACCACCATCAAGGGCCACAATTGATTGCCAATCAACTAGTACTGTTGTTGGTAATGAAATGCACAAATATGTCTCTTCCTTGGTTACTAGTGCTGCTTTTATCTCTCAACAGCTTAAACGGACACAGGGCGGGTCGAAGACCGATCAACAAGGAAAAGCCACCAACAAGGAACAAGAACAGACAACACTGTGGACAGTGAAAGAAGGAGATAAAGTGTTGTTCAGAAACGTTCGGCGAACGTAGAGCAGCCCACGTTTCACAGGCCCCTACCTGGTTGAAAAAGTAGCCCTCAGGGCAGTGAAACTCAGGGGCAAAGAAGTCTGGACACACTTGCACGACATCAAGCCCTGCAAAGCACTGACCCCCCGCCCCCTCCTCAGTGACAGGGCCAACACTTCAGCATCGACACCGGAAATTGCCACAGCTCAAGATCAAAATGCCCCAAAGGACACAAATGACCAGCGCCCCACAGGCCACCCCATGATTACAAGGTCCCAAAAAAGCAAATCGACTTAGCATTAAGTAAACACTCCCTAGCCACCAGCCATTAAAGGACATTTGACAAAAGTATCTGTAATATACACCACACGGTGTAAACACGTGCATGCTCTCTTTTTTGTCTCGCACATGCAGGAATTGCGTATTGTTATTGTGGTTACAATAAAAAGCAAAATATATATATATATAAAAAGGAAACAGAGTCACTGCCCAGGGGTAAATGCTGCTCGCAGGCAATGACACTCCAGAAGCACTATCACACCATTGTGTGTATGTTATAAAAAGACCAAAACATTTAAAACGAAGAAGGATTTGTGTATATTATAATACATTCCTTATGATAATTACTCAATCATTTCCACACCTCCACGAAGCATTACCAGCCCTATGAGATAGGACGGTAAGGAAAGCGTGGGAAGAGCTTTTCGCCTGGGCATTGAACGACTACCTAATACGCAGGGTTTAACTAAAAATACTAACAATGATTACGCATATTTTTAGAAATGTTCAGGCTGGCACCTATATCATCTAAAGTAACACAGCTGCAGGACCGCAGAAAAGGTAAGAGTGGGAATGCCAGTAGTACTAGCAACTGTAATTAAAATGCTCGCTATATTTTTCACCTCTGGCCTGATTACTGCCGCTGTCTGGCAGGCATACTACGCATTCTATGTGGCTGCAGTTCCCACTACTAATTTTTCACCCCAAATGCCTGCAACGAGCAGTGTGTCAGGTGGTACAACTAGTACAGGGCAAAACATTAAGAGGAACAAGCATAGCATGTCTAATGATGTAAATGGGGTGGACACATATCTCACAGAATCTGCACACGTCTCTAACAATATGTGGTATAAACACATGTCAAAAATTGGTAAGGATACGACAAAGGACAACTGCTATGTGTGTTCACTGATTCCCTACGCCATGAGCGCTTCCAGAACTTTTGTTGCCACAGTGGTGCCTGCAACAACTGCTGAATGCTTGTTATACCTAGCATTATTCAAAACAAGAGATGAAGATTCCAAGGGAAAAGGGCGACACTCCGGTGGAAATCAAGATCGACATACCCATATGAGAATAACTTCATCAAAACACTCCCCATTTATGATGATTCATGGCAGCAGACGGAAGGACTTAAGTACATAGCAGAAGGACCAGAAAAAGGAGAAACACAAGAGGTCACACTGGATTATCTACCATGCGAGTGGTATGCGAAAGAGGTTGCTGGTGAACCAGGATGCTGGGAAAGACCACTGATACTGATATATGGAAAGGTGTTCACAAAGGATGGGTGGACGGAGTTGTGGGAAGCAAGATGCTGACATTGGCAAAGTCACCCGTGATGAGAGTGCAAGAAGAAAATGACAAGTGCTATAAAGAATTGACGAAGAGTGCAGCACTGGTGACATGGTTAGATAAAGAAGAGGAACCAATAACAATGCTGCCGTTGACAGCACCAACACTGTGTTACCAGCATGACAGAGAAATAGAAGTTGGAAAAAATGAAGGATGCAAGAGAGTAGTGAAGCTTCCTGAGAGGGGTGGAGGAACAGCTGTACTAATGGATCACTACTGGGCCTGTGGAGCAAGGGCATACAACAGCCCGCCATCAATGTGGGATTGAGTATGTACTATGGTACACATCAATGTACCATCACTAGTGGTACCACAGAAGCATGTTAACTTGGAAAATTTCCCGAAAATGGACAAAGGAAATAAAAGAAGGAAAAGATCACTGAGGATGGTAGAAAGGAAAAAAGGGAACACGACAGTACACCTGTCAAGGGTGAAGAGACAAGGACAACCATTGACAGGGAACTACTTGTGGGGGAAATCGGAGGCAGCCTTGAGTGACATCCCACCAGCGCACAGATTATTCAGCAGAGCAGCAATGTTCTTCTTCTCCATCATACATACAGGAGTGCAAGCCTACGCAAATGCAAAATGGTTGCAGATCACCAGGTGGGAGCTCATGCTGATGATCAACTACACTGTGAACGGATTTAATGCAATAAAAGAAGAATTAAGAGCAATCAGAATGGTAGCACTACAAAATAGATATGTACTGGACCTACTAAGAGCAATGGAAGGAGGTGTTTGCGCAAAAATTGGAAGTTCGTGTTGTGCATTTTGCCCTGCCAATGATGAAGATAACGGTACACCATAGGAAGCAGTATCGCAGCTTGCCCAGATGCATGCCAAGATGGAAGATGAAGCAAAGGGAGTGACGAAGGACGGCAGCTGGTTCTCCTACATCTGGTCGTGGATGCCATCCTGGTTATCAGACGGCCTCAAAGTAATAGCAGGTTGTGGATTTTAGGAATGGCTGCTATTATGGGGATGAAGGTATGGAAGACAAGATCTAAGCGCACTGCTGAAGAAATGATAGGGATGTACGTTCTAATGCCAGCTGAAGACGACAAGAACACAGACATTATCATCAAGGAACGAGAATGACTGCGCCAACAAATAGTGAAAGCAGACTTGTACCCCCATCAATTAAAGTTGAAAATACAAGAAACCCAAAGAGTTACGTTTGGAAGTGGGTTTACTGCAAACGCGGGGGTGGATGTGTTTATATGTATTGGTCTTTTGAAGATCACGTGGACAAATACGGACACTTGGCGGGAATAACGAAGGTATGGCGAGTAAGAGGAGACAAGAGAGTGGATAATTTTGTGGTCGACAAGTTGACCAGAGGGGGGACTGAAGAGGGAAAATGGGACGTTCCCTTCCCCCGGTTCTCAGCCAGACCATGGCCTAAATCGTCATGGCCTAAGCACCCACCACAAGAGGAATTCGACCCACTCACAGATGCCCCAGATGTCAACATCTACCATGGACACGCCCCACATGGTCAGGGAAACTGCCCGTCAATCAAACCACATGCTGGAACCTCTGGCGAAGCTGACATAGACCATATGGATTAACTTAACTGACACAACAACAAGGAAAGCATACATCTTTAGAGATGCCATGATGACATAGCCAACGGATGGTAACACATGTGCCACCATGCACACTAGTCATACCCACACCAATTTCACACGAAGAACATACTCAATATAATGCCGTAACGGACAGTTTACACACACTGATGCATCGTTGTTATTTTTCACATAGGCTAAACTACAGTTCCACAGAAACGCAAAACGCAAGAAAAGCTTGTGTACATGCTTGCAAACGCTCCATCGCTACTTAAACCACGGCAACATGAGGCACTTATGTATAAGGACCCCTGTCCCCCTCCGCGACCCCTGTGTTGTGAACCACATGCACCACCCATGGACCAGGCCAGAGTAGGCCTTAGCATCAGAGTAGGCCGCAAACACAGAAGCCAAAGGCCCAGACGGAGCTGCAAGGTGCTGATCATGCAGAACAAACACCGACGAGGGCCTCACAGCCAAGGCCATGAAGTTGCAACTTACATGCCGCGCGCCCCGAGCCAAGGTTACACCTGCCGCGGCTAACCGCCCCTGAGAGCTGAAATACAAATCAAATGCTCGTAATTCTGCTCCAGCTACTGTCTCACCACACGTGACCAGGCCGACCTGATGCTGTGCCAAATACCAAGGACCAGGGAAATTCTGGGGTCTCACGTTTGGGACACAGACTGCAACAATGAAGTGACAAATTGGACACTGACGGCGGTGAGAAGGAAGCACTCCTGCAGCAAATGGCAGACCTGTCCATTGTCCACCACTGACACTTAGTCACACATTGTTTCTAACATTAGATACACTGCGAGCTGGGAATGACGATGGTCCTAGGCTTGGGGGCTCGCAGATGAACCAATCAGGGCACGGGGGGCTAACCACTGACGGCGTCACAACCTAGCCGATCACCAACCTTCTCCATGTAGCCAATTTAGTGTTACAATTTCTAGGGAAGACACAAGCGTACCACCTGACCTCTTCTCTACCAACCACTAACTCATCTATATGTGTCTATACTAACCCTATTACTCGGGGAGCCAACCCGAGGTGGCATTAGGTTTCGGGGAAGTTTTCCCAGGTGACACACGATGAGGCGTCACGCATGTAGAAAAAGGGCCTGCGAGCCCACTCTTGATGAGAAGTGTTCCCGGATGACCTGTGATCCCAGAACCTTCCCTGCCATTTTACCTAATAAACAGCAGTGACGCCTTGCTCTTACATGTGCCTTATACTCATTGGGGACTGCGGGAGGAGTTGGGGCCTCCCTAACCCCGGAGGTCCGCGGATGGCGCTGCCGACCCCAGGGCTATTACCACGACAGCACATGTTAACATTCACAATTCCATCAAGGTGTAGGTAGGACATGCTAACTATCACATTTCTATCTAGATGCGACCCAGATAATGTTCACGGGTTTGTCCAAGTTTGGCACATGCTATCATTAACAATTTCGTCTAGGTGTGGGACATGCTGGGACATGCACAATTTTATCAAGATGCGACGCAGGCTATTGATCATGATTCCAACAAAGTGTGGGACATGCTATCATTCATAATTCTATCAAAGTGTGGTACATGCCACCATTCATAATTCCATCTAAGTGTGGGACACGCTGACAATTCCATTCTATCTAGGTGCGACTTAGGTTCATGTTCACGATTTCATCTCTAAGTGTGGCACAGATACTTTCTTGGGGTCAGTGTTAATGCCATATTTGCTGAAGCATAACAAAAGAATGTGAGGCTGTCCTCAGGAATTCACATTTTCCTTATGAAGTGTCAACCCTCAGTCAGTGAGGCATTGGTGCACTGCTCTGAGATTTGGAAGGTGTTCGGCCACTGTGCAAGAGTGAACAAGGATGTCATTGGGAATGTTGATTACCTCTTCCAGGCTAATTAATCCACTTTAAATCACAATCTGGAAATCTTCTGCGGCTGAGGAAATACTAAAACTAAAGCCCTTTTATCTGCAAAGGCCAACATGAGTAGATAACATGATTATCACCCTGGATTCTTTGCACACCCTTTACTAGTGATTTTTATTTATATTTATTTGAATTTGTAAAGTGCGCTACAGCCCAAGGGCATCGAGCGGGTGTTGCAAGAATATGTCTTAGTTACAGAATGTAGGCTTAGCTCGTGGTTCAAGTGAGCGGAGGCCTCGCTTGGTACCATACAGTCACGTATATACAAGAAGTTTGTTACAGAAAACGTTCAAATGGTGCAGTTATACAAACAATATCCTCTTGCAGGTCCAGTTTACAGAAAGGTGTCACATCCATCACAAGGGAAATTTAGGATTGTAATGTGTCAAGAGAGATATACTGATGTTTGAGGAGTAGAAGAGTTTCATAAAGATAGAAATGGATATATGTGTGAAGAAAGCGTCTGAAATGGAGCCTCAATGGGAGTTCAAGCCAAAGACAGAAAGTGAGATTCTGTCAGGTGAGAGGAATAGGGTTACTACCAGCGAGAGAGAAAGACAAGGTGTATCATCTGGGAATAAGGAGAGAGGGTATGAGTACAGACCAGAAAGAAGCGAGACAGAACCAAGAGTTGTGTTGAGAACAGTTACAGTACATCACAGTGTGGAGAGAGATACTGAGGAAGATAGATCAGAAGAAGAGGGGAGACGTACAGAATAGAGGTCATTGGATATACTAGAGGGACAAAGAGAGTCATATGGGACAAAGAGAGACAAAATCATAGAAGAGGAAAGAAGGGTTGTAAGGTGAAAGATGGAGTTGACAGCCAGCTGAAAGGGAGTTGGGTGTTTGAGGATAGGCACCACAGAGAGGGACAGAGAAAGTTGAAAGCCTAGAGAAGGGGAGAGGCTTAGACCCTCAAAGAGATGAAGAAGGAGGGGAGATCCACTGTTGACGCAGAGAAGATGGCGTGGTCTAGGAGGGCCCTGTTGAATCAAGGTAAAGTGCAAAGGCGGGTGGAGGAACAAAATGGCATGACCATGCCAGGGGACCGCAACGACAATATAGGACTAGAGAGGGCAGGAGTCTGTAGGACTCAGGACGTACCCTGAGAGAATCAGGGGAAGAAAAGGGAGAGTAGGGTCACGCTTCTCCCCCAAACCCCACCAGGGCAGACTTAATCATCACATAAGCACAAGCCTGAGGCCCAGCCAATCAGGAAGAGGTTGCCAGACTACCTGCCAAATTCATCAAATAAACCACCTAGGAGGCCGTAAACCAGAGTAATACGAAAGTATATTGCTGCCTTAGAGTCATGGGTCCGGGATGGTGGACCCAGAGCTAGGGGCAGAAAACCGAATGACAAACACCGGTCCGACATCCCCTATGAGGAATACCTTTTTGATTGAACTTTGGTCTTTTGTTGGGATTGAAAGGAACTGTGACACACTTTGTTTTGCAAGCTTCACTTGACTTGGATTTTTTGAACTATTTGTTGAGACTGAGTTTTGGTGGTATATCCACGAATTATTGAAATAAAATGCTGAATGTGCTTTTACTGCGCATTATGCAGTGATGAAAATGGTGAATACAATTATACTGAACAAGGGGAGCAGGGGCCTCCCCCGCTCTCCTTGAATGGTATAATGGGTTGAGTGGTTGCGGGGGTGTCCCCGCTTCCATTACATGGATTGCAGGGATAATAAAGATTGACCAAATAAAAGGACGCAGAAGTGGAAGTTCCTAGCCAATTTAGGGTTTGGGAACTGATGTTGCAAGGAGAAGGAGATAAACAGTTAAGGCAAATGGAACAGAGGTAGATATACCAACTTGACACCACCAGCAGGGGTCTAAATGTTTCAGTCGAGTGCAACAATTTCATGGTTTAATACAGTATGGTCCACCCATCCCTACACTTATGTATGTGCTAGCCTTGATCTCCTGTGCGCCCCAAGCGGTCTCCTTTTCCATTTGTGGTTACACTTACCATAGGAGCCAACTAGAGGTGGGCTAGCCTAGTTCTTATCTGGTATTTAAACACTATGAATGAAAGCTTGATGGCTATTAGCAAGCAACACTTTTGCTCCAATATCGTGGGTCCTTATTGTTCCCCTAGGACTCTTTCCGGCACAGTAATAAATGTAGAGTTCCATCTCAGTTATGCACAAACATACAAATGTATTGATGTCATGTTATACCAACAGGAACATTGGCCCATCGACATTACGTCTCTTTTCTTTTTTCATGCATGATGACAACTTTGCTTTCCTAACGGCTCTGAGAACAGCAGTAATATCACCAGGTTGTACTTGTTATTCAGCCACCTGATTGTACATACTACTGTGATATGTTTGTGGCACAACGATGGATAAATGTTTAGTTTGTTTACAGTTATGCAATATACGAATACATTTATGCCACGAGTCAATATTCAAAGATTGCAGTCTGTAACATGAATTAGGTCACTCGATATGGTCCTTATCCTCAGGCTGTCTGGTGTGACGCAAGCGGCACAACCACTACTTTTGTTTGTTTTAAACTAGGTGTACACTAATTGGAACGTCTTTAGTTTTAACTATAGTAGGTCCTGTACCCCACAACTAACCAAGTCCTTTGCAACACACAAGCCATGCCTAGCTATGAGCATGATCACCACTCCAAGATGGCCGAACCCAAACTTTCTGTGTTTTCTGGTTGCCTTGACAAAGCAAAATACACAAACCCTTGCTCAGCCGAGCTTTCCGCAGTTTAGCAGCGGCCGCATACAGCTTTTCCTAGATGTACAGGCACGATCCGTACTTACGAGTGTTCACCGTGCCCATGGATTGTATCACCTACATGCACTCAGTGTGATGCTAATTTTCACTGGGTATACATACATACATTGGGGTTATTTTTACTGCGACCTTCACTTATGTCATACATACTTCTGCATGCCCACGTTATATGGGGTCCTGCAGGCTACACCCCGAGTTTGAGCACCCTGTCACGGTCCTTCCAACACACAAGGTCCATATATATACATCTAAGGCCATGTGCACCGTATCACTTTGTATGTATTTGCAGATTACACCACAATGCACTAACATGCCCGCAAGGTTTTAATTCTATTTGGCGGTGCCGCTCATTTAATACCAGGCCCTTTTGGATTCAACACATTGGTGCTGCGTCCCGCAACTATAGCAACGCTACTCTCTGCTCCCCGTTCCTGTCCATTTTTAGGAACGCGGACTGCAGATCAAGAGGCTTCTGTCTCGTACTATGTGTTGCAGTAAGTGCTTCCCTATCCATTGCACGACTGGCAAGATGTTTCACCCTGGGATCCTAATCAATATGCTTTTCCTATAGGGTTTTTTCGTAACCTCTTCTAATGGTTCTGCGATTTAGGCACATCACACTGACAGACGCCTGACATACAGTATTCTGAAAACAAACAGATGTGCACGAGTATTCCATGCACAGTATGTTTTACAGCCACCTTCTGGTGTTTATTAATAATTTTGTAGACCTCAAATATATTACCCCCTTTTACTTACATATATACTCATATCCCCTGCAGATCATCACAGGATATCCCTTTCCATGTGATCCCATCCCAATTAACCGTCCTGATGAAGGCCAATTTAACTTTTGCATTCCACAACTGCTCTACAAGGCCGAAACACATCATGTCGACAACTCTAGAACCATATAGTGTTTATTTCTACACTGTTCATCTTACTGACTAACTCGTTTGTATATTGTTACACCAACCCCACACAATACAAAGGGGCCATGCTCTATTTTTATGAATGTGTGTATATTGTATGAAGAATTTACGTTTTGTTAATATACGTTTGTACACCTGCATGTGATACATTGTTTAAATAAATGACACCAGCTGTCTTTTTATATTTATTGTCTCCACTCGGGCATTTACATTAAAATATTTCTGTGGTTCAGTATATTTGGACCCGCCCTGATCAATTGTTTATTTTGCAAGGAGAAGGAGGAAAGGCGAGGTACGGGTAAGAAGGTAAGTGAACCGCTTGGAGGTATGTGTGGGGAAAGGGATAGCTGGTATTGTGGGATGCGGGAAACGGTGATTATGGGATCCCTGCATGCCGCGATTTACGTGTTCGGCATTTTCGTATCCGAAATTTCGGGACGCGCAGTGATCACTTAGTTCCCCTTTGCTTTGGCACACTCCTTTGGAGTAAGAGGAGAAGTTTTTGTTTTGTGGAGAGACTGGCCCCTTCCGTCCCCTCACATCCTGACACTTGGAGACATGATCCTCCTGACACTTCACCTTTGGAGTTAATTCGCTACCTTGACACATTTTGCTTTAGTAAAGGCCATAAAAAGGCTAATAAAACGTCCAGAATTCCCACCTTGGCACCTGAGCCTCTTTTCTGAGAACATTGTGGTAAACTGGCAATCACACGCATACCAGAGCGCACAGTCGGGGATGAATCCGAGATCACAAGATCAGAACAGCCAGGAACGGGCAGGGTGTCTGGGAAATGAAGTCCCGACAAGATCTTCTTCGTCGATTTACATTGGTGGTCGCTTGTTTTGTTTGCTATGATGATGCATGTTGCAAAACCTAGATTAATGCAAGGACACACGAGTCCGGCTTTAATGCAAGGAGTGGACTCGATGGGCCCTGGAGTCAAGTCCCATGGCCTGTGCGTAGACGGCAGCATTGGGGGGGTGCATCTCTAGTCCCAAACACGAGCCGTCACGAGGCAAACCTCGGAGAGTCGTTCCATGCATCGCAACCAGGAGGGGCTTTAAATATTTATTTTGTGTTTGTCAACTACCTCTGCATAATGACTGAGTCAGTGCTGGCAAATAGGATTCCAGCAGAAATGCCTTTTGACAGACATGCGAATCGCGAAAGAATGGCTGGACCCGGAAGACTCGCTGGTTTCAAGAGCTGATTCACCCAGCCCCCCCCCCCCCCCCAGCTCCCTCCTTCCTTCCTGTCTCAGAGCTGAGGCCAAAGTGTGTTTTTTTCTGCGGCCTTTGAGGTGCACCCTAGAGATCCAGAGGAGACAGGCTCGAGACAGCCAGAGGAGGAACAGGAAAAATAACCCCGAGAGGCTCTCCAAAGCGGACGGAACGGTGGAATCGTGTATTCGGCTGCTAAACACGTGCAAGATGAAAGCCAGCCTTGTAAAGCGCGGCATCAGCGCGGCTGCTTGACTGCCTTTCATCAGCATGTAGTGACCAATAAACCTGCCCTCGGATAATCTGCAGCCACTCGCCCCGTAGGATTTTGCCACAGAATGAAGGCCCAGGCTGGGGCTGATGGCATGGACATATTCCCTAAGGAGACAATAGCAGTTATATCTGAAGCTTCTGCCACTTTTAAAGCGTATTTGCTGGCCAACGACAAACCTCCCTAAAAAGCGTTCAATAATCAGACATATTATGCAACTGTAATATTAAAACCAGGGAAATCATCCTTTGGAATGTGCATTAGGAAACATATCCCCCCAGGGATGGCCTTCCTATGTGCCCTGGGATAGAAAACTGCACCATCTGAAACAGCTTGCGCCCCATTAAAACTATTTAGCATTTTTGCATTGCTCTTTGGTATGCTCTTTTAAACCCTAAACTAGACCAGATAAATCAAGTTTTGTTGTTAACAGAGGCAGCAGCGTCCCAGCTGTAAGCTAACGGAAGTTTAAGTGGTCTTGATTAGTGCCCATCTGCCAACAATGCGGGCCCCTCTACACTTGGCACTGTTAAAGGGGTTGGGCGGGTACTATCAGTAGGGATGCAAGGATCTGCAACCTTTGGCGAGCCATATGTTTTTTTACTACAATTCCCATCCGCTCCAGCCAGTCTAATGAATGGTGAGGGATTATGGGAGTCGAAGTTGAAAGTATCTGGTAGCTAAAGATTGCAGACCCCAGGGCCTTAGGCGAGAAGCAGAAAGGCTGTGGTGTTGATATGATATGATATTTTATTTCTATCGCGCTCGTACACAAGTGTTTCAGAGCGCGACAAGGCAAGGGAGGAGAACAGGGGAGAACAAAACAACGATATTACTAGGCCCAGTGACATTGAGATCGTGCAAGTGCAGGAGAGAGGGGAAAGGGGAAAAGTGCATGGAAGGGGGAGAGTGGAAAGTGCAGAGCAGAGGATAAACAGATAAATAATAATAAATACAAATACAATATATAATGGAGCAATAAACAGGGGTAGTTCAGCCAGCAAGTGGCAAGTGTTGTGTTTACGGCAGCAGAACTGGGTAAGTCTGATAAGTGCGTAAAAAGAAGAAAATGGGGCTGATGGGGGACTGTATGGGTACAGATACAGTCCCCAGTGCAAAGGGTGGCCGTGAGGCAGTGCAGAAGGGTGGCAGGGTGAGCAGGTACCTGGGCCCGGGAGACAGAAGGTGGCCAGGTGCACAGTGCCAAGAGAGCAGATCAACAGGGCAGAGGGGGAGCAAAGGCAGATGCAAAAAAGAAGGTCTTGAGGTGCTTCCGGAATTGGAGATGGTTCTCCTCAAGTTTTAGAGTGACAGGGAGGGTGTTCCAGAGGGAAGCCCCAGCCGAAGACAGAGATCTACCCCCAGCTTGTTTCTTTGAGAAACGACTGACCCTTAGGGAGTTAGAGGTAGAGGAGCAAAGAGCTTGAGAGGGGACGTGTTTGCAGCGGGATAGCTGAAGGTATTTTGGACCCAGGCCCCAGAAAGCCTTGTGGACAATGCAGATGGTTTTAAATTTAATCCTTGCATCCACTGGGAGCCAATGGAGAGATTTCAGAGCTGGAGAGATACGATCCCAGGGCTTGAGGCCAAGGACAAGTCTCGCAGTCCTGTTCTGGATTAGTTGCAGAAGGAAAAGAGTAGAGGCAGGTAGATTTAGAAAGAGGCTGTTACAATAGTCCAACCTAGAGAGACTTGGGGACCCCTCCATAGCCCTGTTCACCCCAACCAACGAAATTAAGGGATTACATGCCTCAAGTCAAATACAACAGAAGTAACACATCAACTCTTTTCTAAAACTAGGATTAATTTACTGAAACTAATAATGGTCCAGGGAGAAAGGCAATAGATGCATGCCACCCTTCTGTCCCTGCAAGATGACAAATGTATGTTACCTGAAAGGTTTTCTTATTATAATGAAATAAGGCAGAATTAAGGCTCACAAAGAACACATATAAAGGACATGAATGGGCTGGACAATGGGAAACAAACATGAACTATGCAAAGAACTGTGTGTAAACAGAATGCTAAAATAGGTTATGTTGCAGTTTTGTTTAGAGGTATTTGCATATGTATAGACATCACTGTAAGCGAAAATACAGAAAATGACATCATAGGGCGTGAACTCAGTATTTGTGAAGACACAATGATCATTAATTTGCATATGTAATGTAATGCGTCCATTTCACCATT
This sequence comes from Ambystoma mexicanum, assembly GCF_040938575.1. Taxonomy (NCBI): domain Eukaryota; kingdom Metazoa; phylum Chordata; class Amphibia; order Caudata; family Ambystomatidae; genus Ambystoma; species Ambystoma mexicanum. The sequence continues at coordinate 49,359,798 of NC_090933.1, read as the reverse complement.
TTTATGACCATTAGGCGCTGTATGTTTAACGCCTTTAGGGGAGTCCAGGTAGGGGAAGAAATTCAATGAGGTGTTAGTGTGCGTGTGTGCATATTGGCCAGTACGATGATATGAGGGGAGGGCAAGTACCTACGATTCACCCATGTCGAGCTGGCCTGTATATCGGTGGCGATAAGTGGTCTAGAGAGGTACGTGAGAGCCGGAGAAAGACTATGTGTGCAGCTACTTATCGAATTTTTGTCGCGAACGGTAGCTTCATTCTTATGGCAGAGTTGTGCGAAGTGTCTTCCAGTGGTGAATGATGGCTGCTGCGGGCGGGTCTGCGGTTGTGCCTTCAGCTAGTTTCCCTATGCTTGGAGAGTGAGAGGTTATATCAATTTTCCCCATTCTAAACAGTGACCTAGGATACATGTGATGGGTAAACTTACTTTAGAGGTTACATTCTACATGCTCCTAGGTTCAGTAAAATGTTACCATCAACATTCTTCTAGATTCCACAACTGGTTGTTCTTCACGTTCTTCCAGATTCAAACCTTGGCTAAAGTTCTTCATTTCACTTAGAATCAGTATCCAAGTTAAATTCTTTAATTAGCTTAGCTTGCATAAAGACTATTCTGTGGTCACCTACATTCGGTGCAAAGGCTACATTCTACGTTCACCTGGAAATAATATAGTGGCTGTATTACGTAAGGACCTGGAATAAAGTGATGGCTACTTTACACAAGTCCCTTGAATCAGGTCTTAAAATCAGTCTTGAAAGTTGTACAATCCATATGACAGTTTGTAGCATTTGCAAATGATCTCATGTCAGTTGTGGCATAAACCAGACATGGCTTTCAGATGCACCTCACATTGCACTCTGGTACTTGTAATCCTGTATTTCAAAGTTGAACAGAAATTCAACAGGGGGCACATTACGAGTTGGGCAGTATTCCGGCAGTAAATCTGATGGAATACTGCCCAACTGAATTAATTTAACCGCCACTTGGTCCGGTGGAATTACAGCCAAATTACAAGTGGCGGTGGCTTGGTAAATCCCAATATTTTATGAGTACATAGGACTCTATGGGTTTTTTTGGTGGAATTACAGCAGCAGTAATTGGGCAGTGGTAATTCCACCAATTTTGCTGATTTTTCAGCAGAGAGTTGGATGATTTACCTCCACCACGAAGCTGTAGGTAAATCCTCCACTCCAGGGCCATACTCGTAGTGTGGCGGTGCGGAAATATTGGCAGTAATTCCATTACCAACAATTTTTTCCTGCTCCGCTATACTTGTAATGAGGCCCAACATTATGTGGTATTAATGCCTATTAAAGAACATATATTGAAACTCTATTTCAGCATATTTGTAAGAAACAAGAGTGCATGAAGTAGAGATACTTAAAGTGGGCAGTGTGCATGCCACTGAATTTAGCATTAGGATTACAGCTTCCAAATAACCTTTTTAAAACATTCATCCACCTTGCTTAATGGAATAAGTAGTTGTTTTGCCAAGTGGTAACATGCAGCTAGTGCCCCTAACATCTGACATCATGTTTGAGTGATAACTGATGTGGTGGAGGCACGATGGCGTTTGTACCTGAACGCGCTCACATAGCTCCAAATGGCTACTGAAATCTGCATCTTCTTTCAAGGCAATTTAATCTCTCGCCCCCTTTCCATTCTAAACCGTCAGGTGCTTGTATGCGATGTCCGATTGCTCTTTTAGGAACTTCACATTTTCTTCAGATTCTGCAGAATCTTATTTTTAACATATTTCTATAAGGATTTATATATTTGTCAGACTGTTGTATTATATAGTTTAAAACATTAGACCGATGCTTAGAAGATATATGGTAAAGGGCCTGCATTGCAGATTGTGCTCAAACCCCGGCATTGTTACTTGACTAAATTGTGTGACCTTGGGCAAATTAGGTTATCTTACCTGGCCATATCTGCCAAATTGGGGTCCGTAGAAGTGATTCAGTTTACAGTGTATGTTTTCCAAAAAAGCCACAGTCATCCTTTTACGTAAATAATGAACAACTTAGACAGACACAAGAAGAGTATGTGTATTTTTTCTATTCCAGCCGAAAGAGACTTTTCTTCAGGCATCAGGCGTTTAACATTTTTTGAGGGATCTATCCCGTATTACGGCCCAAGGTTGTATTCAGTAGGTTATGACATTTTCAAACAGTCTAATCTAGTGACATCAACAAGGATATTCTTTTTCTCCTATTTCCAGATATAGGAATCTGAGCTCAAGAGACACTAAAATCAGAGAATGGACAGTCCAACGTAACACGGCTGCTTTCATTCGTGATAAACGGCGCTAAATCTAGCATTTGATAATATATTCGAATCCTACCAAGGGACCAGTATCTTTGACTATCGTGTAGGCCTTGAAAACGACCAGGGGGTCGAAATATGTGTCGGCTGTCTGCATTTGAAGAATAAACAGCAATTTATTTAATAGCTGACTCACTTCTGTGATATAATATTTATACCAGTGAACTCTTTCAACCTCAGGGGTGTTTTGAGCATGAGACACCTTCCCGAACTAATAACATTAAATTCAACTCATTGTAGTTATTACCTGGCACAGGGATGCAGCTTGTTATTATGTATAATGTGCGTCAGATGCATTACTTTATTCAACCTTATTCAACCTTATTCAACAATCTTGCCCTCGGAAGTCAATGCCACCAGGGCATTGACTATCAGCACATGCTTTCCCTTGCCCGTCTATACCCTGCCAGTTAATCTTTTAGCAGCAAACACTGTCATGAGGGCAGGCATGGAAATCAAAGAGCAAGTGATTGACCCAATTTCAGCCATTCTGCTTGTGCCCTGGCACATCACTGGTGACAATCATAAAAAAGCAGATAGGGAGGAACAATTGCAGAGAGAGGGAGAGATAAACAGAGATTGGGAAGATAGGCAAGGAGGCTAAGATATAAAAAGGAGTGGGAGGGAATGAGCAGGAAGGTAGAGAGTGAGTGTGAGTGGAAGGCTGAGACAGAGAGAAAGATAGAGTGTGAGCGATAGGGAGGGTGACAGAGACAGAGAGAGGGGAGTGCGACTCAGAGTGGAGACAGAAGTTAAAGATATTGAAGGTGAATCAGGAGATCAGAACAGAGAGACGGAGATGGTGTGCACGAAGAGCAAGGCAAACAGAGGGTGAGGAAAGTAAGGAACAGTGAAAATGAGGCAAAGACAACAGAGGGCACATAAAACAGAAGTGGCAGTAAAACAGGGCCATCTTAAGCACTTTTGGGGCCAAGGCACAGGCATCTTTGGGGCCCCCTCCACCCAACCAACGGAAGTAAGCGATCCAGTATATCTGGGTGCGCCCCCCTCATCGCAATCAAAGCCCATAGCTTGCTATGCTGCCTCACAGTGATCAAAATAAGCATGGGTACTCCTTTTCAGTCCCCTTACCATTCTCGTTGTAATTAGAATGATAAACAAGTTACATTTCAGTCAACATTCGCAGTCCAGGATAAGGGTCCTAGCATAGCTGCTGGACAATGCTCAGCAATAGTAGCAACGTGGAAGGTATGCTGGGCAAATTATAAATGTGAGACACAGATCATTCAAAAAGGTTCACATAATCCAGAATAGACAGAGGATTTAGATTACCAGCCTCACAGAATGCAGAGGTGCTCAAGCAGGGAAACAGGAGACCCGGTGTCCAGTCATAATGTCGAACCAATAATGTCGAATTACAAAAATGTTGAATCCAAAAAGTCGAAAACAAAAATGTCGAATTTTTTATTTATTTATATATTTTTTTTGGGCTCCGGGGGTAAAAAAAAGGGGTAAAACAAAACAAAAAAATTTAAAAAAGGTGGCTTCGGGGGGAACCCCCCCCCATTTCGAAAAAAAAAGCAACCAAAAAAAAAATTCGACATTTTTGTTTTCGACTTTTTGTTTTCGACTTTTGACTTTCGACATTATTGGATTCGACTTTTTGACTATAAACCAGGAGACCCAATAGGAAGCAAGGAGAAAGCTGAACATACCATAGCATAGATAGTGGATGAAAATTAGAAGCTGCCAGGAAGATGTCCATATCCAGAAGGACGGAGAGTGTTGCCATTAGGGAGCAAAGGAACACGTCGCTGTGGTGCACAATACATCAATGCTCACTATTATTATAGAGGAAGCAACACTATAGCCAGTGAAGCCATGAGTGAGGCTTTTCTGACGATCATACTCTAAGAACGAAATCACTTTGATGCCCAGGATCACGCACTGGTGAAGTTGGGATATGTGCCCACTCTGCAATTTGTGAACTTCAGCACTTTTTCCCCCTGTTCTTAGCATGAACTAAAATAATCCCATTTTATAGAACTGACTTGGAAAGTACACAAATCACATAACCCAACATGACCAGTTTTCAAAATAAAATGTTATAAAAGCTTGTTATGCAAAATGGGAATGATTCTAGTTTCATGGTCTCCATCATCAAGGGAAGCGTATAAGTATCACCATACTAATTGATGCCACCTTAAAATATTTCATCTTGGTTTCTCTTTTGTATTTTAAAACTTTAAAAAACATAAAATACAGGCTTGTGAAATTGCCATTCATAAATGTGCATAGAAATCTTTCATTTGTACAAAAAAGCAAACCATATTTTTTGTCAAATGAGCAGACCTTAAAGATGCTTGCCATCGGCCGGCAATACCTGGACCATTCTCTTCTGTCTAGAATCCCTTCCACTCAAATGGCCTACATAAACAGAAAGACCAGGTAATGGGCTAAACAATGCCATAAGCATGTGAAATGGCAACCCTTTTCACAGAAGACAGCACAGTAATGTTAGTGCTATAAGATTAAATATGAGTCCAGGATCACTGTATTGTCTGCTGGCAAAGTCATGATACAAACATGAATGCTTTGTTCTCACTGTCCTACACGTGGCTGCACGTCTCATCAAGGGTCTACGCAAATACAACCACATCACTCTGGCCCTCATCGACCTTCACTGGCTCCCACTGCATGCACAAATCACCTTCAAGTCTTGCTGCATTATCTATAAGGCAGTGGCCTTCAAGTCACCCAGCTATCCTGCGCAGAAACTCAGCATCTCCGGCCGACAGCGCACCACCAGAAGCCAGGACACGTGAAGACTTGAAATCTGCCATTGCAAAAGGGAAAGGACCAGAAAACCAGCCTTCTCTGCCTATGACTCAAGACTATGGAACTTCCTCCCCGTCAGCATCAGAATCGCATCGACGCTCCTACAATTCAGAAAAGAACTCAAGACCCACTCCTTCAAGGAATCTCTCCGCCTCGACACCTATGCCATCACATTGTCCCTCGCGCCTCCTGACTCGCTATATGCTACCCGCCCCTCTCCTCCCCGCCACCCTGTACATCTGTCACCCTCCTTTGTGCCCCTCTGTATCCCACCGCTGCTGTATATCTGTTCTGTTGTTATCTCTGTAAAGCGCTCCGTTATGTATCTGATGTATTGTTGTTTATCTCTGTAAAGCAGTCTGTTGCTTCTCGAAGCTGGATCCGTGCTCAATAAATATAATAATAATAATAATAATAATAATAATAATAATAATAATAATAATAAATGCAAACCTACACTAGACTCCAAGATTTACTGAAATGCTTATCAGACATCATACAGGTCACAGTAAGCAGTTGAAAATCACAGAGAGTGTGGGCAGTGGAGCAACTATTTAGGGTGCACATACTAGAATAGCACGCCTTGTGATATCCACATCTATCAAACCCCTGCGAGTCGATAAGGTGAGGAAAAATACAGCTACATGCAGAACGCAAGAAGCACTAACATAGTAATCTATACATGTAGACTTCAACAACTGAGTTCAGCTCAGTGTAACAGCCTACAACAGATGAAAGGCTGACTCTGACTACCAATCAAACTGTTCTTACACGGTACATGCATATATCCTCTTGAGAGCTTTTATCTGTATGGGCTATCACAGAGAATATAAACTTTGCTATAAATCTTTGCACCAAAAACAAAGGATAATGAAGTGTTATTTGTATAGCGATTTCATCAAAGTGCTTTTCAGAGAACATAGTTGGTACTCATTTATCAACCTGGAAGGATAAAGGTGGAGTTGGCCTTGCCAGGATTTGAACCTGCGACGTTCAGATCACACATAGATTGCAGCAATAAGCGCCCAACCCGCTGAGCTATCCTTTCGACAAATAGGTTAAAAAGTTAATAAATGGCACAAACATGTATTCCAACAATATGTAGGGAGCCTTAGTTATCTAATTGCACTTTACGATTTGATTTTGGAACATTTTGTTTTACCTGCTGCAAAACGTCACCTCAAAAAATGATTCTGCAAACGTATGTGTCTACCATGTTCTGCTCTTATCAAGACAAGCACCCAATCCCAACTCAGGCCCCAGGCCTAAGTGACTGTAAAGAAAGAAAAACACGCTAATCATGGAGATCTATGGGCTGTGCTTTCTCACAAACTGCAATGCAAGCCAAGCTAATGCCTGCAGACGTTAGTCCCATAAACCACGCCCCTCCATTGAATTCCGACTCGAAGGTTAACGTGTGCTGCTTGCAGCCTCAGAATCAAAGAGGAAGGCTGCTGTTCTGTTAAAGATACTGGGCAAACAAATGACAACTACATTTTGCAATGGAATATGGCAAGTATTTGTTGTTATATATCCAGTTCGCTTAGCTGAAGAGCCATGTTTTGAGTTGTTTCTGTACCATGTGCTTTTCTTCTGCCTGTCGGTGTGGTTAATGACAGTGTATGTGATGTCAGAGGGTCTGTGAGGTCATGTGTAGAAAGGGAATGAATGCAGTATTTCCTAATTCGGGTGTTCCACCATACACAGCTGGGAAATGTAGCTTGGGAGGTAGGCACCATCTGAATAAAGCAACTTGTTGAAGACTTACCTGTTGCACCAGGAATTTTACTTTACAACATTGGCGACATGCTGGTCCAAGAAGGGGCCAGGAGACAAACCCATGCGTGCTGTGGTGGGGGAAGCAGCCATCTGAGGATTGAGTGCTTTGAGTGGAAGTAATGAGTTAGCCCAGTGGAGGTGCTGTGAAGGAGCCCAAAGCGGACGGAGAGGTGCTTAACTAAGATATACTATTCAAGTTAAAAACAACCTGCATAAAAATACATGACAAAAATTAAATGCAAAAAATTCACAATGTTTATAGAATCTACATTGACGAAGGTGATGGTGACTGTGCATATGGCCAAAATGGTTGTCTCCTATTCAAAAACAGTTTATGCCGATCCGTTAAATTACAGGCTCGACTAATTGGTAGTGGTATGTCCTCTAAATGATCGGGCACCTGTGTATTTATACAGAGGGCCCTACACTCGACATGTCACCATCACCTTTGTCAATGTTGATTCTATAAACATTGTGAATTTTTGGTTTTGAATTGTTTTAAGGTTTTTTTTTATACAGGTTGTTTTTAACTTGAATATAATACATTTTATAAGTGCTGATGATTAGTTTGAAAGTTATCTAAACACTCTTGAACTGTCAACAATGTTGTCTAGCTACACTTAACTGCTGTATGCTATCCCCCCGGATTTAGATAGAGATATCACTTTGTCAATTGTTTATAAGTGCACCGCGGGATTCCTCCTCCCTTATCTATATAACTAAGATATACTCCATGGTTGACCTGTCTATTGAAAGTATGAGGCACCTTCAATTTAATACAACATATCCCTACATTGTAGCGTTGCCTGATATCATGCGTGAGATTGATGGAAGGGAGAGCAGAATGTGTAACGTGGCAGATCTCCAACTGCTTCTCTCTCAAGGGATAGGCATGCAAGGAAGTGAGAGTTGGTGGCCAATTGCTGCAGAAAGCGCAGCGTGGTGACAGCTGCATTGGAGACCACTCTGCCACCCTGCCCAACGAAATAAAGATGTCAGGAGGCTGGAAGAACAGCATAATGTTCGGCCCGTCACCCCATGCAAGGAAATGATGTGAGTGTAAAGTTTCGGGGTGGATGCAGGTCCGGCAATGTGGGCCTTTGGTTGTGCTGTACAGCTCAAAGAAAGCACGTTACGCTCATGGGTTGGTAACTCCCGAACTGCCGTCTTCCGGCAAACGGGTTCTATATTACACCTCATGTCACTACGCATGTGGTACGTGAGACGGATGTAACATTCCTCGTTTATCCCATTTGACAAAATAGTTATCAAACATTACAGCTCCCTGTGCTATCTAGCAAGCAAACCAAAAAAGTCTTGAGGTGTCAGCGCTCTCCCTATGTAGTAAGAAGAAAACTAAAGTATAGTTTAACAAAACTATTTGCAATATTCAGTCAATGGTCCATATGGAGGAGAAAATTGAGTTTTAATTCTGTGATCAGTACAGCCGACACGTGTTTCGACCAATACTCGGTCGTCCTCAAGGCTGACAATCCGTAAACATTTATAATAACGTAAGTGAGGGAACTCGTCCAAATTCATCATGTTATTGGCAAAGATGAAAGACAAAAGAAAGGCAAAGTAAACGTCCAAGTAAAAGATTAAATCATAACAAGCAGCGTAATGCCACGGTAGTGGAACCACAGAAAATAAAAAAATGGCAAAAATACAGAAAGTTATATACCCATGGTTGGCATATTGGGGATGGAGGTGAAGTAGTGGGAAAAAGAGAAAGTAAAGGCATCGTTCATATTTAAAGTGTCCAGTCATATTTTAGAAAGTACCAGAGTCATAGCTTCAAATTTTAACATTGTTAGAGTAAAAGATATAAAGCTCTGTGGTCATTAATAGGAAAGACCATGTCTAGTTAGTTGAGCATAGAGTGGGTTTGATTGATGCCATTCCCTACCAAGGTGCACCCATGCAAAACACGTAGTGTCACTGAAATCTTTAAATAACATGAGATTGTAGGCTGTTTGGACAAAGTTGCCCATGTCCGAAAACAGATTAAGCCCAGCTAGAGATGAGGCTTAAGACAACATCACCCGCTAAGTGTAATTATAATTGGAGAATGCCTAGTCATGCCAAAGCTTACCACAGTATCACAATGAAACATCTCTAAAAGAGAAGATATGGTGTAAAAATATGAGTAATAAAAGTCAACCATTCATTACTTCATATCATTTGCATGGGAAAGCCTCTCATTACTATATCGAGAGACTCTGGAAGAATGATATTCACATACCCAATGACTGGTGTCTCAGTTGCCTTCATGTGGAGAATGATGTTTACGGATTATCAGCCTTGAGGACAACCAAGTGTTTTGTCGAAACACGTGTTGGCTGTACTGATCACAGAATTTAAACTCAATTTTCTCCACCACATGGACCAGTGACTGCATATTGCAAATTGTTTTGTTAAACGATACTTTAGCGAATTGTCCTTGCTACAAAGGGAGAGCGCTGACACCTCAAGACCATTTTTTGGTTTGCTTGCTATTTGTTACACTTTGCCCTCAGCCGCACCACGTTCCCCGGGTTCTTCCTCGTTCCTCCCGTGTACACAAGGACAATTGGGGAGTTCCAGGTAACGCCAGAATAAGGGACAGGAAAGTGATCGCCCTTCATAAAGGGTTACGGCGCCGGCATGCGCCCTTCTTATCGCACTGGCAGCTGCCGTGGAAAATTGCTACATGAACTACATTACCCAGAAAACCTGTCAAGGGTTGTAGTTCCCGGCGTTGATACGGGAGCCTCATTTTCAAACGGTACGCCTCCTTGTTGTTACTTATTCCACAGCGGCGTGCAGAACGCTGCTTCTGTTTAAAGTTACAACCGGCATACTTTCCGAAGTGCTCTCTCTGTACCTTGATTTTGGAAGTTCCTGTTTTCCCGTGTACCGACCCTGCCTGCACACGGACTCCTTCTTCTTAAACCTTATTTTGATTTGTTTGCTGACCGCCCGTGTACCAGACCTCTTGCCTGCTTCCTGGACTCTTGGATAGTGATTTTGCTGTGTTAATTGACTGCCCGTGTACCAGAACCCTTGCCTGCTTCCTGGACTCTTGGATAGTGATTTTGCTGTGTTAATTGACCGCCCGTGTACCAGAACCCTTGCCTGCTTCCTGGACTCTTGGATAGTGATTTTGCTGTGTTAATTGACCGCCCGTGTACCAGAACCCTTGCCTGCTTCCTGGACTCTTGGATAATTGATTCTGCTGTTTTTTGACCGCCCGTGTACCAGAACCCTTGCCTGCTTCCTGGACTCTTGGATAGTGATTACTCTGGTAAGAACAACTCTATAATTGGAATCCCTTTTTCATCAGACTGTCATCACGTCTGTGGATTTTGGCTTCATTTCTAAAGTGCATTTTGGAACGCTTTGCTGTGGTGCACCATCCCGAAACCAGTGCGACCCTCGTTCCGCTCGGGGATAGCTGCCTTACTAACCTTCCTTTTTTTTATTTTATACTTTCGTTGTTACCCAGGATTCTTTACACCAATCTTACTTCCACCAGTGGTAAAGTATAGTTTTCTTTGTTTTCAATATTGGAGAGTTACACATTTAGCTATATACTAAAGCCTCTTTGCTTTATAGGTTGTTCCAGTTCTTTTGGTTTAAGGGGAGTTAAACCAGGTACAACTTAAGGGCTATAGTCTTGAGAAACCAGATTTAGAATTGACATATAGTTTAACTTGTTATCCTTTCCTTTACAGCCTGGGTTCGAGGCGGTGTGTTCTCCCCGCTCTTTTGATCGATCGGTCCCCTTGTCTGTACAGTTCAGCAGGTGGTCATATCGGTTTAAAGAGTTCTTTCCCTCACAGAGAGGAGGCTTGGGTGGAGGCTCCAACCCTTGCTCCTTCAAGCAACTCCCCAGCACTAGAGGTCCGGCCTGTTTTACGTACTCCCCATTCTGGTGAGTAACAAAAACAGAAGCCATGGAAGAAGTCGATCCTTTAACCACCTTGGTTCGCTTGGTATCTGAACTTCGTTCTGATATGACAGCCGCACATAGTGCTATCCATCAAAGGATCGACACTTTGCAGAGTTTTCCAAGCCCCCACGCCCTGGGGGTGGATACGTCTGCTGCTACTGCATCAGGTTCGACCGGTCCTACAGCCTCTGCCTCTGGCTTTACGGCTACCCCGGTGCTTATGGCTACTCAGTTCCCACTGGCCCCCCCAGAACGTTTCTCTGGGGATCCTAAACATTATCGCACGTTTATCAACCAGTGTAAATTAAATTTCCTCTGTCGGCCCACTGCTTTTCCTAATTCTACGACTAAGGCAGCCTTTGTTCTCTCTCATCTTGGGGGTACAGCAGCCACTTGGGCTAATCCGTTACTTGAATCCAATAGCTACGTCCTTTACGACTGTGATGCTCTCATCACTGCCATGAACAGAGTATTTGACACCCGCTATAAATCTCAGGCTACTGACCTGGAGTTCCTCAATCTGCGTCAAGGCACATCCTCTTTGTTTTCATACCTTACTAAATTTAACCAACTGGCGGCTGAAACCGATTGGCCGGAAGAGAAAAAATCAGCCGTGTTTTACAAAGGGTTGTCGGAAGACTTAAAGGACGTTTTGGCCACAGTACCAGTGGTTCCTGCCACTTTTGGTGAATTGCTAGACCTGGTTTTACAAATAGACGCTAGAAGAACCGAAAGAAGGGACGAACGCAAGTCGCCAGTCCCTGTTACTCCTCAGGTGGACCAGTCTTCTCCTTCTACTTCGCTTCCGGAACCTATGCAAATCGGGGCAGTAAGAGGTCCTTTGACTCCTGCACAACGAGATTATCGCAGATCACATAATTTATGTATGTATTGTGGATCTGCTGAACACCACTTGAAGGATTGCCCTAAGAGACCTGTCAAAAAGCCAGGAAACGCCAGAACCCGGCGATAGACAGGGTCCCTACGCCGGGGGTGCTTTCCCTGGACTCTCATGGTGCTGTTTCTGCTCCTGTTAGCCTTCCTGTGGTGTTTACCACTGAGGGTAGTACTTTTTCTTCTTTGGCGATAATTGATTCTGGGGCCACCGGGAATTACATGGATTACGATTACGCCACAAGTAAGAATGTTTCAATTGTCTCTAAAGCCCAACCCGAGGCTGTTCACGCTGTGGACAGTACATCCTTGATCTCTGGCCTAGTTACACAAAATACCTCCTTAATTCATATGCAAACAGAGGAAGGACATGCTGAGTCAATTTCCTTCGATCTAATTAAAGCCCCTCAATTCCAGGTCATCTTGGGCATCCCTTGGTTGCAACATCATAATCCGGCCATCGATTGGACAAGGAAAACCGTGCAGTTTCCTTCCACTGAGTGTAACGAAAAGTGTTTCCTAGACACTAGTGTGTCCCCTGAGTCTTCTTGTCGAGCCTTGGTAGCATCTATGTCTATAATTGGAGCCATCACTAAGTCTCCCGAAACCGAAATCCCTCCTGAATACAAGTCTTTTTGTGATGTGTTTGACAAAGGAGGGGCAGACCAATTGCCACCTCATAGGCCTTACGACTGCCCCATCGACTTACTGCCAGGTGCTAAGGTCCCGGCGGGTAGGGTCTATTCTCTTACGGTTCCAGAAGATAAGGTATTGAAGGAGAACATTGACAAGGCATTGGCCATTGGGTTCATTAGGCCTTCCAGGTCCCCTGCGGCCTCTCCGCTCTTTTTCGTCCCTAAGAAGGAGGGCGACCTCCGTCCCTGTATCGATTATAGGGCATTAAACGCGGTGACGGTAAAAAACCAATATCCCCTCCCGCTTATTTCAGTGCTCTTAGACCAACTCGGTTCTTCTGTAGTCTTTACTAAGCTGGATCTTAGGGGTGCATATAACCTCGTTCGAATTAGGAAAGGGGACGAGTGGAAAACCGCCTTCAAAACACGCTATGGATTGTATGAATATTTGGTCATGCCATTTGGTCTCTGTAACGCCCCGGCCACTTTCCAGGCGTTCATGAATGATATATTCCATGACTGTTTGGATCAATTTGTGGTAGTATATTTGGACGATATCCTCATATATTCACCCTCCAGAGAGGAACACACGAGACACGTGCAAATTGTCTTGCAAAGGTTGAGGGAAAACCACCTATTTGTCAAAGCTGAAAAGTGTGTCTTCAACTCCACTGAGGTGGAGTTTCTTGGTTATGATCTAACTAGTCGGGGTATACGAATGAGTCGCTCCAAGGTTAAGGCTGTTTTGGATTGGTCCGTTCCTACATCGATTAAAGCCTTGCAATCCTTTTTGGGGTTCTCGAACTTCTATAGGCGCTTCATCTGTTCTTTTTCTTCTATATCTGCGCCGCTGACGGCTTTGACCAGTTCTAAGAAATCCTATCAATGGAACCAGGAGGCACAACGAGCCTTTGATGCCCTTAAGGCAGCATTCACTTCCGCTCCAGTGTTACAGCATCCTAATCCCTTACTCCCATTTTTGGTGGAGGCCGATGCTTCTGGCTCGGCTATTGGGGCAGTTCTATCCCAGAGATGTCCAGACTCGGGGGAAATCCATCCGATTGCATTCTTTTCAAGGAAATTGACGCCTTATGAGCGCAACTATCCAATCACAGAACGAGAACTCTTAGCCATAAAAGACGCTTTTTCCGAATGACGGCATCATCTTTTGGGGGCTCGACATCAGGTCACGGTCTTTTAGGATCATCGGAGCCTTTTGACATTTAAATCAATGAAATGTCTTACTGCCCGACAGGCTCGTTGGCATCTTTTCTTTTCCCAGTTTTATTTCACTATCACGTATCGACCGGCCCGATTGAATTCTTGTGCAGACGCTTTGTCACGCATTGCCTTCCATTCTGACAACAATGTCTCTGGCAAATCTCTCTTGTTACCTTGTAACGTTGTTTGTGCCTGCACCCCTCAACCTAGCCTGCGGACATTGATTTCTGGTTGGGTCTCCGCACATAAGGAAGAGTGTGAAACTCTCAATCTTGATGTGGTTCAAGGCCTACCCTACATTCAAGGACGCTTGTTTGTGCCTCCAGGTCAGGCACGCTTACGTGCTCTGGCTTGGTCTCATGACTCCCTAAGTGCGGCTCATCCGGGTCAGCAAAAGACGCTGGAGGCATTACGCGGTTGGTCCTGGTGGCCTACTATGTCAAGGGATGTGATTGACTATCTGGCATCCTGTTCAGTATGTTCTCAATGCAAAGTCTCCCGTTCTAAACCTGTGGGTCTGTTACGCCCTCTCCCTGTGCCCCACAAACCATGGTACATGGTTTCTATGGACTTTATTGTGGATTTACCTCCTGTGAAAGGCCTTGATACCATATGGGTAGTCATTGATTATTTCACCAAGATGGCATTGTTCATTCCCTGTTCAGGCCTGCCTTCTGCTCCTGTCTTGGCTTCCCTTTTTCTCCAGAACGTTTTCCGGTTCTTTGGATTGCCTGCTATCCTGATTTCGGAACGTGGCTCTCAATTTACATCACGTTTCTGGAGGGCTTTGACTGCTTCATTGGGTATTGACGACCGGTTCAGTTCTGCTTATCATCCTCAGACGGACGGGCAAACTGAAAGAGTAAATGCCACCCTTGAACAATTTCTCCGGTGTCTCTGCCTTCGTTTTCAAGCATCCTGGTTGACGATGCTTCCTTCTGCTGAATTCGCTTACAATAATTCTATGCATACTGCCTCAGGGGTCTCGCCATTTTTTGCCCTATATGGTTGCCATCCACGGTCTTTGCCTTTTGATCCTACACTTCGCATTGACAACCCGGCGGCTCGGGATTGTTTCAGGGAACTGGTGACGACCCGTAGAACGGTTCGCTCACATCTACTTCAAGCTCAAGCAAGGGCAAAGAAAAATGCTGATCGTCACAGAAAACCGGCACCTAATTATAAGGTGGGCATGAAAGTCTGGTTGTCCACCCGTAATTTGCGAATTCCTGGCAAACGCTTGTTGTTGCCTAGATTCGTGGGTCCTTTTCCTATTACTGAGATTATAAATCCGGTGGCTGTACGCCTTTCTTTACCTACCTCTTGGAATCAACATCCTGTATTTCACGTCTGTCTCCTGAAACCTTGTCCACCCTCTGTTCGGTTGCCCGATCGCCCTCCTCCGGTTCAGGTGGACGGGGATGATGAATATGAAGTGGCGGACATCCTGGATTTTCGTCTCCGTAGGGGGCGCCCCTTTTATTTGGTTGATTGGAAGGGGTACGGTCCCGAAGACAGGTCCTGGGAGCCTCTATGCAATATACATTCTCCGGCTCTCTTACGCCGTTTCCATGCTCGGATGGGGTCTGCGCCGCCTTTGGGGGTGGATGCTGTTACACTTCGCCCTCAGCCGCACCACGTTCCCCGGGTTCTTCCTCGTTCCTCCCGTGTACACAAGGACAATTGGGGAGTTCCAGGTAACGCCAGAATAAGGGACAGGAAAGTGATCGCCCTTCATAAAGGGTTACGGCGCCGGCATGCGCCCTTCTTATCGCGCTGGCAGCTGCCATGGAAAATTGCTACATGAACTACATTACCCAGAAAACCTGTCAAGGGTTGTAGTTCCCGGCGTTGATACGGGAGCCTCATTTTCAAACGGTACGCCTCCTTGTTGTTACTTATTCCACAGCGGCGTACAGAACGCTGCTTCTGTTTAAAGTTACAACCGGCATACTTTCCGAAGTGCTCTCTCTGTACCTTGATTTTGGAAGTTCCTGTTTTCCCGTGTACCGACCCTGCCTGCGCACGGACTCCTTCTTAAACCTTATTTTGATTTGTTTGCTGACCGCCCGTGTACCAGACCTCTTGCCTGCTTCCTGGACTCTTGGATAGTGATTTTGCTGTGTTAATTGACCGCCCGTGTACCAGAACCCTTGCCTGCTTCCTGGACTCTTGGATAGTGATTTTGCTGTGTTAATTGACCGCCCGTGTACCAGAACCCTTGCCTGCTTCCTGGACTCTTGGATAATTGATTCTGCTGTTTTTTGACCGCCCGTGTACCAGAACCCTTGCCTGCTTCCTGGACTCTTGGATAGTGATTACTCTGGTAAGAACAACTCTATAATTGGAATCCCTTTTTCATCAGACTGTCATCACGTCTGTGGATTTTGGCTTCATTTCTAAAGTGCATTTTGGAACGCTTTGCTGTGGTGCACCATCCCGAAACCAGTGCGACCCTCGTTCCGCTCGGGGATAGCTGCCTTACTAACCTTCCTTTTTTTTATTTTATACTTTCGTTGTTACCCAGGATTCTTTACACCAATCTTACTTCCACCAGTGGTAAAGTATAGTTTTCTTTGTTTTCAATATTGGAGAGTTACACATTTAGCTATATACTAAAGCCTCTTTGCTTTATAGGTTGTTCCAGTTCTTTTGGTTTAAGGGGAGTTAAACCAGGTACAACTTAAGGGCTATAGTCTTGAGAAACCAGATTTAGAATTGACATATAGTTTAACTTGTTATCCTTTCCTTTACAGCCTGGGTTCGAGGCGGTGTGTTCTCCCCGCTCTTTTGATCGATCGGTCCCCTTGTCTGTACAGTTCAGCAGGTGGTCATATCGGTTTAAAGAGTTCTTTCCCTCACAGAGAGGAGGCTTGGGTGGAGGCTCCAACCCTTGCTCCTTCAAGCAACTCCCCAGCACTAGAGGTCCGGCCTGTTTTACGTACTCCCCATTCTGGTGAGTAACACTATTTACCTTCTATGAGGCAATACAGGTGGCCTTGGGGGTCATTAGGTGTCGCTGCCCTCTACCATCTACCACTTTAAACTGCTTTGTGGCGTCTTAGTGTCTTCCAACTTTCAGGATCGCACATGTTACTTTTCAACTCAACCCTGTGCTATCTAGTTATGCACAGGTGTGTACATCAACATAAAGAAACCCCAAACCAGAGCTAAATCCCTTGGAAACCTCACCACTCATAGTGTCTCAGCTTTCCCAGGGCCCACTGTGCTGCCCTCAGATTGTACCCACTGGACCGCTGTCGAGGTATTGTCTCTGTTTCTCCTCCCCCTTTTGGCTCACCTTCAAAACAGGGAGGCGCATCATCACCATGCGACAGTTCACTTAGGCCACTGCCTTGCACACCACCCTCTTCGTGACCTTGTCTCGGGGTGCAACGTGTGTGCTCGCCTTCCTCTCCTGGCTGTCTTTCTCCTTCAGTGCACGTATCTTCTTGCACCTTTTTGAACCATGAAGCGTTCCTTTCAATGGTTTCTTGCCCTTAGCTCGCTGTTACCATTGGCCCTTCTCTCTTGATTATCCTCCAGTGTGTGAGGTCATAACGAGTCTCTAGTTTTGACCTGGTGGGGTTTCTTAGCAACAGCACTTGTTTGCCCACCTTTTGCCTGGATTCTCTTACATTTCTTGTTTGCCACTACTCACTTGTCATTTGTGCGTTCTCTGTCAAGGTCGTCCGTCTTCCTGCTAGGGTGATGTGGTACAGAGGAGTTTATCACTGTTCTGTACATGAGGTTTGCCGGGACTATGTTTGTGGAACTGTGAGGAGTCACCCTGTAATTTTGTAGGAATCGGTACATGTTGATTCGCCGCGGCCTGCCCTGGGCCATGGATATGCAGAGAACTTTGTTCAGTGCTCTCACGAAACGTTCTACATAACTGTTCGCTTGCGTCCACCTGGGTGTGATGTGGTGGTATCGGAGGTGCAGGTCGTCCATGTATTTTCTCAACTCTCTCTCTCTTGGAACGGGGGCCTGTTGTTACTTTTTATATATTTTGGCAGTACATGTGTGGCAAACTTTTTTTCTAAAGCTGGGATCACTGTGTCCGCTGCCGCTGATGATAGTATTTTTACCTCTGGGTACTGTGAATCGTCGTCGATAGCCACCAGCAGGTGTGCCTTCTGGTACCGTGCAGAAGTCAACACTGATGGCTTCCCACCACGATGTCCCTCACTCTGCTGACTGGATTGGTTCTGGACTTGGCAGTTCCTCCGTCACATGACATGGGTGGCTTGATGGAATGGTTTCTTCCACTTTGTCATCGATTTGGAGAAACAGTATGCAGTGCCGTATTCTGGCTTTGGTTCTGATCATGCCCTGGTGTCCTTCATGGGCCAATGTGACGATCCTGTCTTGTAGACTGATAGGGATTACTATACGTGTGCCCCTCAGGATTAGTCCTTCATTGGTGACTGACAGTTCTTTCCGTAGTTAGAGCATCCCTGCAAGGAAATCCTTGACCACTGGCGTGCGATTGTGCACGTGATGGAGGAATTACTTCCATTCTCCTGTTATTATCGTGTTCTTTACAATGTCACAAGACCATTCAGCTTGAGTGGCCTCTACAATGTTGGCGATGCTGACTGTATTGGGCTTCATTGTGTTGATGATCTGGCAAATGTGTTTTTCAGTCTCTTTCGATTTGTCTACCTCGTGAAGTGTCACGGCTCTTGGCTGTCTCGATAAGAAATCCGCTGGATTGTCAAATCCTGCTTGGTATGCTAGTTCAAACTCATACTCTTGGAGGTGTAGCAACCATTTCCCGATTCTGGCTGGCGGATGTGATGATGATCCTGTGAATATGGGAATCAGAGGCTTATGGTTGGTGTAGGTCTTGAACTTTCGTCCATATAGGTGGGTGGAGAAGCCCCCTTTATGTCTGCCACCTTGAGGGGGCTCGGCAGATATGCTGTGGTTGCAGGCCTGGCATTGTGGGCCTTTGGAAGCACTGCGTAGCTCAAAGAAAGCACATCACGCTCATTGGCTGGTAACTCCTGAACTGCCGTCTTCCGGCCATCAGGTTCTTTATTATGCCTCACATCACTGCGCATGCAGGATGTGAGGCTTATGTAACAGTGAGCAAGGAAACTTGGGATGCTGTCATGCACCCAGTGAGCATGCACTAGGAACGGTTCCACAGGTGGCAGAGACAGTTCAGCAAGGAGAAGCTGCGCACAGAATGCAATGAAGAAAATTCCAGTGTTTGCAGGTGTATGCCACTGCCAGGGATGTGGCGGTAACACACACATTAGTGTAAAGCTCCCAAAGTTATGGGTGACTCTAAGTGTGACATGTGTGCTTGCAATATGTTTCATGGCTTTGAGTTATAGCTCCTTAACGAACAACAATTACATGATTTGTACGTAGTTAACCGGGTAATGGTCAATTACCTTGCACGGATGTGTTTGTGTTGACAGCGAATTATGCATGCTTTTTTTCCACAGATGGACTTATGATGCTATCAACTGTATGTAGTAGAAATGCTTACATTAGGCATCAGCATCGGATACAATATCTAATCTAACATCATTTGTGGATATTTGTGTGTGTCTGTTCGTAACGTTCAGCATACTTCCCAACATGGTACAAACCTGAAATTTGGCATGTGGGTAGGTTCCATTGTGTAGACAATGTTAAAAGTTTAAAATATAAATATGCCTTTGTCTAATTCTTCTTTAGTAGGAATTACCGTCCAAAGCACAGGTACAACTGCTATTGTAACAATATAATAAAAGGCCAAATGTATGTGTGTCCCTACATGTTTTTCTGATGCAGTCATAGCTTTGCCTGTTGTCACCGCTAGAAGGAGGTGTTGCCTCAGGATATATATAGAAAATGCCACTTCACATTGCTTTGCCTGTTGTCCCCGCTGGAAGGAGATGTTGGCTCAGGATTGAAAGTGGTCCTACTGTGTCAATGAAAACCTGCACTTTGGCCCTGTACAAGACCTGTGCACTAGTAGCAATATAATATACTCCGGTACCTAACGTGCTGTTCTGTGTACGCATCAGATACAGAGCCTTGTGTCAAATCTTGACTTGAGTAGAAGGTATTGTGGTTAAGGAGTAAAGGAATGATTGTAAAACAAGATAGATAGGGTAAGAAAAGTGTGTGCTATGTTTTAATATTGGGTAAGGAGGATGTCGCAAGCATTGTCATGGTGTCCACTGGAGTTTAGGCATCAGATTAAGGTGTATACCAATATGTCCTGTGTAACAGGTGACACTTGAAGTATTAGGCATACATAGGGTTAATACAGCATCACGTAGTAATCTATCCCAATTGCAAGTGCTCTGTGTGACAAGTGAAGTATTGCGTAATTTTAAGACAGTCAGAACATCACGTAGTGGTGTGTTCCTGGGGAGTAGACTTTTGGTTTTCCCAGGGGAGGGGTGGCCAGCAGACAACATGTTCGGACATCCCATTATACGTATAGGGACTTTCACCGCAGATGGACTTTACCAGGGGGTGCCTAGGACCCGGAGCACCTTCGTACTCTGTGCCCCAGGTGTATACCAATTAAGAGAGTGGATTGCGAGTGAATTGTGAAGTGTTATGAGATATGTGGTAAATGCTCTCCTCCTTCGGTGTCATCCGGTGCTGTGGAAAAACATAGGCACTAGAAATGTGACCCAAGAGGGAACAACAAACAAAACTGCATCAGGATCTGATTCCAGACCCCTACAAAGTAAGCCGTGTGCTTACCACAAGTGCCAGATGACAACATGTTTAGTTTAGATTAAGACACAACAGACAGAATTGGGTCCCTGAAGGTGGTCTCAAAAATGCACTGGGCCAACTATAAACTCCCTGTGTCTCTGAAAATAAAATGTAATTTGTTGTAATCCTATAATAATTGTCAAGAAGAAGTCTATTTTGAAAGTCTTGAAAACCTAATAATCAATGTACTGCATTCAAAAAAGTACAAGTCATTGTATGTGTTGATTGACACTCTGAGGTCTTTCCAACTTCCTAGGCCACTATAACTAGGTTCCATTCTCCCACAAATATGTGGTAAATGCAACATGTGAAGTGCTATGGAGTAGGTATAGATGATGCGGCATCATGGAGAGGTGTCTGCCAAGCAAAGGTGTTTTACAAGTCAAACTGTACGCCTTTTACGGGCTTGCTTCTAGTTTCTCCGCATTGCACAGTGGTGTATGACAATTCCGAATATGCTAGAAGTGTCTGAGATACTAATAGTTATTGTATTGCGACAACACAGAGTTGTGTATGGCAAGCAAAAGTGTGTTGCAGGTGAGTGGTCCAGCACTATGGTTCTTTCAGCATTGTCGACTGGTTTATTGTTGCATGCTTGTTGTGATTCTTTCAGCATCTCCTAAGGATGTATGCATAGTAAGAGTATATAATCAGTGAGGGAGGTACTTGTGGCCGTGCCGGTATCATGTGTGGTGTATACCAAGTTAGAGTATATGAGGTATGATTTGTGTTGTGGTGTTATGGTGTCATGGTAGCAGTTGGAAGATGTAAAGTTGAATGAATGTGTTTTGCTTTTGTTTCAGGTGGTGCATATGGTTGCTGAGGCCCTCCATTGGGGAAGGATGCAAGGATGGTTATGGATGTCGGGTGATCTCCCCATTCCTGTTGGGGGTTGGGGCATTTGTCTACGTATTTCTACTTGCTCTTAGTTGAATATGTGCTGTGTTTGCTCCTATTTGCAGACTTTGCTGTCTTTCTTCAGGGATGCCCCAGACATGATGTGTGTGTGTGTGTGTGTGTAGAATGAGAGTGAATGCAGGATGTCTTTACCCCAGGTGTTCCACTAGAGACTGTTGGGGAATGTTGCCTGGTTGGTGGGCACCGGTGGGTCCTTCTACTTGTGTGATTTACTTGTGGAGCTTTAACTGAACAAAGCAACCTATTAGAAGACTTACATGTGGCTCCATAAATCTTACTTTACAACTGTTTCCTGAATGTCTGGTGGCTCGCTTCCATCCGAAGATGTTTGGTTATTGAGTTCCAAAGTTTGATAGATCATATGGAGAAAGGATTTTCAGTGTCTTTTCCTTTGGAAGTTGGGAATAAATCGTGGGGCGGCGTTACTTGATCTAAGAGTCGCAGAGAGTGTGAAATGCTAAGGAATCCTTGTTAAGCAAACTGGGCTCTTTCCATGTTAAGCGTGTTGGGTAATGCGGAGGACCTTGAAGTGTATTATCTTTTGATGGGTGTGGTATCCTGCATGCTCTGATGGTTGTGCTGTGAGCTGTGTAATGTGTGAGGTAATGCGGAATCCGAGGGAGCTAGGAATTCTGAGTTTGGCTGTTGGGAACGGACTTCAGGATGGGAGCTGGGATATGGAAGCATGTTGAAGCCTGCACTCCTGTTTAACTCCTACCTTTGACCTGTAACAAATAAAGTACATTCCTGATTTGTACTTACCTTGTCCCTGCCTGGTTCCTGCGTCCTGGCTGTCCTTGCTGTGGTCCGTCCTACTCCAATGGGGAAGTTGGACTCCCATGTTCTATTTTTATGTGGACCGGCCGCATATCTTTCCCCGTCCCTGCCTGTTACTGGCATCACTCGAATATGGAGTGCAGCTATTAACAGGTGGAAGCAAATATGCCACAGTGAAAAGGCAGGTATAACTACTTGGACACAAACGTTCCTTCACTTCAGCATAATCCCAGGTGTTTTTTGCACTGTTGTTTGTTTGGAGTCAGCCACTAATACACACTTGAAAAAGACAGGTTTTGTTTGCTTGCATTGTGGATACACCATATTGGATGCTGCTTGTTGCACCGGCAATTCTGAAGGCAAATGTACCTAGTGTGACATGGGGGACCATGACTCTGACAAAGGGGACCAGGGGTCTCTAATCAACCTCTGGTATGCGGTCTACTAAGGGAAGACTAGAGACGGGCCTACTCAAGTGCTTGTGTGGGGACTTTCAACACCACGGTATGCCTAGGGCTGATCATGAACATTGGTTGCTCTGTTTCTGTCCTACCCCCCCCCGTAACTTTTTCTATTCTTTCATATGGGCAATAACCAACATGAATCAGTCTCTTCATATCCCTGGGATTGATAATGCTTCCAGAGGAAAACTACAAGTACATGAGCCCAATGGCTAAGCCCAGCCTGAAACAGGAGAAAGGGCCTGGTTATCAAAATGGCAATAGACTAGGTTGCCCCCTTCGGAAGCTGAATGGTGGGACCAAACACCTATCCTATAAACCCCAGAAAGGCTAAAGGGGAACAGTGGGACAGCAGCAGAGGAACTGGAGCCAGAGGGAGCTGCCCAGCATGTGGGGAGACAATGGAGCCCTAGCCAAAACGTTTGTGTCCAGGGCTTGACCCAGGAGGAGAACAGACCACAATCAACCACAGTGACCACATGGTCCTCATGGCAAATATGGAGGCTGGAAAGGGGGCAGGCCTAGAGGTCCTTATGAAGACTTTGAGGGAAAGTGCCAGCTCACAGGGGTATATTTTATACAGCGATTGTCCCAGGAATAAGCTGACTCGATTAGCCAATGGGAGCAGTAGGCAGAAAGTGGAGGGCTATAAAAAGCCAGAAACGTCAGTCGACAGTGAGAGATGTGCCAGTGAGATCACACAGCAGGTGAAGGAGGACCGAAAGACCAGAGAGGTTGGTGTAGCAGCTGGAGGAGGACTTGAAGAAGACTCTGGAGTGTTTACAGAGAGAAGAGATACTGTGTTGGGGTGAGGTGATAAAGAAGTTTTAATTGCATATGAGCAAAGAGTAGGATGGGGCTGAGTGTAAGTGGGAGAGTTGTTGCATGGAATTCTGGAGGGAAAGTATAAGGCAGGTTGAGAGTAGGAGAGGGAGAACAGAGAGAAGTGAGAGGCAGGAGGGTGAAGGACAGTAGAGGCAAGGTAGTGTTGGGAAGAGTACGGTTTGGAGGGAAGAAGCTAGGTCCAGGAGGGAGATGACAGGTGGAGACAGGAATAGAGAGAGGGAGAGAGAGAGAGAGAGGGGGTTAAGACCAGGAGATGGAGTGTAGTGAGAGGGGAGGGACCAGAAGGGGCTAGAGGGTGGAGAAATGAGAAGGGAGAGAGAGTGATAAGAACACAAGAGTGCGAAGGGAGAGAGACAGAGAGGGTGGGACAGAGAGAGAGAGAGAGAGAGAGAGAGAAATAGAGAGCGAGAGAGAAAGAGAGAGGGAGAGTGAGAGAAAGAGAGAAGAGAGACATGTTGAGGGGTAGAGAACATAGGAGACAGGCAAGTGAAGGAAAGGGTGATAGATGGTCACCGGGAAGGAAAGGGCAGCAGGGCAGTCTCATTGCCTTGCTAGGTCCCCTAGGAAGTGACTGGGGACTCACAGAGATAAGCTCTTTAGACCCTCCCTTGACAGGGATAGGCTAGACAATAGGGGTACACTGACTGTAGTGAGTTGGCACTGAATTACAACCTGTTGGATTAGGGCGACTGGGCTAGGGAGGTGAGGTGAGAGAGCCACCTCAAAGTTTAAGGGGAAGGTGTACAGGGTTCCCTCCTAGATAGCATACACTGATTACTTGTTTTGTAACATTATTTTATAATAAAAACGGATAGCTTTGTGGAATTGTTTTGTGACTCATTGAACACCTTGTCACAGTAGTCTGTGACAATGAGGCAGTGCTTTAAGTGGGCCTGGGCTAACAGTGACGGTGCCCTGGCAGTCTCTGGAAACTGCCCCTCAGTTGGGGCGCTGGTCTACTGCAGGGGATCGCTCTGTTTCCTCGACTAAGCATCCAGCTGAATTTTAAGTGAGCACATGTCAAGGGCTTACGAGCGCAGAGTGCCCACATGTGAATTCGGCGAGGAGAGAATTATATGATTAATATGCTATGATAGAAATGCACGCAGGGAAGCCGTCTATACCTCCTCTGTGCAGTGCGCATACCTCTGCACACTGCATGTACACACTCATCCAGACTGCATACAAGGCATCACTGCCAAGCATCATAACAGGTGTATTTGTAGAATGCACGTTCACATCTTGGCGCTATTGACAGATAACAGATGAATATTGCTACCCAAATTAATGGTATTCATTTGATTCACATGGGAAGGATGAAGGGCTGAGTGGCCCTGCCAGGATTTGAACTTGTGACCCTGAGGTCAAACATAGACCCTTGTAGTGGATGCATTAGTCCACTGCGCCACAGACCCGGCTCCCAGGAAATGCATGTAGTGTAAGGTTGACCCTCTCCCCTCACGCAGATCTTTCACATACTTTAAAAAACGAAAACAGGTACATGCATAAAAAACAACACAAACAAAAATCCAAATTTTACTAGTGGCTTTAGGAAACATCAAAGATGAAATACAATAGTTTTATATTTTTACGTGTAACTGTAAGTGGAGTCTCTTTCTAAATGAGACATAGGGCAGTTGAGGGTTTTTATTTAAATGGAAAATAATGGGCATAAGGTGTTTTCTCTTCACTCAGTTAAGATTACCATTGAAATGCGCCCGAGTACAGATGGACCTTAATTAGCTTAGACCAGAGTCTGTCTGGGGCATACTTTTTATTTTTTTATTTTTATTGTAAAACTTCAGTTCAACATACAATATCAAACTTTTGTTACATTGGTTCAGCCTCCCAGTTCTAAAAGTATTTCCCAGCGAACTTGGTCATCTCATGTTTGTTTCTTTCCACCATATGGTTCGACTGCCTTCAGCTCAGCAAGAGGAAAGAAAACTAAAAAAGAAACCCAATTGAAAATTCGCCAGTTACGTAGAGACATAGGTATCAACTCAAGTTGGGGCAGCTCGCAGAATCGAGTCGAGGAAATTAATTAAGCCGTATGAAAGCTTGATTTTGTGTTCCGACCATTCATCTGGGTCGTAAAATTGCGGTTTGAATTTGCTCAAATGTAATTCACGTTGCGCAGTCAACATAGGACTCATAGTTATAAGATGTTTTGAGGACTCGATTTCAGATGCCTCACAGAACCGACAATTGTTGTTTGTTATTACCTTGTTTTGTCGCATCCGTAGCATTTCTTTGGTGTTTAGAGCATTTAGTCGGAATCTTAAAAACTGGCTCCTATGATGACGTGAGGGACAGTTTGTGAGATATTTTGGTTGATGATGTAATTTCACAATGCCGCAAGAAGTATGCAGAGTTGATTTGAGGGATAATCGATAATTATATATAGAGATCCAATCCCATGTCTCTAGCTTTTTTTATGCATGTTGTGGACGACTAAGAAGCTCTGACTCACTTATGTTTGCATTGACCATTATAGCTTTTAATTTGGTATTCCACGATGATTAAAGTGTTGAGTCAGAACATTAATTTCTATTGCTGAAAATTTTATATGAATGAATTTCAGATCCAAGAGACATTTTGCCTAGGGTGGATAGAGATTTCCAAACAATCGTCATGTAAAGTCAATTTAATGCCAGTTCATATCTCAGGGCGGTAATTGAGATGTAGTTGGGAAGGCCCAAGACCCGTCTCCAAAACTTGCCTTCCAATCTATGCCATAGGTTATGGTCGAGGTTCCAGCCTGATTCGCCACCGAAAGTGAGCGTTGGAATTACTTTCTGGAGATAGAACATTGTTACAGGGTTGATTGAGAATTTTCCATATTCTTTGTTGATTTTTGCTCCCTTTAAGCTTAGGTTGTTTGGTCTATCCATTAGATCGCTGGTCCAGGTGACTTCACGGATGGAGTCATTTATCAATACTCCCAGGTAACGTACAGACTTCACAATGCTTAAACATTTATTTTCGATGACCCATCTAAATTGCTTATCTTTTCTTGAAACACTTTGCCCTATACACATGATCTTCGTTTTTTCTGTGTTTAAGGACAAATCGTTTGCAGTTAGGTAATCATTTAGACGGTGAATAAGATGTTGTAGCCCGATTTGTGTTTGATCGATCAACACAATATCGTCGGCGTAGACCAGGCATTTTAATTGGGTTCCATTAATCTTTGGAGAAAAACAATTGTCATGCCACGCGGCACTTGGCGCCTGTGGAACCGCTGGCGGCGCGGACATTATTCCGCCGCGCACGCTGGTAGCCTGTCACGCCCACCTGCAGCTCTGCCCGTGCGTATGCGCGCTGACGCAGCCCGGAGTTTAAATACAGCTGCTTCCGGGTTGCGTACGCGTTGCAACGCTTCCGGTTTCCTCCATTAGTGCTGTCTGCCTTTTGCCTGCTCTTCCCTTGCTCGCCCTTGTTGCAGTATTTCCCGATTTCTATCGGGTCCTTGTTCCTCTTTCTCCTTGTTTTGCCTGCTGCCCTTTTTTTTTTGCTATTTTCCTTCCTCTCTCCTCGCCACCCTCCTTCTCCCGGCTTTTCTCTGTTCCCGTTCTTCTACCTTATTTTTCCCCTTCCTGTTTTTCTCCTTCTGCCTGCCTCCTTGTGTACCAGACCTAGGCCTGTTTTCTTGGATTGCTGATTCTACTGTTCGGATACCTTCCTCTGTGATTTCCCGTGTACCGGATCCTGGCCTGTATAAGGACTGCCTATTCTCTTGTGCTACACCTATGGACTTGGTTCCCCTTGTGAGATTCCTTACTACTTACTGCCTACCTTCCTCCGGAGCATCTTCCTTTCTACCACGGAGTGCAGCTTCAACCGACTGCATTCTCCCAGCCTACCAGCTCATTCCTTAGGAGAGTCACGCAGGTCGCTTAGGGTTTTTTTGTGCCACTTGGCTTTTCCCCCTTCCCGGCGTTCCCGGGAGGAGGCACCGGGTACCCTTCTTGGGTGACACGGTGGCTTCCTTCCGTGGGCGCCCTTACCTACATAAAAAAAAGGAGCGACCAAGAAGTAAGGGAAAGAAGGGTACAGGAAGAAGAGATGAAGGTGAGGAGTTAGGGGAGGGTGGTGAATCGGATTCTACGTTCTCTGACGAGGATATCACCGATCCTGGTGACAGTTTGCAACGCAAAATTGAAGTTGAAATGGCTACGCCACAGCAAGTACAGGAACTTGTAGCAGCAGTCCAGAGCTTAAATGTGGAAATGCAGAATCTCAAGGCTGCCAATGCCACCCTACAGCAACGGATAACGGAGAGAGAACGACCTTCCACCGATCTACCACCGCTCCCCCTTGTGTCGGGCAAGTTTGATGGCACTCCAAAAAAGGTAAAAGAGTTTTTGGATGCATGCCATTTACACTTCTCATTCCGCCCTCAGACCTTTTCCTCGGACCATGCCAAGGTGGGGTTTATGATAACACACATGTCAGGTAATGCCCTGGCATGGGCCACTCCGTTGGTGAACCTGCCGGATCCAGTCTTACAGGATTATGATGCTTTCAAGGTTTTGATGCAACAAACCTTTCTACGTACCGAAAGCACCTACTTGGCTTCAGAAGATCTGCTGGACATCCGTCAAGGGAATTCGGATCTGCTAACCTACATTACAACATTCAAACAGGTGGCAGCTGAAGCTGGGTGGCAGGAGCAGGCTCAATATGCAATCTTTCGGTGGGGTCTGAGAGAAGACTTAAAGGATGAGCTAGCCAGGATAGAAAGACCTGTATCCTTTGCTGAACTCCTTACGGCTACCCTCAGGATAGATTTCCTCCTGACCGAACGACGCATGGAAAGAAGAAAAACCAAGACAAATGCTCCCCCTCTCTTGGAAACACACCCGTCTCCTTCAGTACCCTTCTCACGCTCCTCCAAAGAGGAGCCCATGCAAATTGGGACAGCGTGTGCTCCGCTCACCCCTGAGGAACGCAAACGGCACAGGGACTGCTGCCTGTGCATGTACTGCGGAGCTTCCACTCATATGTTACGAGACTGTCCTGAGGTACCACCCAGAAGGCCGGGAAACGCTCGCCCTCGGTAAGTGTTGGGACTCACTACCGGGGGGCTGGTCCAAGTCCTTACGCTCCTCTATCTGTGTCATCTCCCGAAATCCCTGAAGACTCTCGTCTTATGGTGCTCACAGTTGCCCTCAAACTAGAATCTACAGAGGTGACCACATTAGCTCTACTGGATTGTGGTGCTGCCAGCAATTTCATTGACACTCACTGGGCCAAACAAAAAGGTCTTAAAAGAATTCCCAAACAGGAAGACCAGAAGGTTGAACGAGTGGATGGAGAGCCTTTGAGCTCAGGCATGATCACCCACACCACCGAGGAACTCACCTTGTCGATACAACAGCACACAGAAAGAATTATGTTTGACACCATCAGAGCCGTGCACTTCCCCATCATTCTGGGAATCTGCTGGCTACGCAAGCACAACCCCAGCATTGACTGGTCTAAAAATCTATTGAATTTTCAGTCTTCATTCTGTAGAGCTGAGTGTTTACCCGAGCCAAGATTCGAAACTGTCAAGACATCTAATAGTTGTGAGACCAAGTCTGTCCATTGCTTACCCCATTACCTAAGGGAGTTCACAGAGGTTGTGGCAGAAAAGATACCTATTGAACTACCTCCACACCGGCCCAAGGACTGTTGCATCGAACTAACTCCGGGAGCTTTAGTACCATTTGGCAGAATGTTTCCTCTGTCACTGGAGGAAAGGCAATTTCTCAGAGGTTATCTGGACGGTAACATGGCTAATGGGCTGATCCGACCTTCAAAGTCTCCTGCTGGAGCCTCCTTGTTTTTCGTTTCCAAAAAAGATGCGAAGGATTTAAGACCTTTCATTGATTATCGAGGCTTAAATAAAGTCACTTTTAAGGATCGTTATCCGATGCCCTTGATAACTGAGATCTTACAAGCAGTCCACGGTGCAACCATTTTTACCAAGCTTGATTTAAGGAACGCCTACCACCTTCTCCGAGTGCAGAAAGGAGATGAATGGAAGACTGCCTTCAGGACTCTGTTCGGGCTCTTTGAGTATCAGGTCATGCCATTTGGGTTGGTGAATGCCCCTTCTATTTTTCAATGGTTTATGGACAGACTGTTCTCCGATTTGTTGTGCCAAACCACTCTAGTGTATCTTGACAATATACTAGTATTTTCCAACAATGTCAAAGAACACGAGGAACATGTCAAGGAAGTTTTCCGTAGGCTTAAGAACAACCACTTATCCATCAAACTTGCTAAATGTGTGTTCTCTGCTTCATCCATACCTTATCTGGGTTATATCTTGTGCAGTCAGGGTATCTCAATGGACCCCCACAAGGTGTCTTCTATCCTAGAATGGCCTTCACCCTCTTCAGTGAAAGAAATTCAAAGGTTTCTGGGTCTGGCGAACTTTTATCGTAGGTTCATTCCCAATTTCTCCCAGAAGATCCTGCCCATCACTTCTCTTCTCAAGAAATCTTCTGAGCCGTTCAGATGGTCGGCTGAGGCCGAGGACAGCTTTGGGGATCTTAAGAACGCCTTTTGTGCTGCACCCATACTACTACAGCCTGACCAGGTGCTGTCCTTCATCTTGGAGACCGACGCCTCTGCTGCTGCCATAGGAGCTGTCCTTCTCCAAGAGGTTCGGGGAGTAGAGCATCCAGTCGCATACTTCTCGAAGACTCTTAACGCCAGTCAAAGAAACTACTCTGTCATTGAACGAGAATTACTAGCAATGAAATCGGCTTGTGTGGAATGGCGGCATCTCCTTCAGGGAGGCAGGTATCCATTTACTATCCGGTCAGATCACAAGAACCTGCAAGTCCTGAGGCAATTTGAGTGCTACAACACCCGACAGGCCCGATGGGCTCACTTCTTCGCCCAATTCGATTTTCACATCACTTAGATCCCAGGAAAGCTGAATGTGTTGGCTGATTCCCTTTCACGTCGTTCTGATTACTTACCCGATTCTGAGTCTCCTCCTGAACACATGTTTCCCTGACCCAGAAGTATCGGAATGGTTTCGACGTTCCTCAGTCAGGTAAAAGAAGAATCAGGAGGGCGCTTTGAAGTAGAGAGACATCCCAAAGGCTTGGCGTACGAAATTAGAGATGGTCTATATCTGGTCAAGGGTAGACTCTACCTACCCACGCCTGCCTTTTGCAAGACGGCTTTGAACTGGTGTCGCGACACAAAATTTGCTTGTCATCGGGGCAAAACAGGTACTCTGGAATTCCTTCGTCGTCACTTCTACTGGCCTAGAATGAGGGAGGACGTGGATCGTTATGTTCAATCTTGCATCATCTGCCTGTGCCTGACGGCCCCTGGAGCTCAATCTCTACTGATTTTATTGTGGATCTACCCATCTCACAGGGGTGCACATGTATAATGGTGGTGGTTGATTCATTTACTAAAATGGCTCACTTTTCCCCTTTGCCCGGAGTTCCCACTGCAGCCAACATGGCCGAAGTATTTCTCCAAGACATCTTTAGACGGCACGGTATGCCCTCTAAGATCATCTCTGACAGGGGAAGTCAGTACAACTCTCATTTTTGGAAGGCTCTCTGTGAGCGGCTGGGGATTGAAAGAGCTCTCACGTCGGGTTTTCACCCCCAGTCCAATGGACAAACCGAACGGCTAAATGGAACTCTTGAACAATACTTAAGGTGTTTTACTAACTCCCAACAAGACAACTGGCACTCCTTATTGGCTCTGGCCGAATTCTCCTACAACAATTCTGTGCACTCAGCTCTAGGGGTCAGTCCATTTTTCTGTAATTATGGCTACCATCCCCGGTCTATTCTTCCTGTCTCCTGTCTTTCTACCGATTTACCATCTGTAGATTCCTCACTCACCCTCCTTAGAGAGATACACAAGAAGGCTAGGGAAAGCCTTCAGTCAGCGCAGGAACGCTATAGGTCCCAAGCCAACAGACATCGTCAACCCGTGCCAGGTTGGGAGGTTGGTTCTATAGTAATGCTTTCTACGAGATACTTACCTCGTTGGGCCCATCCATCCAAGCTATCCCCGAAGTTTTTAGGGCCTTATAAGATTGTACAAAGGATCAACCCTGTGGCCTTCCGCCTTAAACTCCCTGCCAGCCTGAACAGAGTTCATCCTGTCTTCCATGCTTCTCAGCTTAAGCCCTTTCATGTTGATACCTGGAGGCGTCAAGCTGAGAGAGTCACTGTTCCTCAGGATTCCACTCCGGAAGAATACGAGGTAGCTCAAATATGCGACTCCAGGTATCGTAGAGGCAAACTAGAATACCTTGTACGATGGAAGGGCTTCCCCTCCTCTGAGAATTCCTGGGAACCCATCTCCCATATTTCTGCCCCTACCCTGTTGCACAAGTTTCACTTTTACCATCCAGGCAAACCAGGGGGAGGGTCCTTTGGGAGGGGGCATACTGTCATGCCACGCGGCACTTGGGGCCTGTGGAACCGCTGGCGGCGCGGACATTATTCCGCTGTGCACGCTGGTAGCCTGTCACGCCCACCTGCAGCTCTGCCCGTGCATATGCGCGCTGACGCGGCCCGGAGTTTAAATACAGCTGCTTCCGGGTTGCGTACGCGTTGCAACGCTTCCGGTTTCCTCTGTTAGTGCTGTCTGCCTTTTGCCTGCTCTTCCCTTGCTCGCCCTTGTTGCAGTATTTCCTGATTTCTATCGGGTCCTTGTTCCTCTTTCTCCTTGTTTTGCCTGGTGCCCTTTTTCTTTTGCTATTTTCCTTCCTCTCTCCTCGCCACCCTCCTTCTCCCGGCTTTTCTCTGTTCCCGTTCTTCTACCTTATTTTTCCCCTTCCTGTTTTTCTCCTTCTGCCTGCCTCCTTGTGTACCAGACCTAGGCCTGTTTTCTTGGATTGCTGATTCTACTGTTCGGATACCTTCCTCTGTGATTTCCCGTGTACCGGATCCTGGCCTGTATAAGGACTGCCTATTCTCTTGTGCTACACCTATGGACTTGGTTCCCCTTGTGAGATTCCTTACTACTTACTGCCTACCTTCCTCTGGAGCATCTTCCTTTCTACCACGGAGTTCAGCTTCAGCCGACTGCATTCTCCCAGCATACCAGCTCATTCCTTAGGAGAGTCACGCAGGTCGCTTAGGGTTTTTTTGTGCCACTTGGCTTTTTCCCCTTCCCGGCGTTCCCGGGAGGAGGCACCGGGTACCCTTCTTGGGTGACACGATGGCTTCCTTCCGTGGGCGCCCTTACCTACATTAAAAAAGGAGCGACCAAGAAGTAAAGGAAAGAAGGGTACAGGAAGAAGAGGTGAAGGTGAGGAGTTAGGAGAGGGTGGTGAATCGGATTCTACGTTCTCTGACGAGGATATCACCGATCCTGGTGACAACAATGAACCTAGCCATTCTGGAAAATCGGCAAGGAATAGTTTAAAAAGGTCCGCAGCAAGAGGGCAACCCTGTTTGACCCCTTTATGTGTTCCTATAGGTGGAGTGAGATTGCCTTGTGAATTCACTCTTATTTGAATAGATGTGTTGGTATGTAAGGCGATGATTGGGTCTCGAAGCTGCTCAGGGCATTTCCAGGATCGTAGTTTGGCCCATAGTTTTCTGCGATTGATTGCGTCAAAGGCTTGTTGCAAATCGACATAAGCAAAGAAGACTTTTTTCTTTGACTCCATGGCTGTCAGTTTCAAAATAGTCAGTAATGTGAGGTTTACGTCCACACCTACTTGCGTTGTAAAACCAGTTTGACGACAGTTAGTTTTGCCAGCCGTCAGTACCCATTGAACCAATTTTTGACGCAAAGAAGAGCCAAATATTTTGCCGATTGTGTCGAGATGGGCAATAGGGCGGTAATTTGCCGGATCATCTCTACTACCCTTCTTATAGATTGGCACTACAATTGCTTTGGACCATGAAGTAGGTATTTTCATGCTATATGAAATCTGCTGGAATAGGCCATGAATACATTTGGCCCAATGTGCTTTGTGTTTTTTGAGCATGAGATTAGAGATTTGATCAGGGCCGGCAGCTCTTGGTTGGAAATAGGGCCTATGGATTTAGCAGAGCCATGGTTCAAAATTGCCCGAATTTCCCATGTGTTTTTAGTAATTAGATGTTTTAACATAGTTTCGGTGCGATTTTGGTCAATTATTGTTGAATGGGATCTTGGCCAGTTGCGATAGAGCTGACGCCGTACTTTGACTTTCCTTTATTTGATACCGGGATCAATCGTCTCTTTCTTAATTAAGCGAAGGTCTTTCCTTAGCGTCTTTTTTGCTAAGGCTATTGTTTGACAGTAAAGATGTTTTGGAGTAGACCCAACTATTCGTTGGTTTGAGGTTTTCAGAGTAAAGTCTGTCAACAAGGATGAGTATTCAACAATTTGTAGCGCACAGAGTCTATGACTTAGATTTGCAATTAAGGGACCAGTTGTTAGAAGCCTGTTTCCTGCAGCATTTGTTGACAATTGAAGGGCATGTTTTTCAGGTGGACTACAGCCTGCTTCCTTCCACACAAGCCATAGCAAGTCATGATCGCTGTGCTTCATTGATATCACGTTGAGAGAGACCACTCTATCAAAAAAGTTATGCGATGCCCAAATATAATCGAGAGTGTTGCTTCTTTGCATTCCATGCCAGGTTGGTCGAGAGGGGTCGTCGCCATTGATGGATCCATTAACCATCTGACAATGTCGTAAAGAAAGGGCATGGGACCATGCTTGACTTCTTGAAGTAACTTCATTATCTGGAAGATGAATGTTTGTTATTTGGATCATATTTAAACCAGCTACAGTTGAGGTTGCCACATACAATAACAGAAACATTTCTGTAAGCAAGAAAAGTTTAATCAATTAAAGTTGTTACGGTGTGAATGAAAGACGTTACAGAGATCATTGCAGGGTTCCAATATCCATTAATTATGAGCATATTGGTCTTGGTGTTGGTCGATAATAATTGAACCAAGGTGCTTTGAACAAATGGATTTGGATTGGCGGAGGCTAGAAGTGTCCACCAATTCTGTATTTTCAGTGAAGTTATTAAGCCTGCAAAGGGACGACCTTTAATGTTTTTTCCGGCTGGATTCATGAGGATATTAAACCCGTCACGGGTCGGTGGATCTCGAAACCATGTTTCCTGTAGGTAAATGGCAAATACATCCTTGAGAGGTTCAGTAAAATTGTTGAAAAGATGAGTGAATCCTCGAGTGTTCCATGAGAGCAGAGTTAGCTCACAATGTGACATAGTCATTCATTGTTACTTTCGGGGTCCGATAGTTGCTTTTCTCTCATGTCCACTTCTTCCTTTGATGGTCTGATGTATCACGTCCTGGCAACTTGCTTGTGGGAAAGATAAAGATTTTCTCAGTGCAGTTCGCCGGTCGGCACACCGGGACTCTTCGCCGTGGGGGATGTCGTGATGTCAGGTTCTACAGTAAGGTCGAAGCCATATAGCAGGAGATTTTCAGTTACCTGCAATAAAAGATTTTTCACAGCCGCCGAAGAAATGTGGAGCAGGATTTGATCAGAGGTCAGTTCAGTTATGTACTCGACAATTTTGATGTTGTCAGAAGATATAGATCGGAGTTGTGGGATACAGGCAAATAGTTTTAAAATATTTGCTCGGTTTAAATTGACCTCGTTTTCGTCTGAGTGAATGTTTTGTAGTCGAAGTTTCCATAGACAAAGTTTCTTTTGAGAATTTGTGGTCTCTAGATCTCTGGATAGATGGTGGACACCAGATTTCCTCTGATTCAAAGTTTGTTTGGGGTTTAGCCTGGAGCTTAACGTTAAGGATTTGGCCTTCATGTTGTTGACTTCTGTCAGGTTTGCTGCAGCCCCAGATTGATGTTTTCGCACGGCAGCACTTGCATATGTTTTTCTCTCCTCAGATGGCTCAATCGGTGCAGAGTCTTTGGCCACAGGCAGACCGTCAATGGAATCATCTGTATCAACTGAGTATGTTGAAAGATTACATAGATCGACAGAGGTGTCAGTGACAGTACTGGAAGTATTGTTGTTGCTAGAGTCCACACACCGATGCTTGGCTGGTTTCTTTGATGGCTGCATTACGAGTCCTATGTCGAGCATAGGAATAAGGGCTGCCTGAGTAGCTAATTGGGTAGAATTAGATTTTCATTCGAAAAGGCTTGTTTTTTTTTGGCGAAGTTATATTTCTTATGAATGTTTTCACATTTTGTCGAACAATTTTCTGTGGGTTATTTTTTATGCTGGGTTCTTTTGCTTTTTTTGCAGTTGCTCGTGGCAACTTATTATGATTGCTCGTCACTATGGTTTTGGGAGGACCATTGAAGATGTTAAAGGTGTTTACAGAATTGTTGTCTTGGTCAGTTGCTTTATCCTGCACAAGAACATTCGACGGTGGAATAATCTCTTGTGTCAGAAGAACCTCGTTATTCATTCGGCTTCGACCGCCTTCAGAACCTTCTGTTGCATTTGTGGAAGATGGAAGAGACAGAGCAACAGCCTCATCAGGATGGACAGGAGGGACCAAACTGTGTGATGGAAGAACTTCATTTGGTTTAGCCGTTTTGTCGGTTAAGCTCCTTGGGTCAGTGTTGACGTTCTTGCGCATCCATTTCACTGCTTCTAGCAAGCTTTCAATTAATGTATCATTTTGGCAATGATGCCGAGCGGCCAAGTCGCTCAATCTTTCTTGCAACCTCATTGATTTGTCAGCGTCCTTCTCCATCTGGACTTGCAGAAAACCTGTGAAGCGATCTATTTCGTCTATTTTCGCTGCCAGGTTTGAAATCACAGCCCCTTGCTCACTTATAGTCCCAATCAATGACTCCAATAGTTTGGTGAAGGGAGCAAGTGCCACCGCAGAGGCGGCTAGGACATTGTTGTGAATCTGAGAAAGGGCTTCGACGGAAATGCTCAATGGAGGCAAAACTAAATCGTGGCCCATCAATAAAGATTGTGAGCTATCCAAGTTAAATTGTGGGTTTGTAGGTGAGAAGTTTCTTGGATGATTTGAAGCTTGAATTCCTTCTCGTGGTTGAATAGATTGTGCGTGTGGTGTACCTGCAGACAGAAGTGTTTTGTCGCTCACCGTTGCCAATTGAGGATTACCTTTAGATTTTAGCTCACCTATGCATTGCAAACGACGTGCTCTAGCAATGGAGCTTAGATCCAGATTGTTTGGGATGGGATGGGGTCCCTGAGAGCTGGCAAGCCCAGCCGAAGGCGGTGGATAAACAATGGGCAATTCAAGGGTGCCTTTGGGCCGTAGCCCTAACACCTCTGGAGCTTGACATGGCAGGGCGCTGTCATTGCCGTATTCTGTGGCATCGGTCTGCCCCGGCAGACTTCTACCGGATGGATTCCTCAGTGAAGCTTCATGTAATGATCGGTGCGAACCGGGTGAGATAGGTGGAATGGAGTGCATTCATGTTCCCACGATTAATGATTCCTTCCGAGCGGCACAGTGAAGTTTGTTGGAGCTTCGGAAGGTAAAGATGAAATACACGCGGGCTCTGGGAGATGTAGTGGATAATCAAGTATCTGATCTCCGAGCAGTGGAGACAAAACCTGTGAGAGATGGCAAACTGAAGGTTTCGTCTTTTGATGGAAGCTGCTGTCAAAAGGTACACAGTTTGATGCAGCATCTTAGCCCGGGAGCTGTTTTGACAGGGAGACTTCCCCACATTGCAGAGCGTTGGAGATCAGGTGAGTCCCGTCAGTGTTTGGAATCCTCAATAACTCCTCGTTGCTGACTGGAAATAATGGGATCCTTTTTTTCATTTGAAGCCTCTAGATTTTGTATAGAAGTAGGTAACTTCACGGCACGCGACAGTGAGGGAACGTCTAAGACCTCTTCAAAGCAGTAGTTTATTTTGGTAGATGCGGGAATGTTTAAGACCCCAGGTATAATGGGGAGCGGACATGTGTTCATCTCAGAAGGAACAGTAGGTCCATCAGCCGAGTGTCGTGGGGGGGGGGGGTCACAAGTTGAACAAGAGGAGGGGCCGGGAAGGCAGAAGGAGCATGAATCACAGTGGCCCCTCCATGGGCTGGTGGAACATCATGCGAATCGAGCGCAAGAGTGCGCTTTCCGTGATGTGATTTATGTGTTTGCTTGATCAACCGACTCACCGCTAAATCAACTTGTTCCTCAGATTGCGAGTCAAGAGAAGGGGTTGATAAAACAGTAGCGCAGTTCGGGAGACAGGGCAGAGGCAAAGGCAGAGGCGTTATCGCCGCTCAAGGCGCTGTTGGTAACGCTGCAGGTAAAGTTAATGGAGCGTAAAGAGCATGAAAAGCTCTACCGGTGGCTTTGCTTACCTTTTCTCCCGTCACGGCTTTCATAGTGGTCCACGGGTTTAGCATGCGTCGATGTTGGAGGGTTTTCCCTCGAGTCAGCGGACCCTCGGTCGTTAGAGTCATTTACCCGTCTTTGACGGTTAAATGTGGCATAAAGCATAAAAGTGGCTCGGGCACCAATGAAAAAGTGTCCCAGAGTCCCAAAGTCCAATTCAATCCTTTTGTGACTGACTGTGTGAGTAGTATGCAAGGGGACGTTTTGGGAAACATGTGTTGCTAATTGTGCATTTTAAAGAATATTTGTTTAGCAACACTAGTAAAAACTACAAGCTGTACCGTAAAGTAACTCATCAAACTGGCCCACGTTGCCAAAAGAGCGGACCACTCTAACCCCAAAAACTGGCGCACACTGGCATATTACGCTTTCAATTCGGGCATAGCCCTGGAGGCCAGTGCAAGCCTGGCTGGGACTTCCTAAAATAACCCATTCACCGTTCCTTTGTGGTTGGGTCCCCAGAATGGCACGTGCAGCAGTGGACTTTACAGTGTATAAACCGCCGCTACCCTTTCCTATTGGAAAGGACAAACACCCATGTCCCTGTTCTGCTGCCGTATTGCGCAATCATCGATGGTTTACTATTCCCTGTCAATGCCTCTGCACCTTCATAGCATGTAGACACCTTTCCTCTTTCCCTGGAAAGAAATGGCGAGCCTCCAAAGAGGAGATGAGGGAGGATAGTGTTCCTAGAAAGGCATTCCAAGCCTGCGACATCCAACACCCCCCCACCCCCCAATGAATGTCCTTCCCCACTGTGGCGACATGAAGTTCTAGGGTTAATGGCTGCAGTTTATAACGGGACAGGCAGCCAGCAGGGGAGCTGAAACCATACACGAGCACTTCAGAAAAGCTATTAAGCACAGTGGGCCTGTATCATTTATTTACATAATGGGGGTGTTTTACTCAATGCTTGAATTGCTTCTGACCATGCCCAGCACACTTCGGCCATTTCACCTTTCCAGAGCCCCCCCTTCTCCCCCGCCCCAAACTTGGGTATTCTACTTAAAGCACTGGTAGTGTGATGTGAATAGTGAACCACAACTTGTCGCATCATTGTCCCTTATGCAAAGGTGCCCTCAAATCTGCAAACGGTCCACCACAAACGAATACATCATTTGTCAAAAAAAACGGTATGAGGTCCATTGTGAGTACCATTACGTTTGCTAAATAATACTTGTTATCATAGAGCTTTGAAAAATAGCTGATAAAGTGTTGCCTGCCTATGGCAGCTTTCATATCATTGTAACAAAAGACCTCTTCCTACTTGCATGTATTTCCATGGACGCGCACTTACCCTGACTACGGAAGTCAGCACGCAGGGCGGTGAAAGGGGAGGATAGCCCTGAAATACAAAATAGATTTACAGGTGAAGAGCTGGTGCTCCAAGTCGAGGAAATAGTTAAGGAGTAAGCACCACTCTTGGGGGATCTCAGAGGAAAACCACTGCGTCACGAGAGGGCCTGGAGGCACCGTTGACCCACGGTTATTTTATGTTACAGAGCTAGGGAGACCAGATTTAAAAAGTAAACAACCAGGACAGGGCAACTAACATAAAAGTAGGACTAACTAACTCTTGAAAGAGGCTGTCAAGGCAATGCACTTGGGTGGCAGTTGGAGGAGAAGCGGATTTCAGTGTTACTGTTCAATTAAATACATAATTATTAATGTATCATTCATTTATCACAAACTAACACTATCTTAAGTTGTACAACGCAACATTTCTTTTGTGCAAGATTGTGCATTCATGCCTGCCAGCTATGAAGACCTACTACCAAAAACCAGGACTACTGCAATTTCCAATGGAAACATAATCTTGACAAAGAGGGACAGAGCTCCAAATTCCGGGACAGTCCTGGCAAAACCGGGACGTCTGGTCACCCTATACAGAGGTTCCTACTGCCTTGGTGGATGACAATGAACAAAGGGTGAATGCGCGTAAGGGGTGCATCCGGACATTGGCCTGCCAACATCACAAACATTTCCTGCACACCTGGGAAGAAGATTGCGACTACATCTAGCAAAGTGGAAGAGGCTTTTCTCCCAAATTGATCATATGATTAGTTACTTATAACGCGCTTAATACCCTGACCATTCTAAGCGCATACCCGTGGATCGAACCTGGGTTGGTCCGTGTCCTCCTGCTTCCAAGGCGAGGGCGTTGCCCCTGAGCTATCCTCCCGAGACTATTGCAATGTGAGGAGCAGGACATGCTTACTTGTTCCCTCACTAGCTTAGGACACTTGCCTGTGGTAGTGCAACTAAGAGACCATACACCGCACATCTCCCAAATGTTCTTTAGTAGTTCACTCATTCCCATCACGTATATGTGCTACACAAGGGATCTGCAAGGTTTGGATCTCCAGATGTTTTGGACTACAATTCCAATCATCCCTAGCCAGTATAGTCAGAGAAATGCGGGATCATGCACGTCTTTGGAGAGCCCCTGTGGCAGACGCGCTACAACATGACCTTTAAGTATATCATGCACATCTGGCAAACAGCAGAAACGCCTCCAGTCATTATCACTCTACAACAGACTTATTTATGGGGTCTATATAGCACCAAGAAGCTGGAGATTTTAGGACGCATTGGCAAGAAGTGAACAGGCTATCGTAGCATTGGAACTGGTGTTACATGGGAATTGATCAGGATATTCATAAGTATTTAAGGCTGAGACAAAATAGATAAGTTTGTAATCATTTTTTGAAGTACGTGAGGTGCGGATCGCTCCTGAGACTATTCCAAATTTCCAAATTCTTTGAGCCAAGGTGGAAAAGCCTTCTTGCCCCCCTCAGCCTCCCCCCGCTATTTGAATCTCTGAGTGTTAAGAAGAGGCACCTCAGGGGTGCTTGAAGTTCTGGTACATGGGTGCAGAGAAAATTGAAGTTGTTTGGTATGGGGGCTTCATTAGAGAAACATTTCTGATTCATATGTAATGTAATTTGAGCCTGCATTTGAAGCCACAAAGGTTTACAGAAAATGGTGGTTCTGTGGATGAATAGGGTACACTGACCACTGTGTGGGTGATTTTAATGTTCAGTACTTTGAGACTGTAGATTTGCTGATGGGTGTAGACCATTGCGAGAGAGTTGCAACAGTGGACATTTGCACCAGTAATGTGTCTGGCTATGTATTCGAGGTAGTCTGCTGAGACAAACCACCGTGTTTTTCTGAAGAGGTGGATGTAGTAGTTTGTTGTACTTGTGACATGACTCACATGAGATCCTATGTTAAGCTGGAAGTCAACAAAGGCCCTGGCGTTTTGAAAGGGTGGGTATTGGAGTAGCATTCACGGAAAAGGATAGTGGATGGGAATTGTATTTCTTAGCATTAGCTAATGTTTTAATAATGAACAGCTTGATCTTGGTACTATTTAAGCCCAGCCAATTGTTATTCATCCAGGTTTTAATATTATTCAAGATGGTTTACAGTTTGGTGGCATCTGGGGAATTATCTGTTGAGGCTCTAAAATAATCCTGTTTCGATCGCCATGTCTTGAAGGAGGTTGCGCAATGGTTTGACAGATATGCTAAACAACAGTGGGGAGAGCGCTGACCTTTGACGACCACACAACTCTTAGTTAATGTGTGAGATGGGAGGCCATGTAGCCTGTTGCGTGTGTGTCAGTTTGTGAGGAAGGATGTCTACCACCTCACGGCTATATTTGACACCCTCAACACCAATGTAGATAACCCCAAAATAATCTCGTGGTCCGGGGTGTGACAAACGACAGAGAAGTCAAGCTTCGCCAATAAGGTGCCTTGACGATCATCTATATGTCAGAGCAAACCGTACTCTTGGTCCAATCAGGCCATTTTCTGTTCCCCATTGTGATCTAAATCCAAAGTGCTTTTCACTGCGGTAGTCATGTTATTCACAAAAGTCCTCTATCTGCTTTGTAACCACCAGCTCCACACATTTACCTAGAAAAGGGGCATTGGTAATAAGACATTAGTTAAATGGAGAGTCTGGTTCCAGAGAGGTGTTCTCCGAAATTGGTATTAGGGTATTTTAAGGAGGTCTTGTAGGTAATGCCTTGTGTAAGAGAATTGTGAACGAATGCCATAACAAATTTTAGACGTTTATCTTGGCATACCGTCAAGATTAATGTGGGGCATGGGTTGGATGGGCAGGAGTTAATTTTCCTTTTTGCAATAATTAGATTTAATGGTGGAAGGAGATATGGCTGAAGTCTGAAAAAGCCTGGCGACCGTCCTCTTCTACCACTTTGTATAGCATGTGCTGGACTCTCTAGTGGTCATCCCAATTATTAGCAGACAACACCCAGGCCCTTCAAAGACTCCCAGGCACAAGAATGGGAGACTCAGCCATGGGGCACATTTTAATAACTTTTATTAGCAAAACAAAATTGACAGGAATCATACCAGATATACAAGTATCTCCTGGAGCTCTCGTCTTCTGAGCCTGTGTCACCCAGTTTTATCCGTTGTGATGTAACAAATTCAAGTTCCAACCCAAAAACCTATCAGACAATTACATTGGTTAGTTTGGGTAGGCTACACATATAGAATATATAGGTTAGTTCTATGGTTGGATAGCCATATCTAATGGCTCCTCCTAGCACCGCCTCTACTAGCATTAGTGTACGTTGCAGGGTCACAGAGAGACTTTGACCCTTGCAACAAATTATATCCCCACATAAAAGCTGAACTTGGATTGGGCAGAATGTGTCCTCCCATCCCTGGGATCCTAGACGGTTCTCAGACTGAGTGTACCTTTTCAAGGCAATGAGAAAGAACATGGAGGTGTTGAGCGTTCCCTAATGTCGCCATTCTCTGATCACCTAAGCATGTGAGAGTGCATTCAGTTACTTATCCAGATGCAAAAATTGTAGCTTCTTTGCCCCTGGTCTGATGGGAACGGCTCTCTCTGTCTACCTTGGATGAATGGGCATTGTCAAGTTCAGCTGGGTCATATGTGCTGAGACCACGAAATGAAGCCCTCTTGCCTGTAACTATAAGGAGTTTAGCCTGCAGTTCTGCAGGTGGCTTATTGTCTTGGTAACTGTAACTTTTCCATCTCCATTTGTCCTTGGCTGAGTGCCTCGTTTCTGCACGCCCCTGGCTGCAGCGATCATGTCAGCTTCTCCATGTGCTCGATGGCTGTCTCTCTTTGCCATCCATTTCAGAGACCTATAGCTTCCCTATTATTCCTTATGGCTTCTACCTGTTAACAGCAGTCAAGCTTGAGCAAGCTAAATGTATGAATTATTTGCTTCTTGCGGTTTCAAAAATATAAACATAGAGATATGTATTTGTGTCTGTCCACTGCCTAAGTGAGTCATAAGCATGTGCTTTTTGCCTATATGCAATACATTAGTGCATGTTCGTGCAACTTCATGAATGGATGAATATGTGCTTCATGCATAAAAGCGTCTACGTCGTGGTGTCAGCGATGATGTCTTTGATTTCTGGCTTTGCAGTCAGTCGACATGCTCAATCGATGCGATTTCCATATTGTCCAAATCATCGATGGGGTATGGTCTGAACGAACGGCTGTCTGAAAGAATGGCGCTTCTCACACCTGCGATACATCAATGACTGTGCTGATGGGCCTAAGAGTGAGGCACATCAGTCATTTCTCTGTCTTTGTGTTGATAGACGTGTGGGGTGCATGATGGTCAGATGTGGCCCCCCCCCCTCTACAATTGAAGAGAATTTCCTTGTTAAACTGGTCTTCAGCATACCAGCAACTGCCAGGGGCGATCTCTAAGATCTAGGGATTTAGTACTTAGTGCTTCATCATTTGAACAAAGCTGGTCCTTTGTGAAAGGCTCAGAATGGTGGTTGGGGTTTTACTTTCCTGATTTCTCAGAATAGAAAACTGTTGCTCATCTGAGGTGGATACTTGCTCAATGGAAGCCGAGAAGAAAATATTGTTTAACTTTAATAATAGCATTCATATTATTTCCAGATATTTAACAATGCGATTTCGGTCTTGGTTGGGTTTAGTTTATTCCAGATTGTTTGGCTGTCTCCCTTTCCCACTCTCCTTCGAGCCAGCCACCTTCCCTTATATATATCACCTGGCAAGCACTTTTTTCACTACAACAGTTATTCCTTCATTATGGCGACTTCTAGGCAATGGCCTGCCTCCTACTATATGCCTACGTTCACTGCACTTTCCTGCCCCTAGCACAAAGGAAGCGTTTATTATTTACAAATGTGTCCACTTGGTCAGGTTTTGCTATGTATTATTTTTAATATGTTTGTAACTCTGTGTTGTATTAATAGAGTGTGTCATCCTTTTCAATCAGGCAGTATACATACAATTGGGGAGTATGTTGTGTACAATGGAGCAATTCCTGAAAGTGATGGGAGGTTAGGTTGTTTTAGTTTGGATTTCCCAGGTTTCCCTTCCTTGAAATATTTCCTATTCCTCCCCTTTGCTCTAGGTAGAACCT
This sequence comes from Ambystoma mexicanum, assembly GCF_040938575.1. Lineage (NCBI taxonomy): Eukaryota > Metazoa > Chordata > Amphibia > Caudata > Ambystomatidae > Ambystoma > Ambystoma mexicanum. The sequence goes on along the minus strand of NC_090933.1, from coordinate 49,315,722 downwards.
GGGTCCCTATTTGGTTTGGACAGAAAAGAAGACCAGGTGCCCAAGGCAGAGAACGTGCAGGATGTTATACAGTTGTTTTGCCACCACGTTTATTTTCGATGAGTTTTTTAATGAAAAATATTAATTGAAAAAACTAATTGAAAAATAAAGGGGGTAGGTAAGGGGATTAACGGGGTGGGGGTTAGGGATAGGGATTACATAATTGGGAAGGGGATTGGAGAGACCCCCAAATATAAAAAAAAGTCAAAGAGGTTTTTCGATGAAAAAAACAACGTGGTGGCAAAAGAACATAGAACCGTGCAGAACAGTTAGTAGACAGTTTTTGAAAGAGAAAAGGTATACCACAAAAAAACAAGCCAGTTGAGTCAAAGAGCCTTCAGTTGGATGGGCTGTGACAAAGCGAGTCACAGAATATTATACATGAGGTGGAGGAGGGGGGGCAATGGCCATGTGGTAGGCACGGACCTATGTGATCACTTCGCCGCCCGCAACTGCGATGCCGAAAATGCCGACGGCAGATACGGTGCGGCACACTGATCATATGGATCACTGTGCCTGCTTCCCCTGGCCTGCATTACCCCTCCCACCCCCCACCCCACTTACCTTTAGGGCGGCACACTTCTGCGCGTGCCGCCCGCACTCTGTGATCCCTGCGGTGTCAGCTATTCCCACTAACGTGGGTTGGAGCTGACGCCGCAGGGTGCTTTTTTCTTTTCTTTTTTTAACGTGCCCCCCGCTTTACGAAATGGTAAGCGGGGGACACCCCGCAACCACCAACCCCCATTAGTGCACCCAGGAAGAGCGGGGGACACCCCCGCAATCCCCGCTCTGCTTGGGCGCAGTAAATGTCACCCTCATTTTGTGCGCCTCCAAAGTCGCAGTGACTGTGGGGGCGCACAAATGAGGGCGACATTTTTGTATGATACCCTAGGCACCAGCAAAGATGGAAATGACTGCACACATATAAGGAAAAGGTAGGAGTTCCTAGATGCCAGGAGTTTATTTATTTTTATTTATTTTATTGAGCATTTGTTAGGCGTTTATACAACTAAATAGTGTTTCAAAGCACAACAAGGCTGAATTGGGCAGGAACTGGGTGAAAATAACAATGTCAAAACAGTAAAATACAGTGACGATCTTACTAGGTCTTGTGGCATTTGGACGTGCAAGTGCAGTGAAGAGAAGTGCTGGAGATAGGGAGGGGGTGCAGCGGAGTGGGCAAGTGTTGGCGGAGGGCCTGGGATACAGAGCCGCCAAGCAGGGGCCTGCAAGGGCAGTGCAATGGGGCAGGGGTGCTGGTATCAACCCATGAAGAAGGGCCTGGAATCCTGTGAGATTCATGAGGATCAGGCCATCAGTCACAACGGCAGTGGGGTGATTAGCAGGGAAAGGTTAGAGGTAGAGAATAGCAGAGCTCTGAGCAGTTTCCAGAACTTGAGGAGTTCTGACTCAAATCTGAGAGGGGCAGGGAGGTTGTTCCGAAGGAAGGCGTCATCCGAGGAGAGAGACCTGCCCCCACTCTCTGCTTGGAGAAGCGTTTGACAGTCAAAGAGTTGGAGTTAGAGGAGCATAGAGAATTTGGGGCTGGATAGATAGGGTCCCTGAGCTTGAGGCCAAGGATAAGTCTTGCAGCACCATTCTGGATTAGCTGGGGGTGGGGGGCGAAGGGAGAGAAGAGGAAGATTGAGAAAGAGGCTGTTTTACAAGTCCAGCCTGGAGAGGACCAGAGCTCTGGAGACATTCAGTTTCTGCGGGAAGGTGAAGATGGAAGTGGGACCTCTTAGTAAGGTCCATGATGTGAGGGATGAAGGAGAGAGCGGAATCGAAGATGACCCCTAGCTGGTGTCCTCACAAGATGGTAGGGTTAGAGGGCCCACAGAGGGTGGCCAGATGGTAGGAGGAAAAGCAGGCGCTGGTGTCCCAATCAGAAGGATCTCAGTATTATTGGCATTAAGGCTTAAGGCAAAGATCGTTAGCTGCACACCATGCCTGAATGGTGGACAGACAGTCAGGGATCAGATAAGAGGGAGAGGAGGCAGTAGAGGGAAGTTTGAAGGAAAGCTGTGTGTCATCAGCATAATACTGGAAATGAGGAGAGGAGGAGGAAATCAGGTGACCAAGAGGAACAAGATAGATATCGAACATGCAAGGTGATAGGATAGATCCCTGGGGGTTGCCACAGGTAGGTGTGAGTTGGTGGAGAAGAAAGTGCCCGATTGCAACTTGGAAGGGCGGTTAGTGAGAAAAGAGGTCAGCCAATCCAGTGCCCGGAAGTGATGCCGAGGGTGTCACAGAGTCGTTTTATGAGGATGGATTGGTTGACCGTGTCAAAAGCAGAGGAGAAATCAAGCAGAATGAGAACAGAGGGAGAGTTGGAATCGAGATTTGCGAGAATGTTTTCATGGGTGTTCAGGTGAGCAATTTCTGTGCCTCTGGATGCCCGAATCCAGATAGATGGTTATGAAGGAAACCAACAAAATCAGTGTGGAGGGTCAGCTGGGGGAGGACAAGCTCCTCCAAGAGTTTACCCAGGAAGGGGGTAGTGGAAATAGGGCAATAGTTCACCGGGCAGGAGGGCTCAGCAGCTGCTTTTTTAAGAGAGGGTCCGCAAGGGAGTGCTTGAGGGATAGATAGAGGTGAAGGAGTGGTTACAGAAGTCAGAAAGAGCCGGGGCGAGGGAGAAGATGTTGTACGTAATGGTTCTGGAGGAGCAGGGGTGCACCTATTTGGAGGAGACCTTCATAGGAGGCGCTCCACACGGATTACTCTATGATCACCATTGATGGCACCCCCATCCTCAATGAGACCAAAACTCTGGGTGTGTACCTTGACTCAAACCTAACCATGTCCAAGCACATCAGCGCACAAACCTCAGCAACTGCACACACAGCCAAGCTCATTTCACTCAGGAGGCAATTCCTGACACCACAAAAGTGCATCACCCTCACCCGTTCACTAATTCTATCCAAATTAGGTTACTGCAATGTGCTACCCTTAGGTGTGTTGAATGCCAACCTCAACAAATTACAACTCCTACAAAATAAAGCTCTCAGAAGAGCCTGTGGCATTAAAAAATAAGACCACATATCTAAGATTAGAAAGGACGGCCACTGGCTACCCATGAAATCAAGAATCCTATTCAAAACGCTGTGTATCACACACAAATGCCTGGCAAAGACCGCACCCACTTACCTCACAAACACAGTGATGACCAAGACCTTGACAAGAACACTTAGATCCAACTCCAGCTCCCAACTCTAAGTCCCATGATATGATCTATCAAGAGCAGGAGGTTCTAGCTTCCAGGTTTTAGCACCGAAAACCTGGAACTCCCTCCCGGTGTCCCTGAGAAAAGAACTTACGCACCCCAGTTTCAAAAGAATCATTGAAGACTTGGCTCTTTAACAGGGACTAGGGTAGAACCACTACCCATACTAGTAACCAATGCTTCTGTCAATCATGTGCAGACAAAACTGTCTACATTCCTTCTTTAAGAACTGTCCCTTGATATCAAGGCGTTAGCTTTCTTCCAATGTATCCCTGCTCTTACTGTAACGAGATTGTAAACTGAGACTGTTGTTTGCTGCTGTTAATACTGTAATATTGTTTCTACTGTAACCAGAAATGTTAAGCCTCCTGTAACCCACGCCATTATACCTAAGGGTTTGGGCATATCACAAATGCTATAAATAAATAAATAATAGAGTGAACCACTTTAGAGGCTTCACCCGGTGCTATGGGCAGGAGGGAGGAGAGTGAATGGGGGGAGGGGGAGAGGAGCCGAAGGAGGCAGGGGGGAGGTGAGGGTGAGTGGAGGGGAGTGGAGGAGAGTAAGGACAAGATCTCCTGCGTTTCTGATGTGAAACACAACTCATAGCTAGGACAACTCAGGCAGTTGTGAATAAAACAAAAAGCAAGAGAAATTGACACACGATCAGGAGAGCTATGGTATGGTCTGCATGAATCATAAATCCTTCAAATATGTGAAAAGGAACATGAGTGGGGCCACAGTGTCATGTGTGAGAAACCTGAAGGTGTCTCACCCGCTAGTCCCAGGGGATCTATCATCCAGGTGGCCAGGACATGGCCATTGCTTTTGGATCCAGTTCCTGGGGGTGGACCAGTGCAGGAGGCTCACCTGGATAAGGGGTCCTCGGGTAGTGGAAGTGGGACACGGGATGATGAGATGTGGTATCCCCTTCCCAATAACCCCCTTTGCCCACCCTACCAGGTAGGTTACATTGGAATTCAACCCCTGTTTTCTGACACAAACATTTTCTCATGGACAGTTTACTGTGAGTGACGACTGACTAACACCAGAGCCGTATAACTGACATCTCCCAACATCATGGACAGGCACAGTCAGGCAATTACAGACTATTGCATATACCTGACTTCTATCCCACTTCCGCACACAGATAAAAGGCAGAGCACAAAATCACACTCTGAGCTAGACAAACCACATAAGGGAAACAGCAGTTCCAAGATGGCAGTTTAATACAAGGCGAAAGATGAGACCAGAGATAGTTGCAAGGAGGGAAGTAGCCGTGACCTCTAAAGACTTACTTCTGTGAGCCTTGGAAAGTAAGAAACCAAAGACCAGGAACTAAGGCTGATCACACCTGCACAGTGTGTCAGAGGAACCTGGGGCTTTCCTGTGTCGATAACCAAGGCGGGGAGGAGCGATTGCTGCTGTGGTACTGTCCTTGGCTCATACAGCAAAGCAGCGTCAGAAAAGACAGCACAGCCGGTGAGTCGGAGAGACTGATACCAAGGTTGCAAGTGGCAACATTGTACAAAGAGAACAATGTGTGAGGCATTTGCAAAGACTGACACAGATATAATTGGAAACCAAAAGGAATAGCTGAACTTTATAATTGATTTTTGGGAGAAGAAAGACCATACACGAAGTGGTCCAGCGCCACGTGTGTGCTCATTCGAAAGTCTCTGTTACGGGGACGTGGCTTGGTGGCGATGGAAGCGGTTGATTAGTTTTGGTGCTCTGCACCAGTGGGGATTTCACAACATAATTATTCCAGCAACGTACCTTAATTATGTACTTCTGGAGCCCCGTTTTGCCTTCATGAGCTGCCTGGAATCCAAGGCTTTCTCGTAGAAGCCGCGTCATCCTGTGGTGCTTGCAGCCGATGTCTCCTGTCAGCTGGTCAGCTGCTGCGATGCGGGTAAGATGCTACGTGTCGAGATAGCAGTTTCCTGCATAACAAAGGTTTTTCTTTTCTTTTTTTGCCTTTTCCTTATATTCTAAGCCCTGACATCAATGCTGGACCTATATAAATAAAAACAAAAGCGTTTTTCAAGCGGGTTTGGTAATATTTTTCAGCTGTCAAAGGACTTTCATTTCTACTAACCATTTCTATGGAAAAATACCAAAATGACCGTCTTTGATTTTTTCTTTCCATCATATCCCGCTCATGCAGTTTATGCTCCTCCCTTCTAATTTCATCCCTAAGCTAACACATCATTCAACTGATGCATACTCACTATTCTATAATGCTGTGTTGAGTGTTTCACTCTTTTTTATCAGCTTTGTGAGGAGAAAAAGGAAGGGGAGAAGGGAGTTGAGAAATCAAAGATAGGGGGAGGAGTTGGTTTGAACTATATCATCTCTACATCCCATATATAAACATTATGACTTCTAAAAAGGGACAAACAAAAGAGGCTTGTGTGTCATCTCCCACTACCTTAAAAAGACAGAAGAGTGAATCTCCGACACCCAAAGAAGATATAGCAGACCCTGTCATGCAGACTATTTTATAAGAAATTAGAGCTCTCAAGCCTTTCATGGAAGATACTAATGCCAAATTGCAGCAATTAGATAACAAACGGTCTGTTTTTGAATCTCGAATGAACGCAGTTGAGAGGTGAGTTAGTGACACAGAAGATGTCTCCAATAAGCTCACTGATTTAGAAATTAAAATAGCCTCCTTACAACAACAGGCTGATGACCTTCAAAACAGGAATAGGAGAAATAACCTCTGCATTGTGGGCCTTCCGGAAGGAATTGAAAAAGATAATCCTATTGCCTTCCTATATGTGTTTCTACTTTGGATTCTTAGCATGCCAATTTCTGTGCAGCTCAACATTCAGAGAGCACACCAAATTGGTCCCAGCAATTCGCCTCTAAGCACTAACCATCCACCCAGAACTCTTCTACTTGCCCTCCTAGACTTCACTTATATCACCCTCATTATGGAAAAAGTTAGACAAATTAAGCAGCTAGTATGGGAAGGAAACAAAATCTTCATCACACAAGATGTCTCCAAGACAACCGCAGCGAGAAAAAAAGGAACTCCTAGCATTTAGACCTGCTCTTAGGCAACTAAATGCCAGATATGGCATTATTCACCCTGCTATCTTGAAAGTTACCTTAAGTGGGCAGACCTCAACCTTCCACAATTTGATGGATCTTAGACAATGATTCCAATCTCACAAAAGAAATGATATGGATTCTTCTAACCCCATCATTTGAAGGAATTCTATGACATTGTACGTACTTCATTTTGAATTGTGACTACCTCCACCGAAGCGGAGAATGGCAAGCCTTTTTGTTTTTTTCCAGTTCTCCTCCCCCATCACATTACTTTTTGGCATGGATTGGTGTGGCTGGTTCCTGTTAGCCACCGTTTCTTTTGGCTTTTTGGGATATATTTCTATTTCACCGATTTTCATGTCTTCATTGTTTGTTTTACCCTCAGCCTTGTTTCTCATACCCTTCATGTTTCCATTTGTTCTGCTGGGTACTTGCACTTTTAACCTGCTAACAGACTTTACTGCTTTAATGAAATTGTATAATTTGATTACTGTTTATACCACTATTTGCAAACTCTTTTTCTAGACCAATGCTTCTTAACATAGTATTTTGGAATGTTAAAGGATTACATAATCCTATCAAGAGACAAAAAGTACTCTCACATCTCAATAGATTAAAGCCCTCAATAGCCTGTATACAGGAATCACATCCCTCAGACGAAGAAGCAGCAAAACTTAAGCAACACTGGGTGTGTTAGGTTTTTTCTAGCATTGCAAATGGGAACAAAATGGCATCATCACACTTATTAATAAAACCCTTAAATGCAAAGTATTATCTATGGAATCTGACCAGTTAGGGAGATGGGTTATTCACAAGATATTAGTAGATTCTACAGCATACACAATTCTCAATATATATGGGTCAACCTCTGCGGATCCCTCCTTTTGGAGACAACTTAGGAATCATGTGCTTCTATGTAACCCCCACAATTTGATTGCATGTGGAGATTATAAACAGGTCGTAGACTCCTTTATGGACAGAAAATCCGATGTGCGGTATACCAACACTACATCCGATACACAATATATCAACTTCATATCTCAATTCAGCCTTAGTGATGCATGACGTATCATCCACCCAACAGACCCTAAATTTACCTTTTCTCTACGCCCCAAAATTCCTTTTTGTGACTTGATTATATTTTCATCCCCTATTCGATGGTTAGTTTCCTCCTCGATGCCCAGATAGAATCCATTATGATCTCTGATTACGCCCCAGTACACATTCAAAAGAAACTCTTGCAACTCTAGCAAATGAAGATTTAATACTAGCTTATTAAATGATTAATCATTTACGCAGTTCATTACACAACAACACAATAACCTTTTCTCTGAAAATAAGAATCAAGACACTTGTATAATTGGGTAGCTACAAAGCGGTTCTTAGAGGTCATATTATTTCTTTTGTTGCTAACAAAAGGAAAAAACTTAAATCTGAATCTGAATCCATAGACAGCTTAAACCTCTAGAACCCCAATTTGCCCGCACTAACTGTACCTCCGTTCTCAGGGACATTCTGAAACTAAGATTTCAATACAAGAAAATTATTACGCAATACTCATATACCAACCTGCTTAAATATAAAGCTAAAATATACAAATTCTCCACTAAAACTACAAATCGTTGGCCTCTTACCTTAAACTTAAGAAAGAGAAAACCAAAATTGTAGTTATTAAAGATCACTTAGGGATTAGAAAATGTTCAGATAAGGAAATTGTTCAAGCCTTTAAAACATTTTATTCCAATTTATATACCTCTGAAGCCCCTCCTAATAATCCCGCTCTTAATAACTTCCTACATAATATATCCCGTAACTCCTATCCTCAGGCAAATCTTCTATCACTTAATGCACAAATTACTCCCCCTGAAATGCATTTGGCTATTAAGGATCTAAAAAAAGGGAAAGCCCCAGGACCGGATGACTTCCCCAATAATTTTGTTGCCCATTTTTCCAATCTATTAGTCCCTAAGCTTAACATCTCTACTCTCATTTTATCTCAAATGATATGGCCCAAGGCTCTTTTCTAGAAGCTATGCTGAAAATATTCTATAAACCTAATAAAGATCCTGAACTCCCCCAAACCTACCGTCCAATCTCCCTTATTAATACAGACTGTAAGATTTATGGCAAGATTTTAGCTAACAGACTCCTCCCCCTTTTACCTAACCTTCTTAAGCAAGATCAAGTTGGATACGTGAAAAGTAGAGTGCCCTCCTCCAATATTAGACTTTTTCTAGACATCATTGACATAATACACAAATCTAATGATCCCCATGCAGCAATTGCTCTTGATGCAGAAAAAGCCTTTAACAGAGTTGAATGGGATTTTTATGTTTGAGGCTCTTAGATGACATGGTTTTGGTCCCCCTTTTCTTTTTATGATTAAGGTCCAATATTCTAATCCCAAAACTGAAGTCTTTGTGAATGGTCAAATGTCCCCCTTATTCCCTTTTTCTAGAGGGACACGCCAGGGCTTCCCACTATCTCCGATTCTCTTGATTCTAGCGTTAGAACTTTTTCTAGAAGCCATTAGATAAGATAATAAAATCTCGAGTATTTCTTTTGGCCATCTACATATTAAAGCGGCAGCTTATGCCGATGATGTACTTTTGTTCTTAAAAAATCCACAGCAAAGCACCCAATATCTATTAAATATAATCTCTAGGTTTTTGGAAGCTTCAGGCTATAAACTTAATACTGATAAGTTGGAAATTCTCCCCCTTAACATACATTGTACAACTTGTCACACCCGCACTTTAGGTATGAAATGGTGTCCCCAAGGATTCAAATATTTAGGTATCCACATTTCTGCTTCCTACAATAGCATTCGTAAACATAACTTGGATAGTATGTTAGCCAGAATTAGCGAACTAGTATCCTCATGGTCCGCCCTTTATCTCTCCTGGTGGGGCCGACTGGAATCTATTAAAATGATGATCTCCCACATTATACTTTACACTCTCTATATGTTGCCAATTCCCCTCTCTCCTTCCTTCTTTAAATCAATATATTCCTGTCTTACAAAATTCTTATGGGGGAAAAAGAAAGACAGAATTTAGCTCAGTAAACTTAAACAATCCTGCTCTCAAGGTGGTGTTGGTTTCCCTGACTTCAAAAAATATCACATGGCATTTGTTATCAAGCAAACACAGTGGTGGTTTACTCAGGAGGCATCATTTCGGGTACGTAGGTGGGTTTGGCTGGAAAGAGCTATGGCATCCCCGACATCCCTTACTGACCTTTACTTTATTAAAGGGAAAAATAAATGTTATAAATACTCCTGTATTCGCCAATCTGTCTTATCCCTTAAGCTATATATGTTCCCTAATATAACTAAACCATCCTTACTCATTTTCCCTTTCATTTGGCTCAATCCCCTAATTCAAATGAAAGGTAAATCTATATTTTGGAAGTCATGGCTCTCTAAAGGCATCAGATTTAGCAATCAACTCCTTTTTGCAAAGTGTTACTATTACATTTGAATTTGCTACCACATTCCACATGCCTGCTTCTTCCCTGAAACAATATCTTGCCATTATTGCTGCCATTGTAGAACATTTTGAATTATTGATCTATAGTCCCAATATTCCTAATGCACAGAGTTTACTTCATATGCTAAAATCAAAGGCTACAGCCTCTATATAATATAAAATTCTACTACACATTTTGCCTTCCCCGGAGGTTGATATGATATGATATGGCATTTGTAACGCGCCTATACACAAGTGTTTCAATAATTTCATAATGACTGGGGCGGTGATTGTTTATTGTTGGAACGCCAATTTTGCTGGCCCCCTCATGGGCAGTGCATTTCTAAAATTACTGCGTATGCTAGCCTTATCCAATTTTTTTTTCATCACAGAGCCTTTATTACCCTTGCTTCCCTTTTGTCATGCATCACGTCCCTACACCTGCTAGTGTCCCTAATGCATGCAAACCCACCTTCACTTCCGGTTTACATGTAGGACAGCAGCAGCTTGGGGTCCGCTTATTTCATGCACGGATTGGTACCAATCACCACATGAGGAAATATAATTTGGGACGATTACATCCATTCCTGTACTGGCAGCTTCCTTAGTGCATTGGACCAGGCAGGGTCAGGCGTCCTGATATCCGGCAGTCACGTTCGCTTCCGCGCCACGTGACAAGAACGGCCCGCTCACGTTTTACATCCACAGATCACGTGTCACTGAAGCGCCGCTCACGTGACAAGGATTCCATAGCAACGGGATAAAAGCCAGGATTCCGCGCTCACACAGTGCTTCACAGCTGTTCTTACCGCCACTGTTTGCCATTCTTCACGACCTTGATTCCTGGCTTATTCTGATCACGGACCATGAATTACGGACTCCTTTTGTCTTACCCTTCTGCTTTGGCGACTCTCAAATGGATCTCCTTGTTGCCATGACCCACGGACTACTCAACTGGACTCCTTCTGCTCCACCCCTTGGATTTGTTGCTTCCTTTAAACTTGCCTGGATTTACGAATCAGCTGCACGGATTTCTAGTGACGCTCCACTTGCTGCAACGCTTCTTGCTTCTTCCTCCATTCAGTCATCAAGTGCCATTCAAAACATCTACAGGTATTTCCAGTGATTGGTACATATGAGCACAAAGTGGTGACCTACCATTGCTGTCCTTCTGCGGTCACCCGTACCATACACTGAGGGTACTTGCTATAATGTGCACCATGTGCTTTGCTCCTGAGGTCCCATTTTGGTTAGAGTTGACACTCCTTCCACACTTAGGTAAGCTATTTCTCTGATACTATCAGCTGTCCATAATCGGCTGTTACATATTGGTGTTTTTGCTAAATGCTTGTTTGCCTTACAGCGGCATGGGGTTTCCAGTGTTCTGTGGTTCCGGCATTCCAGTACCTATCACCTGTGGCCTCAAAGATTGCACAGAGTGTTATTTGATATCTCCTTGTGTGGTACTTGGGGATGGAGGCCTTTTATAATCTACACGACTATCAAGTCTTGACACCTTTTCAAATGTGGTTTATCACCTAATGACAATTGTTGTTTGCATTCCCAAGGTTCTTTTAAGCACATGCTCATAGAATGCCAATATGTCAAGCCATTTTGGAACTTCATCTAGATTTCTGTTTTGATTTTCCTATCCTAGTAAGCTCCATGTTGCATAATAATTGCGTCAACAAACATGCCTACTATCTGTTTGATTTATGTTTAATGGTTGCAATTCAAACTATCACTACCAACTGCAAAAACGTAAGTCATATTCACTACAAATTTTGGTGGAACTCTATTTGCAATATTCATAGATTATAAAGCTGTAATGCATCTACCCCTGACCTACTAAATAGGTATCAGTTGAAATGACAATTTTCCATGACTTCCTATCTGTTGCAGACTCACATTAGTAACCTGTGAGTTATTATCCTGCAAATGTTGCCTGTTATATTTGTACCTGCACCTTACCCCTCTCCCTCTTCCCTCTCTCCTCCTACATGTGTCTTGTCCTGTTTTGTCTTGTCCTGCGGTTTGTAATGTCCCCCCCATTATATTTCAAAAGCTCTTAATTCTGCTTAGTACAATTTGAAATAAGGATACTTGGCTTGCATTTGCATGAATTTTCTATCACATCATGTATATCTCGTCTTTATATTTGGCATAATGTTTGATAAATGATGGTTGTATCACTTGCGTGCTATACCTTAATTCTACCAATACAAATCTTTTAAACACAAAAGAAAGTCTCTGTTAGGTATCCAACTGATGCTGAGTGTGAGGAAAAGGAATATTTTTTCTATCTATGTGGTCATGCAACAGGTCACGCTAAACCCTATGCACATTCGAAAGCCTTCGATAGTTTAAGGTACATCATAATTGGTCTGAGCCTGGCTGAGGGAGACTAATTGAGTGAAAGAAAGGGATCTGAGCCCGGCTGAGGGGATTTGGTTTGAACCGTGAGCCACTTGTGAAAGAATTATCAGAACATAGTTTGAAAATGATCTGAGCCCGGAAGAGGGGTATCCAACGTTGAATTTTTTGTTTTTGAAAAGGGTCTGAGCCCTGCTGAGGGGAATCCAGGATGAACATCCGAATTGAGTGCTGGAAAAGAAAAATAACATTTTCATGTTGGTTTTGTATACCGGGCCATCTGATTCAAGAGACTTGCAAGAAGTAAAGAGACTTGGACACAGAAGGTCTTGAACTAGGAAATTGGAACTGCATCCTCATGCCACAGAAGCATGAGTGTGTGCTTTGCTTGCGTCAACCGCCTTGTCCTATGCTGAAAACGTGAGAAAGGGAGGCCAGCGGTTCAAACATCCTGACTTATCATTTTGAGAACACATCTTTCTTTTTCATGAACATTACCCCACCTTATTTTGTAAATTAGTGGTAAGGGTTGGCAATAGTGTTTTTTAGTATAATCCCCTTTTAATTTTTCAAGAATCCACTAGCACTGCATTTTTATTATTTGATGGGCGTAGATTGCTCCCATCTGTAGATTTAGGTTTAGATAAGCGTTTATCTCACCCTTGTGAAAGTTCAATAAACTCCTTTGAACTGTGGTCATTGTCATGAACCACCGAACGCGTCCCTTCTGGACTTCGTGGCCCTTGACCCATAGGGGACTGAACTCAGCAGTACTCCCAACATGGCCGCTGAACGCGGAACGCTGTTTGCCAGTCTCCACATTGTACGCTCTACGTTCTACAAAGCAGAGACGCCTCCGCGGCCCTGCGGGTCTCAACGCTACCACTTGCAGTAGTCAGACGTGTGCGGTCGGAGTTTGTCCAGCGATTACTTCTGATTCCTGGTTCCCGGTCCCATGAATCTCCTCTTCTTTCATCCTTCCCCTTTTTCCTCACCTTGCATATCCTGGATTGCCAGCGGATTCGTATCTCCGAGTGCGCTCCTCGCCATTTCCTGGACTTTTTCCCGGACATCTCAATGCTTCCTGGAGTCGGGTCAAGAACCGCACGCTGGAACCCGAGGATCCACGCACAGGGTTATACAAAACCCGAACAGTGCGAAAGAAGACATCTTCGAAGATCACGAACAAACAATACAGACAGGTGAGAAGGGGGGAAACCTGTAACAGATTGAGACGACAACAAACTGATAAAGTTACGGAAATGGAGGCTGCAGTTCAAGACCTCATGCGCTGCATGCAGGAGTTGACAACAGAAGTTCAAAATCTTAAAGCTGAAAATGCGGCATTGAAACAATTGGTCCTGTCACGTGACTCTGCAACCAAGGAAAGTGTGTTGTTGGACGGAGTGGTGGATAAATATGATGGCTCTTCAAAGACCCTTCGCGGCTTCCTCGATTCATGTTTAGTGCACTTCACTTTTAAGCCCTACTACTTCTCCACCCCAAGGGCAAAGGTGGGCTTTATGATTTCACATCTCTCCGGGAATGCATTAACTTGGGCAACTCCCTTAGTTAATTTGAGTTATGCCCTCCTGGATGACTATGATGGTTTTGTGCAGGCATTAAAGACCATGTTTGATCGCCCAGAATAGGTTTACAGTGCCCAAGAACATTTACTGGACTTCCAACAAGGATCCCAGGATATGCTAACCTATGTGATACGCTTTAAACAACTTGCCAAGGAAGCAGACTGGTCCTCTGAGGCTTGTTTCACCCTCTTTCGAAGATGATTGAATGAAGAGATAAAAGACGAGCTAGCTAGGGTAGCTCGCCCAAGTTCCTTCCAGGCTCTCATGGATCTTTCCTTACAAATTGACTTTCGTATCCAGGAAAGAAAAGCGGAAAAGAAGAAGACTAAAATACCCCACCAAAAGGCCTCTACAGAACCTTCCTCTAGACCTGAGCCTGCTTCTTCCCCGACCATGGACCCAGAACCCATGCAACTAGGAAACTTCCGTGGACCCATAACTCTGCAAGAAACAATGCGACGGATTCACACTGGTCTGTGCATGTATTGTGCCTCTGATAAACATGTTGTGAGAGAGTGCCCTATTGCCCCTACACGGCGTTTGGGAAATGCCAGCTCCCGATCCTAGATGGAGCACAGCTTCGGGAGAGAGATGTTTGCTCCACATCTATTCCATCCTTGAACTCTCCTGGACAAAACAATCTTGTGATTCTGCAGGCCTTTCTATCGCCTTCCAACAAAGAATATTATCTCATTCGGGCATTAGTGGATTGTGGGGCCATGGGGATATTCATAGATCATGATTGGGTCACTACCCATAACATTCCATATGAAACACGAGACATCATGCAACCTGTAGAAGCTATCGATGGAAGACCTCTCTCTTCAGGACCCATTACCCTTCAAACCAAAGAGATCCTACTTTCTATAAACCACCATCAAGAAAGGATCAAATTTGACATCGTAAGATCTGCCCATTACCCAATGGTACTGGGTATACCTTGGTTACAGAAGCACAACCCCTACATCAACTGGGCAGCAGGATCCTTGTTTCTTGGTTCAGAACATTGTATGTCCCACTGTTTATCCCTAGGTTCCTCGTCAAGATCCTCTGAAAACATGCAAACTAACCAGCAAGGTCCATTCACTGTCTCGAATATCATCCAGGTTCCCAGGGCCTATCAGGATTATACTGATGTGTTTTCGACCGCCATAGTTCAAGCCCTTCCCCCTCACAGACCTGAAGACTGCACTATTGATACTAACCCTCAGCAGTGATTCCTTTTGGAAGGATGTTCATTCTATCAGAACCTGAGAAAAGAGCCCTCCGAGAATACCTGGATACCAATTTGGAAAATGGTACTATACAACCATCAAAATCCCCGGCGGGAGCTTCGTTGTTTTTTGTCCCCAAGAAAGATACCAAAGAGCTTAGGCCTTGCCTAGATTATCGTGGTCTTAATCAATCCACCCTCAAGGACCGCTACCCATTGCCCCTAATCTCGGACATCCTGGAAGCGGTAAGAGGAGCTGTAGTGTTCACGAAATTAGATCTCAGAGGTGCCTACCATATGTTCCATATAAAGGAAGGTGATGAATGGAAAACAGCCTTTAGAACATCCTTTGGTCATTTTGAATACTTGGTTATGTCCTTCGGACTTGCTAATGCCCCAGTGGTCTTCCAACGTTTTATGGACTGGGTGTTCTCCGATATGCTGATCCTCTACGTCATAGTATACCTGGACGACACATTGATATACTCCAAGGACCATCTGAAGCATGAAGAACATGTTAAAGCAGTCTTACAACATCTACGTAAACATAAGCTCCTGGCCAAACCCGAGAAATGTCTTTTCCATGTGTCAACTGTTCACTATCTCAGATTCGTCCTCAGCCCAGAGGGAATTGGAATGGACCGCTTGAAAATAGACTCCATTCTATCCTGGCCTGTTCCAACTACTGTGAAACAAATTCAATCCTTCCTGGGGCTTGCTAATGTCTACTGGAAATTCATACCTTCTTTTTCGGAGATTGTACATCCGATCATTACATTGTTGAAGAAGGATACACGCTTTCACTAGACAGCAGTCCAAGATGAGGCGTTTTAAAAGTTAAAGTTGGAGTTTACATAAGCCCCCATCCTGGCCCAATCTGACATTGATCGACCCTTCCTAGTGGAAACTCATGCCTCTAACTACGCCATCGGGGCAGTCTTGAAACAGGAATTTGATGACAAGCTAGAACACCCCATCGCCTACCTTTCTCGCACCTTGACCCCTAGCAAAACCCACTATTCTGTTTTGGAAAAGGAACTACTAGCCATCCGTCAAGCCTTCACAGACTGGCGTCATCTACTCCTGGTAGTGAAACATCCTGTTCAGGTCCGCACGGATCATCGGAATCTTTAAGTCCTGCAATCCTTGGAATGAAGGAACAGTCGTCAAGCCCGTTGGGCCTTCTTCTTTACCCAGTACCAGTTTCCAATCCATCATGTTCCTGGAACACACAATATAATAGCCGACGCCTTATCCCGACGTCCTGACTACGAAAGTCTTGAAGACCAATCCTTCCCAAAGATGTTTCCCCACACAATATTTGTTGCCCAAGCAATCAGTCTCCTAGAAGACATTCGGATTCAAATTCAGTCCTCTGAAATCTGGAAGGAGTTTAACGGAAAGAATCGATGGAACCTCAAGACAAAGGGCGGATATTTATTCAAGGACAATTGCCTGGTCATCCCCACTCAGAAACTACGACAAAAGATCACAAGCCTATGTCATGATACCCTTCATTCAGGACACCGTGGCATCACCAACACCCTCCGTCTAATACAAAGACAGTTTTGGTGGCCGAAGATGAAGGATGATATCCAGCTTTATATCCAAACTTGTGCAGTCTGCACTCAAAACAAGCATGACAACAAGAAACCGGCAGGTCTCCTGCTCCAACCAGCGCTGCCAACAAGACCTCGGGAATTCATCGCTACGGACTTTATTGTGGAACTACCACCTTCCAGGGGATACACAACTATCATGGTTACCATTGATTTATTCACTCACATGGCTCATTTTACACCTTTATATAAACTAACATCCTCCTCTGAACTTGCCGGAATCTTCCTGGAACACATATTCCGACTTCACGGACTACCTTCCAAGATTATATCTGACAGAGGACCCCAGTACATATCTCAGTTCTGGAAACAATTATGTTGCATAATAGGAATCCAACGTGCCCTATCCTCAGGTTATCATCCACAAACCAATGGAGCCACTGAACGCATGAACCAAACTCTGGAACAATATCTTCGCTGTTTTGCCACCAAGGTCCAGGACGATTGGTGACTCTTGTTACCTGTGGCTGAATTCAACTACAACAACTCGGATCACTCGGCTGTCAAAACCAGTCCCTTCTTCTGTAGCCAAGGATTCCACCTTTCGGTTCTACCATCCATTCTCCCACATCCTACCCCTGTTCCTACAGTTGACTCCTGGATTGAAACTCTCATCAATGTACACAAAGAAGCAAAAGAACACCTCGAAAAGGCCCGAACAAACACCAAGCACTATGCTGACTCCAAAAGAAGACCAGGGCCTTCATACACAATAGGTGATAAGGTCTGGCTATCCTCAAAACTTCTGCCTCGACACTTACGACCAAACAAATTGGCTCGCCGACACTATGATCCTTTCTCCATAAAGGAAATAATTAACCCAGTGGCCTTCCAACTCAGACTACCAGAATCTTGGAAGAGGATCCACCCAGTTTTTCACACTTCTCTGTTGAAACCATACGTCCAGCCCCCCGAACTGCCCCAAGATCTACCCCTGAGATTGTCAATGATCAGTTAGAATACGAGGTTTCCAGAATATGTGCCTCCAGGTACAGACGTGGACAGCTACAGTATCTGGTCGAGTGGAAAGGGTACCCTCCCACTGAACGCACCTGGGAACCAGTCTCAAACATAAATGCCTCCAGACTGCTCCGAAGGTACCACCTTATACACCCGGGCAAACCCAGAGGAACTGGGTTTCGGAGGAGGCATGCTGTCATGAACCACTGTACGGGTCCCTTCCGGACTTCGTGGTCCCGGACCCATAGGGGACTGAACTCAGCAGTACTCCCAACATGGCCTCTGAATGCAGAATGCTGTTTGCCAGTCTCCGCATTGTACGCTCTACATTCTACAAAGCAGACATGCCCCTGCGGCCCTGCGCGTCTCAACGCTACCGCTTGCAGTAGTCAGATGTGTGCAGCCGGAGTACGTACAGCGATTACTTCTGATTCCTGGATCCCAGTCCCCTGAATCTCCTCTTCTTTCATCCTTCCCCTTTTTCCTCACCTTGCATTTCCTGGATTGCCAGCGCATTCGTATCTCCGAGTGCGCTCCTCGCCATTTCCTGGACGTTTTCCCGGACATCTGAACGCTTCCTGGAGTCGGGTCAAGAACCGCACGCTGGAACCCGAGGATCCACACACAGGGTTATACAAAACCCGAACAGTGCGAAAGAAGACATCTTCGAAGATCACGAACAAACAATACAGACAGGTGAGAAGGGGGGAAACCTGTGACAGTCACTTTTGTCTGTTTTACTGTTGATATCATGCCTTTCTTATACATGCTATAAGTGCAGAGAACAAATGGCGATTAATGCATCCATCACCATGTTTTCAGTTTTACTGGAATTCTGGAAGGGCCAGTTTTGGCTAATCTAGTTGCTGGTCAGTGACATGCAGGTTGGATAGGCATGCAGAAGCTGTGCCGGATTAAACCCTGTGGAAGTCCCTAAGTAGTCGAAATGTTCGGCCCCCTCCTCGAAAATTATCTCCTTATACATTTTTAATTTTCTGCACAGGTTTATTTTGATCTGTTGTCACAGGGCCCCTAAAAGGAGTGGGGCCCATAGGCCGGTGCCTAAAAGGCGTAATGGATAATCTGGCACTGTAACCAAGGTCAAGTGTGCAGGATCTTTTAGCTATGCTGGACGCCTCGAGCATCATGGGGCAAAGTTGTAAATAGCCTAGCAAAAGTGTGGATGAACAGGAACCGAAAATGGAGAATAGAAATGCATAAGAATGTAAATCTGTGGAGCTGTATGAAAGCCTGCAAGAGAGGTCAGCGCTGACAGACTGCCTGCAACTGGCACCGTAGATAGGAGGAGTTCCATGCTAGTGCCGTGCCCCGGATCCTCCTGACCTCCACATTACCAAGAGGAAGTGTTTAAATGTGTTGAAATCCATGGACTAGAAAGCATGGTCAGGGTCAAGACACCAATGCCATCAACCAACCCTTAAGGACTGTGAGGAAAACCTAGCAAAAGGGTCTCACCTTTCTAGATGGAAACCTGTCTGTGGGGAGACCAACAAGTCAAGGTTCTCTGATCCAAGCGCCAAAGGGCTACAATATCACAAACCATTGTACGGAAGTAGTTGAAAGTGAAATTGGATGGGAGTACTGTGATACTGTATGATTACCCAGATTTTCACAGGACAGTGGCCAAGAAAAAAGGAGAATAAGCAACCCAATTTGACTCCGGTAGGGCAGGTGGTCATGAGAAGAAGAATTGAGCCCTGGGTAAGAACGAAGGGCATCCACTAACCTACCCCTCTCATCTTCTAGCTGAGAACTGGTGGTCAGTTGGACGACAGTATGTGCTCAACAACAACTGGGAACAAACAGTAAAAACCTTGATGGGTACTAAAATTAACATGATATCCTTGTATACAACCTCAATGTGAGCGAACGTAACTGCTATACATGTATTAAAAAAGGTTAAAGTTTAATGCGGTCATGGACGTGATTTTTTTTTTAAAAATCCAGCAGTCAGTGAGACTCAGAATTGTCAGCCTTATTTTGGGGTTCTTCTCACATACTTTCTAACGCATATTTACAGTCTGTTAAAATAACAGGGATCTACAATGAACCTTGCAGGTCCAATTTGAGTCGGCGGTAATACATAATATGACAATTATTTACATTTAATATAATCATGCTACATTTTTTTCCAGCAAAAGTCATTCTAGAATGATGTGATAGGTTATTTGTAACGCATTTAATACCCAGAGGTTTTCTAAGCGCGGACCCGGGATCGAACCTGTATGGCTCAACGTCGTCTTGCTTCCAAGGCGAGCGCATTGCGCCGGACCTATCCCCGTGAGACGAGAGAAATGTGAACCGCTCCATAGGCTATGTCATCAGAGAACCCAGTCGCACTCATCGGTTTATCATTTATAGAATAACATCATGCAATCAGAACTATGCTTTATGGGCCTGCAATCCACCACTTTACCAACCAACAATCCTTCTGCCTGCCTTTTGACAATGAGACTTCACAAGTGGTTCATAGTGATAATATCGAATTAAAAAATCTCGAAAACAAAAATCTCGAATACAAAAGGCCGAAAAAAAAAATATCAAATTTTTTTTTCAATGTGTTTTTTTTCAAAATGGGGGGGTTCCCCCCCAACCCCCCTTATTTCATTTTTTTTTATTTTACCCCTTTTTTTTACTTACCTGACCCCAAAAACATATATAAATAAATAAATAAAAAATTCGATATTTTTTTTTTCGATATTTTGGTTTCGGGCTTTTTGTCATTCGAGATTTTGTTTTCGAGATTTTGACTGTCCACCATTCACAAGTAAACTGCATGCCATCTTTCTTGTCGAAATGTAATAAGCTCTATGAAGATTAAATATATTCTAAGAAAGGCCACAGTCTCATAACAACTATGTAGGCTTACAACCAATATCCACATCATTTCCAAAATGCATGTATGTATGGCGAATAGGGATTTAGCAAGTGGCAAAGTAGCTAACAAGCAACTAAACACTGCACCATGGAGAAACAGACAGCCTACACCTGGGTGACTGCCAGGCTGCTTACGGGTTAGTGAGCTGCTGTTAGAAGAGCAGAGTTTTTTTTGTTCTTTCATGTGGTATGAAATTGAGTAAGCAGTGGCAGTGCAAGGATTGTATCCAACCTAGGAGAAATGTCATTCTGTCTCCACCCTTGACACTAATCCCATGTGTCCTGAAGCGTCCTCCCCTGGCAAATGCATCCTCTCCTCTTCACGTGCATGTCATGACCACCATGTTCACAAGCTGCCATTTCACCAACCTTTTGTGAACCTTCTTTTCATAACCAGGTCAAATGTAATCGCACTCTGTTACACAGGCAATCTACAACACACCCGCAGAATAAGAAACAACTAGCCGTTCCCAGCGTAACATGTGCCGTTCTAGCATAACTTAAAGGTCAATATAGGTTGGTTATTCATAGGGTCGCGTCTGTCTCCTTTCTTAAATATTGGAATTACCACTGATCACTTCCAGGAAAGGGGCGTAGGTCCCTTTGACTTATTAATGGTCACCACTGATTGCTTCCAGGAAGGGGGCATAGGTACCTGCGACTTATTAATGGTCATTGAATAGGCTAATTTTAATTTGAAAGGCATATTTGTATTAGATGAAATCAGAGGTATATGCAGTATAACCCAGTGGGCCTCATTACGAGTTTGGAGTTGCAATGGTGCTATTAGCACCATGGCTGCTCCCAAACCCATGTCTGGGTCCGGGTAGTCGGAATGGGGACTTACCGGGTCATTCCAACCTTGGTGGACCCGGTAAGTCCCCATTCAGAAAACCATTCCCCATTCCCATTCGAGCCCCCAGAGGGCTCTATGGGAATGGGGAAGGAGCTAATAACGGGCCCGCAAATAGCGGGCCTATTATTAGCTCCCTGGTCCATTAGCGCGACCCGCTAAGGACGGCTGGTAAAACCAGCCGGCCCTAGTGGGACTCGCTAAGGGACCTCGGGATGCGGCGGTAGGGGGTTAACGGCACCAGCATCCTTTCCTGTGCCGTTAACACCCCTACCGCCATACTCGTAATGAGGCCCAGTATCTAAGTTACATCGATTACACAGGGCACTATGATGTGTCTTTGTAGATGCGTAATTGTCAACCTTGTTCATCCGTCCGTATACGAGACCCTTGTTAGAGCTGGGTCTCATATACAGAAGGACGAATCCTAGAGCCTAACAGGCCAAACCAACCAATCCAAGACTAGAAAATACAGGACCTACTAACCACGGCCTTTACAAGACCCAACATCCATGGACATCCCAGCCCACATACCTACAACATAACCTTGATAAAGACCCCAGAGGATGAGACACGTGTCGGCTCGCCACAAAAAAAGACTGTGGGCCTCATTCCAAGTTGGGTGGTAGGGGATACCAAGCACCGGTAAGGAGACCGGTGCAGGTAATCCCTTACCGCCCAATTCCGAGGTCCCTTAGCAGGAACCGTAAGGAACATGTGGTCCCTTACGAGTCCCGCTAAGGGACCAGGGCGCTAATAACGGGCTTGCTAGTCACAAGCCCGTTATTAGCGTCTTCCCCATTCCCATTGAGCCCTATGGGGGCTCAAATGGGAATGGGGAATGGTTTGTTCAATGGGGACGTACCGGTCCCTCCAGGGTTGGAATGCACCGGTAAGTCCCCTTTGAACAAGACCGGACTCAGGCACGGTATGGGAGGCAGCCATGGTGCCAATAGCACCATGGCTACCGCCCATCTCGTAATGACCCCCTGTATGTCTTCTTCTGAATACATACCACTGAAGCCACCAAAACACTGTGCAAAATATTTATCTTTTTCCACATACCAAGTGTGACGTATCCGGGAACCATTTTCTGTTTTATATATATAGATGATTAGAACAGACAGAATTAGAAATAAAAATATCAGGCAGGATCAGACAAATCCATATTTTCAGGTAGAATTAGAAATAATGTCCATCAGGCATTCCCATCCCACACTCTTGTCCACCACTCCACTCCACCCACACGTCCCTATTTGAACAAGTTTTCTTGTCCAAAGTGGGCCGCTTTAATTATATAAAGTAGGCATCTATTTTAGGGTGGCTGGAAGAAGTTTAACACTTCCCTCCACCAACCCCACTGGTTCACCACCAACAACCGCATCCTGATGATGAGGTGGATTACCACTGAGTTTGCTTGCCCTGTCTCTGTCTGTGCCCTGCCACTACCTGCTCCTAGCCCGCCTTCACTGAGCACAGCAGTAGAAACCAGCTCTAGAAGTCAGTGAAAAGACAGACAGCCTCATTACGAGTTAGACAGTATGTGGTCAAATTGGCCGTAACTTAGTTACGGCCAATTTACCACTATGCCAAATCATGGGTTTTGGTTTTGAGTGGAGGATTTACCACCAGCAAAACCCTGGAGGTAAATTTTGCCACTCACCGCTGAAGACTCGGCAGAATTGGCAGTACCACGAAGGTAATTCCACAAAAAAATCCCCATTGGGTCCAATGGACCCAAAATAAATGGGGAATTACTCTGCCACCAACACTTGTAATCTGGCGGAAATTCCTCCTGATCCAGTGCGGTAACAGTAATTCCTCAGGGCTATTCTTTGCAGGATTTACCTCCAAATTTCTGCCTAACTCATAATGAGGCCCAGAGTCTCATTACAAGTATGGGGTATGGAAACGAAGTGGAGGTAACAGGTAACAGAATTTCGGCTGCATTTCCCGCTCTGCCATACTATAAGTTTAGCCCTGGAGTGGGACATGTTAGGGGGACATGACTCTAAATGAAAGGGGCCCCTGGCAAATGAGTGGGAGAAAATGGTGTGCCATAAAGGTTGGGGGGACAAAAATCCTTGTCCCCTGGTAATATTACGGCCATGTACAGGTACAGCTTGTCTACGGCCCGTCCAGGTGGTCCCAATAAACTGGTACAGGTACAGCTTGGACATGGCCAGTGAAAGCTTCCCTTACAACAGGTTGCAGCAACAGTATGGTCAGGCTATTATTGCAAACATGTCTAACACGCATGGACAAAAGAAATTGTTTTGGCAGTTGTATGTTGAAAATATTCCCTAAGTAAATGCACGTAAACACACTCAGGTAGATGGGGGATATGTCAAGCAGAAAGCAGTCAGACTAGAAGGAGGGTATTGGAGGGGTGGATGAATGCATTTGAATGTGAGGATTGATGAATGACAGAACAATCACAGAAGCGGGAATGGATGAATATTAGGACAGCTGTAGAAGGACTGTGATGAAAGAGAAGAACTATGGTGATGGAGGAGCCCAGTGACGAAAGAGGAGGACTATGCTGAAGGACACAACTTATGACGAAGATAGAAGACCTGTGAGAAAGGAGGATGACTTTGATGAAGAAGGGCTATGAAGAAGAACTATGACAAAGAGGAAGGACTGTAATGAAGGACAAAGACCGTGATGAAGGACTGTGACAAAGAACCGTGATGAAGGAGATTAACTGTGATGAGGGGGAGGACTCTGATAGACTATGATGAAGCAGAAGGACTCTGATGGAGGAATGTGATGAAGGACAATGATATAGCGTACTGAACAAGGACCCTGTTGGAGAAGAAGGACTGTGGTGAAGGAGAACATTTGTAATTAAAGAGAAGTAATGTGACAAAGGACTTTGCGCAAGGAGAAGGATTGTGATGAAGGAGAAGGACGGTGTGGAAGCATAAGGATTGTGATGAAGAGCTGTGACAGAGAAGGACCTTTCACCAAACGGAAGCGCCATGAGTAGACGAACCAATGGATGAGTTTGTTGTTCAAGTATGATCTGAGAGGGAGAGCGAGGACTAGAGGGATTGGACGGATAGAAGCATCAATCCAATTAGAGAGTGCCTGACACTGCCTTGTGGCTTTTGCAAACCTGATTGTATGAGTTTGCTACAGGATTGAAGCAACGAGCTGATCTACTTTGGATCACCACACAAATCTGAAAAGTCCACGCGCAAACAAATACTTTAGTAAAGTTGGATTCCTCAAATTCCAGCCAAAACTAAAAGTGGATGCATCTGCAACAGGGGCATGGTGAGGGAAGCTCCCATCACAGACAACCGGGCACAGGATAGACAGTGCGCGTGCCAGATTCATTTTCAGAGAACAGGTACAGCATGGGTCTAGCTCCATGTGGTCTGCCAGTTCTGAAGCATACGAATGACTGTGTTTTCACAAGACAATCTCCTGCTATCTGCCGCTCTTACCAGTGCGCATGGGCTGACTGGGAAGAAAGGCAGGTGCAAGGTGCTCACTGCACAAACATACCTGATGTCTGCTTTCTTTCACAGCAATATCTCAATATCTCGTGGATGGTTTTACTTCTTGAGTGGAAGTTGGAGGGCCAGGTGAGGAGCGGATGGGATGGTAAGCACAGCCGTGGTGTCCTGCACACAAACACACACACATGCCACAGGCACAAACACCCACACACACATACATGCATGCACACAGTTCTTGCTGACAGTGGGCATTACCCAACATAAAAGCTCACCACTTCCAAGCATGCCCTGTATGCTTGCAAGCCAATAGCAGGCATTGGTAGGAGGGGGGTCATCCTGGGCTCTAAGGCCACAGGGCAGTGAACCTTAGCTGGGGCACAGGCAGCTCTGTGGCGCAAGTGCAATGCAGGCAAAAACCATCAGCACCCCGTAAATTCAACGTCACCCCCAGTGGCCTATGAGTTAATTTGACACTGCTTTTCAGTCAGCTAAATTACATCATTAAGGTACCATTTTTCTGCACTTACCTTCCAAAACCTTTAATTAATGTAACGTCTTTCATTTTAAGATTAATGTTGCTAGTATTTTACCATCAGATAATCCACACAAAACGTTGACAGATTTAGATGCAGGTCTGGCATCATCGGTGCACACACGGCAGTGCTGTTGTTGATGTAAAAAGACCACGGCCAGTACACCTCCCCTCCTCCCCTCAAGGCATCTGGCTTGTTTGGGTGCTGACATGTTGACCAAACATGTTCTCCCAGTGGGCTGTGTATCACCCACCTCCCTGAATCTGTGTTTCTTCCTGCTACATAATCACATGAGCACAAATCTCACACAAGCTACCCTCTTGAATTGCCTGCTCCTCTTGCTCCTCCTCACCCGATGGCACCTACATCGATAACTCACTTCAAGAGATGGACGCTGACTGGTATCTCCCACCTCTCTGAATCTATATTACATTCTCCCACAAAAATAAGATGAGCATGAGCCTCACGCAATCAGCACTCAGGGATCCTCATGATCCATCTCCCAAGTGTCACCCGATGGCACATGCCTTGACAACTGACTTCAAGAGACTTGCACTGACTAATATCTCCTGCCTCCCAGCATTTCTGCTGCTTCCTCCCACAAAAATCATCTGTTAGTCTTGGACAAGCTGCCCTCAGAGATTCTCCTCTCCTCTTCCAAAGTGTCACCAGACGGCATGTGTCTCATCCACATCCTCAAGAGATGGACACTGACGAGTGATCGGAATCTCCCATCTGCCTGAGTCACTACTACTACGTCTCATATGTGAGTGTGAGTCTTGCCCAAGCTACCCTCAGGGATTCTCTGCTCCTCCTGTTTCTCCCCCCACATGTTTCCTGATAGCACAGGTCCCGTCCAGTCACTGCAAGAGATGGACACTGACTGGTGAATCACATGCCTTCTTGAATCTCTGCTACTTGCTCCCACAAAAGATCATGTTAGCCTGAGTCCTGCATAAACTGCCCCCAGGGATTTCCTGCTCTTCCCTAGTGTGAGCCTATAGGGTTCATGGACGACTTCCTGATAATGCTGATGTTACTGGTCTTGCAGGGATATGGCGTCTCTCTCTCAGAGCGACGGAGATCCTGTTTCAAGCACCTAATTGGATGCACATCAGTTAGCAGCTCGACCAACCCACTTCCCTATGGCTCGTCCCCCTTACACAATAGGATGTTGAGTGGTTCTAACTCATCGGAGGAATCGAGTGCTGGCATAGGGGCTCTCTTTAATCATTTGACTAGGGCTATCACTAGGCATCCTTTCTCCACTAAGTATGACAGGCAGGCGGTGTCCAGACATTTGGTCGACTGAAAACTGGTCGAATGACATTTGGTCGACGCAATTTGGTCGAAAACCAAATGGTCGATTTTTTTTTTATTATATATTTATTTTTTGGGTTTTCGTTTTTAAAAAAAATGGGTTTTTAGAAAAAAAAGGGGGTTTGGGGGGGACCCCCCCCCCCAAAAAAAAGGGGTGAAAATAAAAAATAAAAAAAATTCGACCATTTGGTTTTCGACCAAATTGGTTCGACAATTTGTCTGGTCGACCAATTTTTTTCGACCAAATGTCTGGTAACCCAGGCAGGCACTGTGACGAAGGGTCATTGGGAGTTGTAGCCCAAAACATCTGGCGGTCCCCTAATCAGTAGCCACGTCATAACCAGTGACGGTTAAGAGTGACTAATATTCTTTCAGGTGCGACTTAAAAATCTCTGCGCCCCAAATCTCCATGGTTGGGTACTTATGCAGTGCACTATACAAGGGTTTGCAGAATCTCCGGCTGTACAATTTGGCCTTTGACCAGTTTGACTGCCCCCCTCCCCCCACCATCCTACACATCAGGAAGCACAAGCACAACTTCTGTTCAAAGAACATCTCACCCATCGCTGACCTCTTCACTTAACCTCATTCCTACTCCTCGAGAGTTTCCCTCCTGCCCTTCTCCTCTACTCTTCCCAGCTTCCTTGCCACCCATGCACCCTACGTGTAACCCCTCTTTGCATCCTCTCTATACAACATATGTTGCTTTCACGCTAGGTTTTTTTGCTCCATAAATCCATACAAACATATTCATTTCTCACCTGCCATTGGAGGTGCCAAAACATTGATTAAGGGGGAGGAAATGAGCGACCACCGAAATCTGAGGAATAATCTCATATCCAGAGTACTTAAATCACTATGGGCCTCATTACGACCCAGGCGGATTTCGCGGTGCTAAATGCACCGCGAAGCATGGCGGAAAGCCGCCGATAGCGCCATGGGGGTTGGCGGATTCACCGCCCCATTCCGACCTTGGCGGAGCGGTGAATCCCCATTCCCCATTTTACCCTTCCCCATTCCCATTTTTGCCCCATAGGGTATAATGGGAGTGGGGAAGGAGTTAATTACGCCACCGTAAAATACGGTGGCGTAATTAACAACGAGGTCCCGTAGCGCCATGGTTTTCTCCGCCTGGTAAAACCAGGCGGAAAAGGCCGCCATGGCGCTACGGGAACTCGTAGTATGGCGGAGAGGTACGCCATGCACTACGCTGGCGTAAAACCCTCTCCGCCAGGGTCCTAATGAGGCCCTATGTGCCACATTTACAATAAGGCAGTGCAGCAGAAAAAGTGACAGCAACTGGCATACCAGCACTTTTACTGCAGTGACAGATTTAGAGTTTCAAATTGAAACTCTGAAAAACCACCTGGTTTTGTGTGGAGGAAATTCGGTATGCCTCATCACGAGTCTGGCGGTAACCCTTAAATGTGGCAGTAGTGCTATTGCCGCTGCATTTAAGGGTCCACCAGATCATGGCTTTGGCGGGTTTCACCGCCAGTTCTGAGCTGGGGGGAAATCTGCGGCAAAATTGCCGATTTTCGGCGCTATTACCGCCGACGGGAACTCTGCCGGCGGTAATAGCGAGAATTTTTCTCATTGGGCCCAATGGGGAATGAGGAATTCCCGAATGGGCCCAATGGGGAATGGGCAATAACCCTTGTGCCAAACCCGTGATCTGGCGCTAATAGCGCCGGGCGGGTTTGGCGGTAGGGCTATTAGCGCCGGCGCTAACAGCGCCGGCGTTACCGCCCAACTCATGATGAGGCCCTGTCTTTATAACGAAAATTGTACATAGAATGCACATATAACGAAAAACATAACGAAAATGTATGTGGGGATGAGGTAAAGGGTTCCATCTTGCGGGGAAACTGTTTCGGATGGCTTTTTAGGGGTCGGAAATAAGGGTTTAGGGGGGACCCCCCAAAAAAAGAAAAAAATCGTTATGTTTTGTCGTTATAAAATGTGCATCATATGTGCATTAGTTATACAATTAGTCGTTATAAAGACATGTAACCAGGAAATTCTCTTCACACCAAACTATTACTGCATGCGTCAATAGGCAATCCTTAAAGCATCCAACGGGACTACAAAATGAATTAATAAGTGAAGGGAAATCACGTAGCCCCCCCCCGTTACTGCATGCTTAACCCATGCGGCAACGGTGTTTGAGTCTGTCAGTATTTCAAGAGGAAATAGCCCCAAAGCCTTCATTAGGCCTTAAACCTCGTTAAACCTGGATCTCAAGTGAACGCCAGTTCCATTTTAACAGTTTCTTAGGGCACACGTCATTGGGTTCTGTCCTCAGGTTAGGCTTGTGAGCATCCCTGAGTCTGGAGCTCTTGAGTACCCAAAGGCCTGCCTCTGTGTTTAAGTCAGTTAAAAGATGTTTGATGTGTCAGACTAGAATTAGTTAACCTTAGGGTTCTGATTGGGATGTAGGGAGGGGGTAGTTGTTGGAGATAGCCTGGACTACTACACTCGGCTACTACACCAACATGCTCTTTTCATGGTGCAAGGTAGCTGATTCTGGCTTCCACTGGGAGCCAGTGGAGTGCTTCTGGGGCAGGGTTGACCTGATCCTATTGCCATAGGTTTAACCACATTCTGACTTCCTGATTCTGAACTCTCTGCAGTCTGCCAATAGGTTTATTTGGGGTAGGCAAGTGTAAAGTCTATTACAAGAATCACCATAGCTCTAATTAAGTTCACACAATATTCTGATTGAAGAAGCGGGAGGATTTTACATAGACATAATTATTTATCAGACACATATTTCACACGTTTATTTTGGCACTCCTAATCTTTTGTTGCCTGGTAAATGGACATACTAATACACCCTGTCCCCCCTTATCAGCGCGGCCTTCATTTTCAGATGCCTCTTAGCATCAACGCAGCCTTCCACTCCTGACCCTACTATCTGAAACTACACGTAGAGCATTTTAGAAAATGATGACGCAGTAAGGCCTACTCCTTACTCGGGCTGGCATAACGCTTTCCCTTACATATTCTCACTGCAGAATAATATCATTTTCTCAATTTTTCTCTGTGTTCCCCTCAGTTTTTACCAAACCAAGGGCCAGATTCCCGACCAACAGAGTTTACACTTGTAAACTCTACCATGAGTAAATTATTCATATGTGTAAATGTAGGTTACAGCTTTATGTCTCTTCACATCAGTGCTTAATGTGTGGGGGTGTTTGCCAGGGCTCGGTCCTGGCACTTATTTTTGAGCTCCTGCACATATTGTCTCAGACTCACTTTAATTATGAAGTGGTGGTGATAGCCAGTGCATCCATCAATCACAATGAGCAGGTGCGAGCTGTAGTGTAAGCCCAAATGTGTCGACGCTGTGGGGGATCAACTATGGGTGGTGGCAGCAGTGGTGGGGCGGGGGGACTGCCCACCCACAGTGTCACAGGAATGCTAGAAAATATTTGGGGCCTAGCACTTGTTTTTTTACTAATTAAATGCTGCTTCACATACATTCTGCCTCTGCACATGTCTGTGTATGGTAATCATGTAGATTGAGGATTGCACGCATCCGCTTAACCCTCTATGGGCCTCATTACGACTCAGGCGGTAAGGGTTTTACGACGGCGTAAACAGCGCCGACCCTTACCGCCTGAGTACGAGGTCCCTTAGCGCCATGGCGGATTTAACACCTGCCTTTAGCAGGTGTTAAAATCCATGGCGCTAAGGGACCATGGAGTTAATTACGCCACCGTAATTTACGGTGGCGTAATTAACGCCTTCCCCACTCCCATTATGCCCTATGGGGCAAAAATGGGAATGGGGAAGGGTAAATGGGGATTGGGGACTTACCGCCCCGCCAACCTCGGAATGGGGCGGTAACTCCGCCAACCGCCATGGCGTAAACGTAGTTTACGCCATGGTGGTAAAGTCACGGCCCAGGCGGTAACTTACCGCCTGGGTCGTAATGAGGCCTTATATTTGTAGTGCACACAGTGATCATAGTCATGCACAGGGTTTGGGAAAACATCCTTATTTATTTAATTCCCACACTTTCCAGCTTTGGCTACCAGTGATACCCCTGCTGCCATTGGATGCTAATAAGTTCGAGGAAGCGGTCATGTAAATGCTGAACAGCAGAAGCGAGAGACTGGATCCTTAGGGTACTCCACATGTCAAGTTGTGAGATTTGACCTGGAAGGGGCCATGTGTATTGTTTTGGCCCTTTCATTAAGGAATGAGAGCAAACAGCATAGAGTGGTTCCTTTGAGTCTGAGCCCCTCTAGTCTTTTTAGCAGGATCTCATGGCTGGCAGTGTGGAAGGCGGCGGACATGTCCAGTAGGATAAGTGGGTTAGGCATGTTGGCATCCACGTCGCTTTTTGCACAACGTCCCGGAGTGTGAATTCTGTTCCTCACGTTGGCCTGAAACTGTATTTTGACTAGTGGAGTAGGATATCTTGAATATATTCACACGGCTGTGCAGTGATGGAAATGGACACATTTGTTGGTGGAACTGCCCCCCCCCTGTGCTCAGGGGGAGGGTAGTGTGTGGAGCTAGGGTTACCAGGAGGGGGGCTGTTTTCAGCATTGTGGGCGGGACTGAAGGGCAGGGCTAGGTGTCGAATTATGTGGGTGCCCTGAATATATGATGCTGGCTGCTTTACATAAAAACAAAGTGCATTTTGGGAACATAAGAATGACCACCAATGTGTCAAACATGTCTGTGAGAGTAATTCAAATGTGCATTCCTTCTGCGCATACAATGCACACTGAGTACGGTGCTCATTTAATCTGTCAGAATAGTCACCATGACAGTAAAATGTGTGAAAAGCCATTTGGGGGACTGCCTGGAGTCCATGGGTAGCTGGATAACCTGTAGCTGGCTGAAGCTGAATGCTGGCAAAACAGAAGTTGTGGTTGTTGGGCCTCCTTCATCTGCTTCTTTCTGGACAAAAGCCTTTTGGCCCACCTCACTCCACTTCCAAACACCAGTTGCGGTGGTGAAGGACCTGGGCTGTAAAATCTTTGTGTCTCTTTCGACAGAAGCCTAGGTCGATATGGTGTGTAAGAATGATAATTTAAAACTTAAAATTTTGCAGAAGGTTCTCGCTTTTTTGCCTGCTCAGCTTTGTTGCCTTGTGGTAACATATTGTATTTGTGGGTTACTTGATTACTGTAATTCACGGTATTTGGCCCGGCCTCTCTATCTTCACAATAGGTCCCAGGTGCTGCAGAACTCTGCAGCTAGGGCTGCCAATGGCACCCCTTAGCGTAACTCCATCTCGCCAGTCCTTCGCCATTACACTGGTTGCTGGTGGCCTGCCGAATTGAGTTTAAGGCACTCTGCATTGTCCACCATGCTTTCTACGGAGTTGGTGCAGAGTTCGTTCAGGAGAAATTCCATCCCTACAAGCCCTCTCGAGCTCTAAGATCAGAGCATGCTTACCTGATTCAGGTTCCGAGGTTTAAGCGCTCACGAGTGGGGGGACAAGCTTTTTTGGTGGCAGCAGCTATCCTCTGGAACAAACTGCCCTGCTCCCTGCGCGCATCTGAGAACCATCTGTTTCTCCAACGATTACTCGCAACCCTACTGTTTTGATTCCTTATTCTGATTTTCTTGCTGTTCTCCTCTTAGGGTTGTCTTTAGCTCCATGATGCCTTTATTGGCGTAAGTCTGCGCTCTACGAATTCGGATTAAGATAATAAATATGCAGCTTTGGACCGTTTCATTGTTTGAGTTTGGGCTGTTCGGATGCGCAATGGCCGATTTTCAAATGCAGTTTATGAAGTCGCTGCACGCACTGAGACTCCAAACGCACAGCGTTTAGGATACTCATGGCAGAGACAGAGCTCCAGCAAGACAATTTATGCCGGAGCTGCCTTGATCCGGCCCAATTCCTTTCCCGGCTGTTGGTGAATACATCTACATGGTAGCTTGATGTTCACAATTGACACAAAGGATCATTACAAAATGTAATACAAGTGCCAATCAATACCTAGCATCATGTAACTCTAAAAGATGCCTAACCTGCAAGCACCAGCGGCTTTCTCCTCAAATATAACACTTTACTTATGTATTGAACAGCTGCATTGATCATATGATGATGGCTAGTCTTAGCAAGTAGAGCGATTTCTGCAGGTGCCTGACAGCAAAAGATGCCAAAGAGGGCCTCAGTCAATAGGAATAAGGCAGGCCCAGAAACAAGAAGTGTGCTGTACTTTCCTTTCCTTCAGACTGCAGCAGAAGACACACTTGTCCAATGTATTACTCTACCAATTTGTATTACCACTACAAAATACAATATTCCAATCTTAGACATGAGGTATACGATTCTAGCCACCAGAGGTGCTGTCTGGTCAGGTTTGATCTCAAATCATGAAGGCCATGAAGGTTAAATTCCAAATAGGCAAGGGTCGGACTGCAGGCCCCAGACTCGACAGCCATATCCCCACTACACCATGTAAGCCACCTCTGCACGCGCAGCTCCATGTTACACACCACCTTTTTATACATTTGAACCAGGGTAGTGCCTTTCCACTGCTAATAGTAAACACCTTCAACAGTGCCTGTCCTCAGTGTAAAAATCACAGGCTCCATTCATGTGCGAGCGAGTCGAATGGAAAAGGTCTAATTCGGGGGCTCATGTTCTATATTAAACACCCCAAAGGATGCATGCATCGGATAAAGTAGTGTGCAATCATGACGATCATTCTAACTCAATCCAACTCTATACTCATAAAATGATGTCCGTGAACCCATGTAGAACCCGTTTTGAGAAGTTTAAGGTTGGCCCACTCCACCACCCTAAAGTGAACTTGCTCTTCACAATCTGTGCACCTCACTAAATATTATCTCTGAAGAGTACCCCAAGAGAATCAGAGAGAGTCACCCTCTCAATATACTCATTCTCCAGTAGCTTGGCATCTTCGAAGGATGCATGCGGTCAGCAAGCCATAACCCTGTTTTTTTGTTTCATTTAGGCTTCATTTGTCATATTGATACTTCTTCACTTTTGGAATCCCATATTGGCCTTTCAGACCATAGCAGCATTTTTGGCCAGTGGACAAACACTGGTACTCTCTCCACTGACCATCGGAGAATCTTCCAGCAAAGCTGCCACGCCCTGGGCCAGATACTCAATCCATGAGGGAAGAGAGTGGAGGTAAGTACCCAGCATGGCCCTACTCCATTGTCCGTCAGAAACGTCTCATAGTTCTCCTCTCACTCCGGAGCTCAATGGAGCAGAGTTCTCCTCACAAAAGCACTTGATATCTGTCAAAAGAGGATGGGGCTATATTGGGTCCTTAAAGTACTCCACAACCTACTACGTGAAACAGGATAAACAAGGGTACCATATTTAAGATGGCCCGCTTCTCGTTAGGAGATGTACTTAAGAAACCTGGTCAGTTGTGCTAGCCCCCTGTTGGAGACCCACCTGTGGCAGAAAAACAAGCTACCAAATCACTAAAAAGTTCCTTTACACATATGTGCCCCAAACTGTCACTCAGTGAATTTGGAAGATAGTTTTCTTTCCTTTCTTAAATATTGGTTTGATACTAGTGCCCTAACATGATATTGAGTATTTATCTAAATAAATCTAAAAACCACAATTATATATAGTACCTAGATTGTCGGCTCAGTTACCAACAGCATGATTCCGATCCAATCAGGCCCTCTGGGCTTTCCTCTAGGTTGCAAGACTGTTGCTTCGTAGAGCTCACCCGCAGTTAAGCATAATAAACTAGAGGGCATGGCTAATGTATTGATTGTTACGTCTGCTTAGGATAATTAGTGGGACCCTGAATGCAGAGGCCCCGGAGTTGGGGATGCTATTTCTCATCTTCTAATGTGAACCTCAGACTTTTGCTATATTTGACTAATCCACTTGTAATAATCTGCCAGAAAAGTCGCTGACCCTGTGATTTAACTTCACATCACAGACTCCCACATGTACTGTGTGCATCCGAGTTCCTTTTGTCAGGTAGCAGAGAGTGCATAAGCTCTGTGAAGATTTGGGGTTACATCTTTATCTCTCCCCACCTGCGCCTTTAGGGAGCTTAGTTGCTATGGCATGGCACGCCAGCATTTTCTAGGCAACCATGTTTTGGATTATCGATGGGATTTGAGTAGGGATATCAGATTTTGGTAGGGCATCATCATTTGTTGTATGGTGATGTCTGGGTATCAAGAACCATACCGAGCTCCGTAGGCTAGTGTTAGGAAAGATTTCGTAATTGTAGGTAATTTTCCTTCCATGTGGCAACCTCTAATCTTTTTGCTGTTGTTTTTCACCTTGTTCTCGACTTTGCCAGAGAAGTGCAGCCTTCTGCCACACTCCTCTGGGCTTTCGCTCCTTTCTTACGGGGAAACTGACATGCCCTTAAGACAGTCAGTACCGGGGAACGCTGTTTCCCGTAGTTTCTTTTATCATGTTGCGGCTTTCGTGCAACATGACACAAGAGGGCACTGTAAGCTAAGTTACAGCTCTCTTGGGTCTCTAGCCTTCTACAGGCCCTAGATACTCGTTTTGGATTGTAACTGATCGGTGCAAGTGATTCAGGGACGGGAATGGTGGCAGCGATCGTTTCTTGTGTTTTGAGCTCCTTTTGGCATTCTAAGCGCGTTTTTTGCGCTTAACCCAAAATGGTGGCCTGGCTCCCAAAATGGCCAGACCACGAGGCTCCTTTGTCCTGTCCGCTGACCATCTTGCTCCCTTCACCTTCCCCAGGTCGAGCCGACCCGGGGCCTTCCTTATTTGGGCATGTACTTTCCCACGAAACACGGATGCTTTCACAGGCTTCTACATGTCTTGTGTGTCCCTCCAGGATGTGGGCTGGGATGTCTGGTCCCAATACACATCCTGGGTGCCAGAGAGTCTAGGGTGGTGTGAATGCCTGGGACCACCGTGGTCCGTGATTGGTCCACGAATGGTGTGAGTGTTGATGAGCGGATCTCCCATTGGGTCCCCTCCGTTTTGGCGCGAAGGGAACCGTGGATAAGAGGGGGCTGGAAACATCACTTCCATGTCGATCTCCTGAGTTCTCACGAACGAAGGAATACAGGAGCCAAGTATCCTGCAACCAAGAGGCTGGACCGAGGAATCACTGGTGACCCGCTGAAGGACTGCTCCTCTGCACTGCTGTCGCCTTGTGAAACCCTTTTCACCTTTGATCAAACCAGAAGGCCTGTACTGGTACTTCGACCCTTGGAATAGCGGGAACAGCTATTCTCGGCATCTTCACCATCTCCTGCCAGTAAGCCTTCGGAAGCGTCTCTGGGCCATCCAGCTGACTGACCAGCTTACACGGGAGTCTTGCTCTGTAACCGCCGCCAGGTTGTGTAGTATTTCGAGTCCTTGTCACTCTCACACGCTTCGTACACTTGGCGTTCCCAGGTCTGAAGTGAGTAGTGTACATTTGGCTCAGATACACACGGCCGCTCCGTTGCCCTGCTGTGGTAACAAACTGTGCGGGTTTCTTCGATTGGGACGTCTTTTACTCAACATGACGACGAGACGTTCCCTGCTCTTCTGAACCTGCCAGCGACTGAAACGGACGCGGAGAAGCCTGGGTCTGCTTGCATCGGGGACCGGTGAGTAGCTTAGCTAGGAACTGGTCGCCCTCCTGCAGGAGCCCATAGCTTTTCCCCGCTGTGTCAAAACAGCACCCTTTTCCGTACTCTCGCTCTGCTTCTGCCCACAGTGGAGGCTGCGCTTGAGTCGCGGAACTTGTTCTTCTTCATTTATGCACTAAACTGAACTGCCTGACTTCCTTCGAAGAGACTCCCCTTTTGCCCGTTGGCACCAGCGAGTGCAGGTACTTTTGAGCACAAGGCTCCACTCTTCGCAGGGCTCGGACTTCCATTTAGTTAGGTGTCTCTGAAGGCGGACTGGGTCTAAGCATTATTTCGCACTGCCTGTTTTCCTTCCCTTTTAGGTGGACTACACATTTCGTGCATCTAACGCTTGAGACTGTCGTATTTGTATATATATTGTGTTGATATGGTATGTGTTGGTTTACTATCGTTATATTGTGATTTTCTCGCTACGGTCATTGTTTTAAAGGCCTTGGAATAAATGTGTATATATTTTTGATATAACACCTGTTTGGAGTAGTTTGTAAGTGTTCTTGCTTTGTGTGCTCATTGCGGGCTTTCAGTCACCCTCACCCCTCTTGAGACCTAGTCTTGACCGCCGCGATCGCTACCTTGATTGGTCTGGCTCGTCCAGAGGTTACCCTGTTCCAAGTAATTAGGTTGGCCTTCTGAACTTCTGCGCCACCAGGACAGAGTTCAGAAATCCGTCTTAACAGCTATATGTCTGTGGTCTCCCAAGTCCCGCTCGGTGGGCGCTTGAATCCTGCTCTGTGGCCTTAGTCAGGGAAACCAGCCTGGTCTGAGGATAGGAACATAGGCTGCAAGCTAGTCCAGGCTGTGTTAATTTCTTTGTTGCCACAGTAGGTACTTGCCTCCTCTGGGAAAGCATGCAGGCATGGCGGGTCAAGCACAGAAACTGAAGGGACAGCGTTTTGTTTTTAGTTTGTATCTCTTTTTAATGAGCACAGCAGCATAAAAGAAGAGCTGCAACATCGATATGCAGTACCACATATGTTTAGGTGACCAGTTCAGACTAAACATTAGCAACATATCATAAGAAAGTGTTAGATTGAGCTGCCATCAGTGTGGCTTGCAGACAGAAAAAATATACACATCGGCTCTCAACCTACACTGGAATCAGTCCTTGGCAGAGAGGGGGAAGAAATAACAGAGAAAAGGGAGAGACAGTGTGGAAGGAGAGACAGGGCAGCAGGGAGAAAGAGAAGAGCCAGCACGCTAGGGTGTGAAAGAACCGGAACGCGAGCGAATGAAAGAGACAGAATGTGAAGGACAGAAAGAGATTGAGTGGGGGAACAAAATGCCATGAGACAGAATTAAAGTGACAGGGACTGACACAAGTGACATAATGGAAAGAGAAGAAAGCCTAGAGGCTGAATGAGAGGGAGGGCAGAAAAGAACCAGAGTGTCACAGGGGAAAGATCAAACAAGATATAAAAACACCATGGAAGTTAGAAAAGAGAGAAAATGTGAAGGAATGAGAGGGAGAAGGGAGATGAAGGAGGAAGGGAACGGAGATTGTAGGAGGAAATGTAAGAACAGAAAAACTACAAAAGATTCCAGGACTCAGCGCCAATGGTAAAGGTTGTTTAATAGCATGAACTGTATCAGTCGTAGCTATATATACATATAGTATATATAGCTACGACTGATACAGTTCATATACTTATAGTATATATAGCTACGACTGATACAGTTCATGCTATTAAACAACCTTTACCATTGGCGCTGAGTCCTGGAATCTTTTGTAGTTTTTCTGATGTTTTTGGACGGTATGGGCTTAATATCCATCCGAATCCAGTGACCAGCGACAACCAAACATGAATCAGTGAACCTACTTTTTCAACACGTGGTAAACAACAGGGATTGTAAGGAGTCGCCTGCGTGAGCAACTTTGCAAATAAGCCCCACAAGTTGTTCGAAATGTAAGAACAGGTTAGCAAATAAGCAGGAGAGGTGATGGATGAACGGAAGAAATGAGACAGAAAAGCTGAGTGAAGGCTGACATAATGGTGGTATGAGAAAGCTTCAAGGGAACTGTGCGTGGGGAACTAATCAACCTGACCTTCCGTGCAAGGAAGTTAGTTCTTAGTGAATTAAAGCGCTTTGAAAAGGCCCTTGGTTTGTTGCAATGTTTTGTCGCAGTTTATTTTGTGGTCACTCTCAACTCAGTGAGTTCCTTTCCCCCGAAGCAAGGTGGCGCACAATAAAGCACTTCTATTTTAGGTTCTGATGCAAACATGGCCTTTGATAGGACTCTCAACTGCTGATAGGACCAGAAGTTGAGAGATATGTATGATGCAGGCGGAGGGAGGGAATAGATACATCATTTCAAATTGAAAAAGATTTGTGCATCTTTTGTTCTGAAAAATCTCATACTGAAATAACTCCCTAGGTCTTTTAAATAACCCCATAATGATATATATATATATATATATAATCCGGCCATACTCATTTTACTTTAGCACTCCTTTCCTGAGTGGAGTTACTGTTTTAGCAGTATTCTGCTGTGCCAAAATATCTAAAAATGGGACCATTTCCCAGTTAGACCTTATTTTCACAATCTACCCCCATGCAAACTCTCCCATTAATCAGGTGTATGTAAATGGCAAAAATCATATGTTTGCACATAACCTACACTGTGTACATCACACATGTATTTACAGGGTCACAATGGGCTTTTTTCACCTGTTTAATTTGAACCTGGGATGGGCTCTATCGGACACACGCTGCTCCTCTTATTAAGGTAAAACTGTATTCAATGTTTAATCAATGGCAAAGCATCACATGGCCTCAGTAGGTAGGTTTCCATTCCTCTGAAAACATGTGACTAGCCATCTCATTTATCTTCACACGTCCTTCTTGGCTTCAAAAGCCTTGCTCATTGCTTAATGCACAGTTTTATGGAAAGCTTGACCTCAAGGTTACTTCTGTAGGACCTGTTATCAGCAACTAATTGACAACCAGACATCTTTCTCCTAGAGAGCCCAAACCAACAGGTCATGGGTCACAGTTTAGTTTCAGTGGAAATGCCCCCTCTGCATCCTTGTTTTTCAAAGTACAGCTTCAGTTTTTAATCTGTCCATGTCCTTCTTCAATATAACAGTTGGAATAACATAAGTATCGCAATGGTCCGAGTAGGCCTCTCCTTTTAAATTATGCCATTTAAATGTTGACAAGTAAGTGTTTTTATTTGTGACAAATGCAAAGTGCTTGGTTTCACTTTAGATTTCTGGATCACAGTCTCATGTTGCATAAAGATACTGTACACGCTGCTATCTTTCTCTTTAAGTAAAAAGTGTACTTTTCCATGTATTTAGGAAAGCAGTATTTTCAGCCACATATGTCTTTTGCCATCATGCCTTAGGCACATCCAGCACTTTTAAGTTTTCAGGCACATTTTCCTTCACTCAAGTGCCTGTTCATTTTGGTAAAGTTGAAAGAGGCCCATTTCTGTTCCTGTGCAAGGCCTAAGTCAGAAAAAGAAGTGTTTTGGGACTGGCCTGCTTTTTCCAAAGGGTAGCACCAGTCAGCTTCACTCTTAAATACTGGCCTGGCCTGGTCTTTTTATTTCCGACATTCAGAGGCTCTAGTTTACCCCACAGCAAATACCAGGTGACAACGAATTTGGAGGATAGGATAAAGCTGGATAAAGTGAAGGAGGCACTGTAATGTGAGATGGACGTACAGATAGGGAAAGGGATATTTTATATGAAGCAACAATACTGGGAAGAAGGGGATAAAGGTGGATGCCTCCTAGCTAGTAAGCTTAAAGATATGGTTGAAAGGGCATATTTTCATAGGATCTAGGACGATCATGGCAGTGTAATGGTGAAAAGGACTGATATTGGTGATTGTTTTCGTAGATTCTATGAGTCCTTATATACGAAAATTATCTCCCTGTCTGAGTCTGACCATGGTGATTTTCTAAATAGAATCAAGCTACCAACACTGACTGCCAATGATGCAACACCATTGGATCAACATATTAGTGAGGAAGAGATACTGCTTGCCATCAACCAGTTAAAAACTGGTAAGTCTCTTGGATCTGATAGATTGATAGTTAAGCTCTATAGAACTTGTGGCCATTGCTTTGTGCCTTTTTTAAGTGAGCTGTATAACTACTTTAAAACAGGGGGAACCTTATGTCAATCTATCAAGGAGGCAATTATTACCCTGATGCCAAAACCAGGTAGGGACCAATTAAAATGCAGCAACTATGGGCCAATTTTGCTGCTGAATGTAGATGTTAAGATCTTTACCAGGATATTGACCAACAGACTGGATAAATGAATTGGCAGTCTGAAAGACAAATCTCAGGCTGGATTCATGCGAGAGAGGGATGCTTACGTCAATGATAGGACTATTTTAGACATTTTGGGGCTTCTATAAACTGAGGTGGAAACATTGCTGTTGATTATTATGGTTCCCAAAAAAGCATTTGATCAGGTAAATTGGAAATTTCTTGATTTTACATTGAATAGGGTAGGGTTTGGGCCACCTTTCTGAAATCAATTGGTGCTTTACATTCAACGATCAGTGCAAGGGTTCTGGTAAATGGGTTACTCTCTGCATCTTTTCAATTATCAAGGGGCACTAGGCAGGGATGCCCGCTTTCGTCATTTCTCTTCAATTTAGCACTGGAACCTTTAGTGGCTTATATCAGACAAGGACAGAGTCTCCGGGGCATACCAGTGGGCAATAGTGAAATTAAGGTTCTCTGCTATGCGGACGACATGACTGTGATTTTGGCAAAACCAGAGGAAGGGCCAGACCGATTGAAAGAAATGTTTGAGGAGATTCGTCTGTTATCAGACCATAAGATTAACTGGGAAAAATCTGTGATTTTTCCGGTTGGACTGCGCTGTTCCCGTGGAGACTTGACCTTGTGGAATTGCCAATGTGGAGGATACGAGTGTGAAATACCTGGGAATCTATTTGTTTCGGGAATTAAAAAAGATTGTTAAATTGTAAATTGATAGAAATACTTGAAAGGGACATGCGCAAATGGGACCGCTTGACCCTCAACCTCTGAGCGAAGGTGAACGCAATTAAGGTGGTGCTATTGCCTAAGGTTTTATATTTCATACATACTCTTCTCCTAGAATTTCCTAGACAGACACTCAAGTGCATTGGCAATGTGTTCCAGACTGTTTTGTTAGGGGAGGGTAAGAGGCCAAGATCCCAACGCATATTTTGGAGCGCCCTGTGTGGGAGGGGGGGTTTGGGTATCCTACTCTCGACAAATATCAAAGGGGGTTCCTCTTGAAAAAGTCTACATTCTATTTCACTGAGAGGGCAGACTCCACACCATTCTGGGTATCAATTGAAAGGTAAAGATTTCTGCCATACTCGATAAAGGAGGTGTATTCAATGGGAAAGATGCTCAATTTGGCATTGAATTTACCCACTACGGAGGTGACTATAGAGCGGAGGTCTTCAAACTGTGGGGCGCGCCCCCCGAGGGGGCGCAGCCGCATCTCGGGGGGGGGGCGTGAGAGCCCAGCAGGAAATGTAAAAAAAAAAGTTTTTTTTTTTTTTTTAGATTGGAGGAAATGGGCTGTGGCAGCCCACATGGTCAGACTGGATCATAAAACGGCCTTAGGCACCAATGAAAAAGTGGCCAGCAGTTGCAAATGGATATTCAGTCCTTTATTCACAGACTGTTTGAATTGTACCCAACGGGGTGTTTGTGATATTTAAAGAATATTTATTCGGCAACAATGGTCAAAACTACTAGCTGCATAGTGGAGTAACTCCTCAAACTGGCCCACATTGGCCAAAAAGTAGCCATTTTGACTGGCCTACATTAGCATTTTGCATTTATGGTACTGTTATCGCCCTATTGCCCTATAGGCCAGTCCAAGCCTCGCAGTTCATCCATAATGGAGAGGGGGCTTCCACCCACTGGCCCCCTCACCAATTATGGAGGAGCCGAGAAGCCAGCTCAGTGAAACACTGAGCACTCCCTCAGATGCTTTTTCCACCCGAGGCAGTGCTCCTGGGCTGGCTGAACTGTCAAAGGGAAACACTGTTTGCCTTTGACAGTTCCGTTCCCCAGCCGCACATCACTGAGCCATGCAACGCTGGGGGCGTTTTGCTTTGCCAGCCTTGCATAGCTCATTGGAAATGCTGGCTGGGGCACTGCATGTATGCATGTGCAAGGGGGTGCTCCTGCGCCTCCACGCACATACAGGCAGAGCTACCTGGAGCGGGGCATTTTAGCAACCATGCACAGGCCTCTGCAGAAGGTACGTTTATGGTGATTTATTTTTTTATTTAAATATGCATATGGATGCGTGTATGATTGTGTAATGGGACTGTGGTGGGAGCAGGATGAGCGGGAGCACTGGGATAGTGGTGGGAGCAGGTTGAGGAGTGCCCAAGGTCTGTACTGGGAGTAGGGTGCGGTGACGGCACGCAAAAGTTCATCTGGCACATTTGGGGGGGCCCGGTCTGCCCACATTTTGCTCAGGGGGGGCCCAGGCCAAAAAAGTTTGAAGACCACTGCTATAGAGGATGCATTAACCCTGTTGCCCAAAAATACACACAACCCCAACACAAACCCCACAGCTGTCGTCCTGCCTCCTAGCAGAGTATACCAATATTGTTTTGTGTTTAATCTGTACCTGCAGCGTCATCGCCTTGCAAATAATACGCCTCCTCAAGACTTAACCAGACGAATCACCTTCCGCAATCTAGGTCAGCTCCCTTGCTAAATCTTATGGGGATACTGTCATCTATGACCCGAGCTAAAAAGCCCAACCCACAGGAAATCCACTATTTAAATAACTTCTGCCATCCGTGCCTTAGAGTCAATAGTCTAGGTTGTTCACCAGAACCTTTTACCTCTAAACCGAATGTGCCCTAACCACAAATAATGACATCTACTTCCGCTCTTGTCCCTACTAAACTTGACTATGCTAAACAATATTTGATGATGCTAAACAATACTAAACAATACTCTGCAATACACAATAGCCCCCTCAAACCTCAGTTTCCATTTGGCTGGGTCAATACTTATACTCCCACTGCCACTTCGCCATTCTGTTCTCCTAGAGGCCTCACGGACTACGGGCAGGATATTTCCCAGGCTCGCTCCTGATGTTCTTTCTGTAGGGCACAAGTTCCACGTCTACTCAAAACACACGAGGGGTCCTGCAGCCCTTCAGTCTCCGTGGCGGGAGAGTCGGCTTCGTGCCGGACTAACAAGCGAAACCATTGCCTCTGCTACCAACTTATTGGGGTAGTTCTCCCAGGTATACCAGAATTCGTCTGGGGATCTGCCTGATTCACAGGGGCACAACATCCTTCCCCAGAATAATTAGAGGACTCATCCAACGTCAAGTTAGAACTGCGGTTTATTGCAAAAACCAACAGGGATCATACAACACTATCAAGATTATCCAATACTTCTCAGTATTCCATGGTGTGCATTTCGTTTTTGTGGGCAAATTGTGTCATCTCTGGGCCCCTCCCTGAAAAACCTGTCATCACAAATGAGTGGGTATTGAGAGTGATAATACCTATGGAAGTACCCTATAGAGGTTATTCCACTGGTCCTCACATGTCAGGGGCCTGGCCTGTCCTGCCCCCAATAAACTATCTATTACATTGTTGCAGAGTAATGGACTTACCCTTGCCATCCACCCCTGGTTTTCTATGCTGTGATTGGTTAGAGCTGATCTCCCAGGCCTAGGATTCGATTCAGTTCTCAGCCCTCTGTGCACCTCTTCAAGGTAATGTGAAATGATTATGTGTCTGTATTGTAACTAGTAATATACCACCTTTGCCTATGAGAAGTGCGCCAAGGGACCACTCTGGTGGTGACAGTGCGCGGTACAAAAAAAATGTCCTTTAACATTAACATATGAGGGTGCAATCTTATGTTGCAACACTTGTTGCCTTCCTCATCTGGTTTTCTGGAATTGGCTCTGCTTTCCCACCACGTTGAATGCCCATTCCTGGCTTGGCTGTATCACGTGCTTTGAGACTACAAAATCGAGCTCTTGTGCTTGAATTTATCAGTATTTATTCCATTTCTCTGCAGTTGGTCCCTTGTTCCCTAAAGTTTGGAATGTGACTGTATCTCTATGACCTTGGCTGTGAGCCTGCTTTGTGCTCCATGCAGCCTGAATCGGCTCTTCTTGTCTCATGCTCTGTGGCTTGAGGCCTGCTGTAATTTTCCTTAGACCTATAATATGATTTTTACATGCTCGTGTTATTCTATGTAACCTATAAGTTAGTCACACATGGTCCTACCAGGCTCCATATATACTCCTGTAGTTCCATAGGATTATTTGCTTTAAGCGTCTGCAAGCTTGCTCTGGATCTCTCCAAAGGTACTACACGGTGGTGTCACTAGTGACGTCAGCATCGTGGCTTCTTAGTGCTAAATCGATACTGTCTGTCAACGTATTTCCATCCATGATCTCCGTTTCTTCGCCTATACCTGTGAAGACATGTAATGGATACCATCTGTATGGCTGGTTGAGGGGATACCTTTCTGTGTACCTTTCAGCCATGGGTGCACTTGGAATTCATCAGAAATAAGATGGGTGGCTGCGAGTATTCCTGTCTCTACATCCCGTGTTGTTTC
The DNA here is from genome assembly GCF_040938575.1 of Ambystoma mexicanum. Taxonomy (NCBI): domain Eukaryota; kingdom Metazoa; phylum Chordata; class Amphibia; order Caudata; family Ambystomatidae; genus Ambystoma; species Ambystoma mexicanum. The sequence continues at coordinate 49,270,909 of NC_090933.1, read as the reverse complement.
TGGGGGTGAGGATGGGCATTCTTGGGACCCTCTCTTCAGCCATTGTCGTTCTGCAATTTCACCCGCCGCTTTGGTAGACACCAGCTTGTGCCCCAAGTGACATTTCATCCGAATTTCAGTGTGCCAGCATCAAGAGATCCAGTCCTAGCGCAGCTTCTTTGACCCCAAATGGAATGACGCCTGTCGTCACCTGTGTGTGGAGACCATCGCTGGAACTCACCTTCCCCTGTCCTGTGAAGTGTCCTGAAGAGGCTTGCATTGATGAATGCTGCATTTCTCCATCGCCATGGGTTGCATCGTGCAGCTGTATCCAACCGGAAGAATCCTTGCACCCGCAGCTCTTGGGCACCTCTCACAGGAATCAACGACTGGGAAAATCAGAGTCAGAGGGCTAAGTAACCACAATGTATATGTCTCACCCTGTCCGCCCTATGTCAACATTGAGAACAAGTTGCTTTGTCTCTTAACCTTCTATTCCACTGCCTTTTGGTCATTGAACCAGGGTAGTAACTTCTGAAAGATAAAAACACTTTTACTTACCATAGTTACAATTTTGAATATCATCATTGCACTATCACCAACACAAGTGATTTAAAACTTACCTATAGGAACTCCATCCTGGGGAGAAGCATTGTAGCTCCTGGGACGTTTGGGCACACAGCCCTCTTCTTCTTATGGATTGGACTGCTTAAATTCAGGAATTAACTTGTGATCTGGTTCCATCATTTACTGCATTTAGTTTACTTACCTGCTAGCTGAATGTTAGGGAGAATTCTCATTTATGTGCTAATTTTCTTCAACCTTAGAGGCCCCCAGCTCTTTTGCTGGACTTTAGGACTTTTAATTTTTATCCTGGAGTGAGTGAGACCTTTTGTTCACTTTCTCGTGTATTTTTGATTTGATTTGGACTCTGTGCTTCTTTTGGTTTTGGAGTCTGACAAACTCCATAGGCATCTACCTTTTGTATTGTGACACACAGCACCCTCAGTGCATTGTCTCAGAGCAGTCCTTTGGATTTCTCATAAGGTTTAAATACCTTTTGTTGGGTAAACTACTGTTCCCAAGAGCAGTAAAGTGAAATTGTCTTTACTTACCTGTTTTTATTTTATGTAGGTCCAGTACACCCCATCTTATGTGGAAGTACTGGGGGGTTACTTAGTAGCTCCTTGTCCTACTTACTCATTTAACATGTTTTATGTTACCCTCACTACAGTTAATGGCTGGTGGCAGTGGTTTAATTTTCCTACCATTGTGCGTTTTTACCACAGGCTGAATCCTCAGCTTGCATGGGTGCCCATTTTTCACCATTTCTTGCTTGTGAGGTCTTTCTTTCGTTTTACTCTGCGTGCCAAACCAGGTTTAATCCTTTTGTTTGTTTTGTTTTGGCGGGCTTCAGTGCTGAAATCCACCTCCGGCTCCAGATTGTCTGGCAGGCCAGAAAACAAGGAAAGTGCCCGAAACAACCTGTCCCTAGTCTCCTTGGTTACCTGAATGCATCCAGTGATGATTGGCTGGCTGGCTGGCTGTCATTGGAGGACAGTCACCCCTTGGAGGACAGCCACCCTGCTGTGTGAGTGACAGCTAGGCTTTGCATGAATGGGAGAAACCTGCATAAAATGTGAGATCTCTTGAACAGAAGGCAGAGTCGACCACTGAATAAAACATCAGAAGAAGGAAACTGGAGTGAGAAGTTTGCTGCACCCTCCTGGACCATTGGTTTGCCCGGTGAAGCCCTGCTGCATTGCTGAAGCTCCAACTTTGAATCGACTAGAGAAGCCCGGAACAGACAACTTATTCCCTTGGGTTAGTGGGACCAACTGACCACAAGACGAACTTGACTGGAACACCTTTCCCTGCTGGCTGTACTTCTTCACTACTGATGAAACCGAGTGCCAGGGGTTCGGACCACCAGAATTGAGTGCATCATCTTTAAGCTGGACCAGACCTTCAGAAAGCTCCAGAGGACCATCCCAAAGCGGGACAAACCAAGCCTGAACCACCTCAACAGAGTGCTGGACCCCAGAAGCAAGGGGAGCCCATCAAGTGGGCAAGAACCACTGTGGTGCTATTGACCGGTAACTGAAACCGCAAAGTAACGCTGACCTAAAGAAAGCACATAGCCGCTGCCGACCATCAAACTGCAGTGTAGGAGCCCTCTAGACATCCTCCCTATTGTCCCCATGACTGAGGCCCAGGAACCCAGGATATGCAGTACTGCAACCTGAACAGATGCCAGGAGGATCCTCTTCTTCAAACCTAAGGTACTGTCTTGACTGAAGGGGTACTTGCCTCTTTTGTCTGTAGCTTGCTTGTTCTAAGTGCAGATTTGCAGTAGCTGCTTTTTGCAGAGTTGATTGTAGCTCTGCCCTTCACAAGCCGCACAGCTTGTGGCCCTACAGTGATTTTTTTTTACTACAAACTCTCTATTAACATTGTGCAAGACTGTTGTGCTATTTGAAAGAAGTGCCTCAGCTTCCTATACATTGCTCGAATTGACTTTGGCTGTCCTGGCTCCCTGCAGACTCTTCTGACCCATTGACTTTGTTTTTAACTGTCCCTCAGAGGTGATGCATAACTTTAACTTGTATTGCTGGGAAAGGTCTGTTACAGGCCCGTCCTGCTCCCCCTGATACCAGTGCTCATCCAGCACCCCCACGCCTCTCAGGCATTCCAGGCACTCGACACTCAGACACAAATAATACACAAAGACCAGACGTGGGGTGAAAAAGTGCTGTAACGCTAACACACACCAGTGCTTGGGAGGGCTGCATTCGATTCTGCCCCTCCCAGGCCTGGCTCATCCTTATGTACAATGGAGCAGCTACATCTTATTCTCCACCCCTTAACACCACGACTCATAACAAAACAGGTCATTTCGCCAAACAGGTGGAAAAGAAAGTACATTTCGTAACAGTAGACTGTTTCTGCATGGCAACCTCTAGCTGCCTTTTTGACTTGAGCCAGCAGCTTCATCCCTGTGTACATTCTCAGGCAGAGCTGTTATCATGCTCGGCACTCTGAGGCATTAGAGCATTCCACAGATCAGCTGTGCTCTGCTCAGAGAAATCACTTGGCATGGATGTTCAGATGTTAGGCCAGTCAGTCTCTTAGGCCAGTCCATTCGCATGCGATGAATCTCAAAGAAACCAAAAGAAGGTGCAGAATCAGAAATGCAACATGTAACAAGGTCTAACCTAGACTTCATTGGGAAATTCAATGTCTACAGTGTCCTAGCAACTGAAGTCACCCCAGCGTGTAGGAAGTGCGTGTGCAACACCCCAAAAGGGTATCTACTTGCTTAACTTAAACCTGAGGAAGTGTTATGAAGTGTATTTTTATTGTTACCTTTTGCCCTTTCTAAAGAAGGCTTATTTAAAGATGACTGGTAAATAAATACATTGTTATTTTACTAGAAAACCTTGAGTATAAGTGTTATTTGGATACTTTTAATTGTGAATTTCCATGTTACCTCTCTACAGCTCACATTTACCCCTCTTGAGATAAGTCTGGCTGCTCAGTCACTCTTCCAACTTGTGTAGTACAGACCTATACCAATAGGTGGGTTACCTATTACCAAGAGGACAAGGCTGGTGTAGTCTCCCACAGGGTGGAGTGCATCCAATCTTGCATAACAATGAATTAGCCATTTTAATACATTTATGAACCTATGGTAAATGAATATATTTGTATTGAAGAGTGTTGTATGATAATATCAATTGTTTGTTTTATTCAGTGTGTACAGAAGGTCTTAAATAAATAACTGCATCTTTATACTTGCCTATGTAAATTGAATTATTGTGTGCTGTACTGTGCGGACTCATTGAGGACCCCTGGCCCCAATGATATGCTCCTGAGAATAGCCTTGACTGCCCTCTTCATTGCTGTCTTGATTGGGTTTTGGCTAACCTCTAACCTCTCAGAGGTCCCCGTTCACTATAACTAGAGTGGCCTTCTAAAATCTATCCACCAGACCAGATTCTAGACAGGCAGTCAATGGGTAGGTAAATAACCAAACAACACCCACAAGCTGTCTTTCCCTCCTCAGATGTCATCTCTCTCCTAGCTGTATTCCAATGCAATAGTTTTAGCCTAAAGGTGGAGATTTTGCCACACCTAATAGGCAAAACTAAAAAAGGTTTATTAAATCCCCCTATGACATTTGATCATGTGTATGATTCGCCACCTTTATATCATTCAGTTTCCGGCTGGCTCGATTTGATGCCAAGGGAAGAGATATTGCTCATACTGAGTGCGGGTGATTTTACTACACAGCTCTAGAAGCCTGAAAGTCTCATGTCCTTCCTCTGGAATATTTCTAAAAGCAGAAAGGGGTTCAAATTTAAGATCACCAAGTAAGACTCTTAAACTTTTACAGCTAGTCCTTTTGACAGAGTCCAGTGAGTCTAAGAAACTTCCCAGAAGTAGCAAAACCTGTAAGATCTGTTCGAACACACTGGAGCTATTGTGGAATTAATACATAGCCATCTTTGCTAGAAATGATTATTGATGGAGGCTTCTGCTTAAGCTTGAAACCCCTGAACCTGACTGAGAATGATTACCTTTGATAATCACTCCTTCCCCTAGCTGGTTACAACCCTGGGATATTGAAACCGTAGCAGGGGAGCTGAGAACGAGAACTCTCTCAATGCCACGAAGCTGATTGCAGACTCTACAATCCCAGAGGAAGCTTGCAGCACTTTTGGCAACCAGTTTCCAGCACACCAGGAAAAGCTTCTCCTTGAAGTGAGTGATAATCGCGTTCAGCAAAAGTGGAACTGCTAGTACGACTGAGGTAGTAAGGAGTGAGACAGGACAGGATAGAGGGTGACCATGAATAAGCAAGGCTATAAGGTCCAGGAGGGAGGTTCATATAAACATCCTCTCTTGCAATATCAGGGGGACAAGCTCAAAAAAGGGTCCTGGGGATCTCCCGTCTCTTCAAGCAAATGGTTCATGAACTGCTCCATGCAATATAGTTGCAATGGAATGTACCGGAAAATTAAATGAACATGAAACAAAGATTCATAAGCAACCGAGTGGAAATGCACTCAGGGAGGACTCCACATGGAAATAGCAGTAGGGAAAGTATATTTGGCCAACATTATCAGCATAAGATAGCATCAAATGCAATGGGCTGAAACTGAGGCTAAAGACAAATAGGTGATCAAATGTTTATTGCCGTCCAGGGAAAGTAGCATAATTATGAGAATATCAGTATCCATTTGCAGAGATTTCAATGAGAAACCTGTTGAGTAGAGAGGAGATGAGAAAGAAAACCCTACAAGAAGATAGAAGACTTGCACCTCCTCGTAAGAAGACATACATTTTTGCAAATTAAAAGGAAATGCGGTAAAGTAGTTGACTTTTTGTCAAGGTCGGGCTTACATTCAGCATACAACAGTGAGGAGGGCGAGCACACCCCATTACCAACAGTCCATGGTCCAGGATCCAACTCATTAATTGATTATATCTTCCAGAACTAGATTGGCACCACGTTCAGATTTTCAAATCTGTCAAAGGCTGGAGCTGATCGTAATTCACTTACAGTACATTGTAGGATATTAGAAGGAAAGGATGTAACACATTCCTCCTGGAAATTCCTATCAAGCATGGGTCCCTAGAAATCATGAGTAAAAGAAGGTTACGATGGAGTGAGGAAAAAAAAGACTCTCATCAGACATGGATGGAATAGGACCCAGAGCTAAAGCAAACAGGTGATCTGAATGAAGGGGAAGAAATAGATATGCATGTCAAGATATAACAATCCCTATTAGAGAAGCTCCAACCCTTGGCACCACTGGTTGAGGAAAAGAAACTCAAGAAATATTAAGACAGCGAGAGGGTGATTTGAGGAGCAATGTAAAGAGTTGATGGGGGAAGCTCCTGGAAAAACTACGAGAACATTTTCCTCAAAAAGAGATCCTGGCCTGGAGGGAGAAATACAAAATAATCTAAGAAAAGAAAAGAAAACCGAGGATGAACTGTCTAAATGGACAGCATTCATAGAAGCAGAGATGGAAAAATATGTGAGGACATTTTGGCTGGTTGCAGCAAAGGGCCCAATGAACTACCAAAAAAATAGATGTTTAATGTACTGAAGCATAGTGCATCACGCATGTTGAGGATGTTTTTTACAGCAAAAGTAACCAATGAGCTGGACAAGCTAGGTAACCGAGTAGGCCCGATTCGATTGTGGTAGACTGACTCAAGTGGAACCAAGTGAGCTCATTGAAGAGGTGGTGCACAATGAAGCACCAGGCCCTAGCAAGTAGTGGGCCTGCATCCTTAGCAAGCTATTTTATTTTCTGCTGCTTCCTAGTGATTTTGTGGTGCTTCCTAGTCAAATAGTTTGATTGTTATGTTTTATCAGAAGGTACCGCAGAATGATCCGGAGTTCTATCGACCAATCAGCCTCATAGATATAGAAGATCTTTGTATAGAGAATCGTGATTTTCCTGCAGGGAAGGGATGGAGATAAACACCATTCGGGATGGAGGTAAACACAATTCTGTTCGTGGTACAAGGAGGGTTTAGAAAGGGGTTCTCCAAAATATGCCAAATTTTCACTGAGTGCTCATCAAAAAATAAAGCATATGGAAACAAATGCCCAAAGAGCTGACATTATTTGAAAATAGCTACATTTTCCAGACAGTGAGCAGTGAACTGCTTTGCAGAACGTTAACAGACTTCCAAATGAACAACACACTGCTACCATCATAATGAATCTATATTATGATACTCTAATGCAGACAGGAATTGGGCTGGACGGCCAAGGAAGTGCTTCAATTGAGACCAATATAGGGGTAAAATATGGCTGCTTCTTGACATCAGTCCTATTTAGTTTATACACAAAAAACATCTGGAAGACCTTGTTAATGGTTTTGTAAATGTACAGAGAATAGGTGCCATTAAGCTCCTAATCCTAATTTATGCAGGTGACTACTTTTTGATTGTAAAAACCCTAAGGGCCCTCAGGCCCACCCTAAAAGCGAACAAGTAGTACTGCAAAGTGAATAATTTGGTAACGACTGAAAATAAGTCCAAAATAATGAAAGTCCGGACATCCCATTAAAAATGCACAGTAATTAAATAGTCAATCAATGGGAAAGGTCTGGCACAGGCGCAGTTGTGTCCCAATAGCAGTAAATCAGAGGTAATACACAACAAGTCCTTGCTAATGCTGACACAGAAAGATTGGCAAGGGTATTTAGCAATTTACTAAAAGGTTGCAGGCCAGCATCCCAATCTATCTAAATAAAATGATTGAAGCCAAGGTTGGTGAAACTCGAGTTTGTGGGGCAGAAATCTGGCTGGGTGAACGTGGAGTCAAACCGATAGGAAAACATGGAGGATACTTCTCTGTCTGCCAAGAGCAGCCCTACAGTGGCTCTGTAAAGTGATGTAGCTGTCACGCCGATTGCAAACAGAAACAATTGTTCTCCCGTGCTTCATGCGATAAAGAGATAAACTAGCACAGAGATTAATCTGTCTGACTATAAAGGTAGAGAGTTCTGGAGCAAAGACCATGCACCCAAAATGAAACCTATGTTACAGGAAGCAAACGCAGTCGGCCTTGGAGAGGTACTGGATAACTAGAACCAAATCCAATCCAATAAAAGAACCGTAGAGGAGATATTAAAAGGCAACACTGCAACTCTGATAGGAGAGACGAAGTGAATCAGTCTATAAGCCCTTTCCTCAATACCTCGGAAGGAGATAGTTTCTTTTTTTTATTGCGCACCACTAGCCTATCAGGGCTACCGTGAGCTTGCAGTTTATTGACCTTAAGAGAATATCAGAGGTTTAAGATTAAAAAAAAAATTATAACAAGGAGAGGACTAAAGCCAATCATGATTGCCATGGGGTTAGTAAAGTGACATAGATGAGGTGTTTTGTGATAATCCCACCACACCATTCTGGGTAGCCAGTGTTTTAAGAGAAGCATGAACCCTGAATGCAAATGATTGCCCAAAGCCACCTGGGGACTGAATGGGATGTGATGGACTGAATAAATATACATGTGGGCATGAGAAATCTTCACTTTGTTCACACGTTCCCCATTACGTAAGGAAATGGTAACCTACTATCTTAGTATGCCTCTACATCCGCTTTGATTTATCTATATATTTATTTGTTTTTGTACCATGGAACAGGAGGTTCTTCTTATCCAAAAGGGTTTCAATAAAGTTGAAATTGGATTCAGATTTTGTGGTATTAACTTGGTCTAATTGGATCATGCCCTGCAGTGCTAATTGGGCACATTGGAATCTGGCCACGCTGCGCAGTCTGGGGAATGTTGTACCCGAATGTACAATCACTGTGCTGTGGCAACTTGGCCTAATGGAACATGGTCACACTGGGCATAATATAATTTGACTGTGCTGTACTGATTGGCCGTGATCAAATACGACCAGGGTGTGCCAACCTGACAAGTGGATATAATAGATGTTGGCAGTGCCTGGCTAACCGGGCAGAATGGAAATTGAAAATAAAGTGCTAGCGTTGCATTGTATAATGTGGGCAATTCCAATGCAATGACCGTCTCCTGACTTTATTAAATGATTTTTTAAGTGAATTTACTTGACACCTTTTCTCTTTCATGGAAGGTGTCTCTGATGTCCTAAGTGGCAATAACTTGGCATGAGTATATATGCGTAACATGGTAATGTCTAGCCATGTTTTCTGCAAGCCGACGGCTCTCCAGATGGTTTGGCCTTTAACTCCAATGATTCCTTACCTTTGACTATGCTTGGTAGGGCTGATGGCAATCTTTTTTTCATTCCTTTTTAAATGGGGGGGTCTCCCTCGACCCTTCCAACTTCCCGTAACTGTACCCCTTCATACAGGTATATAACGTCATCCCCACAAAGTAATTTTGTTGAAGTAAATTACCACAGGTAATTTATTTTCAGAAAACAGAGGAACACTGCCAGAGCATGTGGAGAAGGGTTCCTCAATTCTCCTAGATTTATACATGCTTTTTGGAGTGAATTTACTTAATGCCTTTGATCTGTGATTGGCGGGAACTCTGTGGAAGTTCAATCACTTAGCCATGTATAACGTTTAATGATTTTACATATCTACAATCATGTATTAATCAGGTGTTGAATCTTGCCGGCAAAGCAACGGTGCTGGGCTACCCTTCATTATCTCGCGAGGAGATCTTCGTGGGGTGGGGGAGGGGAGAGATTACATCTCCTTTCGTCGGCCCGTGGTCGCTCAGCTCCGGGGCCAGACACTTTATCAGCGGAAAGGGGAAGCAAGGCTTCCTTCCCTCAGCTGGTTCACGAGGCCCTGGATTCCAATCACTGGAGCAGCCGCCTTTTAAAATAGATTGTTCTCGGTTTCCTGCGCTTGTTGAGTCAGGCTAAAAAACAACCGATTCATGCCAGGGCGTGAATAATCAGGGAAACCCGGCCCTGCTTTATGCTGATTAATGTATGCCCCGCTGTTATGTCTACGGCAACACTCTAATCTTTCCCTTTGAAATTAAAAGGCGGCCTAACTAACTACAATCTATGCAACGGGACTATCAAAGAACAATTGAACAAGTGAAATTGTTTGGATTTTTTGGTTGACGTTTCCTCATTTTAGAAAAATAGGGTTAACTGTAACTTCTAGTTTAGGATCTTGGTCGATTTGTTGACGTTTCTTTTGGGGTGTTGACGTGTGAGGTATTTACTGTAGCAGTGTTTCCTTAGAGAGGTATACGTTCTGTTTTATCAATGCTCAGCCTGTCAATAAATCCCACAAACACTGACCTTTCCTTGCTCTCCCTTCCTGAGGTCGAGCTACTTTTGATGTGGTTTGAATTTTTGGGCATGCTGGCTGCACACTTTTGTTCCAGGAAGTGAAGAATGTCCACAGTTCCAGCAAAGGGGGGGGGGGGGCATGTGCATGGTTTCCTTAACAGCCATCTAAGTCGGTGCTTGGTTTTGAACCGAAGATTTAACCGGAATGTCACAGGTTCAATTCCCAATAGGACCAACTCAGCTTCATTACTTTGATGGCGATGGATTGGGTAATAGAATCCCCCGTTATTTAGAGTACTATACAATGGTAAAACTATGATAACATGCTCTAAAAAAAAGAAAAAACATGCACTTGGTACGCAACTCTGAGACTTCCAATGGATGCTCTGGGGCTTGTTCGTTTTACATCATGCTAGGATCTCACAACCTTGACCCTAGTAGCCACAGATTTCCGGAAGGGAAAATACATTTTTTGAGCCACTGTTTTCCTGCCACTGTGTCAAATGAGGTGGTTTCATACAGTATGTTTCAATGCAAGTTACAGTATAAACATATCTTTATCGAATTACCCTGTTATTTAACTGAAAGACGTGGCATGATTCATGTCATGCTTCTTCAGGACTCCACAATTTCTATCAAATTATTTAACTGAGCAATTTATTTAATGTCCAAAATAAAAATAAAATATCCTAAAATAAAAATAAATAAAACAATGGCCTGGTAAATATAATGGTGATCAGAGGAAATTCAAGTTCATGCTGCTAAACTCATTTTTGACATAGCTCTCCAAAAATGGTAGTTTGTGAATATGTGTAAACATGTGCACAATCCTTGTGTTTAACTGGTTATACCTTAAATATCTGTCATAGCTAATACTTTATTTTTTCAAAATAAAATGTTATTGACATTTTCACATTGCCAACGTTAACCACTTGTCAAGCGCAACATGTTACGCTTATAAACAACAACATACCCCCCAACTTCCCCACCATCACTCCCTTGCCCACCGCCCTCATGCGTCTAAGCAGTAACTTTCAATGCAATAATTTCCGCGACTTCACTCTAGCACAACCGGACCCTGTCTCTACGGCTCACTATCAACCATACTTGGGGAAAAAGGGAAGCGAGGCTCCCTTGATGTCAGTCCTGGGTTCATCCAAAAGATGTGTTAGGTATTTCTTATCATAAATGGTCCTAACCTTCATGATCCATTCCTTCTCTGTGGGAGCTTTGTTCCTTTTCCAGAACTGCACCACACAACTCCTGGCCGCCACTGGTAAAGTATGTATTATGTGACCCCCCTCCTCCTCTGCATCCTCCTCCTTATGTACCTCAAACATCACAAGCCACGGTAATAGCTTCCTTTTATCCCATCCACCCTCCTGATCCAGGAAAGAACCTCCTTCCAATATTTTTGTATACAGGCGCACCCCCACCTCATGTGTTTATAGTCCCCCCTTGGTTGACGGTACTTCCAGCAATGGCATCTATTCCCGGGTACATTTTGGCTAAGGTGGCCGGTGAGTATTTGCCATCTGTGTATAAGCTTTATAGCTTGCATCCTATATTGGACGAATACCATAGAATGCGACACCGTAGTACATTTCTTGGACCACAATTCATTGTTTATCTCCCTATCCATGTCCCTTGACCATTTTTCTCTAGTCGGCAGATGGTCAATCGGCTATGCTAGCAACAGCTCCTTGTACATTCTGGCTATTAGGCCCATGGATCCAGATCCTGCAACAACACCTTTTCAAAAGTGGTCAGGTCCCTCCTCAGGTTATCCCCTTATCTTGCATCTGTAACTGCACACTTAAGCTGCAAGTAGCAGAAAATAAGAGAGCTTGTCTATATGCAGGCACTCTTCAAATGTTTTGACAGAGATGTAATTTCCCCCATCCACATCTGACCCGCTCTCCTGAGGCCCAACTCATACAAGGTCTAATACTGCAAAGGTTCTGGAATTAGGTTTCTCAATGGAGTGGCACATATGCAGCTCAGGGGAAAGGCCACGCCGACAGCCAGTAGGTACCACTGCTTTCCCACCAGATGGACCAAAACACTGCCAGTATAGGGTGTTGCGCCACTCTCCTAGGGATTTGATTCTGGGGCACCCACATCTACTCCCACAGTGAGGCCGGGGCCAGCACAGAGTTATCCATGTGGACCCATTACTTTTTAGAGTGTGGATCTAGATGCTCCACCTTAATTCTCAGTTGGGCAGCCTTGTAGTATCGTGCCATATCCACGAAACCTACTCCTTCTTCCGCTCTCAGCAGTATGAGTTCCCTAAAGGCGATTTCGGGTTTTGGCCCTGCCCATAAGAATTTCAGGAGCGCCTTGTTAATCTCCTCAGAAAAGGGGGCGGGGGGTATGCCAATTGGAAGCATCAGCCTGCCTATTGCTGTATATCTACTGCTCATTATGCCCGAGTGGGGGAAAGTTCACGGTGAAGTGCTCATTGAGATCCTCAGAGATCTCAGCTCCCAAGAAACGGAATCCATTCGTCTATTTCTAAAACTCGAGCCCTTCAATGTACTCCCTATCTTCCATTGGGAAGTTACCCCCATAAAGGCCACCCGACTTTTCTAAATTTATTTTGAAGCCTGCAACTTCAACATATCTAGTCAGTCTCTGTAGTAGGATCGGGATAGAGGCCTTTGGATTGGTCATGTAGAGTATTGGGTAATTCGCAAATAGACTCAATTTATATTCTAATCCCCCTATCTTAAACCCAGAGATTCACACATCCTCCCTCACCTCCGTTGTCCATGGCTCCATGACTAGTGCGTACAACAGGAGTGCAGAGGGCACCCCTGCCTTGTTCCTCTTCTAAGCAGGAAGTAGTGTGATTCCTCTCCATTAACTCTTACCTTCGCCCCCGGCCTTGAGTATAAAGCCGAGGTCCATTCCATCCACCTCAGTCCCATACCTATAGTAGCGAGAACCCCTTTCAGAAAAGCCCAACCGACCCAGTCAAAGGCCTTTTTTGGCGTGTAGGGACAGCACCAAGACACCTCCCCTTTCCTGCTGGCGAGGCACGGATTGTCTGTGCCTTGTGTATTAAGAATAAACACTGCCTAATTAGGGTGAAATTTTCTTGGGAGGTGAAGCTTCAGTCTGGATGGGAGCACCCTAGCAAAAATCTAGGCATCCACATTTAGTAGGGAGATGGGCCTATACGCTGCAACTTGCATATGGTCTTTGCCTGGTTTGGGTATGACTGCGATCAGAGATTCTAGATATGAGGGCAGTATATCACCTACTCTTTATGACTGCGATCAGAGAATCGACAAATGAGGGCAGTATATCCCCTACCCTGTCTATTGCTTTGAACATTTTGGCCATTGGTGCTGCCAAGCCTTCCTAGAACTGTTTATAGAAATCGGCCATGTATGCATCCTCTACAGGCGCCTTACCCGCTTTCAATTGCCTTATTGTAAAGACTACCTCCTCCCTCGTAATTTCTGCTTCCCTCATGACTCCCTCCATGGCTGTCAGAGGCGGCATGGGTAGCTTATCTAGATATTCCTGGATATTGGCCCCTTCTGGCATGGGAGACTGCAAATATAAATTCTTGTAATATTCTGTGAAACAAGAAGACATGTATTCCTTCGTGCCCACCAAGGTCCCATCCTCCCTCCCGGATCCGTTCTACTCGTCTCTCGCTTCTGTGCCCATGTACCCTATTCACCAGCAAAGTGCCTAATTGCCCTACCTTTCTCATTGTACTTCTGCTTAGTATACCTCATCCTTTTGACCACTTCTCCTATCAGCAGTGAGTGCAACTCATGTCTCTTATATCTCATCTCTGTGTTCAATTTCTCCCTGTCACATCCTTTCTTAGTGAGTTCAGCTCTCATTCCTTTCAATTCTCCCTTCAGTCTCTTTTCCAATAAACCTCTCGCTCTATCTTCCTCCCGCCCCCCTCTGTAATGAGCAGTCCCCTCACTGTGGCCTTTGCCGCTTCCCATACCATGCTCATCTGCACCTTCCCTGTGTCATTAGTTTCAAAATAGGCCTCATTCTCCTTTCTTAAGAATTCTTTAAAGAGCGCTCCCTCATAAGGGTGTCATTGCAGTGCCATTGGGCCGTCCCCCTTCATCCCACCTCAATCCTACACATCGTTGTAACCATCTTGCAATGACTCCATGTTACCACTTCAACTTTGGGTGCAGCTACATCACTAACCTACTCCTGTGGAAGGTCTATTATAGTATATGTGTGGTGCGGGGGGAGAAAAAGGTATATAAACCAGGAAGTGAGATGTCCAGACATCAACCCAAAAGTGCTCAGTAAACAAGTGTGAGAATTCCCTATTATCACTCACGCTTTTCTTAGCTTCCACTCCTTTTTCCGACCACCTATCTACCTTTGAGTCAGCTATCATATTGAAATCCCCTCCTAGCTGGGTGGATCCCTCCCACCAATCTTTAAAAACATTGAACACTTTCGTAAGAAATTAAATTTGCCTCACGTTGGATATGTATAGCGCAGTGAGTGTAATTACTGTGCTTTTGCAACGCCCCTTAACGACGAGAAACCACCCCCCAAAACCTCTATTAATCTGCACCTCCTTCGACTGGAAGGATTTCCCAGGAGAGTCCCTACCCCCTCCTTCTTGTGGTCTTTATACGAGACCTTGTAAACACTCCCTATGTATTTCCCATTCAACTGATGCTCCTTCCCCTGCCTGATATGTGTTTCCTGCAGGAAGAGAATTGATAAGTGGGTTTTGTGGAACATGGTACATGTTAGGGACCTTTTATTTGATGAGTTAAGCCCTTTGACATTTAGGGTGACAACCTTTACCTCATTCACAGCCCTTCCTCCACAATCCTCTTGTCAAGCACTTCTTGGACAGTAGCCTTGCTGTACTCTGGAGCTTCCAGCTGCTGCATGAGTGAACCCATCCCTTATCCCCCTACCCTCCAAACCCGTGTCCCCTGTTCCCTTAAGAACAGCATTTCAAACCAATCAAAACTACACAGGGCACTATAGCCACCTAATGTGGTAAACCCAGGTTAGTAGGCTAGTGTGAAGACCAGGGCCCAGCCAACAACCATTGCGCTAGCATTTCTAATAATTCCCCTCCTAATCATTGAACTCCAACTAATTGTATGTATTCTGGCCTCTCATGTCACCTAGGTGTCACCAACTGCGACCCAGTGATCTTTTTTGGTCTTCTGGCACTGCCATCTTTTCTACTGCCCTTTGCTTGGGCAAACGTGCTTTGGAATCAGTCTTTGTATTGTTCTCCCTTATATTTGAAGGAGAGAGCGAAAGGGAACTGCCACTGGTATCTCACCCCTTCCTCCTGGAGCCACCTTGTTATGGGTCTGCACTTACGTCATTGTTCCAGGGTATGTGAGGAAAGATCCTGAAATATCCTAAATGAAGCACCTTCTCACTTTAGCGTGCCTAAGTCACAGGCCTTCCACAGTATGTCCTCCTTGTCCTTGTAGTTGTGGCACTTCACCGCTACTGATCACAGCCCCTCTCCCGACCCAGATCCTCTGTGGACTCTGTCAAAACAGATTTCTTTTTCGTGTGTTGGGCCCAATAGTTTCTTGAACATTAGCCCCAGCTGGCGTACCTGGTCCTTAGGAGATTCGTCTTTGGTGGACACGAGCCCCTATATTTGCAAATTGTTCTGCCTCTCCCTATTTTCCACATCGTCCAATTTGCCTCTGGCTTCTCGCTCTCTTGCTTCTAATTCTTTAATTCATACCTCCAGCCCAACCTCTGCAATGTCAGCTGAGCGCCTATTGTTCTCTAAGGCTTCCACCCTATCTTCCACTTTCGATGTGCACTCCATGATAGCCCCTATGATGGACTGCACGCCTTGAGCTCCATGAGTGTCGTTTGAACATCTTGCTGTAGACCACCCCAGGCTTCCTGTTGATATCATATCTTCCTTCTCCCTGCTGCCCATTAACGCTCAGTTCACTCACACTCTCTGCCAACTGAGTCAGTAACTCACAGCTTCTGTCCGCCCTTTAAGTCCAGGCTGCCTGCCTTTTCTGCCTTCACAGGGGTTTCTTCTCACTGCCCGCACAGTTTAGGCCCTCTCCACTGCAGTCCAAGGGTCACAACTCAGCTGTACCACCACTCTACCCCCTGGTGCTCTGCACTGACTCTATACCTACCCCAGCTCACGGCTCCCCAGCCAATCTGCCAATGTGCGCTGGCCACTTCACTTTTGGATTGCCGGCTCAGGTCTGCAGTCCTCCGTCCCACACCAAGTCACTGACTGCTAGGCGATTCCTGTGCTTTTTCCCTTTGGCGCCACCCAGATGGGGCTTCCACCTCTGCCACCGGCTCTCACCTGTTACAACTCCTCTTGAGACTTCAGCACTGCTGCACCCTCTTTGGTGTCTGTGCCCTCCTTTCTTACTCAGTGCACAGCCACCCAGATGCAGAGTGGCTCCTGGTGCACTGGAGCCCAAGCAAAGCACAGATCCTCCTTCTTTATACCTGTAATTACATCGGCCACCGCCGGCAAGGTTCCCCCCTTGCGCTCTCCTTGTCTGACCCTCCTTGGTACTGCAGACCCAGCGCTCCTTGCCGGCAGCTCTATCCTGCCTCCTCTCCATGAGCGTGGCGGTCAGGAGCCTGGAGTGCGCTCTTCTGCTCTCCTCTAGCGCCTTTGATGTTCCTCCGCCTGGGCCCTGTCTGCGCCACCCACTGTGGCTTAATTGTATCGCTGTGGGAAGCGGATCGCAGCGGGCTTCCTCTCCTGCTCAATTCCCTCCTGCTCACACACCCCCCTCAGAGCCGGTGCATTGCTGCCTGCAGCCACCTGGCTGAGGCCTGCCCGCGTGTTGTCGGGCCTCAGGGAGGGTTTGGCCCCAAACCCCCTGCACGATAGTGGGGGGCTGGCCTGCCACGGAACTCACATTGCTCATGTACCGCACCTCTTCTGGGTCTGCCATGGCCCATATGCTTTTACAGGGTGATTATTTTTTCGGTGAGGTCGGCTGAGCCTGGAGCTCCACAACTACGCGGCCATCTTGCACCACACCTCCTAGTGGTCTCCTAATATTTCTTTGAATTATGTTGTCTCATGTACATTTTGCCACATTTAAAACCGTGTCAGAATTTGTGCATTTTCTCCCACCTACCTTGTCAAATATCGATGACAAATGTAACATTTACAGCTCAACGTTTCATTTCAGGATAAAGATACATGCCTGATGTGATAACATTCGGATAACTGCATTTTTGTGACTGTACAACTGCTGCAACAATTCTAAAATGTATAATCCTGCCTGGCTTCTTCAGTTCTCGAAATCCCCAAAACAGCACTAAATGATGTACTGTACTGGAGTTTATGTAAAGTGACAAAACGTCCATCTAAATTAAATGGCATGTTCGCTGAGGATTTCTTCTTTGTCACAGGTGACCACGAGGATTATCATTACTCCCGTCAAAGGCTTTCTAAAGAAAACATTGAGTAGCTGACGGTTGCCAGGCAATACGACTATGCTGACAAAATGTATTAATGCAGAGCATATACCAGTCGTCATGGAAAGGTTTAGTGCAACTATTTACATTCTTAATTTTGGAAATATTGTTGGATTACTACAAATCTGCAGGCTGTTTCTCGTTGTCATTACTGCATGCTATATAATACAAATCAGTGAGGTATGAAGGGGCTTAAAAGGGACTTTTAAGTTTTTACAAAATAAATTATGTACGTGGTTAATGTTTTAACTTTTGACAATGTTCCATTCAAACACCTAACCATCTATGTTATTTTAACATTTTGAAAGCATTTTTATTGGGTTGACTTCCATTTTGTGAAGTTCATTCAATGCCTTATACATGAGGTGGCATCAGGCGAGGAGAGGAAGTCCCGCCTGTAGGCTATTAAAGCATTAAAGGGTCAATGTAAAGGTTTGTATTATTGTTTTACCTTTCACCAACACGTTTCTGATAACCCAGCTCCACATACACCCGGGGACCTTTCCCTCTCACTGCCTTACAACCTTATTTTTAGCGTGGTGATCCTGAACCCACACACCATGAGGCATATATATGCATGTGCCTCAAGACCAGACATTGGGTTCTTATGTGCACCTTTCAGATCCTGCAGGGCACAGAGTGGAAATGATAGGAAAGTAACCGATGACTACAAATTCTGAAATAACAACAAAGAGGTGTTCCCACCAGGAATTATTTAGTACTGTTGAAAAATGAAGACAGTTACTTCAATTGTAGTGTACCCCGAAGGGGTTACACTGCTGCAACCCTGCACCATGAAAACATCATGTATGGAATATGAATCACAAATGAAATAGCAATTGAATTATTCCATCTTATCTTTTAGTCAGAACACACATGCATAAATCATGTGAACAAACTAATCACAATTCTTAAAACAAGGAAAGGGACAATGATTGTCTTCATGGAAAGAGAAAAGCAAGCAATGCAAACATACAGCCTAATGTGTCGGACAAAAATATTACAAAACTAACAAAGATCCACTACTCTAAAAAAACTCTACATGAATGTAGCCTATACCATGCACAGAAATAACTCAATGCAAATAGGTTAGAGACGTGGCCCCTAAAGATGCACCATTATAAATAACAGAGGCCACCTACCCCTACTCTCTATGGGCCACTTGGATCAGGGACAAAAACAAACCACTAGGCCTGTATACCTGTCTGGAACCCTAAATATATTGTGAAAACACTGGAGAGAGAGGAACTTTAAATTAAATTTAGGAAACCTGTAAAATTAGGCAAATGCACAGACTCTAAGTTTCCCTGTCTGTAGGTGTGCTATCCCTACTGGGCGGTGGTGGGCTGAGTAGCTTGGTGAAAGACTGAAAGAGAACTGTCCCTGTCTATACTAATTCTAAAACGCATTGGTCCCCAAATAGCCTTGTTTCATTTTTATTGTCGACTGTTGTACCAATATCTTTATAAACAATCTTAACATTTTTCTTTCAGTATATGCATATCTGGAAATTGTGTAGAATTGGTCTTATTTCTTTATAGCTTACATTTTTGCCAAATTTCTGTACATATGTAAACTGTTTCATCATAAACTGTCTGTATTTTAGCAAGATGTAGTTTAGCGCCCAGTTGCCAAGGGCCCGGAGCACTCTATAAATAAATAAACTAAACTAAACTAAACTAGTATGGGAGAAGACTAGTGCTTTGATTTCTATTTACCCTTTTCTTTGTGTTATTCTTTAAGGTCTTTTTTTATAATTCAAAAAGCTTCTAACTGGGTGTGTGGCAAAAAAAGAAGAAAGAAAGTGGGATATAAGACCTTCACTTGAAAATATATCATCCCAGTAGTTTAGCCAGGTGTGTATCTATCCCCTTAGAGATACATTTGTATTGTCAACCGGATTCAGTGCAATAAAGGGAAGTGTTACCACCTTCTTCAGGACGGTCAGTTCAAACTTCAGTCATCTTGATTATGTGGTCCAGAATAACGAAAAGAAAAGGCTGACGAGAAATCAAAGCAATAGTCTTCACACATACCATGCAGGGACATTTACCTAGCTTTACAGGCTTCCTAAATGGAGGCTAAAGTTCCCTTCTTGGATCAGGTCAGGGATGATAGTTGCCTTCAAATATTCATGGAGAAAATGCACATGCAGTTCGGTTCTAAGGAGATCTTCACTATAGGCTAGAGCTGGTATACTCTGACCTGGCTGATATACAGAATGTTTCCATTTGAATATGGCTTGCAATTAAACAAAAAACATGTGTTAGAAGAATCTTTGTGCAATTATATCTTGTGAAAATCAACAATAAAAATAACACAAAAGAAGTTATTGGGAAAACGTAGTGAATGATTTCACATTAAGGGAGTCATACCCAATTGTAATTGATTTCATCGATCAGTGGATCAGTCCACTGTCTCTTTTGGGCTTACTACTAACCTGGCTCCCTGGCCTTAAAGACTAAGATATCCATTGTAACAATTATCAAACAAATAAATAAATAATTTCAATTCCCTAACAAATAAATAAATACACAATTTAAGTTCCTCGCTTCCTGTCCCTTCTCCCTCCCCTCCCCTTATATGTCTCTCAATCTTCATTCCCATTTACTCCCATCTTCTCCCTGAGGCCACGCCCCTCCTTCTTCAATACCTCTTCCCCCTCTTTGTACCCCCCGGGGTAACATATTCGTGCAAACAGCACCACCCCCCTCCTTTACCGCGCTAGTAACCCACTGTGCTTCCCCCACCTCTCCTCCAAAGGCCATGTCCCCGGCACCAACTTCTCTTCTACCGCCAACTCTTCATTATATCCTCCACAGCCAACCTCACATCACCCAGGTAATACATGTTACCCAATAACGACAAATGCACCCTAGCCTCCTGAAATAATGCAACATCCTCATAAATGATCTCCCGGTACGCCAGCGGTTGCACCCCCCAGGATCTGCAAAACTTCACCATCTCCCTCTTGTTCTTTTTCCTCATCCTTTCTACTGCACCTTCACTCAACGCCCCCCTCCATACCCTTCCTGGAAATAACTTGGTCCAAACCAACCCCACTTTGGACCATATCTCCTTTGACCAACTTCAGTCCCTATTTATCTTTTTTAGCAGTGACACCCCGTATCCTGAACTAGATCGTTCTCTCCTGCATGCAAAATGATTGCAGACAGAACCCCATGACTCTCCCTCAAACCCGCTAGCATAGGCAGCAGTTGGTCCCACCTAAGTCCCCTACCCCTGACCATCTCACTAAAGCAATGTTATAGCTACATCCCAATTGGGTCTCTAAAATTCTTTTTGCTGCATCTTTCCCTGCCCATTTTATTATGGAGTGTCCACATAAACCGATCTGCGGCAACTCACCACTCCTCCGTGCCACATTTGAAAAATAAAACATTTCATGAGTCTTCTCCCCACCAACTGCATTACCCCTTCCCACCCCTTAATATCTTTCCTCTACTAACAGGCCCCTTTACCCAACTCTCTAATGTATCCTTTGTATTTTGCCGATTTCCATCGCCCAAAACTCTTAGCCTTCTCTTCAGATAGACCCATCCTACTACCTTCTGATGCCAACACCATCCTAAAAGAATGAGTACCAACATCTTCTGCTCTCTCCCCCAAAGCCAACAGAGCCCTCCTCATGAGCCCCAGAACTTGAGCTGCTGTTACCTCAGACCCATTTTCATGCTGGAAAAACAAACCCTCTCTTCCCTTATATGTTTCATGCCACGATTCTCCCACCCTCACTGGACACAACTGTTAAGTACTTCTATCCAAAAACACCCAAAAGCCCTTTCCTTTCTGATCCATCTTTGATCTGAAAATCTTTATATCTATGCTTATTTCTGATAAGTGTACATCTCTCCACCGTAGACCTCCTTCACCTCCTCTCCCGCTAGCAGTTCCGACACCCTAAATGCCCCAAAGAACAGGCAAATAAAAAAAGTCGAAAACAAGTCCCTCTGCCTTGATGACCATTACCCCCCCCAAAACCTCAGACAACCTCAATAACAGGCCCGCTGAAACTGGTCTCCTGCTATCCTTCCTTTTCCTATTATCCCTTGCCCATCCTTGCAACATCCTAAGTGACATTTCACCGCCACTGGGCTGAAAGCCCCAAAACCATTTCCCGTAAAAAGCAATGCCTGCCTATTTCCCCACTATCGTTGCCCTGGACCAACCCTTGTCCATACACCCCAGTATAAAATAAACCACATCATCTCTTCTTCTCTCCTCCACCTCCCCCATACCCTTCCAACTGCACACTCCCCCTCTTATAAAGTCCAACCCTGCCCTCTTGTATGCAGTCATAGATGCCGGGGCTAGCAAACCTTCAACTAAGCACAGTGCTCTCAGTTTCCTAGCTGCCACAGCTCCATCGGGATCCGATGCCTGCTCACGTCCGCTTCTGGTGCCATTCCACAGAATCTCTGCCACTGAAAATGAGATAATGCATCAGCAATGCCATTATCCTTCCCTGGCATGTGCGTTGCTGTAAACACCACATTCATCTTCATACATCGCTGCATACATTCTCTCATTAACCTAGCTACCCTCTGGTCCCTAGTTGACTGCCTGTTCACAATACTGACCACGGCTTCACTGTCGATGTTAACATGTACTTTCTTATTCTGCAACTCTCCGCCTCACAACTCTATTGCCACTAACAACGGGAAAAACTCTGATGCTCAGGCCACTTTTCGGCACAGCACTTACCCACCCAAGACCTCCTGAACCTGGCGTGTCGGAAATAACTTGAACTTCCCTCAAAACTGGGTCCTCCTGCAGCCACATTGACACCCCATTAAATTCTTCCAGAAATCTTAGCCAAATCTTGCAATCCTCCCGCACCGCTCCGAACAACATCACCGATTGATGTTAGTACTTAGCCCCGCCATAGAATGTGCCATGTTTCTACAAAAAGTACGCTCTGTTCTCAACACAGTTTTCAACCACAGGTAGGGATGGCACAGACTTCTTACTCTGTGAACATATATTTATCGTATACAAAAAGAAGTCCTATTTTCTATTTAGGTGTCACCTTTATCTATTCCCTCTCACTTCGGAATATATTAATAATTATAACAATTTCTATTAATCATCAATCAACATATTTAGTAAAACAAAATCATAAAAATGATCATGGTACATAAAAAACATACAATGGACTAAAACAACACAAGTAGAAACACCATAAGTGAGTAACAATGCAGTGATTCTTAAAGGATCAACATGTGTAACCAAATTGCATGTGACACACTCCCCTGAAGAATGTCCTACATTGTTGTACATAAAGGACAGGCACTTGTACAAGTTGGGTTTTTTGAGATATACCTATAAGAATAAGAAACAAGCTGAAATCAGTGTGGCATTGGAATCAAAGTGCAATTTGGTTACACATGTTGATCCTTTAAGAATCACTGCATTGCTACTCACTTATGGTGTTTCTACTTGTGTTGTTTTGGTCCATTGTATGTGTTTTAAGTACCATGATCATTTTAATGATTTTGTTTTACTAAATATGTTGATTGATGATTAATAAAAATTGTTATAATTATTAATATATTCCGCCGTGTGAGGGAATAGATAAAGGTGACGCCTAAATAGAAAATGGGACTTCTTTTTGTATACGATAAATATCTACAAAAGGTGCGACCTGGGGCCACTACCGGACATGCAACATTAAGATGCCGCACTAACCTCTGCATGTACATCAGTGTCATTTTCAATGCCGCTATCGCCTTCTCAAACAACCCTACAAGCCTGCTCACCTTGTCGTACGGCAAGCGTGAGGTCATGGCCACAGTCTTCAGCTCTATCCCTAAAAAGGTCAACACCACCGCCAGCCCTTCAGTTTTATCCTCCGCCAATGGCACTCCCAATTCCTGCATCAATGTCTGAAAGACCTCTAGCATCTTCTGACATTCCTGTTCTTCCCCCCACTGATGAAAAGAAAATCATCCAAATAATGCAATATTCCCTCACAACCCGAGCTGTGAGTAAAAACCCACTGCAAAAAAAGAGCTAAAACGCTCAAACAATGCACATGAAATTGCACAGTCCATTGGCAAAGCTTTGTCAACATAAATCTGGCCTTCCAAGTGCATCTCCAGCAGCCAAAAATCTTCCAGATGCACCGGTAACAAATGAAATGCTGCCTTGATATCGTACTTGGCCATGAACGCCCCACAACCTTCCTTCCTCACTAAGCCCACTGCCTGATCTACACTGGCATAGTAGTTAGGTGCGCATCTCTCTGAACCCAGGGCATCATTGTAACCTTCTGCCCAGCTCTGCCCGGGGAAAGAAGAGATGGAGACTGACTGAGATGGCGAGCAGATGAGACCACTGCTCACCGCGTCCACGACCTTTGGAGATTCCCAACCATCGTTAAGGATGAACATAGCCACATCATCCCCAAAATAGAAATATAACACACTATCTACAAGATAAATGCACCTTGAACATATGGATTGGGTGTAAGAAGCTTGGGAAGAATGCACCGCCATACCTGATGGGTGGAAGACTGATGCTTCGCATGAAGAAATAGGTCATGACGAAGATGATACCATTAATTATATCATCGAAACTGGTCTACCTACGAACATGCAGATTGTTAAGACAGATTTCTGAACTCTGACCTGGTGGGCAGATGTTCAGAAGGCCAGCCTAGTTTATTCGAACATGCTAACCTCTGGACAAGCCAGACCAATCAAGGTAGTTTTGGTAGGCAGTCAAGACTAAGTCTCAGGAGGGGTGAGGGTGACTGAAAGACCTCAATGAGCACACAGAGCAAGGACACTTACACATTTACTCACCCAGGTGTATATATCAAAACTATATACACATTTATTACAAGGACTTTGTAACTGAACACACAGTAAACGAATCACAGCAATACTATCAAACCAACACAACCCAATCAATACAAGGTATATACAAGACCATTGGGGTCTAAAGGGTTAAAGGCAAGAAATATTCACAACCTAGAGGGGAAGAAAAATAGGCAGTGCAGATAGTCTTTAGTCCCCTTCAACATCTAACACACACCTAACTAAGAGGCAGTCCAAACCCTAAGAAGAGAGCAGCCTTATGCTCAATATGTAGTGCAGGCAAACGCGGTTGTTCCAATGGGCAAAACGGGGTCTCTAGCAGCTCAGGAAGGTGGGTGAGGCAATGAAGAATAGATTCCCACTATTCGAGGAGGTCCTCCATTTAAAGGCAGAGGTGATTCCAAGGTTCGGGAATAAGTCGCTAGTTTGCACTAGCAGTGGAAAGGAGAGGGACCCCCAGGTGCCACTCGTGCATAAAAACAGATGGAGGCACTAGGTGCCACTGCTCAAGCTTAGGGTTAATCACTGGCCCAGGCACACTCTGGACCAAACTTCGCCAGTTGGGTCCACTGCGGTTGCCGGTTCAAATGCGACAAAAAGGACGTCTCTGCGGCTTTCAGGTCTGGCGATACAGTGATGATTCCCAAACGGGACAGTGGCGATTTCTCCGCTCCTGATGGATGGATCAGGCCAGTTTCCCTGCAGCAAGCTTCACGGACAAGAGGGTCACAAATGCAGTGCACCTGCAAAGATCATTGCCACGGCTGGGCAACATGGTAACCGCGTTTACTCCGGTGCTGTCAGGACTCGTCTCACTTCAGACCTGGGAAAGCCAAGTATTCGAAATTCAGTGTGAGGGTACCAGGGAGAAAGAGCTAGCAGTACACCAAGTTTCGAGAGCCTCCTCAAAACGACGGCAGAGACAGAGCAAAGATCCAGTGTAAACTGGTCAGCCCACTGGTTGGCCCAGGGACACTTTCGAGAAGGCTTACTTGGAGGTTTTGTTGAAGGTGCCGAGAATAGTTGGTCCCACTATTCTAATGGGTTGAAGCGTCTACGCAGACCTACTAGGAAGACGCTGCCACGGCTGGGCAACATGGTAACCGCGTTTACTCTGGTCCTGGCGCACTCATCTCACTTCAGACCTGGGAAAGCCAAGTATTCGAAATTCAGTGTGAGGGTGCCAGGGACAAAGAGCTAGCAGTATACCGAGTTTCGAGAGCCTCCTCGAAACAACAGCGGAGACAGAGCAAAGGTCCTGCGTAAGCTGGTCAGCCCACTGGTTGGCTCAGGGACACTTCCGAGAAGGCTTATTTGTAGGTTTTGTTGAAGGTGCCGAGAATAGTTGGTCCCACTATTCTAATGGGTCGAAGCGTCTTCGCAGACCTTCTAGGACGACCAGATGCAGAGGGGTTCCACGGGACGGCAGCAGGCTCAGGGTGCCAAACCTTCCAGCGGTTCATCACACGGTTCCTCGACTCTTAGTTTCAGGATAATTGGATCCTATACTTCGTTCAGTGAGAACTCCAGAGATCGACATGCTATGGGTGTTTTTGGCCTCCTCTTATCCAAAGTTCCCTTTGCGCCAAAATGGAGTGGACCCAATGGGAGATCTGCTCACAAACACACACTCCATACGTGGACCAATCACGGACCACGGTGGTCCCAGGCATTCACAGCACTCCAGACTCTCTGGCACCCAGGATGTGTATTGGGGACAGACACCCCAGCCCACATCCTGGAGGCACATACACAAGGCATGCAGAAGCCCGCGAAAGCTTCGAGTTTTGCAGGAAACTGCATGACCAAATAAGGACTGATCCGGGTTGGCTCATCCTGGGGAAGACAAAGGGGCAAGATGGCCAAAGGACAGGCCAAAGAACCTCGTGGCATGACCATTTTGGAACCAGGCCACCAATGTGTGCCAAATGTGGCAATCATGGTTAAAAAGGCAGAAAACGGTTAGAATTACATGAAAAGATAAGATGCCACC
This sequence comes from Ambystoma mexicanum, assembly GCF_040938575.1. NCBI lineage: Eukaryota > Metazoa > Chordata > Amphibia > Caudata > Ambystomatidae > Ambystoma > Ambystoma mexicanum. The sequence goes on along the minus strand of NC_090933.1, from coordinate 49,244,852 downwards.
AGCCTTGTCGATGACACATCTGTACATCTCCAAAAAGTCCTACGAGAGTATCTAGGGTCTTTGTAATTGACTATGAGACCCAAGTGCACTGTACTGTAAGGTACATTGTGCACTTGTTACATGTTGCAGAACATTTGAAACATTGGAAAAGGACTATGGGAACAAAGTTCCCCAGTACTGACTGTCTTAAGGGCATGTCAGTTTCCCCATAAAAAGTGAGCAAAAGCACAGAGGGGTGCAGCAGAAGGATGTTTTCCCCTGGCAAAGTCAGACTAAGGTTTTTAAACAGCAGCAACTAGTTTCGGGGTGTACAACTGGAGGGACAATTACATATAAAATGAAATCTTTCCTAACACTCACCCCTCCCAGACTAAGGACAGGGGGACTTAATCCTCCCCTGGAGGAGTCTCATGCTCAGGTGGGGTAAACATTATGGACAACCCATCAGCATTGCTATGTCGGACACCTGGCCTATGCTCAATAGTGAGGTCAAAGCCTCGCAGACTTATGGACCACCTGAGCAACTTTGGATTCTCTCCCTTCATGTCCATTAGCCACTTTAAGGGTTTATGGTCAGTTTGCACAGTGAAGTGGGTCCCATAGAGGTAGGGCCTCAGCTTCCTTAGAGCCCACATAACAGAGAAACACTCTTTTCTCTACTGTGGACCATTTGAGCTCTCTGTCCTTAAGCTGGCGACTAATGAAGCCAATAGGGTGTTCCTTACCCTTCTCACCTACTTGTGATAGTACAGCTCCTATCCCACTGTCAGAGGCATCTGTCTGCACAAAATGAAAGGTCTTTGGTAATCAGGGTCCCTGAGAACAGGGGCCTGGCATGAGGATTCTTTTAAACCATTGAAGGCCCTCCCATACTCTTCAGACCAAGTTATCTTCTTGGGTTTCTTTTGAGTGGTGAGAGCAGTCAGAGGGGCAGCTATGGTGCCATAGTCTGCCATGAAACGTCTGTTGTACCGAGTGAGTCCTAAACAGGCTCTCACTTGGGTCTGGGTAGTGGGGGTAGGCCAGTCATGTACTGCTTGTACTTTACTGGGTAGAGGCTGTTTCCTCCCTTCACCTACTTCATGTCCAAGGTAGATGGCTGATCCTTGTCCAATCTGGCATTTACTGGCCTTTATGGTCAAGTGGGCCTTCTGACGAGCCTGTAAGACAATCCTAAGGTGTTTCACATGGTCTTCCCAGGTGGCACTGAAAACTGTTATATAATCCACATATGCAAGACAGAATTCATCCAACCCATTCAACACATGATTCACAAGCCTCTGGAAAGTGGCAGGTGCATTTTTCAATCCAAAAGGCATTACCCTGAACTGGTAAAGACCCTCTGGTGTTGAAAAAGCTGTCTTCTCCTTGGCATGTCTGCAAGAGCTATTTGCCAATAGCCTGCAGTGAGGTCAAATGTGCTGAGGTATTTGGAGGCACCCAAAGTATCCACCACCTCATCTGTTCTAGGCAAGGGGTGTGCATCTGTCTTGGTGACAGCATTCAGAGCCCTGTAATCCACACAGAACCTCAACTCAGAAGTACCTGCTTTTGGAACCAATACCACGGGGCTGGACCAAGGACTACTAGAGGGTTCAATCACCCCAAGATCCAACATTTTGTTGACCTCTGTCTTAATGTAAGACCTTACTTTGTCTGACATTCTGTATCCCCTACTTTTGTTAGGTACACTGTCTCATGTGTCAATGTCATGTTTGCACCAAGGTGTCAAACCAGGGGACTGTGAGAACAAGGGGGAAAACTGCCTAAGCAAAGCTTTCACCTCAGCTTGCTGATCGGAAGTCAGGTAAGGGGCCACTTGGACACCCTCAATAGTGCTGTCTGAAGGACTGCCTTGAACAGGTCAGGGAGAGGTTCTGACTCCTCATCCTCAACATCTGAAGCCAGTAGCAGTGCAGCGATTTCAACTCTTGGGATGAAAGCCTTCAGTTTATTCACATGGAACAATTTTGGAGCCTGCCCAGCCCTTCCAAGGTCCACTAAATAGTTGACCTCACCCAGTGACTCCAAAACTGTGTAAGGGCCTGACCACTTGTCCTGCAAAGCTCGAGGCCTTACAGGATTCATGATCATGAAGTGATGAGAGAAGCCTTCTGGTCATACCAATGTTTCACCAGTGCTTGCCCTGCCTTCAGCTTTTCACTAGCCAGACGCATCAGGCGTACCATCCTTTTTCTGAGCCCTAGCACACAGTCCACTACATCGGTAGTAATAGGGGCAGTGGGCATCCCCCATCCCTCCTTGACTATGGTCAAGGGTCCCCTTACAGGGTGACCAAACCGAGGTTCAAAGGGGCTGAAGCCAACACCCTCTTTTGGTACTTCTCTGTAGGTAAACAGTAAGCATGGTAACAGAAGATCCCATTTCCTTCTTTGGGGTTCTTCCAGAGCCCCAATCACACTATTCAAGGTCCTGTTAAACCTTTCCACAAGACCATTAGTTTGTGGGTGGTATGCAGATGAAAACCTATAGGTGACACCACATTCCTTCCACATGGCCTTCATATACTTTGACATAAAGTTGCTGCCCCTATCAGACACAACTTCTTTAGGGAAGCCAACCCTAGTAAAGATGCCAAGTAAAGCTTTTGCAACGGACTTGGCAGTTAAAGCTTTTGCAACTGACTTGGCAGTCAAAGTTTTTAATGGGATGGCCTCAGGATACCTGGTGGCATAGTCGACCAGCACCAGGATAAACCTATTGCCTGAGGATTTTTGGGGGTCAAGGGGACCAACAATGTCAATTCCTACCCTCTCATATGGCACACCCACAACCGGGAGTGGTACCAATGGAGCTTGGATTGTGGAGCCACTCTTACTAGATAACTGGCAGGTGGCACAACTCCTGCAGTGACTTTCCTCTTGTACCCCCATCTTGGGCCAGTAGAAGTGCATGGATAACCTTTGCTTGGTTCTCTTGATTCCAAGGTGACCAGCAAGGGGCACTTCATGCGCCAGCTGCAGGAGGAAGGGTCTTACAGCAAGGGGAACCACCAACCTCCTATGTTCTCCTTCTGTAGACTCTGTAGGCTCACTGTACAGGAACCCACCTTCCCAATACATCCTATGTGTCCCAGGAGGTTGACCTTCAAGCTGGGCACAGGCATGTCTCCTTAGGCCTTCCAAAGATGAGCACTCACGTTGACCTTTACTGAATTCTTCTCTGTCAGGACCACCTTCTACTAACAAATATTTTAGTTCAGAATGGTCATTTGGATCAAATACTTCAGGCAACGCCTCTACCTCATCAGGTCCTGGTGTTTGACCAACTACTTCCACCTCAGTGGTAGGTAAGTTAGTGTCACAGATTTTGGGTTTATCAGTAATGTCCAAGTCACTTCCCACTTCTGTTTCCTCCCCCTCCTCCTCACCTAAGGAAATATCCTTGAGAAGCTTCTTCCTTCTTTCTTTGACGGATGATTTCTTTTTTAGAAGATATGGTCTACCACGGAACGACACCACAATGGTTGCGGAAGTTTCCGGAAACCAGTGGCTCCGGAACCGTGAAAGCCAACGGGGAAAAAGCCAAGTAGGCATAAAAAACAAGGATGTCTAGCCGAAGAGAAGGAATCCTGCAGACTCTGATGGCCGATGAGTAACGCGAAGCACCAGGAACAGGTAAGTGCCGGAATCACCAGTGAGTAACACGAAGCACCAGGAACAGGTAAGTGCCAGAGTACCAGGAGGGCAAGGTCTGCATGCGGGAGTGCAGGAGAGAACTCCGCGACCCTAGTGAGGATGCGGAGAAAACACCAAGGAAGGAAGCGGACCGGCTAGAGAGGCGAGCTGGTAAGCCGCAGCCTGCCAGGGAGAAAGTGAAGCGGGGAGAAAGGGCAAAGGGAAAGCGGGACAGAGAGAGAGCACCAAGCAAGCCTGGCGAGCCGGGAAGGAGAAGGAAAAAGAGAAGGAACGTAGCGGGACGGGCGAAGGAGCCCCGAAGGAAAGGAGGGGCCCAGCGGAGCCAAGAGAAATTAACAAGCGCAACAACGGCAGGTAAGCAGAAAGCTCAAGTTGCAACGCGGCGAGCCGGCAGCAACTGAACGCTAATATGCTGGGGGTGGCCATGTTGGAAAAAGACTAGACAGCGACCCAGGAAATGGATCAAACCTAGTGGGACATTCCATGGTGGCCAAACTTCCAACGGTTCCAATGTCTGACAAAAAAGGGGCGCATGACAGTATACCCCCTCGAGAGCAGGAGAAACCAGGTTTGCCTGGATGGGCCCGATAGAACCTCCTCACCAGACGGAGGGCATGAACATTGGAACTGGGCTCCCATGAGTCTTCGGATGAAGGGTAGCCCTTCCAGGAGAGCAAATATTCCAACCTTCCCCGATGATAACGGGAATCCTTGATAGCAGCCACTTCATATTCTTCTTCCCATGGCCCCTGCTCATCCGCCAAGCGACCCAGGGGTGCAGAAGGAATGTCGGCTAAGGCCGGATGTAACTGGGATGCATGGAACACAGGATGGATTTTCTTCATGCAGTGTGGCAGCTGAAGGCAAATGGCAACAGGATTTATCCTAGAAGTCACAGTATAAGGTCCCACAAATCTGGGGTGACAACTTAGACGGGTGGATCCACCTGGGAAGAAATCTGGTGGACAGCCGCACCCTCGAACTGTTACACTCACCTGGTTCCCACAGGGGCGTCGATCGGACCCGGACAGCTACGGTCTCCACCAACGTGATGCGTAGTGAAGAGATGACAGTCTGGACTGGCCCGCCTAATCTTGTCTGCTGGACTCGTAGAAGTATTCTCCTGCAAGTGGAGAAAGGGATTTAGCCACCCGTGGACTTTAGTGATGGCCCCCCAACAGTTCTCGTTCTCCCCACTAATCACCTCCGATATCCCCTTTTGGTAATCTCACCTTATGTTTTTAAATGATGAGCTCTCCATCCTGCATGGCATGCAGGGGTGTGTAGATACCAGTTACTTCACTGGGTTGAAGGTACTGGAGGAGTTCCGGAGGAATATTAACTCCAGTGTCTATAAAGTTCAAAGAGTTCAATATGTCTGATGTTCAATCTTGTACCATTCCCTCATTAGGTTGCAGCTGGGTCCAAAAGAATATTGCCTGGAGGCAGCTGATGGCGATCAGGTAAGAGTCTGTGTTACCAAACACTGTCCGGTGAAAGTTGCATGAGTTTAACTTGCTGTTTTCTCTCCCTTTATAGGTGCGGCATAGGAAGATGCAGCGAATTAAAGAATAATACCTCCGGTGGTAAAGCAGGTATGCCTATGGTGGCAAAGAGATTGTGTTTGTCGGTTTTCTCAGCTCACCTTGTTATTCCTTTTGTTTTCTCCCCAGGTGCTGGATTTCGACGAAGAAAATGATGGAGGCAGCGCCGAGTCGAAAGATGCGGTGGACTGGTGAGTATAACGCGGCGCTGTTGCTGGCAAAGCGTCCTTTCCAAGCCCGGAGATGTGCTGGGTCCGGAATCAGGTAAGGAATCAAATAATGTCCGTGATCTAACCTCTTGTCCTTTCTTTTCCTTTTGTCTCGGAGCTCCGGATTCGAGGCGGGCGTGGCAGAAGACTGGATGCTGACTTGCAGACACGGTGAGCGTCACGCTGCTGGATGCCGAATAACGCGAAGCATGGGCTGCTGTTCGGGCGTGGTCTAAATTGCCTGCAAAGTAGTCCCAGGTAAGAAGTTCCCCAGAACCACACCCGAGTGAAAAATAGTCCCTGTCGAATATCAGGTGATGCCTAAGGCACCTATGGCACCTAAGGCACCAGGACTGAATCCAGTCAGCCCCCAGCTGGGGCTATTGGGTTTTTAATGAGTATCTGGATGCCTGCTCCCGGGGCTGATGGACACGATCCGGATGCCCGGGGGTAGGCATCATGACAGTACTCCCCCCCAAGGCCCCTCCTAAAGTTGTTCTTCCCCTTGGCCCTGGCTTGTCTGGGAAGTCCCGATGGAATTTTTTCACCGATCGAGGAGCATGAAGGTGGTCACTAGGTTCCCATGACCTTTCTTGTGGTCCGTAACCCTTCCAGTCGATTAAATAAAAAAGTCTTGTTTAACCATTTTAGAGTCCAGGATGTTTTTTTACCTCGAATTCAGGTTCTCCATCTATTAGGATGGGGTCAGGTGGTTTGGTTAATCTTGTCCCGGGTTGAACTGGTTTTAGAAGTGAAACATGAAAGACAGGATGAATCTGCATATTAGAAGGTAGTTCTAATTTGACGGCCACCGGGTTGATAATGGCCCTAATGGTGTAAGGTCCCAAATATCTAGGATTAAAAGTCTGAGTTCCTTTCAGAGGTATATGTCTTGTAGCCAGCCAAACTTGGTCTCCGATTTAATATGGTGGGGTCTCACTTCTATGTTGATCAGCATTTTTCTTGTATTTCTCTTTTGCTTGTTTCAAATGTTTTGTTGCCTCTTTAAAGGCTTGTGTAATAGTAGAATGCAGATGAGTTACTGCCGGCATTTCTAAATGCTGGAGCGAATCGAGTTCTGAGGTTCGAGGACGATGTCCATATATGGTATAAAAGGGGCTTTGTCCGGTTCCTGAATGTACAGAGTTGTTGTATGCGTATTCAGAAATCCATAAAATGTCCTTCCAATTACTTTCGGTTTGGTGGAGCATACAACGTAGGTATTGTTCAAGAGTCTGGTTGGTTCTCTCCATCTGACCATCGGTTTGGGGATGGTGACTGGTTGATAGCCTTACGCCGATTTGTGCCAATTGACAACACTTCTGCCAAAATTGCGAAATGAACTGGCTACCTCGGTCAGAGATCAATAAGGAAGGAAATCCATGTATTCGAACAATATTTTCGAGAAATTCCTTGGCCAAGATTGAAGCAGAAGGTAATCCTTTTAAAGGAATGAAGTGGGCCATCTTGGAAAAAAGATCCACAATAACTAGAATGGTGTTGAATCCATTACATGGCGCTAGATCTGTAATAAATTCTAAAGACAAAGTGTGCCATGGTGCGGGTGGAATATCTAAAGGTTGTAAAAGACCAGCTGGTTTCTTCTTTTGACTTTTGTTCTGGACGCAGATGCCACAAGACAGTACAAATGACTTTACATCGTTTCGCCAGGTGGGCCACCAGAATTGTCTTTTAATTTTAGCTTCAGTTTGTGCAATACCTGGGTGCCCTTCCATCAGAGCTTCATGGTAATTGGAGATGACTTGTTCTTGTAGTTCCTTGTGTGGTAGAAATAGACGCCCTTGATAGTAAGGTAGGTCATTGACAACTGAATAATCTTGGCCCTTTTTAACCCAGTCCTGCAGGGCTGCTGGATCGAAAAGTTGTTGGATCTTTAAATGAATATCTTCTAAGGTCTGTGGAGTAGTTGTCCCAAGAATTCTTTGTTCAGGAATTATAGGCACCGGTTCCGGGTTCAAATATGCTTCTCCCATCCTGATTCGGGACAAAGCGTCTGCCTTACCATTCTTACAACCTGGTCAATAAGTGATCACGAAATTGAATTCGGCAAGGAATAAGGCCCATCGAAGTTGACGCAATGATTGGGCCTTGGCTGTTTTTAAATACTGCAAGTTCCTGTGATCGGTGATTACAGTAATGGTATGCCTGGCACCGAGAAGATAATGCCGCCAAGCCTTGAAGGCGGATTTGATGGCTGACAACTCTTTATCGGTAACCGCATAGTTTAATTCGGGGGCCGAGAATTTTCTGGACTAAAATGCTACTGGATGAAGTTGACCGGTTTCTGGATCCTTCTGGGACAGGACAGCCCCCATGGCTAAACTGGATGCATCGGTTTCAACTATGTATGGGAGCTCGGGCGTGGATGCTTTAAGACAGGTGCCGACGTGAATTTCAATTTCAGTTCTTGGAAGGCTTTTTCAGCCTCTTCGGTCCACAAGAAGCGTTTGTTTTTTCGCAAAAGTGCAGTGATGGGGAGTACAACATATGAGAAGTCAGGAATAAATCTACGGTAGAAATTAGCAAACCCAAGCATGCTGTGCACCCCTTCAACTGAACTGGGTGATGGCCACTTGAGAATTGCGTCCACCTTTCGAGAGTCCATAAGGACTCCTTTTGGAATCAGGATAAGTCCAAGGAATTGAACTTCTGTAACATGAAAAACACATTTTTCCAATTTTGCATATAACTTGTACTGGCGTAGTTTCTCAAGGACTGCACGGACGTGCCTAACATGGTCTGATTCTGAGGAGGAGTACACTAGAATATTGTCTATGTATACGACAACACTGACATCAATGAGTTCATGAAAGACATCGTTCATAAAATACTGGAAGGCTGCTGGTGCATTGCAGAACCCGAAGGGCATCACCTGATATTCGAATAATCCGTAGTTGGTGCGAAAAGCGGTCTTCCATTCGTCGCCCTTCTTTACACGTACCAGATGATATGCCCCTTGGAGATCTAATTTGGTGTAGATGCAAGCATCCTTTACTTGGTATAGTAGTTTGGGGATCAGAGGCAATGGATATCGGTTCTTCACCGTGATCTGGTTTAATGCGTGGTAGTTTATGTGCATTCTGAGGTCACCTTCCTTTTTGGGCACGAAGAATAAAGCTGAAGATGCAGGGGATTTAGATGGACGAATGAAGCCATTAGCAAGGTATTGGTCCAAGTATTGTCGTAGGTGACGGTTTTCGGGTTCCGTAAGGGCGTAGATTCTACTGCATGGAGTTTGTGCACCGGGTATGAGGTCGATTTGACAATCCTATGATCTATGAGGTGGTCAGGTGTTTGCCTGTTCTTTTTGGAAAACATCCTGGAATTCTTGATATTCCTTAGGTAACGGCATGACTGGATTAGCGACTGTGGCCAGGCTTTTGTTCAAGGTTTTTTCCGGGTAACAGGTGTTTGCACACTCCGGGAAGGTTACTCTCTTCTCTCGCCAATCAATACAAGGATTATGTGTTTCCAACCAAGGTATCCCCAGTATTATTTGGAACTGCAGGGCTTTGATTAAGTCAAACTCAATAGTCTCTCGAAGCCCATCTTGACCCAACAGTGTCATCTCTGTGGTGGAATGAGTTACAGGCCCAGAGGCAATTTCAGTTCCATCGACTGTGGTGATAACATCCGAAGTGGTCTTTTTGCAGAGAGGTAGATTCATCCTAGAAGCCAATTCGTGGTCCACATAGTTTCCTACGGCCCCGCTATCAATGTATGCCCTAACTGCGTGCACACGTGATGGCTGCCTTGGATCAATAAGGACCATTGGTATGATTAGGTGCGAGGTCTGAGTGTCCATCTTTAAGCTCGGCAAGCGGACCTCTACGCTTGTCGGGCGTGGTCGTTTCCCAAATCTGGCTCTGTTTGATTTCTATCAGCAACTCTGACTACTTTCTTGGATAGTTTTATAGGGCAATCCCGTAGAAAATGTCCTGAGGCCCCACAGTACAGACACAACTGCATCTGTCGTCTCATTTCTCTTTTTTTTTAGTTAAGGGTCCCTTAACCCCCCCGATCTGCATTGGTTCTGATGCATCTGTTCCTTTGGGAGTAACATTGGGTTTAACCAATACCCGATTCTCGAACTTAGCTCGATCAGCTTTTCTATTCTGAAGTCGGTGGTCTAGCTGGACCACTAAATCTATATATTCTGCGCAATCCTGAGGTGGGTTCACAACTTGGGCCAAAACATCTTTGAGTTCACCCCGAAGTCCACGATGAAATAATGTAATTCGCTTTACCTCTGGCCATCCGGTTTCCACCACCAACCTATTGAAGGTTGCGATATAAGTTAGCAGGTCCTGGTTTCCTTGTCGTAGGGATAGAAGTTTCTTATCCAGGGCCTGACCCTGTGAATGTCTGGCGAATAATCTTTCCATGCTCAATTGAAAACTCTGAAAATCCCGAAGAAGAGGGTCATCCTGGTTGACTAATGGAATTGACCAATCCGCTGCGCTGCCACTAAGGTATGACAGTACAAAGGCTACTTTGGCTTGGTCGTTTGGAAAAGCTCCTGGTCTGCATAAAAAGTGCAAGCGGCATTGGTTCATGAACACGGCAAACCTTTTCGGGTCCCCAGCAAAGCGTTCGGGTGGAGCTAAAGGAATGCTCCCTGGTAGAACCACTTGCACAGGGCTGCTCGATGAAATGGGGGTTGAATTCCCCCCAAGTCCAGGTAGTGGTGTTTGCCTGGCTTGGTTTTGCAGCAGTTGTCTGGCAAATTCATCAGTGCGCTCCTTTGACACAATCAGTTCTCTCCTGAGGGCATTAGTTTCTTGTCGCGCGGAGTGCACTTCTGCCCTAAGTTCTCCTAACAATTGGGCTAGTTGGTTGGTTTCTGAGGTCTCCATTACGCCCGGGTGGGGATTTGTAGATAGGCTTCACGTTCTGTTACGCTCACCTGGTTCCCACAGGGGCGTCGATCGGACCCGGACAGCTGCGGTCTCCACCAACGTGATGCGTAGTGAAGAGATGACAGTCTGGACTGGCCCTCCTAATCTTGTCTGCTGGACTCGTAGAAGTATTCTCCTGCAAGTGGAGAAAGGGATTTAGCCACCCGTGGACTTTAGTGATGGCCCCCCAACAGTTCTCGTTCTCCCCACTAATCACCCCCGATATCCCCTTTTGGTAATCTCACCTTATGTTTTTAAATGATGAGCTCTCCATCCTGCATGGCATGCAGGGGCGCGTAGATACCAGTTACTTCACTGGGTTGAAGGTACTGGAGGAGTTTCCGGAGGAATATTAACTCCAGTGTCAATAAAGCTCAAAGAGTTCAATATGTCTGATGTTCACTCTTGTTCCATTCCCTCGTTAGGTTGCAGCTGGGTCCAAAAGAATATTGCCTGGAGGCAGCTGATGGCGTTCAGGTAAGAGTCTGTATTACCAAACACTGTCCGGTAAAAGTTGCATGAGTTTAACTTGCTGTTTTCTCTCCCTTTATAGGTGCGGCATAGGAAGATGCGGCGAATTAAAGAATAATACCTCCGGTGGTAAAGCAGGTAAGCCTATGGTGGCAAAGAGATTGTCTTTGTCGGTTTCTCGGCTCACCTTGTTATTCCTTTTGTTTTCCCGGCAGGTGCTGGATTTCGACGAAGAAAATGATGGAGGCAGTGCCGAGTCAAAAGATGCGGTGGACTGGTGAGTATAACGCGGCGCTTCTGCTGGCAAAGCCTCCTTTCCAGGCTCGGAGATGTGCTGGGTCCGGAATGAGGTAAGGATTCAAATAATGTCCGTGATCTAACCTCTTCTCTTTTCTTTTCCTTTTGTCTAGGAGCTCCGGATTCGAGGCGGGCGTAGCAGGAGACTGGATGCTGACTTGCAGACACGGTGAGCGTCAGGCTGCTGGATGCAGAATAACGCGAAGCATGGGCTGCTGTTCGGGCGTGGTTTAAATAGCCTGCAAAGTAGTCCCAGGTAAGAAGTTCCCCAGAACCACACCCGAGTGAAAAATAGTCCCTGTAATAAAATAGTCCGTTTCAGGCCTCACGTTGGCTTGGACTCATTTGCAGCATGGTCTGCATAAGGTAAGTAAAGTCTATGAGCCTGGCGCCTATGGCGCCAGGACTGTTTTCTATGATGAGCCTGGCGCCTAAGGCACCAGGACTGAATCCAAACAGCCCCCGGCCGGGGCTGTTGGGGTTTTAATGAGTATCTGGATGCCTGCTCCCGGGGCTAATGGACACGATCCGGATGCCCGGGTGATAGGCATCATGATACGAACCTTCTTCAATGGTGGGTGCATCAGCATGTTTCCGATCTGCAAGGCGCTTGTATCGGTTGCGAGCTTGGACCAGGGCTGTCTTGGCAGTTCTGTGTGCCTCCATAATCTGCTGCAATCGGTAATCGATCGTGGGGCATACTGAGGTGGAGCTCGATACTGGTAGGATGCCCCTCGGATGATTTCCAAAGGTATTGACAAAAGGGATGAGTCCCGTGGTAAAATGAGTACAGTTGGTATAGGCAAACTCTGCGGTGGGTAACAGGTCATACCAGTTGTCTTGTGCATGGTTGGTATAACATTGAAGGTATTGTTCCAATGTTCTGTTCAATCTCTCTGTTTCTCCGTTGGCTTGTGGATGGAAACCAGAGGACAATGCTCGCTCGATACCTAGTTTCTGACAAAGAGCTGTCCAAAGTTTAGAGGTAAATTGACTACCCCGGTCTGAGATGATTTTGGTGGGTAATCCGTGCAGACGGAATATGTCCCGCACAAACACCTCTGCCATCTGAGAGGCTGAAGGCAAACCCGGGAAGGGGGAAAAATGCGCTAACTTCGTAAGTGAATCTGTAGTGACCATAATACACGTATGGCCGCGAGATACTGGAAGGTCCACCACAAAGTCAGTGGAAATCTGTTCCCAAGGAATATTTGGCAGGGGAATCTGTTCTAGTAATCCAATGGGTTTTTTGTAACAATTCTTGCTTCGAGCACATTGAGCACACGCTTTGACATATTTCTTAATGTCTGAGGACATTCCATGCCAAAAGAACGATCTTCTAACTAGATCTTCAGTGTTCTTCACACCCCGATGTCCTGCAGTGGGATGATCGTGACACCAAGATAAGACTTTCTGCTGTAGGTCGACCGTGGGCACCAACAATTTCCTGTCCATAAAGCACAAGCCTTCTTTCATGTTAACCTGGATGTGGGGTGACAGAGAAGCCGGAGACGGTACTTGAGCAGTAGCTGACCTAACTTGAGAGAGGAAGGAGGAAGCAGAGGCAATGAACACTCGGTTAGGGAATAATCTTTCCTTAAGGCTCTGAGAAGAATCTTCTGTGGTATATCGGCGAGAGAGTGCATCTGCGATCACGTTCTGACTTCCTGGTACGTAAGTAATCTCAAAGTCGTATTGGGTGAAAAAATGTGCCCATCTCGCCTGGCGCGAGTTGGCGCACTCTATATTCTGCAAGGTTCTGAGGTTCTTGTGATCCGTTCTAATGAGAAAACAATTTCCTCCTCCTTGTAAGAGATGCCTCCACTCCTTACAGGCCAGCTTGATGGCTAATAGTTCTTGCTCAACCACGGAATAATTCCTTTGGCTGATCGTAAGAGTCTTCGAGAGATATGCGATGGGATGTTCCACTCTTTCCTTTTCTTGCAAGAGAACCGCCCCCACTGCATTGGCAGTGGCATCAGCTTCCACAATAAATCTTTTGGCTTGGTTGAGCTGAATCAGAATGGGAGCAGAGCTGAATCTTTGTTTCAGGGCAAGGAAAGCCGTCTCTGCTGCAGGAGACCAAACAAACAAAGGGTTGGTTTTCTTTTTTCAGAAGGGAGGTAATGGGAGCTACGGTTGACGAAAAAGGTTTGAATGAATTTCCGATAGAAATTAGTGAAACCCAGGAATCTTCCTTTATGGTTTTCGGGGGCAGCCATACCAAAATGGCAGAGACCTTCTTCGTGTCCATCTTTATCCCCTCTTGAGATAGTATGAACCCCAGATACTGGACAGACGAGACAAGGAATTCGCATTTACTGGGTTTCACTAGAAGATGATTCTCTTGTAGACAATGAAAAACTTCATGGAGATGAGTGGAGTGCTCTTGGGGGGTCTTAGAAAACACCAGGATGTCGTCTAGATAAATGATCACGGAACTGAACAACAAATCCGAAAAAGTGCGATCCATGAATCGTTGAAATATTGCTGGCGTATTCACAAGGCCAAAGGGCATCGCCCTATACTCATACAGCCAATAGGGTGTTCTGAACGCTATTTTCTACTCATCTCCTGCCCTGATGCGCAGGAGATGATAGGCATTTCTTAGATCTAATTTAGAAAACACAGTAGCTCCTCTCACAGCTTCAAGTTTGTCAGAAATCAGGGGCATCGGGTATCTATCCCGAATAGTGACCTTGTTAAGCCCTCGGTTGTCAATGCAGGGTCTAAGTTCAGTGGAGTCTCTTTTGGCGATGAAAAACAGAGGAGCACCCGCTGGAGATTTTGAGGGTTGGATGAGACCATTCTTTAAGTTCGCGTCCAAGTATCCTCTGAGTACCTCCTTCTCTCTTACGGAAAGGGAGAACATTCTGCCGAAGGGGACCAGGGCATCTGGTACTAAGTCTATGGCACAGTCCTCCGGGCGGTGCGGGGGAAGATCATGCTCGGCCTTTTCCATGAAGACCTGATGGTAGACCTGAAGCTGAGGAGGGATCAGGTGGATAATTCGGGGTTGTGCTTCCACGGCCTGTAAAATTGCTGGTTGATAGCCTGAAGATTGTAGGCAGAATTGTTGACAATGGGGTGAGAGAAAACTGAGGGTATTCTTAGACCAGTCTATGGTAGGGTTGTGTTGGCGGAGCCAGGCTACACCCAGAATGATGTGGAAATGAGCCGCTTGGATAATCTTGAATGAAATGTCCTCCCGGTGCTGTTGGATGGTTAGTCTGATCAATTCCGTGTGTGAAATGTGTAATGGGACCTGAGCAAAGAGGAGTTCCGTCGACTCCCTCAACTTTCAGATTTTCCTGGTTCTGAATTTGGCGGATACCCATCTTCTTGGCCCACAAGGTGTCCACGTAATTGCCAGCAGCTCCGCAATCTATTAGAGCTAAGGTCTCCACCAATTGATCTCTCCAGGACAAATGTATGGTAACCACCATCAAGCGGGTGTCCTCTGACTGCATAGAAGGGGCGATAGACAGCGATACATAGGGACTTTCTGTAACGCCTCGAACCGTGGTCCCCCCTAGGTTCGAGGCAATCCATTTCCCGACTGCCTTGGAGGGACTTCTGGACATTTCCGTAGTAGATGTGAAGAAGATCCATAATACATGCAGAGACCCGACTCTTGGCGTCTCTTCCATTCTTCCGGAGTGAGTGGAGACCTCATGGAGCCAATCTGCATTGGTTCTTCCTTACTTAGGGCTGATGAAGAAGGTGAGGGAGGCAGTGAGGGGGCAGGAAAACCAGTCGTTCCTTTTATTATCTTCTTTTCTTGTCTGCGTTCGTTGATCCGATGTTCGATCTGTAGAACTACTGACAAAAGTTCAGAGAAAGAGGCAGGATGGGGAACTCTGGCCAATTCATCTTTTAGTTCCTCCTTGAGACCCCTACGGAATATAGTAAATTGCGCTTGCTCCGACCAGGTTGATTCCGTGGCAAGTCTCTTGAACTTCGTGATGTAAGACAAAAGGTCCATCTGACCTTGGTGTACCTCCAACAGTTCTGCGCAAGCCATGAATGTAATTTCTGGTCTTTCAAAGGTCTGTCTTAGCTTGGCAAGGAATGCTTCCCAATCTTGTAGAACCGGATCATTTCCGGTAACTAACCAGTTGGCCAAGGCGTTTCTGGACACATTGGATACCGCAAACCCTACCTTGCTCAAACCTGACGAGTAGGCAGTGGGCCGGAAAGCAAAATACACATTGCAGGCTTCAATAAATTCTTTAAGTGACTTGGGGGTGCCGTCAAATCTAGCAACTGACAGAGGCATAGAAGGGAGATCAGAACGTGTTTCCCGGTTGGCCACCAATTGACCGAGTACATTGTTCTCCACCTTAAGATTCTGTACTTCTTGGTTAAGATTGCGAACTTCCAGACTAAGAGATTGAACGGCAGAAACTAATTCCTGAACTTGTTCGGGAGTAGCCATTTCGGTGTGGGTTGGGCGTTTCAAACTGTCACAGATTTCGGGTTTATCAGTAATGTCCAAGTCACTTCCCACTTCTGTTTCCTCCCCCTCCTCCTCACCTGAGGAAATATCCTTGGGAAGCTTCTTCCTTCTTTCTTTGACAGATGATTTCTTTTTTAGGAGATACGGTCTACCACGGAACGACGCCACAGTGGTTGCGGAAGTTTCCGGAAACCAGTGGCCCCGGAACCGTGATAGCCAACGGGGAAAAAGCCAAGTAGGCAAAAAAAAACAGGATATATAGCCGAAGAGAAGGAATCCTGCAGACTCTGATGGCTGGTGAGTAACACGAAGCACCAGGAACAGGTAAGTGCCGGAATGACTGGTGAGTAACATGAAGCACCAGGAATAGGTAAGTGCCAGAGTACCAGGAGGGCAAGGGCTGCAGGCGGGAGTCCAGGAGAGAACTCCACGACCCTAGTGAGGATGCGGAGAAAACACCAAGGAAGGAAGCGGACCGGCTAGAGAGGCGAGCCGGTAAGCCGCAGCCTACCAGGGAGAAAGTGAAGCGGTGAGAAAGGACAATGGGAAAGCGGGACAGAGAGAGCACCAAGCAAGCCCGGCGAGCCGGGAAGGAGAAGGAAAAAGAGAAGGAAAGTAGCGGGAGGGGCGAGGGGCCCAGAAGGAAAGTAGGGTCTCAGCAGAGCCTAGAGAAATTAACAAGTGCAACAACGGCAGGTAAGCAGAAAGCTCAAGTTGCAACGCTGCGAGCCGGCAGCAACTGAAAGCTAATATGCTGGGGGTGGCCATGTTGGAAAAAGACTGGACCGCGACCCAGGAAACGGATCAAACGTAGTGGGACAATCCATGGCGGCCAAACTTCCAACAGTTTCAATCTCTGACAAAAAAAGGGGTGCATGACAGTTAGGGGGAATATTCTCTTTCCCTCTTTTGGTTTTTCGGACTCCTTTAGCCTTGGATTTCCCCTTTGGCTTTGGCACTGCAGTGGTCTTGGCCATTGCTGCCCTTGTTTGAGACCTTGTGCAGGGTATTTCAGCTGTATCTCCCACAAGCCATAACGCTGTGAGATCATTTCCCAGCAAGACCTTTCCTGGGACATCTCTCTGTATGCTCACTGGAATCCTGACTACTGTACCATTTATAGTAAGATTTACAGGTATTACTGGGAACCGGAGAGGTGGGCCATGCGCCAATTTAGTGGGCATCAGAGGAGCTCTGGCAACTTCCTCTGGGTCTACCAAGGTAGAGTCCACTACAGTTCGACTACACCCACTATCCCTAAGAGCTGGAGTATCTACTCCATTGATCAGCACACTGTCTGTAGTGTTTGGTATTGTCTGGAATCCTAGCATAAGCCTCTGAGACATTATGCTTCCAGGAACCCAGGGAAACTAAACAACCTCAGAATCTATCCCACTGGGGAAGGAATCTGAGGAGAAGTATGCTCCTGTAATCTCTTCTTCCTCATAGGAGGAGAAGGCCAGATTAGCAGAGTGGACCCCCAAGGTTTTGACCTTACATCTGGGATCCCCCTTCACATGCTCACTTGCACCACAAGCCACACAAGATCCACTGAGTCTGGTGACATAGGGAGGGTTACTGTAACCTGAGTTCTGTTTTGGAAGATAACCTCCACTTCCCTGTGAGTTCTCTTGTGACCTACCCTTATTTTTCTTTTTGTGGCCCTTCTGGGAGGTAGTTTTATCAGATCCCCCACCCTCTTTATATTTGGGCTTTTTCCCCTCCTCCTGCTTACCAGGATGAGTCTTGTCCTTATGGGACACTCTGTGTGACACCCACAAATCTGCTGCTATGGCTAGCTTCTTACGATCTATCTCCTTTGAATCTGCCAAATGCTGCTTAAGCTCAGGGGAACAAGATGCAAAAATATATTCAAGCATGAAAAGACATATCATACCCTCAAAGGTGGAGACCTTATAACCTTCAACCCAGGCAGTCACGTTTTTTAAGGATTCAGTTGCATAAGATACCCAAGTACCTCCTTCTTTCTTTTTGTACTCTCTGAATCTCTTTAAGTATTGGGCAGGAGTCTTTCCAAACTTTAAGATGAGAGCTTGCTTCAACATTGCAAAATCTTCTCTCTCAGCTTTTGACATTTCCATAATGGCACTGCAGCCAGAATTGGGCTGTCTGCTAAGTAACCATGCAATCTTATCAGCATTATCAACCTGTTGAACTTCACATGCATACTCAAAAGTATTCGGCTAGTCCATAATGTCATTCTTTTCATCATACACATTGAGCAGATCTTTTGGAAACCTTGGATGAGAGGAGGACCCAGACCCATGTCCAGGATCCTTAGATCCATTGGAAACTTGAAGTTTGGCCAGTTCCAACTGGTGATCCCTGTCCTTCTGTTTTTCTGCCTGCTCTATCTTCAGCTTGACCATGTTAAATTCAAGCTCCTTCTGCCTAAACAGCAGTTCTTGCTTCTTGAATTCAAGCATGGCCTCAGCATCAGCACTGGCATAGGAAACATTGGACATCACTTCATCTAAATCCTCATGGGTCCCATTGATAAGTGCAGTGACAGACTTGTCCGTTCTGCCAGTGAGAGCAGCCTCACCACCTTCTGCACTTCCCGCAGGAGCTATGGCACTGAGTTGTGACTCTTGCCATTCCATGATTCTTTGACTAATTTCCATTTTTGTGCCTTGAGCAGGTAAACCCCTCACAGCACACATCTTTCTTATTCTTAATGTTTCAGATTTAGAAGCATTTAAGGTTAACAAGGTACCAATTTCCATTTTGTTAGATAGGTCTATGGCCTTTTTCAGTTATGCTACAACAATTCACTTTGTGTACTGGGTAGGAATAACTCGAAATGCCTTTACAAGTGTGCAACACTGGATACCTTCTGTCCTATCCCACCGCTGTACACCAATTTGTTAAGACAGATTTCTGAACTCTGACCTGGTGGGCAGATGTTCAAAAGGCAATCCTTGTTTCTTGGAACAGGGTAACCTCTGGACAAGCCAGACCAATCAAGGTAGCTATGGTAGGCGGTCAAGACTAAGTCTCAGGAAGGGTGAGGGTGACTGAAAGACCTCAATGTGCACACAGAGCAAGGCCACTTACAAATTACTCCCAGACAGGTGCATATAGCAAAAATATAAACACATTTATTACAAGGCCTTTGTAACTCAACACACAGTAAAAGAATCACAGCAATACTATCAAACCAACACAACACAATCAATACAAGATATATACAAGACCATCATCGAAACTGGTCGACCTACGAACATGCAGATTATTAAGACGGATTTCTGAACTCTGACCTGGAGCTCTGATGTTCAGAATGCCAGCCTAGTTTATTGGAACATGGTAACCACTGGACAAGCCAGACCAATGAAGGTAGTTTTGGTAGGCGGTCAAGACTAAGTCTCAAGGGAGCTTAGGGTGACTGAAAGACCTCAATGAGCACACAGAGCAAGGACACTTACAAATGACTCCCCCAGGTGTATATATCAAAACTATATACACATTTATTACAAGGACTTTGTAACTCAACACACAGTAAAAGAATCACAGCAATACTATCAAACCAACACAACACAATCAATACAAGATATATACAAGACCATTGGGGTCTAAATGGTTAAAGGCGCAAAATATTCACAACCTAGAGGGGAAGGAAAATAGACAGTGCAGATAGTCTTTAGTCCCCTTCAACATCTAACACACACCTAAGAGGGAGTCCAAACCCTAAGAAGAGGGGAGCCTTATGCTCAATAGTACATGTAGTGCAGGCACACGCGGTGGTTCCAATGGGCAAAATTGGGTCTCTTCAGGGGTCTCTACCAGCTCAGGAAGGTGGTTGAGGCGATGAAGAACAGATTCCCACTATTCGAGGAGGGCCTCCACTTAAAGGCAGAGGTGAATCCAAGGTTCGAGAATAGGTTGCTAGTTTGCACTAGCAGTGGAAAGGAGAGGCACCCCCAGGGGCCACTCGTGCGTAAAAACAGATGAAGGCACTAGGGGCCACCAGTTAATGTTAGGGTTACTCACCGGCCCCCGGCGCACTCTGGACCAAACTTCGCCAGTTAGGTCCACTGCGGCTGCATGTTCAAATGAGACAAAAAGCATGTCTCTGCGGCTTTCAGGTCCGGCGATACAGTGATGATTCCAAAATGGGACAGTAGCGATTTCTCCCCTCCTGATGGATAAATCAGGCCAGTTTCACTGCAGCAGGCTTCAGGGGCAAGAGGGTCACAAATGCAGTGCACCTGCAAAGATCATTGCAGTGTCTGGGCAACACGGTAACCGCGTTTACTCCGGTCCTGGTGCACTCGTCTCACTTCCGACCTGGGATGCCAAGTATTCTAAATTCTGTGTGAGGGTCCCGGGGACACAGTTCTAGCAGTATACTGAGTATTGAGGGCCTCCTCAAAACAACAGCAGAGATAGAGCAAAGGTCCTGCGTAAGCTGGTCAGCCCACTTGTTGGCCCAGCGACACTTCCGAGAAGGCTTACTTGCAGGTTTTGGTGAAGGTGCCGAGAATAGTTGGTCCCACTATTCTAATGGGTCGAAACTTCGCCGACCTTCTAGGATGACCAGATGCAGAGGGGTCCCACAGGACGACAGCAGGCTCAGGGTGCCAAACCTTCCAGCCGTTCACCAGTGGTTGCTCGTCTTGGCTTCTTAGTTTCATGATACTTGGATCCTATCCTTCGTTCAGTGAGAACTCCAGAGATGGACATGGTATGGGTGTTTTTGGCCTCCTCTTATCCAAAGTTCCCTTCGCGCCAAAACGGAGAGGACCCAATGGGAGATATGCTCACAAACACACACCCCATACGTGGACCAATCGCGAACCACGGTGGTCCCAGGCACTCACAGCACTCCAGACTCTCTGGCACCCAGGATGTGTATTGGGGAAAGACACCCCAGCCCACATCCTGGAGGCACATACACAAGGCATGCAGAAGCCCGCAAAAGCTAGGCATTTCGAGGGAAACTGCATGACAAAATAAGAACTGACCCGCGTCGGCTGGACCTGGGGAAGGCAAAGGGGCAAGCTGGCCAAAGGACAGGACAAAGAACCTTGTAGCATGGCCATTTTGGAGCCAGGCCACCTATTCGTGCCAAACATGGTAAGCATGGTTAAAATGGCAGGAAAGGGATAAAATTACATGAAACGATAAGCTGCGACCAGCCCTGTCCAAGACGCATGTGCACATCTCCAAAAAAGTCCTACCAGTGTATCTATGGTCTTTGTAATTGACTATGAGACCCAAGTGTACTGTACTGTAAGGTACATTGTGCACTTGTTCCATGTTGCACAAAAGTTGCAACATTGGAAAAGGGCTAAGGGAAACAAAGTTCCCCAGTACTGACTGTCTTAAGAGGATGTCAGTTTCCGCATACAAAGTGAGCGAAAGCCCAGAGGAGTGCACCAGGAGGCTGTGCTCCCCTGCCAATGTCAGACTAAGGTGTTTAAACAGCACCCAAACGTTTGGGGGTGTACAACTGGAGGGAAAATTACATATAAAATGCAATCTTTCCTAACACAGATATCCTCGAGTAATATGAGATACATGTCTGAATTAACAAAACACAAATGACCAGCGTCTATAGGACACAAGATTGGTCTTACTTACATTCACTGTGTCTCTCAAAATCTCCCATGTGAAAAACAACATGCAATAATTCACATTGTAGGTTTGAACGTGTCAAAGAAAAGCAACAGAAGCATATAAAGAACAAAAGCATCTTGATTTGTCTTTTTATCTAAGATTTTTTTCTCCCAATCGTCAGGCTGGTTCAGCACACTTTGCGGATGGTGAATACATTTTTCTGGTTATATACCGGCTTCCTAAATATTCCCTTGCGAACTGCTTTAAACCTAAACCCGCTCTTTTTACCCCTGGGACTGGTTCCCAGACTAAGCAGTTTTATTCAAGAGCAATTCCTTCATTGTAGTGTTTAAGTGTCAGTAAATCTTCTTTGCTATCCCTTCTAGATATGCGGTGCACCATCGCAACCAAGGGTGAGACCATCTTGGAGGGCCAGGGTGTTCTTCTGGTCAGGGTGAGATATAGAGAACTCAATAATAGGCTTTGTGAAGTAAATATGAATAACATAACCGCATACCGGTACCTGTTTTGTGTGATACCACCTACACTGGCATAGGACACCCCACAATCATCCGGTGCAATTAAGTAATTCACTGACATGCCCTCTAGCCATGATAAATGGTGGCTTAATCTGAATTCTCCTGCTGCCTTCTTATGCATGACTACCCCAAAGGGGACACGACCAAGTCACCCGACAAATCCAAAAACGTCCCTACCACTCTCCCCGCTACCACCTCCTTGTGCAGCTTCACTCTCACTACTTCCACATTCTTCCGTGCAGACTTCAGTTTTTCTGCCCACTGCCGCATCCTCAGACCCTGATAAGAAAAGTTAAAACACTAGCGAAAACCTACCCCCAAAATCTTGGCCCCTTCCCTATCTATGTAAAAACTGAGCCACTCTTCTAGAACCGCAACTTTAACTGGAGTATAGGCCTTTCCTCACATCTCGCCCTGCCCCATGCCCCCTCCCTCTGTCACCTGTTTGAAAACGTTGTGTAACCGGATGCCGTACTTCACATCAGCTACACTTATGCCTAAATGGGGACACCATTCTCGTGCACCTTTCGTATTGACTGCCCAGAATGCTGCTGATGGCTGTCCCCTACCCACCACCCCCTGCGATGCGCAGCAACCATGAAAGAGCCGGTAAGGCACGGGTAAACCACTTGCTGTATGAAGTGTTAGTGCCGGACGCGTAGGCGCCATCCACTGTAGCCATAGGTCCATGTTGATCTCTCCCCACACCGCTTGGCTGTCCTCAGTCATCCGTGCCCTAAATTCTTCATCGTATCTCACCCATGCTAATTCCCCAAAACTCGTAAAGGCTTTTCTTATTACGTCCATGTATTTTATCAATGCTACACACCTCGGGGAAATTTTTGCAATAAACACTAACATATATAATAAATACTGAGGTCCAATTTTCAATTGTCACTGATACCCTTAGTCTTATGGCCAACTCCCGCTCTTCTTCCTTGGACCCTTCTTTTGCTCTCACCTCCCTGTGCAATAGTGTAATAACATCCACTCCCCTGCCCATATCTTTTCTTTTGTATCCACCAACAGATACGCGCACAGTGGCTTTGTAATGCCCATATATGGCATATTCTTGTCCTTCACTGCACCCTCCACTGTCCTCTCCTTAGGAACATCTACCACCCCTTGGGCCACGGGCTCTGCAACCTTGTTCGTTTGTACTTCAACTGAGGGGACACATCTTTCGCTCGCCCTCACTAAAGCCCTTTCGAACACCCTCTCCATCTCCCCCTGACCCTTCTCCCCCAATCCGCCACTGCATATCCCCCACCTAGTACCCAACCTTACCCATGCAGCCGACCACTCCCTTTCTTGCTCACCTCTTTCTGCTCTGCCGTTCCCTAGACGTGTCATCCTGGCCTCAACACCAACACTTCGCCTCTCTTTCCTCCCTGGGCTCCTGCTGCGGGGGAAAAAAACATCAGTAGGGTCTCCCAGTCAATTTCCCTGCCGTCCTCTTGCACTCCTGCTACCCCCATGCCCATCTTCCCCTTCAAACCTTAGACCCCTCTGCACCTTTTCTCTCCCCTGCAACTCTCCTTGCTTCTTATCCCCCAATGCACACAATTCTCCTCTCTCAGTTCATCCTCCCATGCTAAATAGCATTTATGTTGTGAGCGTACGCTCGAGCTGAGCAGATCTTCTTTGGGCTAGCACGGGGCGTCCAACTCGCTGCTCCTGTGATGTCTTCTCGGCAGGGTCGCGCCAAGCCCTTCCTGCTCTTCTCTTCTTGGGCGAGGCATTCCCTCCTCCACCATGTGGTCCGCCATGCTAGGGGCTGTACTGCGCCCTCTATGCTGTCCTCTTCTGCCTGCCGGAGGGGCCACCCTCAAACCATCTCCTTCCACCTCCTCTGTGAACACGGGGGCCATACCAGTCCCTCCGTTTACCACCCTATTTTACAGGGAGGTCGCTCCATACCTTCCCCTTTCTTTGCTATCCTACTGAGTTAGAGTCCTGCTCCTCCCAACTGCACTCTTCTGCAGGCTTTTCCCTTCTCTGGCCCTCTGCACCGCTGCGCCTCTTTGGTCCAAACTGACCCTAACATCAACACTACCTTGTCTTGTGCCCACCTCTACCCCTATTCCTCCTCCGCTAATAGCCTCACCCGGCCTTTTAGCTCCCGTCCCACTATCTATCCCCCGCCTTCTGCTCGCACACTCCTGGTTTCCGGCCTAGGTACATTCCTCCTACTCTTTCTGGCCCTTCTGTCCCATACCTCCCTCCTTCCTGCTGATGGGCTGCAAGCCACCACTGCTGCGATGGCCCTGTCCAAAGCTGCTCTGCGCTGTGGCCTCCCCTTCCCAGGCCCCCTCTCCGCCGTAACTTCAACCACTTCCCCCTACAGCTGGGCTTTGATGCCCTGCTAATAATGCTCAGCGCCTCCCTCAAAGTTTGGGTGCCCACCAAGCCTATAGATCCAGAACCCTGTACTGCCATCCTGCTCCACTAACGAAAATAGTTCAATTTAATGACACCCGCCCCCGCAGCACCCCAAAATAGTTTACTTCTGAGCGTGTTATATAGATCTCCCTGCGTGGCCTTATTCCTGTAATATATGTATTGTAATTAATACCTGAAACGTCTTAAATATACCTTATCTTAAATCTACTCTTATTATGTTATATATCCCTTTTTGGCAGTCAGGGGCTACACCCCTCCCAGCGATCTCCTTCCTGACTGAGAAAAAACATATTTCCTGCAATATATCCTAATATTACATCCGTAATCCCAAACTTCACTTATAAAAATTCTTCCACCACCCTATCTGACCCTGACAAGCAGCTTTAATTGAACGCATGCGTGGCTGAAAAAATAGCTCTCCTTCCAACCTGTGTGTGACACTCAGTAAGGCTGCGCAACACACTGCCCCCACGTGGCCACAAACCAGCACCGCACTCGCTGGTAGCTGGTTGGAAACAGAGGAGCTTCCCCGCCCCACTAATGCTGCCTGACGTCTACCTAGAAGCTGCCAATGCCTTTTGGCCAACAATGACCTGCTATCCCCCACCAGGAGTGATCCCGGGCCGTGAGGGCCTGAACTAAACACTGCTGCCTCCCTGCTGACCACGGCTTGCAGGAGCAGGCACGGCAACACCCCTGACATGGAGAATGGGAAAAACGGATGACCAGGCCGCCGGCGCAACGTGGACCAAGTAACCCCTTAGGTAAGTGCGTGTGTGCGTGTGCTTTACAGCACAGATTAAATAATATGTCTTTTTTTTTTATAAAACCCACCCACCAAGCCATCAGTGCCCTTCCCCCCAAATACCTCTGAAAAACACCTTTCCAGCACTAGCCTACCTCCCAACAGAGGCCCACAGCAGGGAAGGCATGGGAGCAGCGACCAGACAAACTCTCTGTCCTAACCGCTGATTGCTCCCGAATCTTCCCTGCTCCCTTATATACCCAAGAGGAGGCGCTCTATGCTCAGGCCAGCTCGCAGGGCCCAAAAACACCCCAGGCCGAAACACTTGCGCATTCGCTGCAGCCCCCCTCCCCACCCCCTCTTAGGCTTGTTATCCCTGACAAGGATGAGCGATTTGATACTTCCATTCAAAATCTGGTTTAGTTTTCATACATGCACGAGTGCTTCTGTTACTCTGGTATACTCTGATGTGTGCCTGCCTGATCAAAAAACTATGGCCCTTTCTGTATCTCGGAAATGTGTGCTTCACGGAAACTAAGAGTTTCTTTGTCTGCCATAGTAAATGATGGCACAGGAACTGAGATTTGAATGCCCAGACACCAAAGAATGACAAAGTCGGATAATAAACCAAACAGGTGTAATACTATACTTACTACATGACCATAATTAGTACAACAATACAAATTGAGCCCTATAGCATCCGTGGCTTGCTATAACTGTCAAACTGACTCCATTGGGAACTGGGGAAATCACACAATAACAACAATAAGGTGTTCCCATCAGGAATTATTTAGTACTGTCGAAAAATGAAGACAGTTACTTCAAGTGTACTGTACTGAGCATGGTGGCTCTGACAGGGATGTTAATGGATTTTCTTTATTGGCTAGTTTGATATTTCATCATGAAAACACACATATTTCAAAACAGAGATGTATTGGAATCTATTGGACTTGCAACTTATTTAAATCTCCAGCTACAAAAATAATTTCCCTCAGCTTTCAAAAACATGTATTCACTTAACCGCACTAAGATTTAATTCCATTGTCGATGGTGGTAACCTTTATTACATGTTTTATGTGACATTTGTGAAGTATCTAACTACCAATGTTATGGCCTTAAAGCACAGCGGATTGTCCGAGGATTCAGTTATAACAGAACACACTCTGGTGAGGACGTGATAGCCTGATCTTTTTTGATTTGTTTGAATAAAATGATGCAGGTCTGTTTCTGAAAGTGAGACCTGCTAATCAGATTCAACTTTCATAATGCTCCATGCCAAAAGGAATAATGCATACATGTAACTGGCTGCGTCCTTCATCTGACATCCCCAGCAGCTGCCTTGCAGTGACAGCAGGGCAGGTTTAGAGATCACATGTGCGCTCTTGAACACCGCAGCTAGAACACAAATGTCCAACAGGCAGCATTGGCGTTTTAACCATCTTCACCTCTGGTTCAAAATACTTTTTTTTTTTTATAATTTATTTGTCATAGCTGGTAAACCAACTTTTCAAATGTTTGATATACACTGTTACATATACATTGTTCCTCATCTTGAGAAGAATAAAAGAAGAATAATTAAAATAATATTTACAACCCATCAAAGTCAGAACCAATGTGAAACATATAAAAGAGTCAAATAGCACATTTTTTTTAAACAGTATAACTAAACAAACAAAATGCCACAAAGTGATTAAATTGCCAACCGATAAAATCCTCCATGTTCTTATCTTAAGTCATCATTCGCCGTTCACTTTAAGTTAGTGTGAGCAGTGTGTGAGGTTGAATTCGGATCGGGGAAAATTAAGTTTAAAAATTGCACAATTGCAAGCTGAATAGTCAGTCTTGGATTAGAAAACAAACAAATCCATATTTGCGCAGAACTGGTGCCATTTTGTACCAACAATTTATCCCCGAAGCATTTCACTCTAATATCATTTAATATTGGGCATTCAATTATGAGATGTTGTAGTGATTCACATTGTCCATCAACTTTACAGTAACGGCAATAATTCTGCTCCTTTGATATTATCTTTCTTCTGAACAAGATCTCGTTTGTTTCATATTGGTTAAATCTAAATTTTAGATATTTCCGTCTACATGCATGCGACGGAAACTTAAGCAGATATTCTGCTATTACCCCATACCTTTTGTGGCCAAAAGCCTCAGGATTGAAGTCTTTGAGATTGTTACAAAGTTCCAGATTTGAGATCCAATCAGCCTGATAAATTTTGTTTTTAGCATGATCAGGATTATTCAACAGAAGCTCTATTGACACAGAGGCATCCGCAGCTGCATTCAATGTGTGATTTTTCCACAACCTTGACATACCAGATTTAGCAGTTAAGAGGTTTTGAGCTAATGCGTTTATAAAGGTCGGTTTCCCTAGGCCATCTAGCATTTTCCGTAGAAGGGCACACTGCTTCCATACTACATGGGCATATAGGGAAATCAAACCTAATTCAAACCTCAGCATCGCAAGTGGTGTTCCTGGGGACAGTGATAAAACTTTTTTCCAAAACTTAGCTTCTATGCTATCCCAAAATTTGCGATTTTGTGGCACCAAGGCCTCAACTCCATAAAGCAAAATTGGGATTACTTTGGTCTTGTAGAATAGCACTATATGTTTAACTGTAAACTTCCCATACCTTCTTAACATAATTTTAGACTGAGATATCAGGGAGCTTAGTTTCACCCGAATTTCAGATGTCAGAGTACTCAAGGTTTTCTTATGCTCAATATAAACTCCAAGATATTTGTATCTAGGAACTATGTTTAGTATACAGTTTTGCAAAGACCATTCCAAGCGATATTTTTTAGTAAACTTATTGTGACAAACCAAAATTTGAGATTTGTTCGTATTGATCACAAGGTTATTTGATGTTACATATGATCCTAATTGCATTAGCATGTTCTGTAGACCTATGGGAGTTCGGGACAATAGTACCAAATCATCTGCGTATAATAAATACGCAACCTTTTGAGATCCTATGCGAGCCGCATCTACTACGCAGTTCATTAGTACAGGGCCCAGGTCGAAAATAAAGAAGTTAAATAAAAATGAAGCCAGAGCACAACCCTGCTTCACTCCTCTATATGTGTGAATGGCTGGTGATAATTTGCCATTCATATTTAGTTTTACACGCATCGTAGTAGTGGAGTGTAGCAGTGACACTAGATTTACAAGGGAATCCGGGCACCGATGAGATCTAAGCTTAGTTATAAGCATATGTCTATCAATGTAATCAAAGGCAGATTTAAAATCAATGAACCCCAGATATAAGGGGAGTCCATCATCCACCTGCTCTGATTGTATCATTGAGAGTGCTAAGATGTTTGGTATTGTACCCATGCCCTTTACAAATCCTGACTGGAATCGATCTCTTAGACCCTTTTGGTCTACCCACTCATTGAGCTCCTTTAATATTATTCTACAGAATATTTTCGCTGGAGCATCCAACAAAGAGATTGGACGATAGCTCGTTGGTGATTGGCGATCACCCTTTTTATAAATTGGAACTGTAATAGCTTCCGTCCATGTTTTAGGCAGTCTTTGATGTTTGTTTATTGCAGAAAATATTCTGTAGAGAATTGAGCTCCACACTTCAGGATGTTTTTTCATTAAAGAGTTCGATATCCCATCTGGGCCTACTGCACATGAATTACTTGAGGTCATAATTAGATGTTTTATTTCCTTGTGATCAGTGTGTAACCAAAACCTCAGTGCCTCACATGTCTCTAATATCGAAATCGCACCTGGCGGTAAAGCATATACAGATTGGAAGTAATCTACCCATTGATATGCCTCAACTACCGATGTCTGGAGATTTAATTGTTGGGCATTATTAGTTTGATTAATTATCGCCCACATTTTTGTGATGTTTTTATTCGCTAAAGTTGATAGCATAATTGCTCCGTCTTTTTGATAGAGACTAGCTCTATAACTTTTAACCCAGTTGTTATAATGTAGGCAAACTTTTTTAATGAGCGGCAATCTAATGGGCAGAGGAAGTTTTGCCAAACTTCGTACTTCTGCACGATACGTTCTCTTCCGAGTAAATACGATGGAATCAAAGACATGGATATGCCTTTCTTTTTTGGTATTCACAGTGTTTTGTTGACTATACAATTGCATTGCATTGCTATATGTGAGTCCTATGTCTGAAGCTTGCCAGTTGGATGAGGCATTAGAATCATATAAGATTTGATTAAAATGCCACAAGGCATTCTCCGACCATCATAGGCGGTTTTTACCGCTATTTACCACAAGGCAACCACCTTTCAATGACCTGTGTTTCACATCAATAGTATTTACCATGGTTTGCCAGATGGCACACAACATATTATGATCACTTATTACAGACGGAGACACACAAAAAGAGTACATTGTTGACCATAGAGCACCATTCACATAGATGAAGTCAATTATTGATGTAGAGTTTCCTCTTTTCCATGTTGGTGCAGGCGGAATGTCTTCTTTAAAGGCTCCATTCAACATATGCAGATTTCTGTTAGAAATCATGGTGTTCCATTGTTGCAGCTTTCTACTCTTTTGCACCCCATTTGTTGCAAGACAGTTCATATTCAGATCGCCCGCCAGAATGAAATACAAAATCTTATCATCTGCAGACACTATGTCAAATAGTTTGTTCAAATCATAGAAGAAGGACTCAGTTGTGACTGCCACTGGATTCCAGTAAATGTTAAGGATGGCATAGATGTCATCATTGATTACTGCCCTTACAAGCAGCATATATGCATTTGGCATAGCCCACAGCTTTGACGATGTTCCCGGTTCATCTTTTAATGCCACCAATAGTCCGGCAGAGGGTCTGGTTCAAAATACTATAATTTTGTGTTCCAGACAGCCTTGTGGTGGTCATTAATATCTAAATATAAGGAATGTCTTGTTTTGACATGACGGCTACTAAGATTAAACAATTGTACAGACACACGCATTGAATGCCATATTGTCAACTTGGTGACCGGTGACTCATATATGACACACTTTGCTGTGTATTAGCCTGTGGCTTGGGTGTATTCACAACAACTGTGTGTGATTCAGCCCAGAAATCATCTCTTTGATCCCCTCTGAGAAGGGTGAACACCTTCCTTGAAGGAAAAGGATCCATCCCCAGGGGACTAGGTTCCCTAGGAACTAGTGCTTCAGGGACAGTCCTGTCATGACAACAGTACACCCAGACCTGAGTGCTAATTACTAGAGTTCTTTTGAACTAGGCAGACAGAGGAAGGGGAAGAGTAAGAGTAGCCCACAGGAGAGGTTCAGAACAGAGATCGATTGGATTTGCTAGGGATCCCTAAACTTCCTGTCCCCTCGTCACTTCCTACAGAGAAAGCCTTCTGGGTGTGACACCAACAGGCAAAGCACACTTATTACAGCATCCAACATTGGACCCTTAACAATAGGTTGGCTACATACCAATGTGATGTTGCATTGTGCATATATAACTTGATTTAACATGATTAATCTTTACAACACTTTTTGAGGAAGGATTAAGTTGGAGTTTGGTGTACATTCTACTCCAAAGTCCTCTGCAGGAGAGGTGAAGACAGGACCTCTAATAGAAAGGAATGCTGTTCTTCTCCCAAACCCCCTAACCATCCCACGGACCTATTTAGGGTGTCCACCTGATTGGACAAGGACTACAGCAATTGAAGCACCGATACCCAGGACCGTGCTCACTGGGGTGACAGAACCATGTAGGCACTCCCTACCAAACCTCCTGGTTGGGAAGGATAGAAGAAAGGAGTCACCATGCCCCTGAGATGCTGGACTTGGTCGCTCAGCAATCATAGCACAAAGGAAGTGATCCCTGGCTCTTCCTGCATCTCAAAACCATCCCATGACCAGTTTGGTGACCTTAGGATCTATCCAAGCTGCTGCAATTGAACCCCCTGAGTCATCTTCCACATTAGTCCACCTCTGCATCTCTGTGTTTCACTTGATGCCGACACTGAAGCTCCACCATCTCTGAGACCCACCTAGTCTTCTGGTGTCCCCAACTTAACACTGCCTGCAAGGTTGATACCCTTGGCATGCCTCCTGGCCAACTCAATGAAAGCCCAAGGATTTAAACATCATATCTCCCTTCCGACTCATGAAAAAGGATGTCCCCTAGATTGACTGGCTGACAACAACTGTGTCACGACATTCTAGCCAACACCCCATGTCTGTGGTCGGACCATAATACCATCCTCTTCTCTACTACTATAATCACCAAACCAGTCAAACCTATCCTTCACACATCAACTCTAGCTTCAAGAAGTCTAAAAAATATTAACGAGACAACATGCTACCCCTCATACTGCCAATAACTAACACAACCTATCCGCACGCTGATCCTACACTATTAGTCATTAGTCACCCTCTATAACAAATCCATATTAGCAGCCATCAACAAAGTAGCTTCACTGAAATCTAAAAAAGTGAAACCAATAGAACAAGCTAATTCCTAGTTCACAACAGACCTGCAAACCCTACGCGCGGCCGAAAGGTCAGCGGAAAGTAACTGGCTAAAAAAATACCATCAACTATAAATAAGGCCCACTTTCATGATCTAGCCAATGATTACAAAGCAATTATTAAAGCCAAAGGCGATTCCTACAACCAGAGAGTTGAGAATGCCCAATCAAGTTCCAGAGAACTATTTACCATACTTTGTGAGTTGGAATCACCTGCCCCTACCCCTGACCACTCAATTAAAGATCAGCAATGCTGTTCCAATGTTCAAAATGCCGTAGCTGATAAAATTACTCTCCTTCAGAACAAAATTGAAATCAAGAAAACAAAACTCAACCATGCCTCCCCCACCCCTAGAAAATGCCCCTACCAAAGGGACACAAATTGCTCACAAATTTGCCTTTACACCTGTGACCACATCTGAAACTATCAATATCACCAAAGGCTTAAAACCATCAAGATGCAAAGGTGATACTTGTCCTGCTACCTTCATCAAAGAATGTGCCAACAAATTGGTACCCTTCATCACCACACTCATCAATAGCTCATTTGTCACTAGCAAAGTAACAGAAGATTTGAAAGAAGCTTGGGTACTACCATTTCTATTTAAAAAAAATACGTTGGACCCTAACATTTCAACCAACTTCTGGCCCATCACCACAGTGTCATTCTTACTAAAAATCCTTGACCGTGTAGCTTACCTACAGATCCAACATTTTTCGGAATCCTATAAACATTTAGGCCTGAGACAGTCCGGCTTCCGCCCTGGCCATGGAACGGAAACTGCACTCTTGGATCTAAAAACACAAATGGACCAGTTCAAGGACAAAGGGGACATCTGTATCCTTCTCCTGCTCGACCTATCTGCAGCATTTGATGTGGTCAACCACAAAATCCTTTGCCACCATCTAGCAACAGCTGCCCATTTCTCACCTGAAGCTATCGAATGGATCGAATCATTTATCTCCAGTCGTACTATGAGGGTCTTCTCTGCATCGTCAGCAGCCCCCCCAGCCCCAGTATCATGTGATGTACCCCAAGGTTCCTGTGTGTCGCCAACATTATATAATGTATTCACAAAACTCCTCCTGGACAAACTAGACAATTTGGGTGTTACGTATACTAACTATGCAGATGACACTCAAATACTTCTATTTTTATTTTTTTATTTTTCATTAGGACTTTACATGGTTCACAACATCGAAAAACGTTAGTGCTGTAGTTCCACTGTACATACTACTAAATAACATCTCATATTCAAAGAAAGCTAGTCCCAGAAAAAACATTTGGGCGAAACCTTTGTCCTTCACTAGTTTGTTGTCCGAATTGCTTATTGTACTGAATCTCTAAATATTCATAGGCCAATTCTACTTACTTGGTCCTTTGTCTTCAGTCACATGTCCCGTTTATTCATGTGGTAAGTTGTCTATCTTTTGCAAAATCACCATTAGAAATCTTACTAGTGCCAAATTTCTTGTTAGCTTCTATCCATCACAGGATGCTATGACACAGACTCAAACACTCTCAACAAAATCTACCTTACTGTCCAGGCTTGGATGGCACAAAACAAGTTATGTCTCAGCAATGAGAAAACTGGGCTAATCATAATTGGGAGCAAATCTAAACTAAATAACTTGACGCAACTCTATAAATCCTTTAATTTCGTTGGTAATACAATCAATGTTGCCAAGGAAATAAAAACTCCAGGGGTTTACATCGACTCTACACTCTCCTTGACAAGACAGGTCAATGCCATTGTATCGTCTGCAGCTTATACGTCAAAACTAATCAGAGCCAGTAGATCCTTCCTCTGCAGACAGTTGCATCACCTTGGCTAGAGCGTTGATTCTTTCTAGGATTGATTTCTGCAATTCCCTCTTTGCAGGATCGAATATTAGAAACATCAGTAAACTCCAAGTTTTGCAAAATAATGCAATCAGAGCAGCTCTGAATATATCTAAACACGATCATATCTCGTCAACTAGACGACACATTCACTGGCTTTTAGTTCAAGACAGAATTAAATTCAAAGTCCTCTCACTTACCCACAAATGCCTCTCAAATAACGTACCAGCATACCTTAGCAATCAAATTGCCAAAACCCAATCTAACAGACCCACACAGGCCTTCTACTCCAACCTAATCATTACACCGAGATTCAGGAGACAGAAAGCGTGTGGATCCAGCTTACCAGTGATCGCGGCCAAACTGTGGAGTACCCTGCCAATATCACTGAGGAATGACACATTCCTGTGGTCATTCCGCAAAGGTCTAAAAACGTTGCTTTTCAATCAAGACACCCAGTAATGGCCACTGAGTCAACTTCAGAATAGCCTATAGCTAACATAGGTGTCAATTTGCATTAACAAGGAAATCCTATAGATCTTACAATAAACTAGAGCTTGTAAAATGTTTTAAATTCTATGTAACGCATGTTATGCCTGTTATGAATACAAAATGTGCTTTTCCTGCATAAGATGAATCATATGTCTGTATCCAAACTCTTAAGTTCAAGCACCTAGATACCTCTGGGTTATGCATGCTCTATAAATGCTCAAACAAATAAATAGACAAATGAATATGGTTACCAGCTTCTTCAAGCTCCAAGATGGCACAGCTGTAGTACCCCGATGCCGTGTTGAGCCAGCCGAGCCCGCTCATGGCCAAAAGCCAGTCGCTGCTTCTCCTCACACCGAGACAGCCATGTCTTCCAGCGCATAACACCTGACATCACCTGTCGATTCCAGTGTCTCAAGCTGTCGCCATTGCCAAAGAGCATCGAATCATTGGAGCCCGGTTCCGCCGCTCCCCTACTCAACTCCGGTCCAGTGCTGAAACAACCCAGACTCCTGGTTCAATGCCGAAGAGCCTGGCGTGATGTTGTTGAGCCCCAAAGACAAGAAACCAAAGGTATTTGAAGAGGCCGTGCTCCCCTGGTCTGCCTTAAAAGACCCTAGTGACTTTTAAGCACCCTACTCTTCCTTTTTAAATCTTCATAAATGTGACATTTCGCTGCTGAAATTGTGGCCTGAGCACCCCTCTCTTCCAACCCAGTGTGCCATTTATTTTAAATTCTGCTCTTTCTGTGCGTTCCCTTACAGGGGTGAGAAAGTAGTGTTTGTATTAGTTGTGTGCATTGGGCTCATTGGGAATGGGGGACATGCTAACAACGGGCCCGTTATTGACGGGCCGGTTGTTAGCATGCTAGGCCACTCGCGGGACCCCCTAAGGACGTCTGGTAAAACCAGGCATCCTGAGCGGGTCTCGCGAGCGGACCTCGTAATGGGGCGGTAAGGGGTTAATGGCTCTGGCACCTTTACCGGTGCCATTAACCACTTATGCCCTCCTCGTAATGAGGCCCTTTGTATTGTTTTTGGGGGGATTTAATGGATATTTTTAACTTGGACTTTTTGCTTTTGTTCACAATGTTTTTATTTTCGTTATGAAGAAAAGCAAAAAGTTTTTATTTTCGTCTTTTTTTTTGGTTTTCTGCTTTTCTTTTGTTTAATGGACTTTTGTTGGTATTTGGATTGGCATCAATTAACTATTTACAATGGATTTGTTCAGCAGTGAAGTCTACATTGGTAAGTCATTTACTTTTCATTTTTCAGCTTTTTCTTGGTGTATGCCATTCATTTTTTTAAATCGAAGTTATGTTTTTGGTTTATTTTTTGTGTTATTACTTTAGGTTAAAGGCAACACTCTCTAGATAAGAAATTGGTTCTAACTTTTCAAAGTTAAATATGCATTCTTTTAATCTACTTGCTGAATCGCTGTACTTTTTTCTGTGA
Source organism: Ambystoma mexicanum (assembly GCF_040938575.1). Taxonomy (NCBI): domain Eukaryota; kingdom Metazoa; phylum Chordata; class Amphibia; order Caudata; family Ambystomatidae; genus Ambystoma; species Ambystoma mexicanum. The sequence goes on along the minus strand of NC_090933.1, from coordinate 49,209,758 downwards.
ATTTCATTTTTTTTCTCCCAAAACTGCCTGTGCAATTTGTAATTCTGTGAAGGATGTTTGTTTCTCAATTGTTTAATGAAACTCCATAGCGTGGGATTTATTGTGCTGAATTTGTGCCGTCGACCGCTGTGCCAGCCTTTTATGGAATTGTTTGGTTTTGGGGTGTCTTGGATGCTGGCCAAATAGCAATTCCAAATGCTTTTGTGAAACCGTGGGTTTCTTCTCTTGCCATTTCTTGACTGGCAACCATCTGTAATGATTCATTTTCGTTGTTTTGTATTAATCATTTCTGCACCTTTACATTGGCATCAATGTATTTCGTTATTATTTCATTAGTTATTTCGCTTCTGTAATTTTCTACCTTTGTTATTTTGCTTTTGATAAAATCACATGTAACCCCCGTACTATTGCTTTTTGTGTTGATTCTATGCCATCTCGCACTCCTCCTGAAGAACAAAGCCTTCCAATAAGCCCACATTAACATAACAGGCAAAACAAGCATATTTGTCGGGCTGTGCCTGTTTTACCTTTACGATTGGGATCACTGCTGGTTTATAAGTGGATTGGGGTTGTCCATGGTTGATTTGACCAAACATATCTGCAAAGGGAGACCCCCGCACCGCCCCAAAGCCCCCTATATTACTTATTAACCCAAACCCACCCCCCACATATATTTGCGGTAAAACCAACCTTCCCTAAATTCGGTCAAATCGACCTCGGGCAAATCATCAGCGGTCAAATTGGGTAATACCTTATAAGTAGCGTGGAGGAGAGGAGTCACTTTGGCCACTACTCATCCCTGTACTCCTGCAGAGCAGTAGTCAATTTGTCGCAAGAGTAGAATGTAGTCTGAAGATTACAAGACAAACTGTACATTGCACTTCAGGAAAATAACAATTGCTTTGCCTTAGATAACTACTACAGCAACAGTATCTTTAACAATTTGTGTGGTCAGTACTGGGTGTTTGAATATGTCAGATTATTTGTTATTGCTGCCATGAGATAAACACTGGAGTCGTCGGACTGGGCCAGCTATATGGGGAGGCTGAGTTGAGAAGTGACTAGTAATCCTGAAGCAGCTGATTGCAGTTTAGGACTCAACGATCAACAGGAATACGTTTTCAGGCAGCGTACTAATGTAATACGTTATTTAAAACAATTCTCAGATTTGAAAGAGTTATATTTAAATGCATTGTTATATATTTTAATAGAAGTACATTTCTATGCAGCAAATAGGGTCATAAATCTAATTTAGAACGTTGCCAAGTTGTTTGTAGAGTCATTTAATATTAATCAAATCACATTATAATGCAGTTAGGGTTTTCATTGATAGCACTGCATCGAGGCAAGAAAGGGACATTGGGCCTCATTCCAAGTGGGCCTGTATCCTAGCGGTAGAGACGCCAGGATACTCGCATCTGATACTTAACTTTACTGGCACCCGGTGTCGCTTTACGGGTGCCGGCGGTACGGTGTAAATCCCCAAACATGGAGTCCCATTAGGGGAAATTCCATCATTATCACCACCGGCAATGCCAGTGGCGATAACAAGGTTTTTTTTGGCCGATAGTGCATGTCTTACCTCCAGCATTAAACTGGAGGTAATCCAGGTGCCCCACCGGCAATCCCGTAGCTGGGCGGTCCGGTAAACTGCTGGTATATACAGATACAAGCACTTTTTTATCAGACCGCCCGACTTGGAATGAGGCCAATTGTATGTTAATCAATGGCCCCCAGCATGTGTGGGGCCTACCTGTGACAGAGGGAGACCCATGTGCCCATGATAGAATGCCATTCGGGTAGAACCCGCTGTTGAGCTGTAGAGTCTTGGCCGTTTGTTCTGCCTTAGTAGCTTCTTTCCTTGGTCAGGGGCGGTCCCTTGGTCGATAGGGAGAAATCCTAACCATATTGAATGATTCTACTGCTACTAGCCAAATACTTCTGCCTGTGTCAGGAGGTGCCTCGGGGCACCATGGCTCGCTGATGTAAAGTGCTAGACATGCACAAACAGCCGGGGAGAGAGCAAGAAAGAAGAACAGACAAAAGACAAATAACAATAGAAAATAAGAAGAAAAGGTGCCCAGATGGCGATTAACAAGAAGGAATGGGAACCATGTACTAAATGAACACTCTGTAATCCCTCGAATGGTGTACACAGGTCGGATTTGAGCCTGCCTACAGAGACGAGGGAAGCTCCAGGCCTCTGTGCAAGATACTCTAACAGAGACACACCGTGCAAGACCATGGAAAAGGGGCTGCCAGATTGATTGGCATCTGTGTTTGGACCCTCAGGCTGAAACAAGGAGCAAGATACTCGAACAAGGGAACTGTAGCAAGGGACTTGAATGAGGTAACTGTGGCAAGGGACTAGAACGGATGTATGTGATTATTTCGTAGCCGGATATGTCGAATTCGAAATGTCCGGCACGCTAAAATCATGCACATCACCCCGCCCGCTATCCCCCCTCTCCACAACCCACTAAACCTTAAACTTACCTCTGCCGCCAAACATACCTTTTGTCCTTCCCCGCTGTGGTCTCCCTGCGATGTAAGTTCCGCCTCCTCATTGAGGGGCACAACATTTGCTGCAGGGTCCTCTTTTCTTTTTCTTCATTATTTCTCACAGCTTTCCTTTTTATGGAAGTGGGGGACACCCCTGGAACCCCCGAATACCCATAATGTTGATCAGGGCAGCAGGGACCCCCAGCAACCCCCGGCCCCCCTGCATCGACATTATGGGTTTTCGTTATTTTTTTCGACTGCTGAATTCGGCATTTCTGTGCATGCAGGATTTTGTTTCTTTCGAGTTTTTCTCCTGCTACCACTAGAACAACATAACTGTGGAAGGGAACTGGCAATCTGCAGCAAGGGCATGATTCAAGGTAACTAATGTAATCAGTGTAACTGGACTGCTGGAGCATTGGTCCTAGGCTAGAACTAAGTGGAAAGGGAACACACAGAAGCAACAGAAACAAAGTTCAACAATACAGGGAAAGGCCTGGCACTATATATGCCCGGGAGAACAGGAAAAGTGCAGAACAGGGAGCAGGAATAACGATTGCATGAACACAGTAAAAGGAGCAGGAACTGGAGACTGTAGGAACACCTTGCAAGGAGAAAAGGCTGGAGACAACAAGGCCCCAACACAATAAGCACGGGATGGGGGCTGCAGGGAAACAGAACACGAAACAAGGACTAGCGGCTGCAGGAATAACACAGAAAGGCAGGAGCAAAGAGACTGGAGGCAGAGGGTGAAAGGCAACGCCTCCAAGGCAGAGCTAGAGAAAGTGCAGCAAGGATGCACAGCTTATAAGCAGGGCTATCAGATAGAAAACCCAAGATGGAGCCCAATGATTGGGGTGCACAGAAACAGTCGCAGGTGTAGGTAGTACCAGTCTCTGGTGTGGAGCCAGTTCTGTCAAACTCCATGAGTTTTTTTTAAAGAAACAACAACACAGTAATTATAAGGATGTTATCAGAATCTTATGAGATCTTACAAAAATCCTTAGGGCTGTTCCGAAAATCCCCCAAATTCTTATGAACTACTTATGTAAATCCCATAAGGCATTTAGTGTGGGTGGCCATAGGAGAGAACCCTGTGCCAACCCCTTAAGCCCATTACTCATCCATCGTCTCTGTTTCCACCTTCTCAATGATAAACCTAAAAAGTGCCCTAAAGATGAAAGTCGCCAATCTACCAGCAAAGTCCTGTTTGATAACATGTTTGAAAGAATTCCTAGCATTAATCATCCTTCAGGAAAACAATACACAGTCTTTCTTTAGGGCCCTGAGCACAACCAATGATACAGGCAATGAGTATCCTCTATTCTAAGCCTCACGTCAAACCTGCCATCCATCAGTGACAGACTGGAACCCGAGGTAACCAAAAGACAAGACTGGGCATCCCAACCTCTCGTTCCATTGTTTGATTTACACTTTGAAAGGAACCAAGAGAGCAGTGGCTGATAACAAAGGGTCCCAAACACCACACATGCATAGTAGCCATGCAAAACTGACACAGTGTCCCTGCCCATCCCCCGCTCCCCTGCAGGCTGGCGCATGCTGTCTTACTACACCAGCAAGCACAGCTCGGGAACAGGTATAAAACCGGGTCCTGGTACCTGAATGGTAAGTGGGTATTTGAACAGTTGGGGAAGAGGGGTTGGGAGGAATGAGTGGTGGGCCCCCTTTTCAAGGATGTGGCATGGGGAGCAGTAGGGGTGGAGCCCACCACTGAAAGAGAGTGGCGGTGAGAGCGACCCGCGGCAAGTTGACTGATCCTGCTTGCGCATTTCACAGCTCATATACAATAGACCATGGTTACTTATTATGTAAGGGCCACATTAGGAGTTTGCCACTGTGGTAAAAAACTGATGGTAATTTCATTACCACCACTTTTTTGGCAGTAACAGATTTACTGCTGGTTTTACTGCAGTGCCAAATTCTGAATTTGACCTTAAAGTGGAGGTTTTACCTGCAGCATCATGCAGGAAGTAAATCCTCCACTTTAAAATACCATGGCAGAATGACCAAAAATGGGGATTAACACTGACTTGCCACCTCTCGTAAGGCCGTGCTAAGTCCACCAAATTCCGGTAACAATAAAAAGCAAGATGATGAAGATACTGGAAGAGGAACAACATAGAGAGGTTTCTAACAACATGACACGGGCATCTTCATTTGTTATTGAGGAAATATTATCTGTACTAGAGCAAACACATTTAGCAGCTGTTCTTGACGGAATGGCAGAATTGCCAGCACCGCAGAAACAGTTATATGTGAAGACATGCAATTGAATCAACAAGACAATACAACCTTATCTGCTCAAGTATGACAAAACTCATTTTTAATATTTGATACCTACCTATTAAATTCACTTCAGAACTCCATGTGATGGCAAAGAGCAGGAAAAGCAACACCTGTTGAAAATAAAATCACGGCTTCTACAAATTTTGAAACATTTTCGATGAGAGCCCTCCTATTACATTCTAAAACTAAAGATGAGTTAACAGCTTACTTCTCAAATAAAGCAATTCTGCATGCACAGAGAATAAAAAGAAGCCTGGTAGTGAGATGGAGAAATGAAGCCAAGTCATCAGCTGGAAATGATGTTGGAGACATTGAAAGCACACATGGGGGGCAGACGCAATAGAAATTCTTCACTCCCTTTATGTATCACGTTGTCATGCTACTACCCTCCACATGTTCTCACCTGATGCCGATTTGTTTGTCCTTTCACTGTGGTGGTCACTGTTTTTCCCATCTGACATCATGTTTGTCACAGGAGTTGCAAGGTGTAGAAGTTTTATAGATCTTAACCGTGTGTGCTCCTGCTTAGGGCCCACAGAATTGCAGGCATTAGTAGGTCTTCATGCTTTTTTAGGGTGTGATGTTACTGGGTGCTTTGCGAAGAAAGTAAAACTATCTTTCTGGAAAGTTTTCAAGACTTCAGCGAAAAAAATCCTGGAGCTTTGGTAAAGCTTGGATGTCTAGAAGAATTTAAGGTGGAAGATGAACAATTGAGAGAACCATTCATTTGTCAAGTCTACTCGGAAAAAACAAAGATTTCAGACACTGGTCAACTGTGTTGGTGGATGTTTACAAAGAATGAGATGCAAAGGGGAAACCTGCCAACAACAAGATCGTTCCTAATACCACACATTTTAAGGACTCATTACTAGGTGATGAAGTGGCGACGCTCTGATCAACAACACCCAAATCTCCCAGAGCATCATAATTTGCATGCGAGAAGGCAGATAATCAATATTCTCCTAATATGTGTACGCTTTCATGTGCACCACAATCAATCATACAGCTGGTATGGTGTGCATGCATCAAAGGACGGTGTGTTGTGCATTGAAAATTACGAGCTCAGTCACTAAGATGCACAGAACTGTGTAAGTGTCGTGGCGACGAAGATCTCTGAGAGAACAATGATTTTGCAGATGGTGAAAAGAAACTCTGGGACTCAGAAGATGACCTGTAAAACCTTAATTTCGCTCTTCAAATGTAATTAGCTGTTGTAGTTTTCATAAATAGTACATTTAGAGGGCGCTAGAGAGCCGTCCAAGATGGCGGCTTCCCTGTGAGCTCCGCGGAGCTCCCCGAAAATCCTGACTAATCGAAGCATCTGTGGTGTGCAAATTGTCCGCAGTCGCCGCCGGTTTGTAGCCAAGGCGAATCCGAGCAGAACGTGGTATTTCATCCGTCGACCCTCGGACGCCAAGTCCTGATTCCTCGACGATGAAGAGCTCCCCCCCCTCATCCCTGTGCGAGCGAGGCACAGTCCCAGGCCAGGCGCAGAGGAGCCCGCGTGGGGAGTACTGCTGGCAGCGGAGCGGGCCTGAGACTCGAGGGAGTCGATCGGGCCGCGCCGGCCGAGCCCCGCCGGTACATTGGCCCCCCAGGGAGTCGGCGGGCGCGGAGCTGCCGAGACGAAGGAAAATCCTGCAGAGTCCTGGAAGAACCAACGCGGGCGAGCGGGCTGCGCCGGAGGATTCTCCGAACACCGTCGAGGAACAGGTACGCGTGCCCCATGCACCCTCGCACGCGTGAAAGGTCCTAGGTTGATCCCCGGCTCTCTCGAGCGACATTAAGTTTACGAGAAAGCGCAAGTCCACGAGTCCAGGCCCACACGAACAGTAAACAACATAGCGGAAAGACATATTCAGGGTGACACGACCCAGGGCCTCCTACGGGCGCGCTGCTCAGCCGATAGCAAGCTGTATATAACGCCCACAGTGGATCGGCGGGCGAATCCGGCGCCCCCCGCCTTCACAAGCACTCACTCGCAAAAGAGACCCCGGGTGAATCCCCGACACCCCCGTGAGGCATCCGGCACGTGAAACACTGCCAGAACTCGAGGAAGCATAATATACAGCACAGACTGTGGCCAAACGGCCCGTACCGGCCCAACGGCAAGACCTACAGAAAGTCACACCGCTGGAGAAACGACAAGCCGGGCGCCCCCGGACCCCTGACCTGCCTCCCTCTACCCCCTTGCTCCCGCAACGCAGGCACCAATGGCGACCTCGAGGAAAACGGACAGATCTCAAAAAAAGCTGAACTTCGAGGGTAGCTTCACGACCAAAGCAACTTCCTCAAATAGCAGAGTGCAGTGTCCCATCCAGGTGGCAGCCCAGGATGAAGAGGAGGCCCACGGGTTCGACATCAGGGAAATCCTCCTTGAACTTAAGGCCGGGATTGGGGGTTTGGGAAGCAAACTCCACGCACTCTCCTCCAAAGTCGACCTACTCCAGCACCGGCTGGACAAACACGCTGACAGACTGGACACAGTCGAGCAGAGAGTGTCTGATCTCGACGATGGTGCAGCGGCCCTAACATCCAGAGTGGCCTCCCTAGAAGTGCAAATGAAAGCAGTAAACGCGAAGAACGAGGATTTGGAAGGCCGCTCTCGGCGCAACAACATCAGGATCGTGGGAGTTAGGGAACAACAACTCACCGTGAAAATGGAAGACTACGTTGAAAAGTTATGTATGGACCTCTTTGGTACAGAGATCCTGTCCAAACTATTTGTCGTGGAGAGAGCTCATCGAGTTCCCAACGCCAGACCGATCCCGGGGGCAAATCCCCGCCCAATCATAGCGAGATTGCTTAACTATAAGGATCGAGATGCTATTCTACGGGCGGCTAGGGAAAAAGGAGATCTCCAATACGATGGCGACAAGATCCAGTTTTTCCCGGACTTCTCCCAAGCTGTCCAAGTGCAAAGAAGATTGTTTACAGCAGTGAAGCGCAGGTTACAAGAGAACCAGATCCAGTATTCCATGCTCTTCCCGGCCAAACTCCGTATCCAACACGAGGGCAGGACTCCGTTTTTTTACACCCCAGAGGAGACAAGCGACTACCTAGATCGCTCCGGCTGTAGACCCGCCACTCTCAACGGAAGACCACAAAGGGGCGACAGACCAAGAAGAAACCCGCCGTAAAATTTACCCATAGGATACCCAAAGCGGCGGCACGAGACTTCGTGGTTGACTAGAAACAACCACCACAGATCAATATTGCATCCGAAGAAGGGAGCCAGCCTCCTCTTGGAGGGCCACCTGCGCCCTGAGCACAGCAATACTAGTTGTACTGTTAACATGGGATTGTTCATCACAGGCCTGTTGGGGGTTGCCCGTGCAGGGGAGGGAAGTTAGTTCAGCAAAACCGCCACAACCCGCATACCCCTGTTCCACAACTGTCACACAAAGAACTATGTACTTAACAACTATCAAGTCCTCCCTGTTCCTCTATGGAAAGCGGCTCCAGTCAATCCTGCGAGTCCCGGCTCGACATGATTACATCGGCAACATTGAAAATCGCCACCTGGAACATACGTGGTGGTAACCAGCCTACGAAAATGAGGAGAATTCTTCAATACCTTCGAAGACACAAAATTAACATAGCGATACTCCAAGAGACTCATCTGCTGCCCTCGTCGGAACAACATTGGGCCAGATCATGGGAATGCCATCGGTACTTCTCTTCCTACTCCTCAATCGCCAGAGGTGTCGCGATCCTGATCGACAGGAGAACTAATTTCAGCTTCATTGAGTCAAAGAAAGACACTGAGGGGAGGGCTCTAATGGTGAAAGGAATAATCGCCGGGAAAGAGGTGGTGATTGTGAACTGATACGCACCGAACACAGATGGACCTGATAATTTCAACTGGATAATGTCCCATCTAGACGCGACCAACGCAACGACTGTGGTGTGTGGTGCGGACCTCAATACTACACTCGATCCCAGGCTCGACAAATCCCATAATACATTGGGAAGCCCATCCAAGGCCAGTACTCAGGTTCGAGAGATTTGTCAGACCTTTAATCTATCGGACATGTGGAGAAGACACAACCGAGACAGCAGGGACTACACCTTCCGGTCAGCCGTGCACAACACCAGTTCCAGGATCGATTATATCCTGGCATCCTCCCATAGCCCATTCAAATGGGGAGCGTGCCATATCCTACCAAGGTCTTACTCCGACCATTCGATGGTTGTACTAGAGGTTAGCCTGGTGGGCGTCGCAGTACCTGGCCTCAATTGGCGGTTCAAACCCGGTTCACTCACAGACGCCGTATTTGCAGCAGAACTGCGACAAGAAATAGTCTCCTTCCTGGACATCAACCAAAACTCAGTCGACTCGGCGTGTACCATCTGGGAAACGCTCAAGTGCTATGTACGAGGAATTTGCCTGGCAAAAGAAAATAGTTTATTGAAACTGATCCGGGGGGAATTATTCAGTAAAGAGCTTCGTCTGAAGGAACTAGAACACAAATTCTCCAATGCCCCAGATCCACGCACTCAAGCCGAGCTCAAAGAAGAACTTTTGGGGTTCAGGGAGACAGCGGACCGAGAATTGAAATTCCTGGGTCGCAGGCAACAGATCAGACAGTACGGAGAGGGGCAAAAACCAGGTGCACTGCTGGCTCGGCTACTAACGATAGATAAAGTCCCATCCCGCATTGAATACATCGCAGATGCGCAAGGTCAGAAGGTTTACACAGAAGAGGAGATCTCCAACGTATTCTGAGAATTCTATCAAAACCTGTATAGCTCAAAAGGAGCTTCAGATCCCAACGCGATACAAGAGTACCTCAATGACACAGAACTATATTGGATGAACCAAGACCTGCGCAAACCCTTGAACGCGCCCATATCACTCGAAGAAATTCAAGCAGCAATCAAATCTTTGCCTAACACCAAAGCCCCCGGACCTGATGGACTCAATGGTGAGTTCTATAAAGCACACGTGGAAACGGTGGCCCCCCTTCTCCTTCAGGTCTATGAAGAGGCGGTGGAGCGAGGGAAACTCCCTCCCACGACACGTGAGGCTAACGTAATGATGTTGCACAAAGCTGGGAAACCTACAGAAAATTGCGCTTCGTACAGGCCGATCTCACTAATTAACTTAGACAACAAAATCCTAGCCAAAATTCTGGTGACCAGATTACTTCCCTTGATGCCGGCACTGGTGCTGGGCGACCAAGCCGGGTTCATCCCAGGGCGTAGTACAATTTACGGCATCAGGAGACTATTTGGCGTCATTGAGGCCCTGGACCCGACGCAACAGGCAATAGCAGTTCTGTTAGATGCCGAGAAGGCGTTTGATTCAGTAGAGTGGCCCTTCATGTTCGCAACACTAAGGCAGATGGGTCTGGGTAACTTCTTCCTGAAACTAGTAGCTCTGTTATATAACGAACCACGCTCATACATCACACTAGGGAACAAAAGATCCACAGGGATCACACTGGAGCGCGGAACGAGACAGGGTTGCCCACTCTCGGCCCTTATCTTTGCCCTGGTGATGGAACCCCTGGCCTCAAGGCTGAGAGCCGAGCAGCTATGTCGAGGGTTAAAGCTAGGTCCTCACAGATTAATCGTCTCTTTATATGCTGACGACGTCATGCTGTTCGTCAGTGACCCCCAAACCAATCTCAACCCTGTAATGCGAGAGGTGATAAAATTCGGGTTATTGTCAGGCCTCAAAACCAACCACTCCAAATCGATAGTGTTCCCTCTGACCCCTTGCACGTCAGAGTTTGCAGATGACCACGGGTTCAAATGGGAAAACTCAAAGGTGCGCTATTTGGGGATCAATATGGCACGAAGCCATCACGAGATATTTAGAGACAATTATGTAACTACACTGCAGTCTTTACAAGAACGTATCCAGAGATGGAAATCTCTACCACTAACGCTGTGGGGCAGGACCTCACTAACAAAAATGGTTATTCTCCCTAAACTTCTGTTTCTCTTTACGAATATCCCGCTACTCCTCCCCAAATCCTTCTTATCAAAAATCAAGAGCTTGATCCTAGAGTTACTATGGGCGGGGAAACCAGCACGGGTAGCGTACAACACACTTACATTACCAATATCAAGCGGAGGCTTGCCTCTCCCCGATATAGAGAAATATTACTGGGCGGCCCAAGCCCAATTCCTAAGCCACTGGTACTCAACCCACTACATCAGACCACATGTGCAAGTGGAACGAGCCCTGGCTTCCCCCGATCTGTTAGCTGCAGTCATAATAAGCCACATTCCCGTGCCGCATAAAACGCTGAACACAGTCCTATCCACATATGCAATAGGGAAGAAGATCGCTAGCGAATACGGAGTGGCTATACGATTTCCCCCCCTGCTACCGATAAAATTCATCCCCGGCATCCCCCTCACGAATGAAAGAGTATTCCTGATATGGATAGATAAAATAGGGATAAAATCGCTGGGAGACCTCTTCCCAGAGGGCACCTTTCTAACCCCTCAAATGGCTAAAGATAGAGGAGGGAACACATCCATGGATGTCTTTCTCTATTTTAGACTCCGTCACACCCTTCAGTGGATATTCCCCACATTCCCTAAGCAACCCCCTACGTGGGATCTGTTACATAGCACAATTTTAGCACAAGGTGAAGGTAGACTGGTGTCAACTCTGTATAAAACTCTGTCAAGGGACACCCGGAAACTTCAACCCAAAGTGCAACGAAAGTGGGAATCGGCTATCCAAGAACCGATTAATGAGGAAGACTGGGCCTATATTCTTCGACAGACTCGAAAGGTAGCGCTAAATTCTCGATATAAGCTAATACACTTTAACTTTGTGCACCAAACATACTACACCCCAGTCAGGAAACATAGACACCATCCGGAAGCGTCAGCCCATTGCGAGAGATGCACATTTGCCAACGCTGATTTTCTTCACCTGGCATGGGGTTGTCCTGGCATCCAGCGCTTCTGGACTTCCGTTATACAAATAACATCTGACATTATAGGTGAGCAGATGACCCCCTTACCGCTGGGACCGCTCCTCGGTCTCACTAAATATCTACAGCCAGCGTCACACAAGTTGGCGGCACTCCTCATGGTGCTAGCACGAAAAAGAATTGCTATGTCGTGGGGTCTCGGCCCACTCCCCAAGATTGTAGACTGGGAAAGGGATATAACATACTGCCAAGATATGGACACCGAATTTATTCGAACGCTGCCTTTGCATGCGCGCCCTCCCGACATCTGGGGGCCATACATCACTTACCTGATGAACAACGCTGAAGCTTCAGACTCGGACAATCCGAGCCCCTAGAGTGAGAGGCCGTGGGATAAAGGAACACAAAGACAACGTGAAAAGCCTTCCTTCCAACTCAGACAAAAGATGGAGGCAACCAAAGTTACAGTGGACACGAGGGGTGGGGGGCGGAAGGGCGGGGGAACTGTGATTGGGAATTGTATTATGCGGCTCCCTGTTGGAGCACTGTTTATTTGATGCAGTAAAAAGTTAAAAATAACTATTTAAAAAAAAAAAATAGTACCTTTCAACGAGAAAGTTGCAAATTATTTCAAACTTTCTAATTCAGTGAGCACACAATCGAAGGTTGGCAATGAAGCAGCAATAATTCACGAGGCTATACCTATATGAACTTTTTGTATTCCTTTGATCATGTTTAACACAAAACCTACTTAGCAAATTGTTCATAGAACCACCCTAAAAGCAGTTACAAGTCAAAAACAAAATTAGTGTCCATAATGGCGGCCATCTGCCAGTGGGATAAGCGTTCATAAGAACGCTTCGGCCCGGGAGTTGGCAGGTGAACGCCGGCCTCCTTGGAGGTCCTCCTTAAAGGGTCAGGGTTTTTCAAGTTCAGGCTCTGTTTGCACGTTCCTGTTTCTGCCTGCAACATCCTGCCGTACATGCTTCTGGAAGATCGTGGAACTGCCCTTTGTTCTGCTCTCACAGCCCTCTGCATCATGATCGCTGGCATTGCTTCCTCTAACTGAGGCAGCCCTGCATTGTGCAGAGTGCCACCTGATTGGTGGGATAAACGTTCATCAGAACATCCGGACCGGGAGCTGGCAGGCGAACACCGCCCACCTTGAAGGGCCTCCTTAAAGGGTCAGGGTTTTTCCCTGTCCGGGCCTGGAGTTTGGGAGAGCCCCCTGCGTCGACATGGGAAACGGACTACCACTGCCATCTGTCTGCTGAACTGGGAAAGCCCCCAATCCCTGATCTCTATGTCTTTCTGCCAATCTGTTATAGAGCTGTGTTGGCTTCACGGATATCCTTGTGCAAAGGGCTCCCGATCCTTGGATGAGCCCCCACCAATGCCACAAGTTATCCGGCTCACACCTCCCCATCGCTGCTGTAATGCTCATGTCCCTGCACTCATGAGCTCAAACTTCACCTTCCTCTATTCCACTCATGTAGTACTTTTACCTTGCCATGATTCTCTGTGCGTATTGTCCTCTTGCCTAAGTGCACCTTTACCTTTACCCGAATCTTCCCTCAATGGTGTGCTTTCTGGACCCGAATTGGAACTCAGCCCCCCAGTTCGGAATCATATTGGGATTTCTTGGCTAAAGGAACACAATCTGTCGGTCGATTGGACCCAGGGTTTCATAGACTTTGTATCTCCCTATTGTCTGGAATATTGCCTCTCAGTTTGCTTTGTCATTCCGTTCCCCTTGCCAAGCTATGGTTGCGGCAGCTCATTTGGTGGGTGCAGTTACATCCAGCATTCCACAGGAATACCAGGATTTTTCTGATGTCTTTGACAAAAGCAGTGCAGAGGTCTTACCCCCACACTGCCTGTATAATTGCCGGATAGATCTGGTTTCGGGTGCTAAGATACCATGTGGGCGTGTATACTCTCTATCTCCCACCGAAGATCAAGTCTTGAAAGAGTACATAGCCACTGCTCTTCATCTTGGACATATTAGACCTTCACAGTCTCCTTCTGCCAGTCCGATCTTTTTTATACCCAAGAAGGAAGGGGACCTCCGTCCGTGTGTCGACTAGAGATGGATGAATCAGATAACCATAAATAACCGATACCCCATTCCCTTGATTTCAGTATTACTAGAACAACTAAGGGAGGCAACCTTTTTTTACCAAACTAGACCTCTCTGGGGCCTAGAATCTGGTCCGCATAATGGAAGGCGACGAGTGGAAGACCACTTTCTGCAATCGACACGGCCTGTACGAATATACAGTTATGCCATTTGGCCTGTGCAATGCACCCGCTACCTTCCAGATGTTTATGAAGAATGTTTTCCACTATGTCATAGACATCGTATACCTAGATGACATATTGATTTTCTCACCATCTCACCAGTCCTATGTACAACATGTGAAGGAAGTTCTCTCATGCCTAAAAAACAATTCTCTCTTTGCCAAGGCAGAAAAATGCGTTTCATGTGACCTAAATTGACTTCTTTGGATTCCAGATTGCGGCTAAGGGGTTGTCCATGAATACTGCCAGACCATAATAGATTGGCCCATTCCCTCTATGGTAAAGACTTTACAATTGTTCCTGTGTTTCAATTATTTCTAATGCCGTTTTATCTCCGGTTTCCCTGCTATTATTTCTCCCTTGACTAAACTCACAAGTCCAAAAGTACCTTTTGTCAGGACCACGCTTCAACAAGAAGCATTCAATATGTTTAAGACAGCGTTTGCGACCGCCGCAATATTAACGTAGATCGCCCATTTGTGGTGGAGGCTGACGCCTCTTCTTTTGCCCTAGGTGCAGTTTTGTCGCAGGCATGTCCAAACTCTGGCCTGTTACATCCGATGGCTTACCACTCTCGCAAGTTTACTCCATCTGAACTACATTACACGGTCACTGAGAAGGAGTTACTACCAGTCAAAGATGCTTTTCAAGTTTGGAGGCACCATTTACTCTGAGCCAAATTGTCACGTCCCCCGGTTTCTTAGGGTATTCTTATGCCCAGGGGAGAAGCCCGTGGCGTTTAACTTGGCGTTTGCGGCAACGCCGACGCCACCGCCGGTAATCAACTACATCTCCCAAGAGGACGATGCCTGCAAGGAACCTTTGGAACGTTCTTTACTTTCTTTTTGCGTGCGTTCCACGCCTCGATTGCATTTCACTTCCTATAATTGGCCACGCCCCCAGTAAGCCGGTGCTCCTAAACCATTGCGTTACGCGAGCTACGCTCTTGGAATAAGTTCCTTCTCCCCTTTTCCTTGCCTTTCTGGTTCCTGAGTTCTATGCTTACCTTGGACCTTGGACCTTGTTATCGTCTCCTTGGTTCTGCCTTAGACCTTCGTTTGATCAACTCCCCTGCTCGACCACGGAATACACCACGGACTTGTTTTGGATTCTGCTTCTCATGTCTGGTTTCCGGCTCCCTTCAACCCCGTAGTCTTCAAATCACTCCTGGCCACCCGCTCCCCGAGTGGAGAAACCTCACTTCTTGGTTATTGTTGGGACGCTTTGTTGTGCTCATCACTTGTGGGATTTTTTGGGACGCTTTGCTGTGCTCATCACTTGTGGGATTTTTTGGGACGCTTTGCTGTGTTCATCACTTGTGGGATTTTTTGGGACGCTTTGCTGTGCTCATCATTTACTCCGCCCCCTTGGATCTTGAGACACTTGGCTTCACTCCTTGGATAGTGGGACGCTCTGCTGTTTTCTTTTGCCTACTTGCTCTTGGAACATTTGATTTTGTTTTCACTCATTGGGATGGGGGGCACTCTACTGTTGACATCACTAATCCATCATTGAGGGAAGTCTATAGTCCCCCTTCATTCAAGCAAGAAAACTTCCTCTGACCTTCACGCACTCCCATTCTTGTGAATTGTCACAAGTAGGTATTCCGCTGAAGGAAAAGAACACACAGGTAAGCTTGTGGGGCTCGGAGGGGGTAGAGGGACTGGGATTGTCAACAAACGGTATGTAATATTTGCTTTGTTTGTTTTCTTCCCTCTAGCTCCGCTGTGCGTTCTGCCTTTTTGCCTGAGCCCTTGGCCTGACAGGTGTTTCTTTTCCCTGCAAGCTGTGCTCTCAGGAAGGAAGTCTGAATTACTTTAGCGGCATCTAACCCAAGTGATTCCTCAGACTGATCGTGGAACCCTCGAAACGCGACAGATTTAGGAGCCTAATACTGGTGCCTGTCTGTCCGAGATGGATCCTAATGCAGATCCTATGGCTGCTATGATGCAAGCCTTTACCACGTTACGCACAGACATGGCAGCAGCACATGCCGCTTTGCACCAACGCATGGATGTCATGCAAAGCTTTGTGCAACCCTTGCCGGTGGATGAGGAGTTTGGGGATGTTCCCGCTCCTGTACCACCACCAGTTCCTCCGACACCCCTAGCCCCTGTGGTGTTGCCGGGTCCTTTTCCATTGGCACCACCGGAACGCTTCACGGGAGACCCAAAAACGTATAGGACATTTGTCAATCAATGTCGTTTACATTTCCTATGCCGTCCCTTGGCATTCCCTAATTCTGAAACAAAAGCAGCTTTTGTGCTCTCTCATCTAGGGGGTATGGCTGCGGCCTGGGCGAATCCATTGTTGGAGTCCAATGACCCGGTCTTGTACGATTTCGATGCCCTACTAGTCGCCATGAATCTGGTCTTTGACACCAGATATAAGGCTCAGGCTTCGGATTTAGAGTTTTTGGCAATATCCCAGGGGAAACAACCTCTTTTGGCGTATTTAGCCCGATTTAATCAGCTGGCCGCAGAAACCTCTTGGCCTGAATCAAAAAAGGCGGCAGTCTTTTATAAGGGGTTATCAGACGAACTTAAGGACGCATTGTCCGTTGTCCCTTCTATCCCTTCAGTATTTCCTGAATTGCTTGATTTGGTATTACAGGTCGATGCTCGGATGCAACAAAGGCGTGGAGAACGCCGTCACCTTGATCCTCGCCCTGGCAAATCCGAATTAGGATCTTCTCCAACCTCTGGAGAGGTAGAACCCATGCAAATTGGGGCAGTAAAAGGTCCCCTCTCAAAAGCAGAGAGGGAGAGAAGAATGCAAAACAATCTGTGTCTGTATTGTGGACAAACGGGACATTTCATTCGTGTCTGTCCTAAACGCCCTGTTAAACGGGCGGGAAACGCCACGACCCGTCCCTAAATCGAGCCGACGTGACGGGTCAGCCTTCCAATGGCTCATTCCTTCAAACAGCTGCCGCGCACATATATTTAGATATGTCTTTTATGTTGCCCAACTCTCAAGTCTTTTCTAGTCCAGTCATGATAGATTCCGGGGCAACAGGAAATTATATGGATGAACATCTGGCAGCAACCTATGGTATCCCGGTAGACCCTAAGGAGTCACCAGAACTTGTCTATGCAGTAGACGGCTCCTGTTTGGTTTCGGGTCATGTTGTAAAACAAACACAACCCTTGCGGATGAGCACAACGGAAGGGCATGCAGAATACCTGTCCTTCGATCTCATTTCCACACCACAATTTGGGGTCATCTTGGGCCTCCCATGGTTGCGTAAACATAACCCTATCATTGATTGGGTGGAGCAAACAGTGCTTTTTTCTTCTCCCCTGTGTTTGAGGGACTGCTTTCCACTTCACGGGACATCTCACCCATCTCCATGTAAGGCTCTGATTTCAAGTATCCTCACTTGTAACGCTACTACTAGGATGACGGTGGAAATCCCTTCTGCATATCAGGACCTGATTGAAGTGTTTGACAAAGGTTTGTCTGAACAACTGCCGCCACATCGGGAATATGACTGTCCGATTGATTTGGTACCCAATGCCATTCTCCCCCACGGAAGGATATATTCTTTGGCACGGCCTGAGGAAGAACTCCTAAAGGAGTACGTTGAGAAATCTCTGAGATTGGGCCATATAAGACCTTCCCGTTCTCCAGCTGCTTCTCCGATTTTTTTTGTCCCAAAAAAGGAAGGGGATCTCCGGCCTTGTGTAGATTATCGTGCACTTAATGCTGTGACAATAAAAAACCAGTACCCATTAACCCTCATTTCGGAGTTGTTGGATCGTCTCTCTACCGCCAAACTCTTTACGAAATTAGATCTAAGGGGGGCCTACAATCTGGTGAGAGTGCGTGCGGGCGACGAGTGGAAGACTGCCTTCAAGTGCAAATACGGCCTTTTTGAATACCTAGTAATGCCGTTTGGTCTATGTAACGCCCCCGCAACCTTCCAACACTTTGTCAATGACATCTTCCGAGACCTGTTGGATGTTTTTGTTGTGATATATCTGGATGATATATTAATATTCTCGGAAACGTTATCACAACATGAGAACCATGTCCGGACGGTGTTACTCCGTCTTCGGGAACATGGGTTATATGCAAAGGCTGAAAAATGTGTCTTTCATGTTTCCTCTGTGGAGTTTCTAGGATTCGTGATATCCTCTCAGGGTGTTCATATGCATGATGCAAAGATACGAGCAGTCCTTGATTGGCCTGCTCCTACTTCGCTTAAGGGTTTGCAATCTTTCCTAGGATTTGCTAACTTTTATAGACGCTTTATTGCATCCTTTTCAGCCATTGTAGTCCCATTGACACGCCTTACCAGTCCCTCAGTTCCCTTTTGTTGGGACATTCAGGCTCAGGACGCCTTTCAGGCCTTGAAAGAGGCGTTCACTACGGCTCCGGTCTTGCTACATCCAAACCCCCTATTACCTTTCATCATCGAAGCTGATGCCTCTGCCCTTGCCCTTGGGGCGATCTTATCTCAAAAATGCCCCACGACTCGGCAACTACACCCAGTAGCCTTCTTTTCCAGGAAATTGACTTCTCCGGAAAAACATTATACTATAATGGAACGTGAGCTATTGGCTATTCGAGCTGCTTTTAAGGAGTGGAGACACCATCTACTGGGGGGTCGACACCCTGTCACAGTTTACACGGACCACCGTAACCTACAAGCTCTATCCACGGTGAAATGTACCAACTCTAGACAAATCAGATGGCATTTGTTTTTTGCACAATTCAATTTCACGGTTTCTTATCGACCGGGCCCCTTGCATGGCAAGGCCGATGCACTTTCTCGTATCGGAGTTGATATCCCCTTCGAGGAGGCAGTCCTTCCTGTTTTGCCACACAACACGGTTATGTGTGTCTGTGCTGCAACCGGTTCCTTATTAGAACGGATCCGTCACTGGGCTGCTGACCATGGGGAGGTACTTCAAGGGCTAAAAGCACAATTGATATCGGGATTACCTTACGTACAGGAACGTCTATATATCCCTGATGCTCGGACTCGGTTACAGGCCCTAAACTGGTCCCATGATACTCGCCTGGCGGCCCATCCAGGACAAACCAAGACAACTGATCTACTCCTCCGGTGGTGTTGGTGGCCCAATATGAAACGGGATGTGGCAGACTATGTATCTAAATGTGCCGTCTGTACACAATGCAAAACGGTACCTGGAAAACCGGTGGGGCTTCTCCAGAAAATGCCCATCCCATCACGCCCATGGCACACTGTGTCACTTGATTTTGTGGTAGAGCTACCACCAGTCCAGGGGTTTACCACTATCTTGGTGGTGGTAGATGCCTTCACCAAGATGGCACGCTTTGTCCCCTGCAATGGTGTTCCTTCTGCTCCTACATTGGCCAAGTTGTTCTTCGAACAGGTGGTTCGCCTATTCGGCCTCCCTCTGATCCTTATCTCAGATCGTGGATCCCAATTCACCTCGCGTTTTTGGGTGGCTCTCACTCGATTTCTTGGCATTGACGTTCGCCTATCCTCAGCATACCATCCTCAAACGGACGGGCAGACAGAACGTCTCAATGCCACAATGGAGCAGTATCTCCGATGTTTGTGTCTACAATATCAATCGGACTGGCTGTCTGTATTGGGGGCTGCGGAATTCGCTTACAACAATGCCTGCCATGTATCGGCTGGTTGTTCACCCTTCTATGCCATGTATGGTTTACATCCTCGAGTTCTACCCTCCACCCTTCCTTCGGTGGCACGAGTACCCGCAGCTCAGGCAACAGCCCAGTCCTTACGATCTATCCGTGCCGCTGTGCTTCAGCATCTACACCAAGCACAGGATCGCACGAAACGAAATGCTGATAATCATCGTAGGACAGCCCCGGAGTATCACCTGGGGGACAAGGTCTGGCTATCCACTGTGCACCTTCGCATACCAGGCAAACGTAAGCTGAATCCCCGCTACGTGGGTCCCTATACCATCACGCGATGCATCAACGCAGTGGCCTATCGTTTGGGCATACCCTCGGCTTGGAAGATCCACCCCGTGTTCCACGTCTCCCTATTACGGCCTTATGTTGCCGGTACACGTTTGGGTGATCGTCCCGCTCCCATTGCGATTCAGGGGGAAGAGGAATATGAGGTTCAGGCCATATTAGATACTCGAGTAATCCGGGGCACCCGGCATTATCTAGTAGACTGGAAAGGCTATGGCCCCGAAGATCGTACCTGGGAACCCGCCTCAAATCTTCACGCTCCGCGTCTTTTGCGGGCGTTTCTCCGGTCTAATGGTTCGAGACCCGGGGGAGGCCCATCTTTGAGGAGGGGTACTGTCACGTCCCCCGGTTTCTTAGGGTATTCTTATGCCCAGGGGAGAAGCCCGTGGCGTTTAACTTGGCGTTTGCGGCAACGCCGACGCCACCGCCGGTAATCAACTACATCTCCCAAGAGGACGATGCCTGCAAGGAACCTTTGGAACGTTCTTTACTTTCTTTTTGCGTGCGTTCCACGCCTCGATTGCATTTCACTTCCTATAATTGGCCACGCCCCCAGTAAGCCGGTGCTCCTAAACCATTGCGTTACGCGAGCTACGCTCTTGGAATAAGTTCCTTCTCCCCTTTTCCTTGCCTTTCTGGTTCCTGAGTTCTATGCTTACCTTGGACCTTGGACCTTGTTATCGTCTCCTTGGTTCTGCCTTAGACCTTCGTTTGATCAACTCCCCTGCTCGACCACGGAATACACCACGGACTTGTTTTGGATTCTGCTTCTCATGTCTGGTTTCCGGCTCCCTTCAACCCCGTAGTCTTCAAATCACTCCTGGCCACCCGCTCCCCGAGTGGAGAAACCTCACTTCTTGGTTATTGTTGGGACGCTTTGTTGTGCTCATCACTTGTGGGATTTTTTGGGACGCTTTGCTGTGCTCATCACTTGTGGGATTTTTTGGGACGCTTTGCTGTGTTCATCACTTGTGGGATTTTTTGGGACACTTTGCTGTGCTCATCATTTACTCCGCCCCTTGGATCTTGAGACACTTGGCTTCACTCCTTGGATAGTGGGACGCTCTGCTGTTTTCTTTTGCCTACTTGCTCTTGGAACATTTGATTTTGTTTTCACTCATTGGGATGGGGGGCACTCTACTGTTGACATCACTAATCCATCATTGAGGGAAGTCTATAGTCCCCCTTCATTCAAGCAAGAAAACTTCCTCTGACCTTCACGCACTCCCATTCTTGTGAATTGTCACAAGTAGGTATTCCGTTGAAGGAAAAGAACACACAGGTAAGCTTGTGGGGCTCGGAGGGGGTAGAGGGACTGGGATTGTCAACAAACGGTATGTAATATTTGCTTTGTTTGTTTTCTTCCCTCTAGCTCCGCTGTGCGTTCTGCCTTTTTGCCTGAGCCCTTGGCCTGACAGGTGTTTCTTTTCCCTGCAAGCTGTGCTCTCAGGAAGGAAGTCTGAATTACTTTAGCGGCATCTAACCCAAGTGATTCCTCAGACTGATCGTGGAACCCTCGAAACGCGACACAAATGGCCCGTGACAGTGTACTCAGACCACCGCAACATCCAGGATCTAGCTTTCATGAATTGTATCAATAGTTGAGAGGTTCGCTGGCATTTGTTTTTTGCTGCCTTTGACTTGATATGATATGATATAATGTGGCATTTCTAACGCGCCTATACACTCTGCATTAAGCATTGTCCGGGTTCGACCCATGGCAAGGCGAATACTTTGTCCCGTCTTGCATGGGGGGATAAACTTCCTATTTACCCCAATACCATCCTAGGGAAAACACATTTAATTTGTCTATGCTCACCACCTCCCAGTCTGATTACTGAGATCCGTGATTGGGTCTTCCAACATCTGGCTAGCCTGCAGGAGTGGAATGCTAAGTTTTTCAAAGGCTTACCCTTTGTCCAAGAATGTCTGTTCCTGCCGACATACCACACTAGACTCCAGGCTCTAGAATGGTCTCATGGTGCTTTAATCAATGGACATCCTGGTCAGAGAAGGATTCTAGCACTCCTCCAACACTGGTGTTGGTGGCCATCCATGCACCGAGACGTCATCGACTATGTGAACGGGGTTTCCATCTGTGCTCATGGCAAGAACTGAAGGGGTAAACCACTTGGCGTACTCCAACCCATGACAATTTCTCATAAACCCTGGCACATAGTCTTGATGAACTTCATCACCGATCTGCCCCTGGTTCAGAAATTTGATACTATATGGGTTGTGGTCAATTGCTTTACAAAAATGTCTTGCTGTGTTCCCTGTTCTGGTATCCCTTCTGCTCCTCTACTGGCTGATCTCTTGTTTCATCATGTCTTCTCTCTGTTTGGTCACCCATCCATCTTCTTTTCGGATAGGGGTTCTCAGTTCACATCTCATTTCTCATTTCTGGAGTGCACTCACGGCACTATTGGGTATCGACGCCTGTTTTTTCTCAAGATACCACCTGGAAACAGATGGCCAAATGGAACATGAAAACCAGACACTAGAACAATATCTGTGTTGTCTATGTTTGCAACATCAAGAAACCTGTTTTCACGTCCTATGTACGGCAGAGTTGTGCTCATAACTTCATCCACTGGCTTCTCACCTTTCTTTTCTATGTATGGTCAACTTCCCCGCACTCTACCAGTATCAGACCGGCCGCCTTCCTCCACCCCTGCTGCGTATTCCTGCTTGAGGGACCTCACAGAGATACACAAGCAGACACTGTCACATCTTTGGGATGGTCAGGCTGGCATGTGTCGCTCGGCAGACAAGCGATGACAGCCGGACCCGCTCCCTGAGATTGGCGACATAGTCTGGTTGTCTACATGGCATCTCTGAATCTTGGGTTGCCGCAAACTTCTTCCTCGCTTTGTGGGCCCATATCGAATTACCAAGATCATCAACCCAGTCTCTTTCCTCCTAGTGGTACCCATCTCTTGTCATGTGCACCCGGTATTTCACACCTCCCTCATGAAACCATGCCCTCCTTCTACCCGCATAGTGGTGCTGCCTCTGCCCAGTGTTCAAGGCTCTTCGGATGAGTATGAGGTCTGCAATGTTCTTGACTCCCGCTATTGCAGAGGTCGCCTGCAATATCTGATCAATTGGGAGGGTTTTGGACCTGAAGAGAGGAGCTGGGAACCCACTGCTAATGTCCATGCCCCGGTTCTGGTCTCCCGCTTCCTTCAGGAGCATCCCTGGCGCCCATGGGATCATGGGCCGTTGAGGGGGGCTATCACCTCCGCTGCGGTCTCGATTCGGGCTCCTCCAGGTACCTGCCTCCACGCCGACTTCAGGCCGTCTTGTCTCCTTGCCACTATCTCCATTGGGGTTGCTGGTTCGCTGCGGGTCTCCTGCTTGGCCTCGCCGGGGCTGCAGTACTTCTGGCGACATGTCTGGTCCCGTGCCTGCACAACGCTTAGTACGGCGTGATTGGAGGTTGCCATGGCGCCTCCTGGACGCCCGGCAAGCACGACAGGCTACCACTCATGTGACCAGCACCAAGTAACGTGACTACACAAAAAGGAAGTAGCACATAAAAGGCCCCACTATCCTTTCCTCAGTGCTTCTCAGCATTTTCTGTGAGTGGCATTCTTGGTGTTTGTTTCCTTGATTCCTGTTTTTTGTGGACTTTGACCTTGGGTTTGTTTACAGGATTGTCTTTGGATTTCCTTTGTGATCTGGCGACCTGGAGTCACTTTTGGCTACAGAAGGTACTTTGGGTTTGGTGTTTTTTCATCTGGTTTGTTTACCTGGAAATTTCTATTGGAACATTGACTGTGAACACTCTCCATTCTGTGCACTCATCTTTCCCAGGGGAGGTTTTTTCCAATCCCGAATTTTTCCCTTCCCTCTCTTCGATCCACTACTGGTATCCTACTAGGTAGGTTACAATACCTGTTTCAAGGGGGCGTGGACAGCCAAGCACCAAGTAACATGCTCTCTCTGTGAGCTCCGTACCCGCACTGAATTAAGACCCCCAATCCTCTCCTAAAATGGGACCCCCAACCACCCTACCGAAAACATGGAAAGTGCATCAGAACATGGGGATCCCACCCCCCAGATCTGAGGAAGGGAGTAGACACATCGCTCCGGAGAAACGAGCCATCGGGGAAAAAGAAGCTATCCTCCCAAGATGGTGGACAGCACCTAGGAGGAAGAGAACAAGGCCACTGAAAAGGTTCAATAACCCCGCCGGTCAAACTAAGAAAAGAGGCACACCGCTCTGGAAGGGACGGCTGCTCTGAAAAGCACACACCAAGGGCATCGGGAGAAAAGGAAGCGCCCAAGGGATGAAGCGCTCCTCCCATGTAATGTGGCGGCAACATGGTAGCAGTGCAGAAGGATCGGGAGATACTCTGCAGAGGATCCGCTGCTGGGCGTAATCGCATGGGGCCTGTTCTGAAAGAAGGCTCCACGACAAGACAAAGGAACAAGGCGGTCACTCAGACAGAGAAAAGACAAATGGTGAGAGCAGCGCAGGCGGAGAACAGCAAGATTTAACCCGTGCAGCACAGCAACCTTGAGTTAGAACGCAGGATTCTTAGAATCCAACGGCCCTCCGAACACAGAAAGCTCCGGACCCAAGAGAAGGCAAATCAAAGAGTGGAGGAAAAAGCCTGGATTCCAATAAGTGGCCCATGAGGAAGGAAAAGAAAATGCAGCGCAGTAAAAGGAAGCAAAGGTACAATAGAATATGATATGACCAGAAGGAAAAGAATAATAAAACGGTCAAGGCCCAACGAGAGAACACATTGCAACAACATAAAAGAGCATAATACAGTAAAACTCATAAGGTGGTAGAGAGATGCAAAAGCAAGGCTGTGAAGCCCTTAACAATCGAAGAGGTCCACCTGGCACCAGTCCACCCGAAAGGGGGAACAGAACGCACAGAACACACTGAAAGGAGAGGAACCGGAAGCCTGAGGCCTGAACCAGCTGCAGACCCCTATTGCGGTGGAGAAAGGAAGCAAAAGAAAACACCACCCAAAAGAGGGCTGCCAGAAGGGGCAAGACTGTGAGGTCAGAATGGCAAAAAACTTGAACAAAGTGAAAGGCCCTATCTCACAAGAGACAGCGGTGCAAATCCACTCATTTGAAAATCCCGAGAAGGGCCTAGAAGGACCCCCCTAAGAGGCGTTCACACCTGCAGGAGATGATAGCAGAAATAAAGAAGGAGATAAAAGACTGTGCTACAAGCCGCACCAAGTCGATCATGGAACTGAAAAGACAGGTCTCGGCAATCGAGAACAGGGTGGAAGAAACAGAGAGAACACTATGTGAGCAAGGATACGAACAAGGAGAATTAGCCAAGAGAATGGATTCATTTGAACAACAAATTGAATGGGTTGAGGCAAGTTAAGAGGACAGTGAAAACAGATCTCGAAGGAACAATGTTAGAATTAATGGCATACCACCATCTGTCCCAGAAACCGAACTGCATGATTGTGTTCAGGCATTGTTCCAACAAATACTGGGAAATGCAGAAGGAGAGAAGATAATCCTCAATAGAATACATAGGGTACACAAAGCCTACCAACAGATGAAAAACTTAGCACCAGATGTGATTACAAGAATCCACTTTTTCAGAGAAAAAGAGGAATTGAACCAATCAAGTTTCAAGAATCCCATATTACTCTCTACCAAAATATGGCCCAAGCCACACTGATGAAACGGAAAAGGCTTCAGGTGGTTACAAGCTGGCTACAAGAGAAAGGGGTCCATTACAGATGGACTTTCCTGTGTAGTATCAGACTCGAATATCAGGGCAAGGCACACCACATAATAAGGGAGGAGGAAATGGCGGAACTGATGAGCAAGGACGACGACCCACGATGCACAACCAGGAAATAAGGGTGGCAAAGGGGCGCCCTTACCCAAAAGGAAAAGGGAGAGGCCTAAAGCATAACAAGGTCACCTGAAAACTCTCAAGGTGAGATGTAAGATGCACACATGCGGGTCAGAATCCCTGAGGAGGTAAAACAAAGTTATAAGAAACTCGCTGGAAGGGGCAGAGAAAGTAGAATGGGGCAACTCAGGGGGTGATTGGGGGGAGAAGGGGGGGAGGTGGAGGTGTGGATCAGATAGATACCCAAACGGTTAACTCACCAGGACCCAATAACTGACTGTTGAATTATGCATATAAATTATGAGTTGGGGATGTGGGGGTGGACATGTTGAGTTACTTATTGTTTTTAAGGGATAGTTACATGGTGAAGATCTTATTGGTGATTGGGGAAAAGTACAAAAGGCAACTGCAGGCGGGATTCATACAACCCTTTCAATATGGCTGACATGAAAAAGGTAACCCTGAATGTGCAGAGTCTAAACTCACTGATGAAAAGCCGTTCTATGTTGAAACGCTATCAAATCTGGAGGCATCAGTGGAATTCCTACAAGAAAAACACCTTTTAGCTACGGATGAGAAGAGAATGACACAATGCGCTTTCCTCATGTAATATTTTGCAACAAGTGGGACCAAAACTAGGGGGGTTGAAATCCTGATATGAACCTCACTGACATTTCGGAGGCAGTTCTGTTACCGGGATCCAGAGGGGAGATATATGGTACTTAAAGGCACTTTGGGAGGACACACATTTACGCTGATAGCACTCTATGGCCCAATCGAAAAGCAGGATTTTTTTCTGGACATGGTTCTCCAGAAAATAGGCACCTAGTGCAAGGGACAAGTAGTAATTGGAGGCGACTTCAATTGTGTAATGGACCCCATCTTAGATCAAAACACTGCCTCCACAAAAAATGATAATAGAATGCGACAAACCCTGGCAATAGATATTGGAGTCAAATATCTCATGGATCATGCTCCGGTGATACTACAAATGGAGATCCAGGAAAAAAAAACAGGAGGGCAGGAAACCATGGAGGCTGAACAAACTCATCTTAAGGGATATCGCTCTTATGGCACACATGGAGAAGGTGATAGTTAACTACTAAAGAGAATGATGCTGGGTAAACAGATTGGCGGACGGTATTGGATGCTGGGAAAGCGGTGATAAAGTGGGAATTCATGTCATAAACTGCATCCTACATAAAAGGGAGAGAAGCCATGAGAAAGGAATTGGAAAGGGAAGTTCAAATGGCAGGAACACAACATAAAAACAAACAAACAAGGTGCTTGCGGCGTACACTGCGAAAGCTTAGAGCGCAGTTTGAGACACATATGGCAGAGCGAGCAGCGCAGACTCTGTTGAACACTAACCAAACATATTTCACCCAAGGGGGGACGGCTGGTCATCTATTAACAGCTAAATTGCGGAAACAAAAAACCTGTAATTATATTTCAAGGTTACAAGATGAGCAGGACAACCTACATGTCCCAGGTGCGGACAAAATAAGGATCATGGAGCACTTCCATGTTGCCCTGTTAAACCGAGAAGAAGTGGCCACAGGTCTTTTAAACAGCTTACATTGGGAAAGTTATATTGCCATGACTAAATGTAGAAGAAAGGGAAGCTCTAGAAAAGCCCATCACAGCGGAAGAAATTGGTGCGGCTATATCATCCCTACCGGGTAATAAAACATCTGGCCCAGATGGGTTTGGAAACGGATACTATAAAACCTTCCAAACATACCTGATAGCCCCCGCAAAATGCCTATTTAATAAAATTAGAGAGAAAGGAACAGTCATGGTGGACATGGGTAGATCCACCACTGTGCTGACCCCTAA
Organism: Ambystoma mexicanum; assembly: GCF_040938575.1. Lineage (NCBI taxonomy): Eukaryota > Metazoa > Chordata > Amphibia > Caudata > Ambystomatidae > Ambystoma > Ambystoma mexicanum. The sequence goes on along the minus strand of NC_090933.1, from coordinate 49,182,110 downwards.
ACCAGGAAAAAGATAGAACCAAATGTGCCAACTAGCAACCTATTTCCCTACAGAATAGCAGTGCAAAAATATACACAAAGGTCTTGGCAGGGAGATTAGCTACAGTGTTACCAGAGATAATACATGAAGACCAAGGGGGATTCATAATGGGGAGACACATGCAAGATAACATAAGAAGGGCAATAGACGTAATAGAGCTGGGTACTAGAAACAAACAGACATTTTCTATAGTGGCACTAGACACAAGACGAGCATTTGATAGTCTGGGGATTTTTGGAACGGGTGTTGGTAACATTCAGGTGCGGACCGGCATTTAGACAAATGGTACTCGCTAATTTCCAACTGCCGTTGACAAAATTCCTGGTGAGTATGCAATTGATGGAACAGGTTAAGATTCAGAGGGGTACAAGACTAGGATGCCCTTTGTCGCCCCTAATTTGTGCTATGGCAATGGTACCATTGGCAGTCATGATTAGTCAGGACCAAGATATCCTGGGAACAGAAAGCATAGGAGGGACACACAAAATAGCTTTGTCTGTGGATGACATCCTATTATTTTTGAGAGACACAAATGAACCCTGCTGCAAGTGATGGCTATACTACGAGAATTTGCAGCAGTTTCAAGATTCACTATCAATTTCGATAAATCTAAAGCCCTTAACATAATAGATAATCAGAATGAAAAAAGGGAACTGAGCAGGGGTATCCTCTAACCTGGGAAAAGAAGGGCATAGGATATCTGGGAATAACATTCACAAAGGGATACAAAGAACTATACACAGCAAATATTCTGACGCTATGGAATTGGCTAACAGAGGATCTGCATGGATGGGACACACAGGAATATTCATGGTTCGCCAGAATAGCGGCGGTTAAAATGACAATAATACTCTGATTACTATATGTAATTAGTTCACTTCCTATAAGCATACCAACCCAGATGATTGAGACATTGAGACACTGCAGAGAGAGATATTCTCTTTTATATGGCATAAAAAGAAACCTAGGATTCAGAGGTCGGTTCTCCTTTGCCCGACATGAATGGGAGGCCTGGGGGTTGCGGATGTGAAGAGGTATATTTTGGGAGCCCAAATAGCACCCACGTTACTATGGTCAGAATCGGAATCACAAAAAGGCTGGAGCAAACTTGAGCAGGAAGTGACCTCCATCGCCCTGGGGGCATTACAAGCCCTGGAAAATGGGAATAGTGGAGCAGGAGGCCGATTATTAGAAGCAACAAAAAACTCACTTCAGGGATGGGACCAAGCTCTAAAATGGGGAGGGGGGTGTCAACCCCAGGATTAGGACCTCATCGTCCAATGTGTTATAATGCTGATTTCACTCCTGGAAATAGCGTAACATACTGGGAGAGATGGGAAGGGAAGGATACATTGAAATTAGAAGATTTCTATCACAATGGAAACCCACTACTGTTCGAGGGATGCAAACAGATATTTCACATAGGAGAGGGAGAGAGGAACAAATACATGCAAATCAGACATTGGATCTCCCAAAGGGATGTAAAGAGGGCAGGCACAAGGACACCACTGGGACTGGAGCTAACCATGCGGGAAGGGTCTATGGGTAAAGGGATATCGCGAATTTACAAGCTACTAGATAGAACACAATATACAGATGACCTCCCCTACATGGCTAGATGGGTGGAAGACTTGGGGGTTACTATTTCAGAGGAAGAATGGGGACAAATATGGAGGAGAGCACAAAAACATCTACATGTATGGCTATGAAAGAGTCACAGATGGTATCTGACCCCCCCAACGGCTACACGGAAGGAACACAAATTACCCCATCCAACTATGTTGGAGACAATGTGGGGATACAGGAACCATCGGTCACATGTGGTGGACATCCCCCAAAGCCAGAATATATTGGAAATAAGTTCTGGGACTTATTAAACAGATCACAGGGGCCCAAATACCAGACTCACTAGTGGTGATATTGACGGAACCTACGCTGCAAGTGGGGCAATAGTGGCACTCATCACACACCTATTGTTGGCGGTCCGAATTACCTTAGCCCAGAACTTGAAGGCAACAGAGGGCTCTATACTGGCATGCTGGTGGTTCAAAATCTGGGGTGTATTTGCAATGGAGAAAGTGTGTGCCATTAAAACAGGGACCTTCCAGAAGTTTTTGAAGATGTGGCTCCCTTTTCATGAATATGTCTAAGACAAGGAGCACCCCTTCCATAGGCTAAAAATGCTTACAAACATGAGTGTATTATGGAACTGAGACAGGGCTATCATATGGACCACTACCTGGGCAAGCACTGTATGCCAGACAAAAGATCTAAGAGAAGCCATACTTGTTTAGTTAAGGGGAGGGAAAGAGAGGGGGGTTTATAATGTACTTCATGTTGTGCCTACAGCCCGGTTTAGTTATATAAATACAAAGGGAACTCATTGCACCTATGCCATCCAGCCATAATCTGGAACCGAACTGTGAAAACGAAATGTATGATGAATAAAACACAAATATACTGTATGTAATGAATAACATGTGGGGGCGCTGAGTTATACAAATAAAGTCTTTTTAAAAAAAAAAAAAACAATACCTATTTCAGTACATTGTTGTAGTGCAAATTATCATGTCCTAATATTGACCTTCGTTTCTAGCTAGCTGCCTGGGGATTCAGGGGCTGCAGTTCCAGTCCACCTGTGGCCCCAATAACTGATTAGGGAGTTGTTTTTACATCTCTGACTGGTGCTTGGAGATAGATGTTTTTAGGCCACTTGGGAGATCATGTCTTCACACATACAGATGCAATTTATCAGTGTTAGGTTGCCCTCTGCTGTCCAAATGGCAAGGTGCACCCACTTCAACAACAGCTATCATTTCAACAAACAGTATGAGCACGGTTCTATGCGGTCATCTTCACATTCTGCTAATGCAAACATTCGAAAAATGTGAAGCTACTTCTTTCCACCCACACTGCTCTTCATGTGAAGCTACTTCTTTCCACCCACACTGCTCTTCACGCAGGGCACAGCTGTTCCAGTGTCAATTAACAGTTAGTAACCAGTTCAATGTTTCAATCGCTAAAGAGCAAAAACGCGGAATGAGCTAAAACTGAAAGTAGGTGCTGTAATTATGCGACTGCGCAATCTTATGCCATTAAAGGAACTCTTAAATGGAACAAGGTTAACAATTACACCTCTACAAAGATACATCATAGAGGCCCGTGTGATACTGTCCTTGTATCACGCATACCTCTCATCCCGTCTGATGCGCTTAACCTTTTCAATGACCATTAATAAGTCACAGGGACCTACACCCCTTTCCTGGAAGCATCAGTGGTAATTCTGATTTTTAAGAAGGGGGACAAAAGTAACCCTATTAATTACCCACCAATATTGAACTTTAAGATATGCTAGAATGGCATATGTTACGCCGGGAACAGCTATTTTAAATTAAATGTTTTATCTTTGGAAGTTATACTTTTAGGGAATAATATCTATGCATGACACATACATGAATTCTTTTCTTTTTAAATGAAAGGCCATCTGCAACTCATTCTTATGAAACCACTGCATGAACTGATGGATGCCTTGCTCAGGGAAAGCACAATGATACAACATAGTGCTGTCCTCATAGTGATGCATGGAGTTGGCCATCTCTGCAATATGATCAAATTCTTCTTTGATCAAATAAACTTGTTCTCACCTGAGAAAGCGTGCAAAACATTTTAAAGAAAAGGGGCATCTTTTTGTTATTCCAGATTTTAAGAAACACTAGATCCAAGTGTGTGCAAACAAAGAAAAATAATCACTTGGGTCTCGGATAGCGAACGAACGAACGAACGAACGAACGAACGAACGAACGAACGCACGAACGAACGAACGAACGAACGATCCATGGTAAGAAGTGATTGTGTTTCATCAGAAACATGTCACACCGGCTAATTATGAGAAGAATTAAATGTACACAATTACTCACAGGAGTAAACCTGCATAACTCGCTACATAAGTTGATTTTGCCCCCAATCAATGTACAGTCACCTTTGGAGGCAGCTGAACTGGGCGTGTCGGTGTAGAACGTACAAAACTACTTGAGGGATCTATGTAGAGTATCCACCCATCTGACCGCAGTCCACTGACCGCATTTTCTGGTGGGACATAACACTGCAGTTTACTGCATAAAATGCTTGTTAGTTAGAAGGACAAGGGTGTAAAAAATGGCGGTGGGGAGTAGGGCAAATGTGCACGGGGCTAGTCCCACCCCCCAAATAGAAATGCCACTGCATAATGTGGTAAGGTATCCCATGTGGCCAGATTGGGTCCATCAGTCTGTGATACATATTGAAAGCTAAGATGAAGCTATGTTCATCTGTTATTCAATTTGAAACAACCTTTTTCTGAGGTTATACCCAGAAACAAACTTAAAAAAGCTCACATTATCAAGCATTTTGTCCTTTATAATTCTAATCGCTAAGTTCCAGATTTCTAGAAATTGTTTAACTTGCAAGCCCCATGGGCATGTGTTTGGTTGGAGTTTGTTCTCCGAGTGTATGCAAAGGGGGTCATTTAAAAAACAATCTCAGGTCACTGTGGAGCTTTATGTTGCTTCTGGGTGTTTGTGTGTCTCTATGTTTACCCTTGTCTAGCAAAAAGTACAGTGGAGGCACCCTTGGGTTTTACTAATATCACACCATTCTTTCCAAGTAACTGTGGCTTTAGACTGCTATTGGTGATTGGCGCAGCAGACAGTGAGTGGCTCATTTGTATTACATCACTATGCCGCCAGGTGAAAGCCACCAGCAAAAACACTGGTGGCAGCATTTCCTGTCACCAATCTGATAGAGCGGGGTAATAGAGAGGGGTTTGGATGGCGGGTGAGTGATGGCAAGCGGACAATCGGGGTACCACCCTATATATGAAAGAGGATTGTTTTTCAGTGCCGTTCACCAGGGGGTAATATCACAAAGTATTGTCTAATGGTATATGCTCAGGATTCAAGAGAACATGAAGACGCCAAAAGCCACGCTTCAGCAAGACCCAGTGACAAAACATAACATTTGTGTGTCTCTGCATGATTGTTTTATATGTGTTGCATGTCGTTACAATGGTTGCAAGGAAAGGAAATAAGGAAATCAGTTCTTTCTCAGAAACAGTGCAGTATCTCTTTTATTGTCTGGCTCAGTGCCAATCGGAGCACGCATGATACTTTTTGGAGGTAAGATTTATACTCAGATATCTTGCTTTTTGGATGTAAGAATTATGCTCTTATATCTTGCGCTGGTGAGAAAAATAAAGTAATCATGGTTTCCAAAATATTTAATTGTCAGTTTAAGTTAGTCAGCCGACACATGTTTCTACCCTTCCGGGTCTTTCTCAAGGCTTGGATTTTTGAAAATTCCCTCAAAATCGGTGGGTTATTTGCAATGCAGGTGGCTTGAATCCCGAGTGGGGCTGGTGAAGATGGCCCCGCCTGTGCTCTTCCGAGTTGCCTCTATAGACTCGAATATCTGTAAATCAGAGATTCTGTGAATAAAGGGCCCAAGTGGCATTGTTGGATCTGGGCCTTTCGACTATGGAACACAATCAGATGCAGCCTTCGGCTCAGCTGGCGACCTCTTCAGACTACTGAAGTTTGCCCCGAGTGGGTAATGTTAGGCGGCAGACCCTCAGCCTTTCCCAGAGGGGGCTGGGGTGGTCATGCTGTGTCCTAATAACAGTCAGGGGGTGGTCTGAGCAGGCCAGTTTTTCGAGTAACTCCTAAACAAGTAGTAGGCAAGCGCGGATCTCAGGTACAGGCCCAAAGTGTTTCCAAGCTTGAGGCATTCAAATAAGGAGGTCTGGTGTCTGCTTGAAAGGGGGGAAAAGGGCAACATTGCGATGTCCCTCTCCGATTTAAGACCTAATTTACAAAAATGTTTTAACATGGGAAAGTCCCATTGAAAACAGCCCTTCAATCTCTTAAAGAGTTGCTAAGGACCCATTTCGATGTAATGCAATGCTATTGGTATTGGAGGAAGGGTCGGATCAGGCTCTTTATCATCATTGACTCTATTTAGTTATATAGCTATTGCTGGGTTGTGCTTGTGTCCGCTACTTTGTATGCCGCCAGTAGTTCTATGTGTCTCAACGCTGTGACTTTGTTGTCATACAGAACAGTCAGTATATAGTCCTTTATACCTTTATTATCCAAAGATTTGAATGCTGCCCCCACTCCCACACTTAAGTAAAATGATTTTTGCTGGGCACCCAGATGCCAGATCTACTCATATCTTATTTTAAAAGCAGTCAGCATATACCTTTTTAAAGAGCCTTGCGCCCCTCCTCTAAACATCTCTGAGCTCCCCCTAAGGGGCCAGCCTCACAGTTTGAAGAACACTGCTTTATATGTAGATGTGTAGACTTGGTACCTCTGGATGACATGAAACCTGATTTTCTTTTTCTTTTTTTTATTTTTGTTGCACACAGTTAATACAAACACTTAGCTGTAGTACTGATCTGTTCATGCATTATACAATTTCCATTACCTTTCAGAGTCAGAGTGTTCTTGCTCGGCCTTGTCAAGTAGGTACAGTTTGTAGCTTTCCATATATTCTTTGGCCGGGATACAGGCAATACCGAGTCTGTGTATAGTTCCTCCATATCGTTAGCCCATATCATGTCTCTATCCCAGTCCGCCTTGGTTGGGGGATTTGCACTTTTCCATTTGACCAAAATCGCCCTTTTGGCTAGGAGCAGACTTAAGTTCATCAGTTTCCGCCATATCGGGTTCATGTTCTCAACTACCCCCAACAGGCACATCCGTGGGGTCCATTCCACTGGTTGATCTGCCATCGCATCTAGGGCCAGACACACCTCCTCCCAATATCACCTCAGTTTTACACATGCCCATAACATATGGTAATGTTTGCATTTTCAGCAATGCATCTCGGGCAGTTCCCGGTCATGGTCGGATGTATGCGTTTGAGCTTCATAGGAGTGTAGTGTGTTCTTTGTATTATCTTATAGTGAATTAGCCTGTATCTAGAGTTACATGAAATCTGTTTGGTAAGTGCACAGTATCGGGACCATTCATCGTCTTCGATTTGCTCACCCACTTGGTCTTATTTGTGCGTTGCTCTATCGGGCGTGTTTGGAGTATAATCTTATACCGTGCTGACGCCGTTATCTTTTGAGATCCCCCCGTGAACATATATCCCAATCCCATATTCTGCGGTGGTTCATTAGGAAAAGTCGGACATATACTTTGTATGACTGCTTGTATACGGGTATATTGTTGTCTGGTCCTGTTTGTATTCCCCACTACATCCTTTATGTCATCCCACTGAATGAAGCGCCCATCCGTGAACAGTTGACCCCATTGTGAAATGCCCCTGGAGGACCAGTGGCGGGCTACTTCCCCCTCTATACTGAAGGGTGTTTGGGGGTCGCTCCAGAGCAGCATACTCGGGTGGTATATCTTATCCGTGTCAAATATCTCAACTATTTTAGCCCATGCCGTAGTCACCACCTTTGATGGTTTCATGGCGTTGTAATGCTTGGGAGTTGGTCTTGTAAGTTGGTGAAGCGTTAACACGGCCTCTTTTTCGGGCTGGCTCGGTACAGGGCCCGCCGGGTTAAGAAATATTGTGGCCGACTGGGCGGCATATTGTGACTGTGCGGCCAAGTAATATAGTTCGAGGTCCGGTGCCATCAAACCACCCTTTGGGTAGACATCAGTTAGTACCCTGCAGCTCACCCTAGGGTGGCCACCCCATGCAAATGAGACACATGCGCTAGACATCTTGGTAAACAAGGCTCGCCCCGGCCAGACCGGCACCGTACTAAATAGATAAAAAAGCTTTGGGAGAATTATCATTTTTACTAATGCGATCCTACCCATCAATGAAATGGGGAGAGCACTCCAACGCTTCAACTTAATGCATAGAGCATCTGCTAGCAGGTTGTAGTTTAGTGCTCGCAATAATTGAGCCATCCTAGCAATACACGCTCCCAGATACAGAATATGTGTAGGGCACCACAGTAGGCCATGCAGGTCATGGGGTTTACTTGTGTTTTCAGTAATGAGCAACACTTCTGATTTGTTGGGGTTAAGTCGTAGGCTCGAGAATCTACCAAACCGTTCTACCTCTGCCAGGACCCTCGTCAATGTTCTGTCTTGGTCTTTTAGGTATAGCAAAATGTCATCTGCATATAGATTTATAATGTGCAGTTTACTCCCTATCCTCAGCCCGTATGCGCTGTAACGTGTCCTCAATATGTCCGCCAGTGGTTCTATTATTAGGGTGAACAGTAGTGGTGACAATGGGCAACCCTGTCTAGTGCCCCCTCGTAGTTCGAGCTTTTCTGTTAGGGCGCCATTGACTGTAACTCTGGCCTGGGGGCCTGTGTATAGTAATTGTATCCATTTCAGGAAGTTTAGACTGAACCCATAATTTCACAAAACCCCGAATAGGAAGGGCCAGGATACCGTATCAAAGGCTTTACGCATATCTAGTGACATGGCTATAGACTGCTGATCCGAGGGTGTTGTAGTCAGGATCACATGGCATCTTCTGATGTTAGTGGCCATGGACCTGCCAAGAATGAACCCTGCCTGATCCTCGTGGACCATATATGAAATCAAAGGTGTTAACCTAGTGGCGTGTATCTTTGCCAAGACCTTAGCATCCATATTAATTAATGACAGTGGTCTATAAGACCCGCAGTCATCAGGGGTCTTCCCTGATTTGAGCAGTAGCGTTATTACTGCTTCTCTTGTGGTCTCGGGGAGCTCTCCCTTATCTAGGGCTTCTGTCCACACCGCCAGTAGTCTGGGTACCAACAGATGTTTGTACTCCTTGAAGAACTCTGCACTAAGGCCATCGGTGCCAGGGGCCTTCCCGTTGGGGAGTGCCTCAATTGCCTCCACAACTTCCGCCTCAGTTATCGGAGTCTCCAACAACTCCCTGGAATCCCCCGCCAGTAGCGTTGTTGGGATTTGGGAGAGATAATGTTCAATCTCCGCATCCGTAGCGTCGGATTGAGGTGAGTAAAGTTCTTCATAGAATGCGTGGAATGTGTCGCGTATCTTACCCTGATCGGTGGTGACCAAGCCATCCACTGTTTGTATACATGGGATGTCTGTTGCTCCCCTTCCTCCCCTCACTGCTCTGGCTAACAACCTCCCCGGGCGTTCGCTTTCTCCGTAGCGGCGTGCAGCCGCCGGTTTGTCAAAGTAGCGGATCTCTTGGTCTGCTGTCTCCGTATATTCGTCTAGCTTGTTCTTTATATCTAAAGTGAGTTGTGCTGTTCGAGTAAGCATGTATTGGGCTTGTATTGATGCTATTTGCGCTTCTAGTCGTTGCAATCTATTCCTAATGTCTTTAAGGATGCCACTTTCTTTTGATATGGATGCACCCCTTATGTACACCTTAAATGCTTGCCACAATATCGCGAGGGAGGACACTGAGTTCATATTGAGATCAAAATATTCTTGTATGTGCTGGTCCATTGCGTTTATATAGGCCAGATCTCGTAGCGCAGCCGGTTTGAATCTCCATGGGGGCCTGCCCACCGCGGCGCCGGGTATTCGCAATGCCAACAGTATGGTGGAGTGATCTGAGTATGTCCTGGGGAGTATCTGAGTGTCTGTGACCCATGATAATACTATGTTATCCACCAACTAAACATCTATCCTGGAGTGCATGTCGTGTACTGTCGAGTAATACGTGTATCCTCTCACAGAGGGGTGTAGTTGCCTCCATACGTCCTTCAGTTTCAAATCTGCCATGTGTGTGATAATTGTCTGTGCTGCTTTGGTTAGCGCTCTCACTTGTGTCGAAGTACGGTCGATGTTCACATCAAGAATGGTATTAAAGTCCCCCCCGCATATCAAATGGGCCGTGGGGAAGTTTGCCAGTTTCCCGAAGATTGTGGAGTAGAATTCCGGGTCGTCTATGTTGGGCCCATATATGTTAAGGAGGACTATCTCTTTATCTCGTAGAGTACCCCCCAGAATCACATTCCACTTCTTTGCACGTGAACCGCAAGGTCTTGTGTAACAAGATTGCTGTACCTCTAGCCCTTTTCGAATAAGTTGTGTAATATTGGTGTGTTCCCCAATTTGGAACCAACTGCCCCTCCTGTTGTGGCCCAATGTGCGTCTCTTGTAGGAAGAGAATCTTGGGGGTTTGTCTGTTAATATATGCTATAATTTTCCGTTTCTTAACTCTGGAGCCTAGACCTCGAACATTCCAGCTCATTACTTTAATATCATCAATGCCTGTTTCAGCCATTCCACATGAAGTGATCGTGAACGTGTGTTTGCGAATATTTCTTTACAATACTTTCTGAATTTCCAGTGTACATTACCTGTGTGCTTTTTATTTTCTTCCCCACCATAACATAACTCCCGCCCAACGTGTTGAACTCACCCCCTCCCCCCACCCTCACAGTTCCCCTAACTTCAACTGTGCTTTTAGGGTCCCAACCCTTCCCCCCCCCACCAACTGCATGTGCACCTGCTACAGGGCAGCCTGCAGCGATTCCCAGGGCCTATGCTTTTCTAAACCTTGAATAAGGGTATCCGGTTCCATACGTTGCTCTCACACTTGTTATTGTCTGCGGGGGACATTGCAATGCAGCATATAACACTTGTTGAAATATTTCCGCCCCCACATAGAGCTGCCCCCAAAAGGGGGAGCCGAAGTTACAGGACTTATGCATCATTAGTTGACCATTCTGTTAATGTGCACCCTTGAAGACTACTCCTGTTCATTAATTTCAGTGCTCCTCGATGGAGTGGGGATATGTGTCTCTATGAAGCTGGCAGCTTCCTCGGGAAAGGTGAAGAAGTGGATCTTGTTTTGATATTGAATTTTAAGTCTTGCCGGGTAAAGCATGGCGTACTGAACCTGCTGTTCCCAGAGCAGTTTCTTAACCCCATTGAATAGTTTCCTTTCTTGTTGTACCGCCAGTGTGAAGTCTGGAAAGATCCGTATAACGTTGGCTTCCCATCTCAGCTCATGCTTTTCCCTCGCCGCACTCTGTCTCTGAAGTTCATCACACAGGCTATGATTGGTCTAGGGTATGCTCCCGGCTTTGGTCTCGGGGCCAGAGACCTGTGAGCCCGCTCAATAATGAACATTGGTGACCACCCATGGTCCCCCAGCAGTGTGCGTAGGAGGGCCTCAACTCCCTTTTCCATGGAGCCCTTCATCGCCTCCTCCGGCACCCCCACTATACGAATATTGTTGCGCCTTGATCTCGCTTCTAAGTCCTCGCAGTTAGTCTTCACCATTCCTAATTCGATCGCCATCGTGGATACTGTGATTTTCAGGGCTTCAGGGGCATCTTCAGTGCCCGATATTCTTGTTTCTGCCTCCGTTATACATGTTGTTGTTTTGTCCAATTTTGTTTTAATGGACGCCACGTTTGCGGTGATCCCGTCGAGTTTGTCGTTGAGTGCTGCAAAACCCTGTTGCATTGCGAGGAAGACCGCTTGGGGGTCCATCAACGTGGTCGGTGGAGCCTGCTGGTCGAGCGGGATCGTCACCTCCTCCATCTCGGGTGTTGGATCTTTCTGGATAGTCGCGGTTTATTTGTCGATAGCCCCCTTGTTCTTCTTGTGGCCAAAATTCTTGGGCATTATCCCCCTTTTCTGGTTTATTGTTCAGCAGGATTAGGGAGCTCTGTCTTCTCTGATCGAAGTATGGCAGCAATTGCAATGTGTGGTCGTGGCCCCCGGTGTGCACAGCACACAGCAGGCCTGATCTGGTTAACACACCAATCATTTTGCGGCAAGTCTTATCAGAGGTGGGGGGTCGGTGTCGGTATACTTGTTGCAGGTAGTGCGAATTCGGTGCCGCGGCACAAATGCTGTGGTAGGAGCTCGATACAGTCTGTCGCAAAAGGTTGCTTGTTGTGAGGATACGATTCTAGAGTGTTCCTGAAAAGCCTCACTTCCCGCCTCTGTGCACACTGTCCGCCACGTACAAACCGAAAATCTTTCTAATCGTTTCTGTCTGCCGTGTATGTTCGTAATTTGCCCCAAATATATTGCGGGGGCCGGGGGGGTTCGCGCCTAGTGCAGTGCTGCCACCTCCCCCTCGCTGCCACACTTATCTGCGTTGTGCTCGCCAAGGGGGTACCGCTCCTGCAATTCGTCGGTAGATTCTCGTCGCCGGGCACGGGCCGAGCACCGGTCGTTCAGCGGTGGTTGAAGGAGGGGGATAGCGGGAGCCAATGTGGGGTCCCCGCAGGTGCTCTACGAGGAGCACCCGCAGCAGGCTCCGATATCGATGGGCCTCCGGTGTCTTGGGCGCCGAGTGCACCCGCTTCCGCCGGGATCCTCCCCTCGAGTTCCGGCTTGACTTCAGGCTCTGTTCCCCGCTTTCCGTGGAGTTCGTATAATGCTTTATCTCGGAGAGTCGTTCACCGTTCGCTTCCAGGTTTCGCAGTCCCGTTCAGTAGTGAATGCCATTGAATCCATGTTTCATAGAAGTAGAATCGGACCCGTTGAACAGTTATATCTGTATTACAGCCCTGGTTCACTCTGGAGCTCACACAGGAGCGGCCATTTTCTCCCGTGGGCAACAGCGCCCCCCATGAAACCTGATTTTTAGCTTGGAAAATGTTGTAACTTCCAATAGACTTGCTAACTCTAATTTATTCAATGTACTAACAGTATACATGGGAGGTTTCCTATTGCACAGTACATCCCAAGGTTCATAGGGTCGGCTGTGATCATTCTGAGGAGTGGAACAATAGTGGTATGTTCCAACGAGCCAGGTACTAAGCTGCGCTGAAGTTACACATTATCAACAACGAGAGCTGAGGCCACAATACTGGTGATCAGTGGTGTACCAGGATTTCATGGCCTGCAGGGGTTGCACAGGGCTGGCCCTAGGAGTTGCAGGGCCCCGGGCAGCAAACGATGTGTGGGGGCCCCTTTATTTGCATCGCAGTAAATTATGTCACAATATTAGTCTTTAATTTATCTGAGGATCAAATAAAATGATCTTCAATATCTGAATTTTAACTGTTAATATTACTGTTCTAGCCATATCAGGAGTGAGGCTTATTTTGCGGTAGCCGACCGAGTGAGCTGAATCATTTGTAGAGATGGGTACCTCAAAAGAATGTACTGTGACAAGGAAGAGCAGGATAAAGAGTAATGAAGATCAATGGTAAGTAATACAAACATACCTAATTAGACTGCACGTTCTGAGGATGTAAGGGCAGAGATTAGCTGTGGACCAGACAAGGACAAGTGCTTTTGCTGCATGATAGTGCAATTGTAAGGAAGTCTATTATCCGGAAAGGTACTGAGGCAGTCAGAGTAAACAATTCTATAGGTCTTCAAATGTCATTGATAGGGCTCAAGTCCAGAAAAAAGGTGTGGGGGATCATTAACATAAAGGGACGAAATGCATCATAAAGTGAAATAAACAAATTTAATTCAACTGGCTTTTCCAAAAAGAAACAAATTCAAAATAGAAATGAGCATTGTCTTTCACAAAATGAATTATCAATACCCGAAGAAAAAAAAACAGCCAGAGGAGATTTTACTAGGACACTGCTGGCAAAATGTAAAAGGTGTGCACCCTTTTAACCCAAAATTCTATATTGAATTATTCCATTGAAAGCAAAATACCAATACAAGATGTGTGCATTGAAGACAGTTTCATGTGGTTTTGTGGGTTAGTGGGTTCAAATCCTGGTGGCTGAAAACCTGGTTTTCCAGTGATATAACCGCCGGAAATAAAATCTAGGGTGACTCGATATTTTTCTAAAGGCACTATCCAACACTTTCCCCAAATATTGTAGAACTGGAGTTTGTTTATATAATTGCACCAGTCCTAAAATATGTTGGGGAGGGTGTTAAGTGCCTTTAAAAAAAATATCGACTCACCCTTGATGTTGATGATTTCGACCGATTATATCACACACAACCAAAACTTAAGCAAACACGCTTTTTTGCATGCTGGCCTCAAAAACACCCAAGGGGGATGGAGTTGGCTCTGTGAAAAAAGTGGGCGGTCGCTGTCAACCCACATGTAATCTAAACTTGTAACCTGAAAATCAGTACAGGGCCATGTAGAACATCTTCAGTCCAGCAACATCTCTTCCCACATTCATGGACCTGGTAAATCATCACAACAAATTTGCCCTCTGAGCCTTTCCCCTTCTCACCACGCCATTTGATTTTCAACAATACTGTTTTATAAATTGGACTTGAAAAGTACACACATCATAATTAAAATTCTGCAGCAATATAGGAATGCATATAGAAATATGTTAAACAAAAAGAGTACAAATGTTGTGTTATCTTAATCCTATCTTGAATACTACAAATACCAGAATGTAATTCCACAGAATTATACAAAATGGCTTGTAGGGTGTCTTTCAAGACTTAATCATAACAAAACATAATGTGAAATGGTAACCTTTTGCATTGTGTCACGAATGTCGGTTATATTTTCTTCTTCTGATGAAATGTCGAGTTCTCCCCCTTCCCCCAACTCCTCACCTTCCTCTTTCTGCTTGATCTTTCCGTCCTTATGTCGTGGAGGCTTCTCTTTTTTCTTGTGAAGATAAGGACGCCCTCGATAGGATGCCACCGTGCCACTAAGATAGGGGCAACAGGGGTTATCCTACCGAGAACGCCTCACAGGGGGAAAAAAGCCGGAAGGCACAAAAAACCCCTAGACGTAGTATTTCAGGTGGATGATCACAGGAGGTGAGTTCGCTGATGGGAGAGCAATCCGAAAAGCAGGCACAGAATCTGGTAAGCAGAGATACCAATAACGGTACCAAGGATTGAACTAAAGGCAGTCCGGTAAACAGGCACTGGTCTGGCAGGAGGTAGATCCAAAATAGGCACAAGGGATAATTCACAGGCAGTCCGATAGGCAGGCACAGGTCTGGCAGGAGGAAGATCCAATTGAGAGAAAAGGGATAATAAAGAAGGAAGAAGCTGAGAAGAAAAGGGAAAAAGTGAAAGGGGTAAGGAAGGGGTAAGAAGAGGCAAAAAGAAAAGGAAATAAGGAGAATAGAAGGCTAGGCAAGGACGAGGCAATGCACAAGGCAGAGAACAAGGGTGGAACACAGCTGTGTGGAAACAGCGAAACGAAAGGCAGAAAGGCAGGAATATCACCAAGTACGGGAGCGGCAGCAACTCAGGAGGGAACCCGGAAACGTTGCAACGCGTATGCGACCCGGAAGTGAAGTGATTTATACTTCCGGGTCACGATCGCGTACAACGACTAGAGCGGTAAGCGGAAGACGAGGAGTGGAATGCTACGGCGGACAGAACCGCCAGCGATTCCACTTCCGCCATCCCCGCCGCGGCATGACACATTGTTTGACAAAGGCATGCTTTATATAATGCGAGTGAAATGTGACATTCGCCCACCCAAAAAATTTAACAAACCAAATGCAGACATATGAAGACTATACAGAGAGTGCACAACTTTATTTTGTCAACATATATATATATATATTTTTAATTCTGTTTATTAGGTTTACAATATATCCGTTTTACATAAGTACAAACCAACATTGCAGTACACTTTTTAGATGAAAGACATGAGCAAACCATTTAAGCCAAATTCTATAACAAAACCAACTATGTAAATCTTAACTAAAGGAACCTCATCAACTAATCTACCCAACACAGATAAAACATCACAAAGACAAAACAACACAAAGAGAAGGAAAGTAAAATAAAAATAAATAAATAAATAAATAAACAAATAAATAATTATTAATTATATCCTCCAATTGTCACTAAACTCTTCCATAGAATACAAAATCAATCATAGAGGGCATCAAACGATCCCCATAGCAATAAATATTCATCTTCTTTACCTCTATTCTTCAACAAAACATTGTCGTATCTAGACAACACCCTTAAATCCAACAGCCAATCCTCAACGCTGGGTTTTTTCCTAGTTTTCCAGATCCTGAGAATCAATCTAATCGCAATCATCAGTGCTCTATCAATCCAAAAGTTATGTTTTCCAATTCGAACATCCCTTTCAACATGTGAGAGTAAGATTATATTAGCTGCAGATCTGGGTAAACTAATCCCAAAAATGAAATAAATCCTGTCTATCACCTCAGTCCAAAATGACAGTACCCTTGGGCATCCCCACAGTAGATGTAAGAGGGTACCTCTATCCGCACTACAACTCCAACATATGTCATCTAATCTCAATTGTAACCTAAACATTCTGACAGGAGTCCAATACAATCTTCCCACAATCTTCTGCAGAATCAGACGCAAGTTCATATCTTTTCCTAAATTCACTCCCACTTTTAAAATAGCACTCCAATCAGCATCAGAAATATCCCTACCGACATCATTTGACCACGCAACTCTCAACCTATCCCATGCCAACAAATGTTTAGCATTCATGGGCATGAAATGTATGTAAGTTCGTGCACCATACTCCTGGCCCTCCAATAATTTACTAACCTCGGGTTTCCCCCCAAGTGAGCCACCCGCCATAGCAATCCTCTGGTTAATCGGAGTAGCCAAACTCAAATACCTAGCCATTTCTCTTAAACTTAAATTAAATGTATCTACTAACTCCTCAAAACTCAACATCTGATTGTCATCCAAAACATCCTCCAGTTTCAAAATACCCCTTGAGACCCAGCTTTTCCAATGCAGACATCTATTATCAATCTTTATAGCATCATTATGCCAAGTAGAGGCATCTGCACCAAAACCATAAGTTTGTCCAGTCTCACCAAACCAGGATCCCAAAACCTGTCGAGTAACCCCAATTGGCTTCAAGATCAGTTTCTTGTTTGATAGCTTTTCCATACAATAAAGGTTATCCAAATGAAATGGAGCACACATCCCTCTCTCCATTCGCAACCAGAACGGCTCATTAACAGTCTCAGCTCTAAAGTAATAGGAACTCTTCTTAAGTATAAAGAAGCTATAATATTTTATCAGATCTGGGTAACCAAAACCCCCTTCATCCACTTTCTGCATCAGTATGAATTTCGGAACATGAGGTCTTTTCCCAACTCCCCACAAAAAGGTCTGAAAGAATTTCTCAATCTTCATAAATTGTCTTTTATAAATCAACAAAGGAATGGATTGAATAATATACAATATTTTGGGCAACATATTTTAATTGTCTTCAAAGAAGACAGATTTAGGTAGCAACTCGTTTTTCTGTATGTGCTTTCAGAATATAATGCCCCTTTTCAACACCTTGTCCAAAACAAAGGTTTTTAAATGGACCATTACTTTTAACAAAGAGCGTGATAACCCTACCTGTGAGGCCCCACAGGTCTGATGGGCTGCTGGACGGGAGGTAGTTGTCTCTAGAAGCGCATCACAGGGGGTTGTGAGCTGACAGCACGGCCTTGCTAAAACAGCACAAAGAAAAACTCTGTGGCTGGAAACAGCCCAGCCTTCGTTGCTTCTTATACTCACAGCAGCAGGTAGCTGTGGGGCCCCCAAGAGCGCAGTGCCTGGGGTGATAGCACAGATTGCCCATGCCTTGGGCTGGCTCTGAGGCTGCACTGTACACAAGTACCTTGGGAAGGGGGACCAGTGAACCCGGCGGTTTCTTAAATCTGTAACAAGTCATGCATGGATAGGATGCAGAATAACTCTTACACCAAATAATAAGACAGACTCAGGAAGTTGGCATAAAGTCTCACCCAACTGTTTTACTATCAATTGTCTAAAACAGGGAGTTACAACGGACATTAATGGACGTTCGCTTAAGTTCACTAAACGCATTTCATAAAAAAACACTTTTATGATGAAAATTTGTCAAACGTGACGTCATACTACGTAGCAAACAAGAAAAACCTATGGGGGTTGTGATACACTCAAAGGAAACATCTAAGTATACTTTCTATACAGGGACAGGTTGTGATTGGGTCTCCACAGTCAGGTGGACAACTTATGCCTACCCCTAGTGCAAGTCATCCTCATCAGTTATTAGAAACACTGTATATTATTGGCTCTCAAAATATACAGCCCTTCATTATATAGTCCTCAACAATTGGTTGGCACGCTTGTACCCTTCTGGAACATTCGGCTTACTAGCAGCAGGTGAGCTGGTACCCCAGGTGTAAGTGGGGGGACTTGACCATGTCTCCCCACCCAGTTAGCCCAACATCTCTCAATGCTCATGCCTTCTGCCATTCAGATTGTCTTTGAACTCGGTCTTGCAAAGTATCCTTGCTCCTGGGCATATAAGGTAGTATAGGCACACCCGTATCACAGTTCTGGTCTGCATGCTCATCTCCTATGTCCATCCTTGGCTCAAGTGACAGGAGACAATATTTCGGACTGTTTTGCAGTATTTAATTATCTTGAATCAATAAACTTGGCACTCATGGTGTTCTTTCTTTGCACCTTAACAAGGGCTGATCCAGCGTCTCACGTTCACTGTTCTTCAAGGATAGATACACAAAAAAGTGTCTAACACTTGAAATACTCCTTTCCCCTGCACACCATTTAAACTGAAAAGACAATCAAACACTTTATGAAAAAAATATTACATTTTTACTGGTGTCTTCTTAAAGTGCACACAGTCAAATAGGAATTGTCACACTAATTAATTCCTGTGTAATCAAATTCACATAAAATTACAATACAAGCTTCACAGTCATATGACCCCAACAGTAAGCAGGGAAATTCCTGATTATAAATTTTTGGAAGCTCAACGCGTTTCGGGGTTAACATCCCTTCTTCAGGAGCAAATAAATCTGAAAAAATACATTAAAAAAGACTATTCAGTGATCTGTTTCCTTTACAATTATCACAGTACAGCAGTCAGAATCAGAGGTACATACACCCTATTGTTTCAATAATCATCTTTACAACATTTGTATAAACATGATTCACAAAGTACCATCATTCATTTAAGCAGAGAAACAAATGCGCTTTACCCTATTGACTATTGTGAATACCCATGTGCCTCTATATTGGCCTAATATGGACTACATATACCCACTAAAAAGTCCACCATAGTGCAGAATAGTTAGATGAAGTAGTACTGCACCACCAAATGATTTGCCGTGCTGTGTGTCATACCTGTTTCAAATCCAGCAGAGGTAAGTTAGGTCTCTGCTTTATGTGTAGATTGCTCTCGGTCCTGTATTTTAAGCAGCAGAGGAAGGTTTGATTTCTGCTTAACATGTAGCTATGGTGGACTTTTTAAAGAAGAATTTTATATTTTTTCATAAAGTGTTTGACTGTCTTTTCAGTTTATATGGTGTGCAGGGGATGGGAGTGTCTCAAGTGTTAGACACTTCGTGCATTGTGTGGTGCAGACCCCGTGTCAGGGTCTCTATTGCTCCCCGGCACCCAAAGTTGTTATTTGCAGTTTAGCCTAAAAGTTACCTATTGTTTATACATTATGGTGTGCACATATAGTAAACTGTTTTTCTTCAAAAATAGATAACTAGTTTTTGGCCACTCCATCCTTTGACACCAAGCCAGACAATTCTTCTGAACCTTTCCATGCTCTCAGCTTAATGTTGCTGTGACACAGTTTTTCCGATCCTTCTTTGTCCGTGGGTCTGAGCTTACTGAATATATGACACTGAATGTCCGGATTCTATTTAATGGCAGCATTTTCTGCAGTGCTCTTAACACATGCAATCTACATTCCGTAAATGAAAGTTCACTCGATTCTTTACTTCATCATCAGATTCCATAAAGTCCAAACATTCTCTTCTTCAGCCAATCTTCTCAGTGCGTCATGCTTGCTTCATGTGACGTCATTAGCTTCTCTTTCTTTCAATGTTATATTCCTTCGGGGGACTCTCCTCCAAGAGATTGTCATCTCTATGGGGATACATCAGATAGGGTTTTCTCAATGGATACCTTTTCTCGAAGACTCTCCATGAAATAGGCACCATCACTGGTGTTGTGCATGTCACAATTTCTGGCTTCCAACATATAGGAAGGATGGGGGCGGGACTTCCTGCAGAGGCATTCAGCTGCTCCTCTACACTCCTCCCACTGTTTGATTCATCGACCACTCCTTCAGTATTCTCTGCATCTTGGGATCTTCTCTTGAAGAAGTGCTTCGTTGAGGTCCAGATCTGTATCACTCCTTTTAGCAATCAAGCTGATTTTATATTTTCATTAACACTCCAGATCATGCAGCTGCTTCTTGTGATTTCTTGGATGCAGGAACTTTGTTCCCTCAGTTACAAAGATGCTGGCCTCTATATATTTTCTGTTCTCTTCATCTGTCAACTCCTTCGGTCCAAACCCTGATTCGACATCAATCATGATCTTCATTCCTACTGCCTTCTTTGCTGTCTTCTTACACTTTGTAATTATTATCCTGATCACACAGAATCCAAACATCACCATCACTAATACTTCTCCAAGGAACTTGAAGATGAATATCTTCAAGTTCAAGTTCGCCATCCAATGTGGAACCCATGAGAAGATAGACGTGAGCCAACTGTCATCTGCAATGTCTTCTGTCTCATCTTTCATCTGATCATGCAGTTTCATCAGCAACATTATGGCCTCTGTCACGGTCCCATTCTCGTCATCATGAGAAGGTATGAACGTTCAACATGATTCCCCGATTTTGGCGCAAACTCCATTGCTGCGATTATATCAAGGACATACCTATTCTGGATAGTCATCAATCTTATGGCCCTCAATTCTTCCTTAATAGTGTTGAATCGCTTTCTGGTAGTGTTGATTGTCTGTAGGAGCTCCGAGCGAGTGATTTGAAACCACTTTGCATTGGCCATCGTCTGGATTCCTGGCATAAAGATAGTTGTGAATATCGCTGAAATCTGGCTCATCAACCTATGCTCATATGGAATAGAATCAAAGGCTTCTATCGGGTTTAGCTGAAAAATAAAACTCCCTCTTTGTTCGGTTGAGAAATTCAAGTGATCTTCTCCTCCTCAAATGGGCATCTGCTTTTGGAAATTCTCCAATATTCAGGTCACTCTTAGGAATCACTAATGCTGGAACATGGATAAGCACTATAGAGCACATCCATCCCCAGCTCTTGGGCAGCTTCATGCAGGCTCTAGACACACAAGCCCAATAGTGGTCCATTAAGACAGCTGTTCTGCTCCCCTTCTAGCAATGTCAACTATAGTCTTGCAGCCGCTATTAATTCCCACATGATTCTTTCCTTCTCTTCTGAAAAACAACAAAAACCCTTCTTGGATTCACTCGTCCATAGATTAGGAATTAAAATTATTTCCAGCATCCTGGCATCCAAGCTGTTTCTGGGTTATCAGGACAGTTCATTCTCTCCATTTCCTTAATGACCACATTTTCTGATCTTTTCGCCAGATACGTAAGCATTTTCCTCTTTCATGCAGGTTCTTTTTCCATCTGTGTAGTCTTGACATAGTCATCCTGAAATAGAAATGACAATTTCACTCCCCATCGTTGAGCGGCCAAACTTCCTTGAAACTGTCCTTTGGTTGTTCATGCTGCAAGATGAACAAGACATCTGGCATCCTGCTCCCAAATATCTCTAGAGATTAAAGTTTGTCTGGTGTTCATGGCATAAGGTATGAGAGCGCAGAGATAGCAACTCTCTTTAGACGGTCTCTCTCCCACCTTTTTCATGTGCTGATACCACATGTTATTACCCAACTGTGCTCTACTATCTCGATAAGAGTATATCCCATTATTGTCTTCCTCTGCACTTCTCCTGGGTCTCCTTAACAAAATGTTTGCAGCCCATGCAAACAACTCTAAAGCAGCTCTATGCCAGGGTCATTCTATACCGATGCGAGACGTGAGAAGTTGAATCATTGCAGTTGGGATTGACCCCAGTAATATCCTATGTTTCTGTCACCTTCGGAACATTTGAGAATGACACTACAGGAAATAGCCCAGGGTTGAGAAAGGCAGTACGCCGAAACACGTGTTACCACAAAAGGGCCACTAATAAAATTCAACACTACTTTAATCACTAAGAACGTTTGGCTTAAGCATCATTTTCTTGGCGCAGTAATAGGGTGTGCTCAAAGTGTTTTCCTGCACTTTCTGACTAACGGAGTAGGGGAACTCAAAGTCTCAGTTTTCTTTGAACACACTAATGCGACAGTTCAAATTTGCAAAAACTAGGTCGCAGAGGTCTATACATGATATCATCTAAAAAGTTTCCCAAACAGCACTCAATGCTGGAGAGACAACACATGGGGCGTTGGCTCATCAGTAATGGAGGAAGTGTTTGAAGAGTTGAGAGGAGTGGGGAGGATCAAAGGGATCAAAGGGACTTCTGCCTTGTTTGGATCAATAAGAAAAGGTGAATCAGAAGAAACAGAAAAACACAAAGCATAATGGTGCATATGTATATCACAAACAAACATATTAATACCCACGTGCCACTCTTGAGTTTCTTGAGCTCGCTCATTATCTGAAATCGGACCAGCTTCAACATTCCTCATTTCTACTGCAATTTAAGGAGGGAAAAACACTTTACTTCAGTAACTGTAATGAACTTGGTAGCTGCAGTAATTCCTCTACTATTGCTACAAGCAGCCTTCTAATTACAGGGCCATTTTTAGTATTGTGTATAAAAGTGTGGATGTCCACGTCTCTTCTAAAAAGAGCAGGATAAGCTCAAAGGATAAACACAAAAACAGCAAGCATAAGACAATGCACATAACTTTCTGGGAGGACCATAGAGTTAATTAAATAAATGCTCAGTGTGAAACGAGTCAGGGTACTGTTCGCGTATTTTGAGTTCTTGTGCAATGGGATTGAGTTTCCAGTACTTAATCAAGTGTTGTCGTTTAGGCATCATCGTGATACATCAGCATTTCTCTAAAGTTCATTTTCATAAAGATTCCTGTGGCTCAAGCCAAGAGTTGCACGCCTGCTATAATATCTATAAAGAGTGTCTAGGCGGTGCCACAGTCCAAATGCAAATCTGCATTTATAAATCAGTAACTTTATCGTCCTTCTTTGTCATCGATCGAGTTGGCACACGCTGAAATTCTTCTTCTTGTTTTGCTTCTGAATCAATGGCTGGGGGTGCTACGGTCTCGCTGATGCCTGCGGCCTATCGGCGCATTAAAAGTAGGCACATACATACATACATATAGCTTGAGGTCGTTCAAGTGTATCCACGCTCGTCTGCCTTGGACTTTTACTGCTGAGGGAGTAACATTTTCAACAATGTCAGGGCTGTCAAATCTTGGCTCGTGCCACTTTCTAGAAAAGTTTTTAATTAGCATGGTGTCGCCAGCAAATAGTTTTGGTGCTGATAAAAGTTCACTTGATCCTGTTGCTGAATGGTTTTCATCTGTATTCTGAGACCATCCACCTGGCGCTTGAGTTGATCTGAAATGAGAAAGAGGCTAGCAGCCATATATGTCAAATAATCACGTAACACATTTCCTAACATTTTCGCTGTACTCTGAGCATCACTTCTACTCCCTGATGGAGGAATTAAAGGTGTTCTCATTTGCCTTCCTGACACTAGTTCCTGGGGTGTAAGGGGATGGTCAGAATCAGGCTGATTCCTTAAGGCATATAAAGCTAAGGACAGGCAATATAGCCATCCCCTTTTCAGTGTCAGCTAGAGCTTGGCAATCCTTTCTTTAAAGAGGCCATTGAGTTTCTCACATATACCGTTCGCTTGCGGGTAATAAGCAGAAGAAAACTTGCGCATAATGCTCCACAATAGTCCTATCTTTTCAAACACTTAATTGACAAAATGTGGCCCATTATCGGATCTCAGCACTTCACACACTCCCCATCTTGGAAATACTACATGTACTAAAAACTTGACTGCACAAGTGGCATCAGTGTGTGTACACAGACCTGCTTCGATCCACCTGGAGAAAGGACACACCACCACTATCAGATACCTGTATCCACTACATACTTGCAGCATATCAACATAGTCAATATGTAAATGCTGAAAAGGACCATTCATTTGAGGAATTACTCCTCTACTTGTCCTCAGTGTATGCCCAGCTGTAAACCATTGACATACAATGCAGTTTACTACATAAAAGGCAACATGTTCTAATAAATGTGGAGTCAACCAGTCTTCCACAATTGTTGCAGCAAGACTTTCCCTAGTTAAATGCGCAGGGTAGTACAGCTGTTCAAGCACTATCTATAACAATGCTAGAGGCACCACTGGTTTTCCAGTGCTATCCTGTCACCATAATGCTTCAGTGGGGGATAAAAAGCACCCCCTTTGCTTCCATAATTCCTGTTCTTCCTGTGGTTTACTGTCTTGAATCTCCATTAATTGAGTTCTCAGTAAATCATTAAATCCTTCTTTCACTACCATAATCGTGACTATCTTCTCCTTGACATCTGGAGTATCAATACTTGGTGAATATGCAACCCTTTTAGGTTCTATATCTGCGGCTTCGTTCCCACAAGAAATAAAGTCTGTATGCTTAGTATGAGCAGAGCATTTAACAACCGCTATGGCTACTGGGAGTTGTAGTACCTTAATAAGCCTATCCAATAAGGATGCATGCTGCACTGGAGTGTCGTCCGCTTGTAGGTAGCCCCTCCTTTTCCAACATGCTAGCCCTGCATGTACGGTTGACATCACATACGCGGAGTCACTGCACACATCACTAACTGCCCTTCATGATTTTATTGCGTGACAATAAGCGATACCAATTCTGCCGCTTGCGCCAAAAAGTGAGACGGTAGTCTTGCACTTGCTACAACCTCAAACTCGCCATTTGCTCTATGTCTCACTACAGTGCCGCCAGTATACCTTTCTCCACTCATTTGATCAATTTTCAGAGAACCATCAATAACGAGAATTTCCCCTCCTAACAACGTGTTTTCTTTCAATTGCGGTATGTCATCATAGAATTCTACATAATTTGCGCAGTCATGCAAATGCTCGCACTCTGCCACTGACCCAGCAACAAATGTGGCAGGGTTCACTATTTTACGCCTGACAATTTTAATCGATGAGTACGAGATCATTACTTCATAACCCAAAGCTCTTTGGGATGTCAATGTGCCCTTGGGTTTCTTTAAAATGGCAAACAAAGCATGTTCCACAAAAAGAGTCATAGAAAAACCCATTACAATGCTTGTAGACTTCTCAGTTGTGAACGCAGCGACTGTCAATGAATATTCGCAAGGAAAGTGTCCCTTCATAACTGGACTAGGAACCCACTATAATACGCTAGGGGCTTGTACCTCAATGCGGTCCTTTGTGTAAGCACTGCTATCATAACTGTCCTTTCATAAGTAAAAATAAGAAAAACTCCTCAGCGTTATTGGGAATTTCTAAAACAGGAGCTGTACAAATTGCTTTCTTCAACTCTTCAAACACTTCCACCATTTCCTCAGTCCATTCTATTTTGACACCACTTCCCTGTGCCTTCTTCAAAGCCTGTAAAAGGGGTCTTGTATATGAACTGTAGTCAAACACCCAGGCTCTAATGTAATTATATATTCCCAGAAAATGTTGCATCTGCTTTACCTTTGGCGGTTTTGCAGTTTTCATAATCGCCTCAGCTCTCTCAGGTGTCACCATTTTCCCCTCATGTGAAATCACTTGTCGTATGTATAATATCTCTTCTTGACAGTACTATAATTTTTCCTTGTATCCCTTGTCTGCTAGGATAGTCATTAACTGAATTGAATCCTGTCTGCACTCTTCTTCTGTAGTTCTACAAATTAAAATGTCATCTACATACTGTATCACAGCACTTTTCAAATCAATGTTGCCTAGATCCACCTGGAGGACCCTATTAAAGATTCATGGAAACTCACAGTACCCTTGGGGCAAACAAGTGTGTTTCAGACAAGTCTGGTGGAATGTAAATGAAGTCAAGTATTTTGAGTTCTTGTGCAATGGGATTGAGAAAAACGCCTTTTTCAAATCAATCACCGTGAAATATCGAGTTTCCACTTGGATACCACACAGTATTGTCGCCGGGGTTAGGAACTAAAGGAATCTCTGCATCTACAATCTGGTTAATCGGTCTCATATCTTATATAAATCTCCATGACCCTCCCTTTGATTTTTTCACAGGGTACACCGTGGTGTTACACAATGATTCTGATGGTACCAGAATACCCTGTTCCATTAGTGCTGAAATGGTCTTGAAAATAACCTCATCCTCCTCTCGAGACATTGGGTACTGTCTTGCTTGAGGAGCAATCTCCCCTGGTTTCAGCTTTCTTTTAACTTCCCCTATTCCCTTTAACAGTCCTATGTCATAAAGGCCTGTAGTCCATAAGATGCTTGGCACCCTGTCCAAGCATTTGTCCAAAAATGCTGGGTGTTCCTGCATTATTGCCATTCGCTGTGGGGTCTCCCTTTTCTGTATTCTTATCAAATATGTATTGCTCATAAAGAACACTACTTCATCATCTGTCA
Organism: Ambystoma mexicanum; assembly: GCF_040938575.1. NCBI lineage: Eukaryota > Metazoa > Chordata > Amphibia > Caudata > Ambystomatidae > Ambystoma > Ambystoma mexicanum. The sequence goes on along the minus strand of NC_090933.1, from coordinate 49,155,791 downwards.
GATGGTCTCTAAACATGTCATCATCAGTAAAGTCAGTCAGCCTGCACCCTTCCCCAATAGCTCTCACTGTTCTCCAGGGTCTACCTTCGTCATCCGTTCCTTCAAGCATTGCCATTTTCCCTAGTACCATGGCTGCATCTAATTCTATAGGGATGGTCCCCACTCTTCCTCCATGGGTACCTGTGGTCTAAAACTAAAATTCATCAGGTATCCTCATAGCCTTCTCCACTAAGCCGGGCAGCCATGTCAATAGAATGCTCACCCAATAAAGAAAAACCTCTGGCTCTACTAGAACGCCTCGCAGAGCCACTTGTCCTGTGAATGCCAACATAAATTCACCCACATTCATATAATGTATTACAGGAGTGGAACACAATATCCCTTTGTCAGTAAAAGAAATCGTCATGTTACGTTTTGTCATCAAATCTCTTCCTAACATGTTAATTGTTGTCTATCGAGAATACAACAATGGAACAGACATGTCACATTCTCGTAGATGGACTGGTAATTCATCAGTAAAAGGAACTCACTCATAGCTAAAGAGAACACTTTATTCTTCATGGCAATTCCAAAGATTGGATTTTATCCCTCTTGTATACATGAATAATAGCCCCAGTGTCTACTAAAAAAGAAAACGATTTGCCTCCTATAGTCACATTGACCCTTGGTTGCTCTTGGGGGTCTTGGTGTCACTAATAGTACTGAACACATCAAGTCGCCCTGTGAGCTGTCCTATTGTGGGTACATGCATACCCCAGTAGCTGTAAAAGGGGTTCCTCCCACCACAGTGACACTTCCTATTCTAGGTGACAATAATTGTCCTGTGTTTGCATACTGTTCTGTCTGCATGGGGGAATGTTGCGACTGACCTTGCAGTGGATTCGTTTGCATTTTCTGTGGTTGCTGTGTCTGTTGCTTTTCAGGTGCCGGTGTTTGATATACTGTCTGATCTTGGGAAAATCCTTCCCTTGCTTGTGAGCTATATCCTGGAGGATAAGCTGTGCCACCTCTTGAAAATTGGCCATTCTGTGCATTCCTGTGGCTCCCACGTAAATTCACAATGTGCCCTGCCATCGAACAAGTCTAACATACAGGAGGAACCTGTATGAACAGTCCCCCTTTGGTTAAATCTTCCTTGCGCATTCTGATTCTCATTCTGCATGTTCTGAGACCCACCTGAATTGTTTTGGAATCCCCCCTTCCTCTGTAGCCCATACCTCTGGTACAAACCCATTTACTCTTTGGTCCATCAGGCACTGATTATTCGCCTGCGATGTACACGCAGCTTGCTGTACTCCCAGCCCTCCTCCGCTTCTCAATACCACCCCTTTTATGGCATATTTTGACAATTTTTTCTGAACTAATTTAGCTTCTTCAAGTTTCTTAGCATCATCTCTCTTCTTATTTTTCTCCTGCAACAGCCGACAGTGATGCACTATTGTCAACTGCATTTCAGCCCATGGCTTTGCTTCCATCCCCACTTGTTTTTTCATCTGCCTCTGTACTTTTTCGTGCAGCCCTTGACATAAAATCTGGTAAAATTACGCTACTGTTTATTTCCACGGTTCCCTCGTTTCAAGAGTCCAGTACTCTTGAATATCCTGAATGTAAGCAAGAGGGTCTTAATCTTCTTTCATCTTACGTGTCATGATTGCACCCATGTCTGATGTGTCAGGATACTGTACCCTTAAAGCCCTCCAGACATCTGCTCTGCAATTATTAATTGGCGCTCCATCGTGCACTGTGTTCTGTGCTGTCACACTTGAATAGCCTGCTCTCTTCCATATATCATCAGCTCTTTTTCCAAGAATAGCTGCTGAGAGACCCTCAATGTCCCTATGGCTAGCATATTTCCTCCTATCATGTTTTCCAATTCATAAATCAATTTTCCAACACCTGATGTCAAACTCAGAAGTTTGCATTTGAAATTATCCTTGTCCATCTGTGGCCATGGAATATACTGTGGTCTTGCTCCCCCTTTTTCCAATAAGGGAAACTGCGTAAACCCTAACCCGCAATCGGCTCCCATCATCTGCCTATCCACGGTGGGGACTATGGTTCCTGACCACCTCCTCCGTGTCAAAAAACTTAACTTGCTCACATATGGCAGTGATTCTCCCTTCTCACTATACGATTGTCCTTTGGGATGCTCCGGATATGCTATTGGATCTGGCGATATTGTACAAAAGGACCAAAATACCAAAAGTTCGACTCCCAAAAGTCCGACCCCCCAATTTTCCGCATATATATATATCTATATACAGATATATATATATGTGGGGGGTAAAGTGTATACAAAATGTATAGGGGTAAGGTGGGGGCTGTGGTGGGTCACCCCCCCCCCACATATATATTTGTGGAAAATTAAAACAAAACAAAAAAAATCTAACTTTTGTGAGTCAAACCTTTGGGTTTGGTAAAAACACGCAGATCCGGATCTGGCGTCCTATCCTTAGGTTGCTCCAAATTATACCATCTTACTTCCTTGTCTGCCTACAGGCTTCCATCAGGGGCACATGCACCTCCTCCCTCTTCCCCACAGAAGGATCCCCTCTCTTCGTCTGACATGTCTCGTCCCCAACTAGTATGACTCTCGTCCCCTTCACCCTTATCGAAGGTCAGCCTGCTTAAGGATAAGGCTCTATGTTTGAGACTAAATGGATTGTCCTCTTCACTTTGTGATTGGAAGACTAGGGTTTGATCTCCCTTCCCTCTACTTCCCGATTTGCTACCTTCCCTTAGCTCTTGATAGTCCTTATCGATTCTGTCTCTGATACTTCCTACATCAAAGTTCTCTTCTAAGGCCACTCTAGATGGCCCTGGCGTCGCTCCCTTTACCGCGAGGAACTCTTCTATACTGCCCCATTGTATTGCTGGACTCAGCCCCATCAGCTCCTTTTGAATGCGGTTAATATCAAGCTCCTGCTGTCTACTCTTACATTCTAATTCTTCATTTAGTTCTCTTCACTTTCTCGCTTCCCATCGAACTCTCTCCTCTTCCTGTCTTCTATCCTCTCTCCTTACCCCTGATCTCCTTTCTTCCTCTTCTGTTTGTTGCTGTATTCTTTTATCCTTTGTTCTGTGCTTCCTCCTCTTCCTTTCTCATCTAACCCGTTCTTCTATTGCTCTCTGCTTGTCATATTTATTTTGCTCCTCTGCCCTTTCTTCTTTATTTTGTTGCTGCTCCTGATACATCTGTTCTCACCTCTGTCTGCTCTTTCTTTTATGCTCATATTCCTTTATTCTCTTTTCTCGTTCCCTGTCCTTTCTATCCTGTTTGTCCTGATCTTCTCTTTGCCTTACTTCCTCGATGCTTTTTCCATCTAGCTTGAGCAATACCTGTCCTACCATCTATTCGTTCTGTATGAGCGTTACCTCGTCAGCTTTATCCTTCTCTCCTTTCCATCTGTGAATCTCTCGTTCTACCTCTGTCGATATATTTGATCACTCACTTTTCTCCTCCTTGTCCTGCAAGATCTAAAAGATCTCCTCTTTTCTCTTACTCTCCTCTGGACTATCATCACTGCTATGCGCAAGCGTTTCATATATTGGATTACTATACCCCGTCGCCGCTTTCAGTTGCTTTAAAGGATACAATCCTATTTCTTCTGTACTATTATCACCTTTTACTTCTGGTGAGGTAAGGGGGCCTGAGGGCTCAACACCTTCCTCCTTGCACTGATTAAGCATCCACTCTTCGGGAGGTGGATCTTCCCTCTCTTCCTGGCACATCTTCCAAAGCTTCCTGTGTATGCAGCGTGCAAGTATGTGGTCATGTGTTGCAATACCGCTTTTGACAGCGATCCCCCTTGTGGCCATGGCATAAACATCTTATCTGTTGTGCCTTTCACCCATTCCACACTATACTCTTTGAGCTTGGGCGTGTGTTTTGGCAATTTCTTACATAAATGCATCAGAGGAGTGCTATCTCCCACTATGACAAGTCTTGATTGACTGTCAGTACTTACCAGATTTTATAAAATACTTTCACTTAAAACAACAAATATGAGCGTGCTCCAACAATCGCTATTTTTCCAATTTTCTCTGTCTACCTCTGGATTGGTACCAACCACTTTCCTAGATAGATAGTATAACTTCTTAACTTTTCCTCAATTCTCACACAACTGTTCTTGTCGCTCCTTGACACCTAAATTCAACATGGATACATAGACAGACAAACTAGTCGACTCTTCACATAAAAACCTTGGTGATCACCATCATTCCTCTTTTGCCCCTAGTTAATACTCTGATCACAGAGTTTAGATTGTCACTTTATGCAGACCTGTCCTGCACATAGCCTAGTTTACTTTGATTGGAGTGTGAGACTGCCTCTTCTAAAACCCTCTTGGGTTAGGGCTCTTGGGCATTATCTCTCTCTCTCTCTCTCTCTCTCTTTAAACAATATTTCCCGTTACTCCTGTTACTCATGTTACTTTTGTTACTTTCGTCACTTTCGTTACTTTCTAAATGATCACAACCCCATCCCCATAGTTTTCCATTCCCCTTAGCCTACTCACCATTCGCTCATTTAACCTGAAGTCTTCAGTATTGTATCCTCCTCCAATCTACCACTTGCCTAACACCCGCAGAGCGCCTGTGGAAACCAGGCAGGGATTCCATCAAAGAGGCACCCTGCCCACCGTCCCGATTTTCTTGCAAGATTTCTATTTGGCCTCTCTCCACAGGAAACCCCTGATCTTTCGGCTAGATGGCGGATGTCCGATCGCCCAAAAAACTGGAGTCAACAGGTCGATGGGTCTTTATAAAAACCATCCAACATTGCTACCACATGAACCTGGGGGGTCCATAAATCAGTAACAATTCATGCATGAATGGGATGCAGAATAACTCTTATACCATATAAGACTGACTCAGGAAGTTGGCAAAAAGTCTTTGCCAACAGTTTTATTATCAATTTTCTAAAACAGAGAGTTACAACGGACATCAACAGACATTTGCTTAAGTTCTCTCAACGCATTTAATAAAAAACAACACTTTTATAATGAAAATTCATCATACGTTACATCATACTACGTGGCAAACAAGAAAAACCTACGGGGGGGTTGTGATACGCTCAAAGGAAACATCTAAGTATACTTTATAAATAGGAATGGGTTGTGATTGGGTCTCTACAGTCAGGTGGACAATTTATGCCCACACCTAGTGCAAGTCATTCTCATCAGTGATTAGATACACAGTAAATTATTGGCTCTCACAATATACGGCCCTTCGTTATATGGTCCTCTACAGTTGGTTGGCACACTTGTACCCTTCTGGAACATTTGGTTCACTAGCAGCACATAAGCTGGTACACCAGGTGTCAGTGGGTGGACTTGGCTGTGTCTCCCCACCCAATTAGCCCAACATCTCTCATCGCTCATGCCTTCTGCCTCAAAGATTGTCTTTGAACTCAGTCTTGCAAAGTATCCTTGCTCCTGGGAATATAAGGGAGTATAGGCACACTCTTATCACAGTACTGGTCTTCAAGCCCTACTCCTATTTCCATCCTTGGCTCATGTGACAGGAGACCGTATTTCGGCCTGTTTTGCAGCATTTCATTGTCTTGAGTTAATAAACTTGGCACTCATGGTGTTCTTTCTTTGCACCTTAACAAGCGCTGATCCAGCGTCTCACGTTCACTGTTTTTCAAGGATAGATAACCGGTTCTTGGCCGCTCCATCCTTTGACACCAGCCAGACAATTATTTTGAACCTTTCCATGCTCTCAGCTTCATGTTGCTGTTACATAGTTTTTCTGATCCTTCTTTCTCTGTGGGTGTGAGCTTACAAAATAAGTGACACTGAATGTCAGGATTCTCTATAATGGTGGCACCGCCTGCACTCTATTCACTACATATGGTCATCCTTTAAGATCACTTAGTCTACTTGCGTTGCTGCATCTGTACAGTTATAAAAAGGGTTGCATTTTTCTGCAGTGCTCTTCAAACATGCAATCTTCATTCCATATATGAAGGTTTACCTGATTCTTTACTTCGTCATCAGATGGTTCCATGTCATTTCATCACCTGCCTTTTCATCCCCAGGCATTTAAACGTGCACATTCCATCGAATGTGCTCTCATCATTTCATTTTTAATTTTTTTTTTTGGGGGGGTACCCCCCAAATCCCTCCGCCCACACTTATTTTTTGCCATTGCCCACCAGCCCAAACCCTTATCTGCCATTTCCCACCCCCCTAAAAACTTCGATGAGCACATTCGATGGAATGTGCACTTTGAAAAGCATAGGGATGAAAAGGCAGACGATGAAAGGACGTCGTACCCATCAGATACCATAAAGTCCATACATTCTCTTCTTCAGCCACTCTTCTCAGTGCTTCACGCTTGCATCATGTGAGATCATTAGCTTCTCTTTCTCTCATTTTTATATTGCTTCAGGGCTCTCCTCCAAGCGATTGCCATCTCTACGGGGATACATCAGATAGGGTTTTCTCGATGTACACCTTTTCCCAAAGACTCTCAGTGGAATAGCCACCATCACAGGTGTCGTGCATGTCACAATTTATGGCTTCCAACATATTGGAAGGATGGTGGCGGGACTTCCTGCAGTGGCATTCAGCTGCTCCTCTACACCGGTGTGCTGTGTTGTGGCCTGCAAGAATAGCAGGTTTGGACCCTGCAAAAAGAATGTGCATTGCGCCTCACCCCCACCCTGCCTTGCTTCTACACTAATGACATCTTTAAGCAAGAAAGCTAGACCTGTTTGTACAGATAGTTCGATGGTTCTCATGTGCTTTATTTTTTTGGGGAAGGATATTTGCTTGGCTCTGGACTCTGATGCAAATCAAAGCATTGTGAAATACTGGGATGTACTTGGGTGTTAGCCACAGTGTTTGCTGATTCTGTTCCGGGGGGTTTTGATCGTTTCAGTTTTCTAGTTGAAGAAAACCTGTAGGGCCTTCCACCCACTGTTCTCAAAATATTGGGGACTTTTGATTAAACATTTTAAACAATAACATGAAACCCCAACCCATTGTCATAATGAGACACCCTGCAAGCTCTCTTTTTTCAGTAGGGGTAGGAGCGAATATCCAATAGTTTGCGATAGATGTCTGTGTTAAATGCTCACTCTGTTCACTCAATTCTACCAGCTGCCCTCATCCACATGCAAGGCCCCTACCAGGAGCGGACCATAACAACAAATATGCAAATATCCGTTCAAGGCACAACCTGTACTATTAACAGAACCACTATGTAAGTATCATTCACCAAATTGGAACCCAATTGCTTCGTCAAAGGCACCGACTAGTGTAGCAAGAATGGAAAATCATGTATGGATCCAGGAGATACCAGAATCAAGGGAAGGACCACTGGCACCAATACGCCTCATCCCTTGTTTAACTGGATGTTGATTTCACAGGTATGGTTGCCAATAGTTTCTCAGTGCTTTCAACATCCCAACAAATATATTCTTTCTCGTTCCATTAAACTCTCAGTTTAGCTCGACTAAGCAGTCCTGCCTTAATCCCTCACGCCTAAAAAGACTTCTTTATGATGTTTAACCTCGTCCTTTTCTTTTCAGTCGCTGGCTCCAGGTCAGGAAAGACAAGGACCTTATGATCTTGGAATGCCAAAGACTTCTTGGCTATTGCAGACTTCAAAACCCTCTCCCTGTTGCGAGCTTCAACAAACCTGACAATGAGTGTCAGACCCGTAGACGTATTTGAAGGCAGAGTGGAGGTGGGGGACTTAGTACGATATCATTTGTCCACATATATGGGGTCCTCTTCCACCTCCAAATCCAACACCTCTGGGATCGAGCTGGCAATTAAACTAATGGGGTCATCCCCTTCTGCTAGACATGGGAGACCGATAATCTGCAATTGCACTGCTCATGCTGCATTTTCTAAGTATTCCAATCTGGACTCAATTGCCAGGTTCCCTTTAATCACAGCCTCCACATCATGCCCAGCCCGCTGAACCAAGGGTAATATTTGGGCATACAACATCTGGGCATACTGTTGATCCATTTAGTTTGTTCTCTGAACTAACGTAGCGGTACTTGTTTCCAACTGGTTCACTTTTCCACTAATTTGATCAAATTTGTTTTCCAACCGCGACATCGACTTCTCTATCCTACCCAATGTGGCCATCACAGTCGCCTGAGATGCCACTTTCTCCACGCTATGTTGTCCACTACGCAGTGAGAAAAGGTTTGCCTCCTCAGCATTCATTTTCTTACTAGACTTCCCCAAAGCATTTCACCCTCCTCTCTTCAATGCCAGCAAGGTTGATGTGATGTAAAAGAAAAGGTGCACTACGGCTATTAAACATCAGACCACTGTATGGATTATAGCAATTCACCCTTTTCTGGTACCGCCTAGTAGGCTAGTCAAGAAGTCTCACCGGGGAAAGGTTCTCACTTAGTGTAACTGCAGCTTGCTCACCGAAACCGTACCTTTTGGCCCCAGCAGGCGTAGTCTCCTCATCTCTGCTCCCCCCAGGGCCAGGGACTGTGCGGGGTACCCCACACCCATAGAGGTCTGCAGGATAGTTACTTCCTCTTAAACTGGTGGATACTTTTCTCTGTCACTTGTCAGGATCCAATGCAGCCCTTTATACTACAGAACACCACAATAGTATGACGAGTCTCCATCTGCGTAAGAAATGTCCATCTGTTCCAGTTCTGCACCTGATGCCATCTCCAATTCGTCTGTGCACCCTTGCATGCTAAGGTTCCAGCCCTTGCAATCAAACAGATCCAGCAATCTGAGAAGGGTCAACCTCCCGCTGGCTGTTCGCTCTGTTCTCCTGCCTGCCTCTGGACCAGCCCCTCTTCCCTCTCAGGTCCAGGAAACCCCCTGTCACATAAGGCTGGGTTGCCTACACCCATGAGACCACAACGCTGCAGTGGGTGTGCCTGTGTGCCCTGGCTCCAGATCTGCACACGAGTCCCAGCATCGGACTCCCAGCGCCTCCCCCTCCGATGATCTCAGCTCCACCTAGGAGCCCAGGCTTCTCTGGCATGCACCATTAGCGCCCCCACACAGCGCTGCAGGCCTCCTCTACCGGCCCGATTTCTTGGCTCGCACCATCTCGATCGGGCCAAGAGTCACGTCACTGGCCCCTATATACCGAGCTGGTCCTTCAGCCTACACAAGCAGTCATGTCACGGCTCTGCCTTCTTGCCCGGTCAGGAGCTACCCCCCACTATTGGGGTCATTTTGAAGAGTTTAGCAGTAACCCAGTTTGCACATTGGTGCAGATATATTGTAGCTCATGGTTACAGAAGCAATGTCACACATCATGTGCTTGTGGCCGATGCCACAGTAGGAATCTATCTAGCTGGACACATAATGAATCGACTGACCTTACACTCTTTCTTGTCAACTTCAAAGCACCCATCCACTTGCCAGCTAGATATGGGTAGCTAGTAGGGACCTGGGCACCCCTACCCAACCTCGCTTTGACCTAAATGCACACACGCATAGTAAACTCGGGAGGATGGCTCAGCGGCAACACGCTAGCCTTGGAAGCAAGATGATGCAAGCAACACATGTTTGATCCCTGTGTCCGTGCTTAGAATCCTCTGGGTATTAAGCGTGTTATAAATAACCAATTACAATTCCTCCGACGAATTTTCCATACATGGACTTCGCTCCCCTGAGGGCGTTCAACCTACAGTGCGTTGGGACCATACCAATGGTGAAAGGCGCTATACAAATTACATGATGATGATGATGATATCTTTGTGATATTTTTTCTTCAGCAGCACATACTCAGAATCTGTGAAGAGACAGAAGTATTGTCGAGAACTAACATTAAACGCAATGGGGCCCAATTCACAAAGAAAGCAGCATTAACTTACCCTTGACTTAAACCTGGAGAGGGCTAAGGGATTCAGAGAAGTTACCAGAAGTATATCGGACCTACTCTGGAATGACGCCTCTTTACCCGGAGCAAGCCAGGAGTAATATTGAGTTGCTCGTACTAACTTATTTGTGAATTGGTCCCACGGAATGCAACTGAGATTATAGTCTTCCAGAAGGTTCTCTTAGAACCATGCCTTGCCTCTCTATTTGGGTCGTGTTCAAACATCCTATTTTTAGAACGAGAGCACTAATTCCACAGTAATGAAAAACACGGCTGACTCGGATGTCATCCATATTGCATTTAGGAGGAACATATGGAGGCAGATAAGCTGCCTGTATGATTTATCCCTTTCCCAGCCTCTTCTTTCCGGGATGAAGTTCACGGGGCCTTCTTCCTCGAGGCAGCATTGCACACATGTCCAGCACAATCTTCACTCACTGCCGTCTTGAGGATGAGTGTCTGACAACATGAAATAACGTTTACGTTGCGCATCTGCTTCAGCTTGCCTTTGAGCTGGCTGCACTGTGTGTCCTATAGGTTCTCGTAATGGGAGGTGTTATTTTAAGGATTGCATTTCTTGGCTAAACACGTTAAATGGGCTGTGGGGGGAAGCGAGCACTAAACCAATGTGATATGAATTTTGTGGACATTATGGGTGATTTCGAGTTCATTTATTTTACCCTAACTAGTGTTTAGAAAGACAGTTTTGCTTTATTTATATCAAGAGCATTTAAACCAAAAAATTGCATGCTTCAAAGTTGTGTCTGAACGCTCGATGGAAGGAAAATATTTCCCTTGGTCGCACATAAAGCCTGCTACACAAGCTGCCACCTCACCCCTGTGCTCGCCGGACTGTCTTCGTTTACAGTGGCGGCTCTCCAATAAAACCATCGTGCCATCTGTGGTGGATCTTGGCTTTCAGATGCGAGCCTCGCCCTGTGGCGCCGACCGCGTACGTCACTGCCGCCCTTCAGTGCGTCTGATTCAGCACCAGCTCGCGCGCCCACACCAGACACTTAGCCCCGTAATGCGAGTCAATGTTATCTCGAGCGGAATATTCCAGTTAAGATGTCTCATCCAGGAAAACCAAGTTAGTCTGAGTGTGCTCTGCTGAGTAATTAAAGATACACGTACGAACAAGTCAGTTTCTGGGCAATATTGCGCCCAGAGCGAAACACCTGAATACGCCCCTTCCCTGCCCCTCTACTGCTACTCCGCACGGCGCACTGCACTGCCTCTCCAAACTAACGAAATCATTTAAATATTGTTTCATTGACTTTTACATAAAATTAGTCTGTTGACAACATAAATGACAATTTTTTTTAACAGGAATTCACTTTCTGTGTCATGTTTTTGTCTAAATGATGTCATATGATGTCATCAGTGATGTAATTTGTGGTGTTATCAGTGTGCTCAGGGGCTGGCTACGGGGGCCTCATAGATAAGGTGACAAAGCTTCCAATACCTGCCGAATTTCAGGTGCTTTGTTTCATTAAACCGCCACCTTATTGCCACTTCAATTGACGTTTTTTTCACTGAATTGCAAGGTTTTCGTAGAATCATATTGTTAACTGTCCCTTAACTAAAGTTCTGTCTTCACACTTAGATAGAATTGTGAATATTGGCCTGCGCTGCATCTAGATAGGACTTTGAATGTTAGCATGCCCGCACCTAGGTGAAACTTGAATGTTAGCATATGCCACACTTAGAATTGTGGATATTGGCCTGCACCGCATCTGGATGGTACTGTGAATGTTGGCATGCCCACACCTAGATGGAATCCTAAACATTGTCCTGCGCTGCATCCAGATAGAATTGTGAGGGTCAACAGGTGCCACACTTAGACAAAACTGTGAATGTTAGCATGCGTAACCCACTAACCAATATAAGCTCAAACTCTGCATACTTATCTCACTCAAAAACTCACACAACCATCTCTCGCACAACAAGCCGCACGCACTTCACAACACTGCAACAACACATAAGCCGGAGCAACAGCACACACGGACTGACACTGATCCAATATCCGCACCAAAGCTCAGCATTTGGTGTATACCGAGTTGAAGCTGCCAACAGAACACCACTCCTCTCACTATCCTACTCCCTCTTCACCTTACTAACCCATCCAACCATATCATTTACAGATCGGCCAGAGCGCCTGGGGACCAATTCCGTTGGTGGCGGTGCGCAGTGCAAATAAATTAACATTTAACATTTAACATTAACATTTAACATTCTGATAACATAACTGATATCAGATCATTTGTAATCAATATCTGTTCTTCAATTATGTAACATCCGATTTATCAAGTATTTCATCTTTTTTTTGTGTCTACTAGATAATGATGTACTGTGATGAGGAAGAGTGAGGTGGGGTTAATGGGAGACTGTGACCAGGAAGACTGAAGTTGTGAATTTGGGAACTGGGAGAGGAAGAGTGAGTTGGTGGCAGTATACTACTGTCACAAGCATGGCTTTAAGTGTGCTTGGGCTAGCTGGAGCCAAGCCCCAGCAGTTTCCAGAAAGAGCTCCTGAGCTGGGGCCCTGCCAGGGCCCATCCCGACTAGCCCCAGCCGTACCGACATCTCAGGCAACCGTGTAGTCGAAGCGCTGCACAGTGACTGCCTGCAGGTGTCGGCACTTCTGAAATACTGACATCTGCAGACAGCCATTGTAACCGTGGCTTCGCTGCACGCCTGTCAGATGACTCGTAACTCCGAAACAGGAGGAGGGCTGGAGGGCCCAGTCTGTCCTTTGGTTTCTAAGTAAAGAGTCATCAGGCAACCTGAAGCATTTCAAAAGAAGCTTCATGATGCGTGATTAATCTGGGCCTTCCAGCCACCCTCCTGTTTCACAGTACAGTCATCACACCGCAGGAAGCCCTTTCATTCAAGGAGCCAGTGTTTTTTAACCTTGCAGCACCTTGAATAAAAGGGCTGCCTACTGCGTGTGAGAGCTGGGGCACAATTGTATCACACCTTTGGTGCACCCAGCCGCCAGGGGCTGGGTATCATGCCAAATAGAAAATCAAGAAAACGTCTTCCGTGTTCCTTGACACGTAGTGAAGAATATTAGTCTTCTCACCCATGTGACCCTCTGGATGTCTTAACTACACATACAGATGGACTAATTGGTTGGAATATGGATCCCATGGAACACCAGGCTGTAAGGAGGAAAAAGGCACTGTTAATGACAATGTCGAACTACAGTGCAAAACATAGACTAGCTAAGCACTTTCTAACCTGTACTGGATGATGACTTGACTCAGAATATAGGAAAATGACAGCCAGGTGAAGTAGTTGGATCTAAACAAGTCAAGCAATGTATCAGCAAAGTACACTAACCTGATGTACATTGATATGCAATAAGTAGGAGTGGATCTTACCCAGAAATCCGATAAAACGTGATAAGAATAATCGGAACAGATGAAGAACCAGGAAAGCCAAATATGGAATGATTGAACTGCGGTGTACCAAAGGCAGTTCCTTAATCCCGAAAGAAACAAAGTAAACAAGAGTCTCCCTCGGTGCGCGCATTTGCGTTTCCACTAATGGTCCAAAGAAAGGAAGAAACAGCTGATCCCTTAGAGCGCGCTTTCACGTCCTCAGATATGGTCCAGAGAAAGGAAGAAACAGCTGATCCCTCGGTGCGCGCGTTCGCTTCCTCAACTAAGAGAAAAGTGTTACAGGTGCTCCCTCGGTTCGCGAGTTTGCATATTCACTGAAGACGAAGACATAAATGAACAGCTGATGTCACAGAGTTCCAAGTCACTAGAAACCAGCGGTTAGAACCCATTCGAGGCTGCAGGTACGGAAGAGCAGGTAAGGCAACAAGTTAAGGGGTAAGGCTTAAGACAGGCTGTGGACGTTCCAAGTTCAGGTAATTCGTAAATCAAGAAATAACCAAGCAACAAATCGGACAAGGGCAGAGCGAAAACAGTATTCAAAAACCAGGCATGAAGTTCGGCAACGTGAAGATTCCAGGACAAAAATACGGCGTACTGGGAAAAGTTCGGAAGCGCTGTCTCCCTCTAAAAAAGAACTGATAAGGACCTGATCACATGACTCATCTGGTTCGTCCCATGCGTAACAGATGCCACTGTTTCCATGGCAACCGCCATCTGTCCATCAAACGGCCAATACGCAGGGCTTCCCTTAAAAGGAAATTACGTTTAGAAGTGGTATAGTGAAAACGGCGCTGGTTCTTTCTGCAACCTGGCTTCCCTGCATGAGAGAAAGCCATATTTCCATGACCATAACCATGAACCATGACAGTACCCTCCCGGAAAGAGAGTTCCCGCCGGAATACCCAGAATCTGGCAACAAGATGAGGGCAGAGAATGTTCCCAACCGGCTCCCAGGTCCTGTCCTCTGGCCCATAACCCTTCCAATAGTCCAGATACAGCCGAACACCCGAGTAACTTTAGTATCTAGTATCCTGTTAACCTCGTACTCATCTTCCCCCTGAACCAGAATCGGGGCAGGATGCGTTGCCATTGCAGTGTCAGGATGGACAGGCTTGAGAAGTGAGACGTGGAAAACCGGATGAACCTTCCATTCATCAGGAAGCTTCAGACGGACAACCACCGGATTCAGGACGGCAGAAACAACAAAAGGACCCACATAGCGTGGAAGCAGAATCTTGCGTCCAGGAATGCAAATGTTTTTAGCTGATTAACAGACCTTGGGGCCAACCGTGTACGATGGTGCAGAGGAACGAAGCCTATCGGCATACTTTTTGTAATGCACTTGAGCTTCAAGGAGATGTTGCTTGATTGCCTTTTAAACATCTACGATGTTGGTAACACAGGAAGTTGCAGCCGGACTGTAACTGGATAAAACAGGAGAATGGGGCAAGGACCTCAGGAGTTTCCCGTAAAGAGCAAAAACGGGGACGATCGAGTCACTGAGTAAAGAGAGTTGTTGTATGCAAATTCCACCATAGGCAAGACGGAAAGCCAACATTTTTGATACTGCAGTGTAAGACATCTTAGATATTGTTCCTTGGTAGAATTACCACGTTCTGTTTGACCATCAGTTTGTGTATGATAAGGACTAGAAAAACAATTGTCAATACCGAAAGACTTAGTAAGAGAGTGCCGAAAACGAGATGTAAATTGAGAACCCCTGTCAGTGATTATAATAGACGGAAGACCAAAGAGCCGTAATATATTCTAGATGAAAAGATTGGCTACAACCGGAGAAGATGGCAGACCATGACCGGGAACAAACAAGGCCACTTTCGTGAGATAGTCAATAATGACCCATATGGTGTCATAGCCATCAATAACTGGTAACACTGCTACAAAGTCCATGGATATCATGGACCAAGGATGGTCAGGAATAGGCAAAGGTTGTAGCAACCCAACGGGTTTCCCAGGCAGAGTCTTGCACTGTGCAAGAAACCGCACAAGCAGTTATGTAGCTGGTGACATCCTTTAACATTGATGGCCACCAACACCAGCGTTGCAAGAGATCCTATGTTTTCTTGATACCAGGATGAGCTGCAATCAAGGAATCATGACAACACCTGATAGCTTTGTTCCGAATTGGCGTGTTAGGAAGGTAGACTAGCCCTTTAACATAAGGGATAGATTGTATAATTTCTAACTTAGAGTTTCAGATCTCCGCTGGGGAGGATTTCTCCCAGTCCTGAAGATCAGTACGCAAGGTGGATTGCAAGGTACAACTGCAGATGACTTAGTGCTGGAGCAGCAAAGACTCAGTGGGTCTAGTTGCAGTGGCGTCAGGATACATATGCAATAGAGCATCGGCTTTAGGATGTAAAGACCCTGGGCGGTAAGTAAGAGAAACATAGACAAAAACTCATGTCATCGGACATGACGTGCTGTGGTGCACTTGACCGACTGAAGAGCCAAGAGATTGCGGTGGTCAGTGTAAACCTCGACCCATAGTGCAGTTCTTAGCAAATGGTGTCTCCATACCAAAAAGGCATCCCTGGCTGACAGCCAGTAATTCCTTTTCTGTAATAGTATAATTGCGTTCATAGGATACTAACTTCCTTGAATGATAAGCGACTGGATGCAAGCCACTAGCATCAGGACAGGACTGGGAAAGGATGGCCCCCAAAGCGATATCTGACGTGTTCGCCTCCACAATAAATGGAAGCATGGGATTTGGATGTTGCAAAACAGGAGCAGTGGTGAAGGCCGTCTTAAGCTCACAAAAAGCTTTATTGGCCTCACGACTCCAGTTAAATCCGCTTTTACTACTGGTGAGAGCAGTTAGTGGTGCAGCTATGGCAGAAAAGTTTTGTATAAACCGCCTGCAAAAGTTAGCGAATCCCAGAAAGTATTGAAGAGCCTTCAAAGTGGTAGGGATAGGCCATTCCATTAAGGTTTTAACTGTGGTATCGCTCATCTGCACTCCCTTGTTGGTTATTTCATAACCAAGAAACTCCACCTCTGAAACATGGAAAATGCATTTTTCTATTTTTCTTTGTTAGCGTAGAGATAGTTGTCCCATAAGCGACGAAGAACCCTGTTTACATGAGACACATGAAGCTCATAAGAAGGTGAATAGATCAAGATGTCGTCTAAGTAAGCGACCAAGAATTGATCCAACATGTCTCTGAAGATGTCATTGATAAAATATTAAAGTGTCCGGGGCATTACAAAGTCCGAATTGCATCACTCGATATTCAAATAGACCATATCGGGTTTTGAAGGCCATCTTCTACTCGTCCCCCTTCCGCATACGGACCAGATTATACGCACCACAGAGGTCTAACTTAGTGAAAATTACTGCAGAACCTAACTGGTCTAGTAACACCGATATTAATGGAATCGGATATTGGTTCCGTATTGTGATGGCGTTGAGAGCCCTCTAATCTATACATGGCGTAAATCCCCTTCCTTCTTAGGGACGAAGAACAATGGTGAAGCTGCGGAAGAACCAGAAGGTCTAATAAACCCAGACTTTAGAGATTTGTCAATGTATTCCTTGAGGACTTGGTCTTCCTTCTGTGTCAAAGAATATATTCTACCAGAAGGTATCTGTGCCCCTGGAATGAGGTCAATCGGTCATATGGCCTGTGAGGTGGTTAGACCTTTGCCCCACCTATATTAAATGCATCTACGAATTCTTGGTATTCAGGAGGCAAGGAATTAGTAACCACAGCTCTTATAGTAGAAGCGGTGTTCAAAAGTGAGTTACATGGAGTCAAAACAGCATCTTGGGACAAAAAACAATAATTGTCGCAGTATTCGGAAACAAATTCCACATGTCCGGTATCCCAATCCATTGAAGGATTATGTTTCCGAATCCAGCGCAATCCAAGGATAAGTTTATACAGAGGTGCTGCAATAAGATCAAAATAAACAGACTCGGAATGACCTGAAGATGTTTCCATGCGCAAGTCGGAGGTTATTTCTACTACCAGACCAGACAGTAAAGTTGTACCATCCACATCATTAACCTGTTCATGTTCTTTCTTGGAAACAATACGTGAACCCAGCTCCCTGGCATACTTGTGATCTATATAATTACCGGTAGCCCCAGAATCCAGACCAGCGGTAACTGGAATTGCCACCTCCGGAGGGGGGACCAAAGACACAGCCAGGGTAAATCGTCTGAGATCATGGGAATCCTCTAAAAAATCATTACCCGACAATGGGATTCCATTCATTGACGGGCTTTCACGTTTCCCTGCTTCCTGACCGGTTTCTTGGGACATGCTTTCAATAGATGTTCTGAAAAACCGCAGTAGAAGCACAGGTTATTCTTTTACCGGTTCTCCCATTCCTCGGCGGACAATGGTCCTCAAGCTGCAGTCCTTATTTGCATAGGTTCGGGTGCTGGTGTAAAGGGGACAGGAACAGCCAGAGAAACCGGTGGCAAGGCTCTCTTTTCTCCTCGACACTTTGCCTTATGGGCGTCAATATGTAAAATCAAATCTAGGAGTTCAGGGAAAGTAGTAGGAACGACCCGTACCAGAGCGAGGGTGTCTTTAAATGGATCTGACAAGCTTTTATAAAACAATGTAGCCTTCTTGTCATCAGGCCATTCCGTTTCTGCTGCCAACTGGTTGAACCTAGCAAGATAGGCTAAGAGTGTTGAGTCACCCTGTTTTAAGTTCAACAACTCCAGTTCCAAGGTCTGAGACTTGTATTTAGTGTTGAATACCTTACTCATTGCCTCTGTCAATGCATCACAGTCATACAATAGATTACTGCCCTCCTCCAGCAATGGATTAGCCCAAGCGGCTGCTGTTCCATCTAAATGTGACAAGAGAAATGCTGCCTTAGCAGTGGAGTCTGGAAAGGAGACCGGTCTACATAAAAAATGCAGACAGCATTGATTGAGGAAGGTCCTAAAGGCCTTAGGATCCCATGGAATCTCTCTGGAGGAGACAATCGGAATTGTGAAGTCACATAAACAGGAGCAGGGTTCTGCCTGGGTGACTGAGATTGAGACCCAGAAGCTGCCTCCTGAGCTACGGGCATGCTTGGTTGTTGCATGCTAGTTTGGAGTTCAGTGATATGATTCTGAGTGGCATCATGCGCCGTAACCATATCAGTACCGAGCTCAGCCACCAAATGAAGTATATTAGCCAAAGCTTCAGTGGGATCCATTGTAACGGCTTCTGAATCTATCATGCCAATCAGAAAACCAAGAAAACTTCTTCCGTGTTCCTTGACACATAGTGAAGAATGTTGGTCTTCCCACCAATGTGACCCTCTGGATGTCTTAACTACACATACAAATGGACTAATTGGTTGGAATATGGATCCCACGGAACACCAGGCTGTAAGGAGGAAAAATGACAATGTCGAACTACTTTATGCACCAACGTGGGTCCCAAGTCTGCCTGGTCTAGAGACCCAAGCTACTCCTCACTGATGACGCCCAACAAGGCTGAAACATGTCTGGGGATGCGTGTGGTCTCGTGCAGAAGGGAGGTGACCTAGCAGTTTGGGCGGGACTGCCACTTTTGGGGTAGGAGCAAGCCTGATTTGCATATGGTTTTTCCCCTTCTGTAATGGCTTGGCAGGCTGAAAAACGATGGTCTGGAGGATTGCCCAGAGCTATGCCCGTGGTTATGATTTATTCAAAACCCTCCAGCCATCACCTTTTCATTTTGCTAAAGTCACACCGAGTGGGACGGGTATGCCCAGACGTGGGTCCCAAGTCTGCCGGGCCTAGAGACCCAACCTACTGCTCACTGATAACGCCCAACAAGGCTGAAACATGTCTGGGGATGCTTGTGGTCTCATGTAGAAGGGATGTGACCTGGCAGTTCAGGCGGGACTGCCACCTTTGGGTAGTACCAAGCTTGATTTGCATAAGGTTTTTCCCCTTCTGTAATGGCTTGGCAGGCTGAAAAATGATGGTCTCCAGGGTTGCCCAGAGCCGTGCCCGTGGTTATGATTTATTCAAAACCTTCCAGCCATCACCTTTTCATTTTGCTAGAGTCACTCCGAGTGGGATGGGTATGCCCAGATGTGGGTCCCGAGTCTGCCAGGCCCAGAGACCCAAGCTACTCCTCACTGATGATGCCCAACGCTTGAAACATGTCTGGGGATGCTTGTGGTCTCGTGTAGAAGGGATGTGACCTAGCAGTTCGGGCAGTATTGCCACTTTTGGGGTAGGAACAATCCTGATTTGCATACGGTTTTTCCCCTTCTGTAATTGCTTGGCAGGCTGAAAAACGATGGTCTGGAGGGTTACCCAGAGCCGTGCCAGTGGTTATGATTTATTCAAAACCTTCCAGCCATCACCTTTTCATTTAGCTAAAGTCACCCTGAGTGGGACGGGTATGCCCAGATGTGGGTCAAGAGTCTGCCGGGCCTAGAGACCCAAGCTGCTCTTCACTGATGATGCCCAACAAGGCTGAAACATGTCTGGGGGTGCTTGTGTTCTCGTGCAGAAGGGATGTGACCTAGCAGTTCGGGCGGGACTGCGACATTTGGGGTAGGACCAAACCTGATTTGCATATGGTTTTTCCCCTTCTGTAATGGCTTGGCAGGCTGAAAAACGATGGTCTGGAGGGTTGCCCAGAGCTGTGCCCGTGGTTATGATTTATTCAAAACCTTCCAGCCATCACATTTTCATTTTGCTAGAACTACAGTGCAAAACATAGACTATCTAAGCACTTTCTAACCTGTACTGGATGATGACTTGACTCAGAATATAAGAAAATGACAGCCAGGTGAAGTAGTTGGATCTAAACAAGTATAGCAAAGTATCAGCAAAGTACACTAACCTGAAGTACACTGATATGTAATAAGTAGGA
Source organism: Ambystoma mexicanum (assembly GCF_040938575.1). Taxonomy (NCBI): domain Eukaryota; kingdom Metazoa; phylum Chordata; class Amphibia; order Caudata; family Ambystomatidae; genus Ambystoma; species Ambystoma mexicanum. The sequence continues at coordinate 49,135,706 of NC_090933.1, read as the reverse complement.
GTGGATCTTACCCAGGAATCCGATGAAACGTGATAAGAATAATTGCAACAGATGAAGAACCAGGAGAGACAAATATGGAAAGATTGAACTGCGGTGTACCAAAGGCAGTTCCTTAATCCGGAAAGAAACAAAGGAAACAAGAGTCTCCCTCAGTGTGCTTATTTGCGTTTCCACTAATGGTCCAAAGAAAGGAAGAAACAGCTGATCCCTCGGAGCACGCTTTCGTGTCCTTAGATATGGTCCGGAGCAAGGAGGAAACAGCTGATCCCTCGGTGCATGCGTTTGCCTCCTCAACTAAGAGAAAAGTGTCACAGGTGCTTCCTCGGTGCGCGAGTTCGCGTATTCACTGAAGACGAAGAAATAGATTAACAGCTGATGTCAAAGAGTTCCAAGTCACCGGTAACCAGCGGTTAGAACCCATTCGAGGCTGCTGGGACGAAGAGCAGGTAAGGCAACAAGTTAAGGGTTAAGGCTTAAGACAGGTCGTGGACGTTCCAAGTTCAGGTAATTCGTAAATCAAGAAATAGCCAAGCGACAAATCCGACAAGGGCAGAGCGAAAACAGTATCCAAAAACCAGGCAAGAAATTCAGCAACATGAAGATTCCAGGTCAAAAATACGGCATACTGGGAAAAGTTCAGAAGCGCCGTCTCCCTCTGAAACAGAATGGATAAGGACGTGATCACATGACTCGTTTGGTCCATCCTATGCGTAACGGATGCCACTGTTTCCATGGCAACCCCCATCTGTCCATCAAACGGCCAATACAGAGGGTTTTCCTTAAAGGGAAAGTACGTTTAGAAGTGGTATCGTGAAAACGGCCTTGCTTCTTTCTGCAACCTGGCTTCCTGGCATGAGAGGAAGTCATATTTCCATGACCATAACCACGAACCATGACACTGGGCACAACAAAGTTAATAATGCCAGTGCGACTCAGCTCCCCCGCTTTCCCCAGCCCCCTTACACCCTAATGGCGAGGGGGGGGCTCTTGTCAGGGGCCGTGGCCTAAGTACATAAATACTTAGGCCACACACCCTAATGAGAGCCACCCTCAATTTAGCATTGCACTTAATCCATGGGTTATGAGAAAGAGCAAGTTGGTGGTAGTGTGGTACTGTCACGAGGAAGAGTGAGTTTGTCGTAGTGGGTTACTGCGATGAGAAGAAGTGAGTTGGTGGTAGTGGGGGACTGAGACGAGGAGGAATGAGTTGTTGGTAATGGGCTACAGTGATGACAAAGAGTGATGTGGTGGTAGTGGGGTATTGCAACGAGAAAGAGTGAGGGTCGTAGTGGGGGACTATGATGAGGAGGAGTGAGGTGGTGGTTGTGTGGTACTGTGATAAACAAAGTGAGATGGTGTTAGTGGGGCACTGTCACGAGCAAGAGTCAGTTGTGGCAGTGGGGTACTGTGAAGAGGAAGCGTGAGGTGGTGGTAGTGAGGGACTGTGTTAAGGAAGAGTGAGTTGGTAGTAGTGGTCTACTGTCACAACAAAGGGTGAGTTGGTGGTAATTGGGAATGGTAGTGGGGTACAGTGACAAGGAAGAGTCAGATGGTGGTACTGGTGTATTTTGGCAAGGAAGAGTGAGATGCTGGTAGTGAGAGACTGTGTTAAGGAACAATGAATGGTGGAAATGGGATACTGTCAAGCGGAACTGAGTTGGTGGTAGTGGGGAACTGCAATGAAAATGAGTGATGTGGGGGAAGTGGGGGACTATGACAAGGAAGAGTGAGATGGTGGTAGTGGAGGACTTTGATGACAACGAGTGAGTTGGTGGTGGGGGGACTGTGACGAGGAAGAGTGAATTGGTGGTAGTGGGCTACTGTCAAGAGGAAGAGTGAGTTGGCGGTAGTAGGGAACGGTGATGAAGAAGAGCATGTTGGAGGTAGCGGGGGACTGGGACAAGCAAGAGTGAGGTGGTAGTTGTGGGGTATAGTGATGAGAAAGAGTGAGATGGTGTTAGTGGGGCACTGTCACGAGGAATAGGGAGACAGTGGCAGTGGGGTACTGTGGAGAAAACTAGTGAGTTTGTGATAGTGGGGCACTTTGATGAGGAAGAGTGAGTTGGTGATAGTGGGATACTGCAATGAGAAGGAGTGATGTGGGGACAGAGGATGACTAGGACAAGGAAGAGTGAGATGGTTTTAGTGGAGGACTATGACAACAAAGAGTGAGTTGGACGGTAGTGGGGGATTGTGATGAGGAAGAGTGAGTCATGGTAGTGGGGGACTGTGATGAGCAAGAGTGAGTTGATGGTAGTGGAGTACTGCGATGAGGAAGAGTGAGCTAGTGGTAGTGAGGGACTGTGTCAAGGAAGAGTGAGTTGGAACGGTGACGAGGAAGAGTGACTTGGTGGTAGTGGGGGAATGCAAAGAGTGGGGGTCTACAAAGAATGAGTTAGTGGTAGTAGGGAATGGTAATGAGGAAGAGTGAGTTGGTGTTAGTGGGGGACTACGAAAAGCAAGAGTGAAGTGGTTGTTGTTGGGTACTGTGAAGAGTAAGAGTGAGATGGTGTTAGTGGGACACTGTCATGAGGAAGAATGAGTTGGTGCTAGCAGGGTACTGGGACGAGAAGGAATGATGTAATGGTGGTGGTGGTGGACTGTGACAAGGAAGAGTGAGACGGTGAAAGTGGTGTACTGTGTGAGGAAGAGTGATGTGGTAGTAGTGCGGGACAGTGATGAGGAAGAGTGAGATGGGGTGGTGGGGTACTTTGATAAATAAGAGTGTGTTAGTGGTATTGGGGTATTGTGGCGAGGAAGAGTGTGTTGGTAGTAGTGGGGCACAGTGACGAGAATGAGTGAGTGAGTGAGATGGTGGTAGTGAGGGACTGTGTTGAGGAAGAGTGAGTTGGTGGTAGTGGGGTACTGAGACAAGAAGGAGTGATGTAGGAGCAATGGGGGACTATGACAAGGAAGAGTGAGATGGTCTTAGTGGGAGACTGTGACAACAAAGAGTGAGTTGGTGATAGTGGGGTACTGTGTCAAGGAAGAGTGAGGTGGTGGTAGTGAGCCACTCTGTCAAGGAAGAGTGAGTTCGTAGTTGTGGGCTACTGTCATGTGGAACAGTGAGTTGTTGGTAGTGGGGTACTGCAGTGAAAAGGAGTGTTGTGGGGTTAATGGGGGACTATGACAAGGAAGAATGAGAGGTGGTAGTGAGGGCCTGCAATGACAAAGAGTGAGTTGATGGTAGGGGGGACTGTGAAGAGGAAGAGTGAGCTGGTGGTAGTGGGGCACTGCGATAAATAAGAGTGTGTTAGTGGTATTGGGGTATTGTGGCGAGGAAGAGAGAGTTGGTAGTAGTGGGGCATAGTGACGAGAATGAGTGATATGGTGGTAGTGAGGGACTGTGTTGAGGAAGAGTGAGTTGGTGGTAATGGGGCACTGAGATGAGAAGGAGTGATGTGGGAGCAACGGGGGGCTATGACAAGGAAGAGTGAGATGGTCTTAGTGGGAGACTGTGACAACAAAGAGTGAGTTGGTGGTAGTGGGGTAATGTGCCAAGGAAGAGTGAGGTGGTGGTAGTGAGGGACTGTGTCATTGAAGAGTGAGTTGGTGGTATTGGGCTTCTGTCATGAGGAAGAATGTGTTGGTGGTAGTCGGGAACGGTGACTAGAAAGAGTGTGTTGGTGGCAGTGGGGTACTGCAACAAGGAAGAGTGAGGTGGTAGTTGTGGGTATTGTGATGAGAAAGAGTAAGATGGTGTTAGTGTGGCGCTGTCACGAGGAAGAATGAGTTGGTGGTAGCGGGCTACTGAGACGAAAAGGAGTTATGTGGTGGTAGTTGGGGACTGTGACAGGGAAGAGTGAGACAGTGGCATTGGGGTACTCTGGTGAAAACTGGTGAGTTGGTGGTAGTGGGGGACTGCAAAGAATGAGTTGGTGTTGGTAGGGAACGGTGACAAGGAAGAGTGAGTTGGTGGTAGTGGGGGACTGCAAAATGCAAGAGTGAAGTGGTTGTTTTGGGGTCCTGTGAAGAGAAAGAGTGAGATGGTGTTAGTGGGACACTGTCATGAGGAAGAATGAGTTGGTGCTAGCGGGACACTGGGACGAGAAGGAATGATGTGCAACTGCGGGACTGTGACAAGGAAGAGTGCGAAGGTGAAAGTGGGGTACTGTGTGAGGAAGAGTGATGTGGTGATAGTGTGGGATAGTGATGAGGAAGAGTGAGGTGCGGCTGTGGGGTACTGTGTGCTAGTGGTATTGGAGTTTTGTGATGAGGAAGAGTGAGTTGTGGTAGTGGGGGACTGTGATGAGCAAGAGTGAGTTGGTGGTTATATGGTACTGTGATGAGGAAGAGTGAGGTGGTGGTAGTGAGGGACTGAGACGAAAAGGAGTTATGTGGTGGTAGTTTGGGACTGTGACAGGGAAGAGTGAGACCGTGGCATTGGGGTACTGTGGTGAAAACTAGTGAGTTGGTGGTAGTGGGGGACTGTGATGAGGAAGAGTGAGTTAGACAGTAGTTGGGGACTGTGATGAGGAAGAGTGAGTCATGGTAGTAGGGGACTGTGATGAGCAAGAGTAAGTTGGTGGTAGTGGGGTACTGTGATGAGCAAGAGTGAGGTGGTGGTAGTGAGGGACTGTGTCAAGGAAGAGTTAGTTGGAACAATGACAAGGAAGAGTGAGTTGGTGGTAGTGGGGAACTGCAAAGAGTGACAGACTGCAAAGAATGAGTTAGTGTTAGTAGGGAATGGTCACAAGGAAGAGTAAATTGGTGGTAGTGGGGGACTGCAAAATGCAAGAGTGAAGTGGTTGTTGTGAGGTCCTGTGAAGAGAAAGAGTGAGATGGTGTTAGTGGGACACTGTCACAAGGAAGAATTAGAATGATGTGGTAGTGGGGGACTGTGACAAGGAAAAGTGAGATGGTGAAAGTGGGGTACTGTGTGAGGAAGAGTGATCTGGTGGTAGTACGGGACAGTGACAAGGAAGAGTGAGGTGGGGCAGTGAGGTATTGTTATATATGAGAGTGTACTAGTGGTACTGGGGTATTGTAATGAGGAAGAGTGAGTTGGCAGTAGTGGGGCACAGTGACGAGGAATAGTGAGATGGTGGTAGTGAGTGTCTGTGTTGAGGAAGAGTGAGTTGGTGGTAATAGGCTAGAGTCATGAGGAACAGTGAGGTGGTGTTAGTGGGGTACTGCAACAAGAAGGAGTGATGTGGGGGCAGTGGGTGACTATGACAAGGAAGAGTGAGATGGTCTTAGTGGGAGACTGTGATGACAAAGAGTGAGTTGGTGGTAGTGGTGGACTGTGGGGAGGAAGAGTGAGGTGGTGGTAGTGAGGGGCTGTGTCAAGGAAGAGTGTGTTGGTCGTAGTGGGCTACTGTCACGAGGAAGAGTGAGTTGGTGCTAGTGGGGTACTGCAATGAGAAGGAGAGATGTGGTAACAGTGAAGGACTGTGTCAAAGAACAGTCAATTGGTGGTAGTGGGATACTGTCACAGGGATGAGTGAGTGGGGGCAGTGGGGTACTGAGACAAGCAAGAATGATTTGGTGTTGGTGGGGTATTGTGACGTGGAAGAGTGATGTTGTGGTAGTGGGGTATTGTGACGAGGAAGAGTGAGTTTGCGGTAGTGGGGTACTGTGATACGGAACAGTGAGTTGGTGATAGTATGACACAATGATGAGGATGAGTGAGGTGGTCGTAGTAATGGACTGTGTTGAGAAACAGTGAGTTGGTGGTAATTGGATACTGTCACAAGGATGAAAGAGTTGGTGGTAGTGGGGTACTGTAACGAGGAAGAGTGTGTTGGTGGTAATGGGGTATTGCAACAAGAAGGAGTGATGCAGTGGCAGCGGGTGACTGTGCTGAGGAAGAGTGAGTTGGTGGTAGTGTGCTACTGTCATGAGGAAGAGTGATGTAGTGCTAGTTGTAGGGGAGGTATGGTATCACAAGTATGGCACTGACACAATGGGTACAATTTGTAAAACCTTTAGTGAATGGAAAGGCTCTCCCTATAGTAACTTCTTCCGTAAATCCAGGGATAACGGCCGGGTTTCCCCTATAATATAAATGTACATCGGTACTCAGGGGTAGATCCCGTTATCTCCATTCACACAGCTGACTCTAACCATGGTTGCATGTTCTAGATCTGTTGAGCAAATTAAATCAGCTCTTATGGCTGTTTGTTTACTGCCAGAATTAATTAATGCTTCACTACGTTGGCATTTACCAGAGCTCTCTTATATGTACACTCAACTGAGGCTTGACATAAACATATGCCAAAGTTTCTGGATATTCCTCTTGTTCTTCCCATTCCTCTCCTCTTAGGCATCCTATTTCTATAAATCTTTTGATTTGTGGGACAATGTTGTTCCAAATGACCTGTCTCCCTACAAGAAAAGCAGATGGGTGGTGATGATGCAATCCCTCTGGGTTCTTCTCGCCTTAAGTCTTCCTTTGCCGAAATATCAAGTCTTTTTATTTCTACCCTCTCTCTTGGGATCCACTCCTGGGTCTTAGAAAGACCCCCTCATTCTAATGTCAGGTTTTGTGAACGATAGGTTGGTTTTTGATTTTTTCTATCTTCAGTTTTATGTAAGGGAAAGAATTTTTTTACTGCATACGAATAATTTTGGGCCGTCTCTATAGCCAGGCTAAGGGTGCGCTGATTTAGTTGCAATACGGCTTTCTATAGAAAAGGTGGTAACGAGTTGGTAAATTGTTCCAATGTAATCATTTCTATTATCTCCTCTAGAGTTGTATTGCTGACCCACAGGGAAACAGTGTTTTTAATGTGTTCTCCTAATTCCAGGGGGTCTCACCATAGTTTAATCTGATGGACTTTAGTTTTTGTGGAAACAAATTATTGGTTTGGCCTACTCTTTTAAGGAGTCCTTCCTTGAGAGATATGAAGGTTGCTCCCAAGGCTAGATTAAGTAACTGGTAAGATGCCTGTACCACACCTTTTAATAGAGGCCTCAAGTAGCATTTCTTTAGTTTTTCTCCCATCCCAGCTGTTCAGCTAATCGCTCAAAATTTAGAAAAGAATTCCCTAGTGAACCCAGGGGGCTCTTTTACTCAAGGTAACATGTCGTAATATGGATGGGACAGAGAATGACTTCTCAGACTAAATAATAAGACAGACTCGGGAAGTTGGCAAAGAACTCTGTTTTAATGTCAATTGTCTAAAATAGGTACAACAGATATCAACGGCACTCACACAGCATAATCTCAACACAGTTTATACAAATCACACTTTTATACTAATACCTCGTCATTTGTGATCTCATACTATGTGGCAAACTAGAAAACTTAAGTGGAACTGTGGTTGGCTCAAGTGGAACATCTAAGTATACTTTCTATATTGGATAGGATCGTGATTGGACCTCTATGGTCAAATGGGCACTCTTGCCTTCCCCAAGTGCAAGTCATAGTGCAAGTCATCCTTGGTGGTTACTAGAAAAACAACATTCTTTTGGCTCTCAAACTATAAGGATCTTCATTATACAGCCTTCTACAATTGGTTGGCATGCTTGTACCCTTCTGGAATATTCAATGCAATAGCAGCACGTAGGCTGGTACCCAAGGTGTTGATGGGTGAGCCTGACCATGTCTCCCCACCCAATTAGCACAGTGTCTCTCATCACTCATGCCGTCTGCCATTAATTTTGCCTTTGAACTTTGCCTTGTAGTAGCTTCTCGCCTCTGGGAATAGAAGGGAGTATAGGCACTCGCTATCTTCATTCTGGTTCACCATCCTCTTTGTCTATTTTCATCCTCAGCTCACATTCTCAGAGACTGTGAATTTGCTCATATTCTAGCATTTAATTTGCTTTCAGTCCTTGACCCCAAGCCACGCAACCTCTTCGGTCTTGCTTCGAGTTTGGACCTTCTTCTTCGCTGCGACACACATAGCCTTCATTTCGTCTTCTTCCATGGAGACTTGCTTACTAAATTGTGTCATCGAATATCCAGAACTCTATATACATTTATGTTTGGCGGCACCGCCTGCAGTCTATATACTACGTACTATGTATAGTCAGCCTTAAGAATACTTAGTCTACTTGCGTTGCAGCATCTGTACAATTGTAAAACGACTTGTGTTTTCTGAAGTGCTTTTCACACATGCAATCCTCATTCTTCACATAAAAGCTAACTCGATTCTTTATTTCCACATCATTTTCTATATAGTCTATGGGCCTCATTACGACCCAGGCGGTAAGGGGTTTACGGCAGCGTAAACAGCGCCGACCCTTACCGCCTGAGTACGAGGTCCCTTAGCGCCATGGCGGATTTAACACCTGCTTTTAGCAGGTGTTAAAATCCATGGCGCTAAGGGACCATGGAGTTAATTACGCCACCGTAATTTACGGTGGCGTAATTAACGCCTTTCCCACCCCCATTATGCCCTATGGGGCAAAAATGGGAATGGGGAAGGGTAAATGGGGATTGGGGACTTACCGCCCCGCCAAGGTCGGAATGGGGCGGTAAGTCCGCCAACCACCATGGCGTAAACATAGTTTACGCCATGGTGGTAAAGTCACGGCCCAGGCGGTAACTTACCGCCTGGGTCGTAATGAGGCCCTATATGTCTTTTCCTTCGACCATTCTTCTCAGTGCGTCACTTTTGTTTCTTGTGACATCAGCAGTCTTTTTCTTCGTTTTTCTCATATTGCTTTGGGAGCTGCTTCTATTAGATCATCATTTCTTCGGAGTCATCATATAAGGTCTTCTTAATGCATACCTTGTTTCAAAGACCTTCCTCAGAATTGTCAGTCACAGTTACTGGTATCAACCTTGGCACGACCTCTGGTTTCCAGCACATAGGTAGCAAGGGGGCAGGACTTTCTTTAGAGGCATGTGGCTCTTCCTCTACACTCGGTCTTCTCCTTCCTGGTAAGGTTGTAATATCCCTTTATGTAATAGGGGTCTGCCTTGTAATTCGACCACCTTCGTTAGGTTTTCTTGAAATTGGGCTTCGGCCTGCATCTGATGAACGGCTAGTTGAGCCATGGCTGTTTCAATATTGGCCATATTTTCAGGAGGGGTGAGGGTTCCCTTGGTTGGTGTTTTGAACTTGGAGAAGAAAAGGGTTGCAACCTCTTTAGAGAGGGTTTCAAAGTCGCCTACCATGTGGGGTAAAATATATCCCCTGAATGCCAGAAATTAAGAGGCAGAGTGATTTGAGGAGTGCCATTGAAGTCTAAAGCCAGCACAGAAATGGTGATGTCAGGCATTAGGCCTATTGACCTAAAACAGGCCTAAATCTCAAATGAAGGAAAGTGTGCTTGGAAGTTCAAAAGTGCAAAGAAAGGCGCAATGCATTTCAGCAATGAAAGAGAAAGACATGTGGTTGAAAATGCTGTTTTACTAAATCCATGGAAAGCTACACATTTTACTTAAAGAGACAGATAGCAGCGTATACATTATCTTCAATGTCATACCAGATTGTGATCCAGAAATCTCAAGTTAAACCAAGCTTATTGCATTTTTTTAAAAAAAAAAACTTTCTTTTCCTCATCCCAAACGACAGTATGAAAAGAGAAGTGCCCACTTGGTTTCAAGGTGAACATGGATTTCACATATAACTGCACTGTGTATGGACAATCCAGAAGTGATGCTCATGTCTTTTGTAATTGTGAGATTGAAGAAATACATTACACGTAGATATAAACCCCGGATGCCGTAGAAAATGCTTTGTGTAAAATGCACTGTGTGTGAGTTAAAAACCATTTCTTGCAGAATTGTACATGCAGCTGGGCATTTCTACTGAAATTAATTTCTGCTGCTTGTAAGAGGAGAGGAGAAAGAGGATCCAAAAATGTAACCCTCCCGTCCCCTGCACACTGTCTAAATCCTCCCTTGTGGCGGGTAATCGTCAATTTTGAAAATGCTGGGTCAGATTTTTCATTAGTGCAACATTTCAGTGTAATGATTCAATCACAAATTAAGTTCAAGCAAAAGTTTCTAAAACAACAACATTTAATCATGAAGACATATGTAAGCAAAAACGCATCCAAGTGTCCAATGTCTATGGCCGACGCGTTTCGAGGTAGTTCCTCTTCTTCAAAGGCTTAATAGGACTGTTGATAGGTGTCATACACAGAGAAAGGAAAACATGAAGTCTTCTGTTAATATCTATCCTAATATGTTTGTTGCAATATAATGAAAGCAATCTCTGAACAACTTTGTGAGAGATACTACATATGTCACCCAGTCAGTACAAGTGCATGTTAACAAGTAACGTTTTGAGGGTAACAAAGGTACATCACATTTGAGGTAATGTGTATTATAGCTGCCTGACTTCTACCGATGTAGGAGAATACTGGCTCGATAAATAAATCGTACACATTGTGTTATAGAAAAAAATGAGAAACAGTGCATCACAATGATACAATCTAGTATTTCTGCGAGTATCAGAAACAATGAGGCACTGGAGAACCAAGGACGATGGTCCTTGATCAACAGTTGCCAATGCGGGTAGAAATAAGGTTACATCAGGATGCCAAGTGGATAAAGAGTTAAGAGGGCTAGAGATAAAAAAGCAAGTAAGTGTCTAAGAACCTGGACACTATATAATAAGAACTAGAGATGCAGGCGCAAACTGTTCAATAGTTCTGAAAGCACTCAGCATATGGTGTGGTGTCTTCATCTAAACGTACAATACTATTCCCCTGTGTTGCACAGAATTTCAAAGGCAAGATAGTGCGCGCTTAAAATGTCCGGACACCTAGGCCTCATTCCAAGGTGGACGGAAAGGGATACCGGGCACCGGTAAGGAGACCGGTGCTGGTAATCCCTTACCGCCCTACTATGAGGTCCCTTAGCGGGTCCCTCCATTAATGGCTGGTCTGACCAGGCTTTTGTGGATGGGACCCGTTAAGGGACCAGGGCGCAAATAACAGGCTTGACATTTGCGAGCCCGTTATTTGCGCCCTCCCCATTCCCATTGACCCCTATGGGGGCTCAAATGGGAATGGGGAATGGTTGGTGCAATGGGGACTTACCGGTCCCGCCAAGGTCGGACTAGACCGGTATGTCCCCATTGCACCAAACCGGACACTGTCCCGTTATTGGTGGCAGTCATGGCGCAAATAGTGCCATGACTACCACCAAACTTGGAATGAGGGCCCTAATCTCAATCAGACATGTACTCTAAAGGAAATATATAGTGAAGGTATCTCTATATCAGAGTCTTGTACTGATATAACATAATATCTACAGCGGTCATGAAAGAGTGATGTTGTTGCAGAAAAAATAAGCCTACACACTCACCCTCGTCTGCTCACAGCCCATGTGATGGCGGAAGTAAACGGCGAGATGCGACGAGCAGTTAAACGAACATGTAAAAAGTGGATCCCTAAGGTTAAAAAGAAATAATGCGGTCAGTATAGTGACTGATACTAATGAAAGTATCTTTAAACTGAGGTGGTACAGTATCCAGGAGCAGAGAATTACCTTAATGGACTATGAGCCATGCAATATCCAGGAAATCTCAAAAGGATGCCATTTGAGTAACCAAGGCAATGGCAATCTCAGACAGCAAAATGCTCCACGGTCGGCGAACCCGATCTTCACTATCAAAAAGTTATATAAAACCATGTATTAAGCATACACGTGTGTTTGAAATCCCGCTCAGTATATCTAACATTACGCATTGTGCTCTGTGACAAGATCACCTAGATAGATCTGTACCTGTGAGATGAAGAATGTGTTTGTCTTTCCTCTGCTTGTCCTGGTGAGGGAGGTCTGGTTGTCAACAATCAATCAAGTCCATCGCTTAAAAATACAAAGAAATACACTGCCATTGATGGAAACTACAGTGGGAATAGATAAAACCCTGCCTGTTTTTTTCAGCAGAATTGACCTTCAGGTCCCAACTCCCATACAATGTGCATTAGGCTATAGCTAGGACCATTGGGAGGCCAAGGAGGGACAGGCTAAGATAAAGATAAACATGAGCCAGCATCTGGCTGCTCACATGTTTATGGGTAAATGAAACTTAGAAAGAAAAGGTGGAGGCTAGAGTGAGGGAGGCCTGTGACGCTGGGGTTTAATCAATAGAAAAATACATTGTATTGGATATAAAGGGCAGGGTATATGCCACAACGCACATTCCAGACTTTTATTAAAGGTGACAGTAATCCCCTTTGAACCATGACAAAATGATTTTTGTGTGATAAACATAACAGAAGTTATTAAGGAAAATTGTATGCGGTCCTTTCCATGATTCCGAAAGATTTCAACATTGGTGTGAGGTTGAAGGACAAAATTAACATGGGAACTATGAAGTGTGATATTTTTTACTGATGTGGCTCCAGAGTAAACAAAGAAAAATGTTATCTCTGCACAGGAAGGGCATGTCGACTACAGATTAGCATCATCTGATTTGCCTTAAAATGTAGTTCTTAAAAATATAGCCATACATGTAAAGATTTGAAAAATTAGGGTACTTGCCATGTTGATAGATTTTCAGAGTTTAAACATGCCAAACCCACATGTCAGTTTGGGATGACAAAGCTTTCTCCTCCCCCAGCTTTTCTAAATCACACCCCTCACCTCCTTCTTCTATTAGCACACAGGTGCGAGGTGGGTGGAGAGAACCAACCAATCCCTTCCGCCGGAATCATGACAAGTTTGTGATGTCATTTGCCCTATAGTAGGACTAGTTTGCATCAGGACTGGGCTTTTTCACTTTATTCCGCAAGGTAACCTGCTGCTGAACTCTTGCGAGAAACACCCAAGCAGATAGGCCCCAAATCTTGTAAAGACACAGAAGCTGACTGGGACTCCTTATAGAAGCCCGAGCGGACTATCCTTGACTGACACCCTTGCTGAACCAGAGTTGCCCTGCTGTTCCCTGATGCCCACTGGAAGGCCTCTCCTGCAAGTAAAACTATTCCAAAGCCATAGACGGTGTAGGCCCTGCATTTCTCAAGTATTGTTCTAGTTATTTCCCCATAGCGAAATACTCTGTTTGTCTGTGTAGATTTAATTAAAGTAAATCAATTAGGTTCCATTTAGAAATCATGGGATGTGTTTTGTTAGCATTCAAAACTAACAAGCTCCTACCAATGTGTTTCGAACCGGTATAGACATAAAGATTTGATTGACTGTTTGGAAGATAACCCCTGACTTCGGTACAGAAAGGGGGGTCCTGAATTCAAAAGAATTAATCCCAAAACCATGTTTCCAAGTTAGTTTGAGGGTGCAAAATTAAATCCCCCATTGATTCCCTTTCATTTTAAATCAGAAGTGTAAAGCCTTGTATTTCCTATGCATGTGTGTTGGGAAAAACAAAATTGCCCCCTTGTTCCCATTGGGCTCTGACCCAAACCATAAAGCCATGCCTGTTCTTTTTAGGTGTGGCAAAATTCATTTTTCCATTGCTTTTCTTTCCCTAATATTGCATGGTAATAGGTGCAAAACGATTTTTCCCTTGAATCCCTTTTCCAAAGAATTAATTTTTATCAGAACAAAAACGATTTTCCCATTGTGTTCCCACACCCTGCCACTGGCGTTCAGTTCAGAAGGGCCAAGTCTAATTGATGTTTGGAGGGTGGTAGTTGCTGGGAAAGAAAGTATTATAACCAAATCAGCAATCACTGTGTGCCTTGAATTGTTCTTTTTATGTATTGGTGAGTGATTTGAAAAGAAAGCTGCAGGAAATTGTGACTGCATATCGTATTATTATCTCTGTGTTGGTGCCATTACAGAAGTAATTTTTGTTCTTGTGTTGCCACAGCATTGGTGGCTGATGTTAGTCTGTTTGTCAAATTTGGTTTAAATAAATGAATTAATCTATATTCTTACTATGCACTGGCCTGGTTCGTAGTCCATTGTGGCACCAAGTATTTGTTGGGGTTGGGTGCCAGACGGGTTATAGGTCTTACCCAATTGAACCTTAACAAAATAGTGCTTTGTTGTGCACAACCTTGATTGGGGCGGGGGGGACTCCCTGAGTTGAGTGTGAGTGCGTAATAAACTGTGATAACCCTTCCAAGCTTGTTTCTGATGGGGGAGGATTGGTCCCAACAAAAAAAAAAAGGTTTGGGAAAAGGTAGATTTAAGATGCTAGGTCTAATGAATGTATGGGAGGGTCTTATTTTTAAGACTATTCAGTCCCGCTGTTGTATTTGATAATGGGCTATCAGTAGGGTGTCTAATCGCACCAGGGTTTTGAAAAACAAATCCTGTTGGCTAACCGGGATTTGAAGTTCTGAGAATAAAGTCTCCTTAATGGCGGATATACGATCAGAATCAAGAACTTCAATAATTCTCCTCTTCCGGTGGGATGACAATTACTAGCATGGGTTCTCAACTTTTATCAATTGAGTCAGATCCCACTTCTAACACCATATGTAGGGTATGCATGGTATCACAAGTATGACACTGGCACAATTGGTACAATTTGTAAAACCTTTATTGAAATGGTTGCGGTTGGAGAAACTCCTAATGTGCGCTATAACTATGATGGGAGAAGTCTCGACCATGAAATAATAAATAACGCAGTCCTAGTGGAGTCTGTCAAACCAAAATGACCATTGCTAACAAAAACCTAATGCCTGCCCTATCTCTTGTACAAAAAAAGTGTAAAAGGGAGAAATGTATGCGAATGGAAAGGTCAGTGTTCAAATGAACAAATGTGGTTGAAGCAGCTCTCCTCAGCAAGTTAGACCTCACAGAGTAAAGCTGTTATGGTAGGCAGGATGACACACTCTGGCTCGGCTGGCAACACAATACACAGTTCCTAGAATGTGGATTGAGGCAGGTCTGGCCTTCCACATTTAAGTCTCTTATCTCGACTTCCAAAAATAATGTTTTAACCAAAAAGTCCACAAAGGTCCCCCTCTGCTATGTCGTGCTCAGACCTTTCACCATATAGTTCTCACAGGACCCCTATGCCGGGCTCAGACCTCTCACGATAATGTTAAACACAAACCTGCAAGGGGGTCTTCCTTCCCCAAGTTTTCAGTTTGGGCCTCCCTCTGTTGGGCTCGGGCCACTTTCAGATGCCAAATGCTTTAGAATGTGCGTGGCTTACTTTTCAGACCACTGCAGGACCACTTTGACTCACAATTGCACAGTTCAACTTCTACTTTCCCTTTCTCTAGGAGTTAAGCTTCTTTATATTACTTTTGCTGTATATTTGCTTTCTCCCTTTGAACAATTCACCTTTCACTGAGACTTTCCAGTGGGCTACTTCCCTTTCAACAAACCACTCCATTACTTAGTATTGCTGAACTCGCAGCCGTCTTTCATTTCAATGTTCATTCACACGTCTGCCTTTGGTCATGTCTCATTCACAGGCGTGCAGCCTTTAATTGTGATAAAATGTTGCTATTTCAAATTTTAACACACACCCGTCTTTCAGGTCGCTTGCCAACTCCCCGGCTGTGTGCATTTCTTCTTTGCTTTCCGTATTTCAATCTCACGAGTTAAGGTTGGTAGCTCAGGCTTCGCCTCGCCTCTCCAACTCTGCCGGTTGTATTTGTATTTGTATTTGTTTATTATTTGTATCACACGCCAAACCCTGAGGTAACTGGGCACTGGAGAACTTGAGTTACAGGCGTACATAAAAAAAAAGTAACAGTCAGGTCGACCAAGGGTTACAATAGGGTCTAATGACAAACATTACAAATAAGAGCCAGAGAGTTAATAAGATCATAAGTAAACATCAGAGAGGTACATCAGCATCTGGACAGTGGCATCGTAGGCGAGGCTTATCATTGAGCCAGCTTTTTACTCTGGTTTTGAAAGCTAAGAAGGATGGTTCCAGTCTGGTGGTGAGGGGCAAGGAATTTCAACACTTGGCTGCTTGAACTGGGAAGCTAGCTCCTCCTGCTGTTTTTAGGTTGAACCTTGGTACTAAGAGGCAGTGGGCATGGCCAGAACTGGTAGGCCAAGCTGGTTGGTATTTGCAGAATGTATCTGAAAGGTATTTAGGGGCCGCGTTTGACAGGCATTTTTGTGTGATTGCCAGAGTGCCAAGAGTTATTCTATCGCGCACCGGAAAGCCAGTTGGACTTCCGTCTGAGAGTTGAAATGTGGCTGGATCTCGGAATGCTTAGTGCTGCTCTCAGGGAGTTGTTTTGTAAGACCTTTAGCCTATTAAGTTTCTGTTCAGTGGATCCTAGGAAGAGTGTGTTGCAGTAGTCAACCTTTGACAACGCTAAGGCTCTGGCTACTAGGGGACAGTTAGGATTTACAGCCATAGATGAGCTTGTTTGTGTAGGCTGTAGACGACACAACAGAGCTGACTTGTTTCTTTAGGGATAGGGTGGAATCAAGATAGACTCCCAAGGTTTTTATTTCCTTGGTGACTGTGATCAGGTTCCCATCGATATTAAAGGCAGTGTGCCGCAGATCTAGTTTATTTAGGCGTGCCTGGGTGCCGACAATCAAGAGCTCAGTCTTTTCATCATTGAGGCAAAGACTGTTGGCAGCTATCTAAGCCTGGATTTCCAACTAGATTTAATTAATTAACTTGGAGTCCTCTTCATAGCGGCCTGTGAGCGTGATGAGGACCTGATTGTCACCTGCTTAGTTGGTGTAGATGACACCCATGTTACCCAAGCGGTCAAAGAGGAGCTTCGTGAATATATTGTAAAGCGTTGGTGAAATGCATGAGCCCTGTGGAAGCCCACATTGTATAGGGATCGGGACTGCTGAAGTTGAAGGTGAGAAGACTCTGGTAGTTCGATTGGATAAGAATGATTTGATCCAGTTGGAAGCATTGGTAGAAAAGGCTGCTGCTGTGGTCAGGTGACCGGTTAGGATTTGGTGATCAACCAAGTCAAAGGCAGCTGACAGGTCTAACAGTAGTAAGATCGCCAGATTACCTTTGTCCCTAGCCTCATCCATCTACATTTTCAGGTCCAGGAGGGCTGTCTCCATTCCATGTCTACGCCGAAAACCGGATTGTCCAAGGCCAAGTAGATTGTTTTCCTCCAAGTGTTTCTGGATTTGCAGGTATGCAACTCTATCTAGAATTTTTAGGAGGAAGGGGAAGGTTGTGATAGACTTATAATTCATTGAAGCGTTAGGGTCTAGGTTGTTTTTTTTAGTAGTGGCATAACCCAAGCATCCTTGAGGTGGTTAGTGACTAGGGTCGACTTGAAAGAGGAATTTATCAAGGTGGCTATGAAAGGGGATATTTCTTTAGCCCCTTCTTTAATGATGGAGGCAGGACAAGTGTCTCCTTGGCAACAAGAGGGTTTTAGGCCTCAAATAATGTCTTCCACTTCTTTCTGAGTGACTTGGGTGAATGCAAAAGGCAGGCATTGACGGCTTGTTGCTCCTGTGAATGCTTTGAGAAAGGGCTGCTTGTGAGGCTGTTCTTTTTGTATTCTATTTTGTTTTGAAGTAACGCTATTTTATCGGCTAGGGCTTGCTAGATTTTGGCACCCAATGCAGCATCCTTTATACAATCCTCAGATGGTGGTGCTGGGGTTTCTAGTTCCTTTAGGATGCTGAAGAGCTCCTTGGTGCTTGATTTAACGTTAAGGATTCTAATGTTGTAGGATTCTTTTTTGTGGATAGGATGGCAGATTTGTAAGTAGCCGCCGCTGTAGAGAACGCAGCCTTGTTGTGGCTGGTGTGTGATTTACGCCATGTAGTTTTTGCCATTCGTTTAGAGTATTTTAGGATTTTAATTCAGTGTGAACCATTTGTTGAGGTGAGCAGTTGTTTTGGCTTTTTTCCCAGGAGGGTTTCTGGCGTCCTTAAAACACCATGCAGTTTTTACTTGCAGTATCTGGGCTTCTCCAGGTGTCTCTCGCGGCCTGTCGGAGGCAACCCTGGGGTCCTCTGACCCACTGTTCTCACCCATTGGTCCGTCGCTCTGCTCTAATAGATTAGCCTTTGTCCCAGAAGCCCTGCTTGTTCTTGTGTTCCGCCTTGCTCAGAGTGCTTTTTTGGGTTGTGCCTTTTATTTGTGTGAGGAGAGCTAATTGGTACCAGGTGTATGTACTGAGGATTAAGTGCCTGACTTTTCTTGACCCGATAGTGGGACATGACCTGTACGATGTGTGAAAGTTAATGTTGTTACTCTCAGTCACCCTCTTCCTCAGCCTAGTGTTTGTGTAAAAAGGGGGGATTGGGATCTCAGAGCAACCTAAAACAAAGGATAAGAAAGAAGACACAGGGAACTTTTCCACCAAATCACTCTTAGACCTCCGCGACTCCTAATGATGCGTATAGGTTTTAGTAGTAAAACGAAAGGGGTTGGACCTAACGGACAGGGAATAGCCACTTAGTACATTTATTTTTTCATAAATACCAATAAATGTTCAAATTTCGTTTCTAAAAACTTTTTATTCTCATAATAAATTCATATGCAATGCTAAAACATTTCAATAAACAATTAAATGTAAATTCGACTCAGACTGATTCACTCCTACCATTCATACTGTTTTTACTTTTTATAACACATTAGTGACATGTGTATATTTTGGCCTCATATATAGAAGGCTTCTTGCTCTATTGAGACAATTCCACAAAAGTCCTCCATCCACTGTTCTGATGGTTCCGTCTGTGCGTGCTTATCACACCGACATTCGTCAGGTTTTAGTAGTGTCATAATGGTGCGTGCAGGGAACGGAGACCAAGAGTTCGCCTACTCCGTTTGTCAAAATTGAGAAGAATTCTGCACACAGAATTAACACGGGTTACCGACGCGAGAAGCACCAGCACTGGAGTTTGCAACGCCCGCATTTCTCATGAGTCTGAAGGGACTCTTTCTACCACTACGATATTATGCACTTCGGAATACAGCAGATAGGTTATTGCCCTGATTTGATAAAGGCATACTAAGAATGCCGAAACACGTGTCATCTTAAAGGGCCACATTAAAGACGTAACACATAAAACAAACCAGCCTTCGGAAACCTGTTTATTATTGATGCGCATTAACTGATGTGTGCAGAATTCTTCTCAATTAAAACAAAGGATAGGTTGGACAAACAAAAAGGGTGGAATGTTGCGTCTCACCATCAGCTGTCTCACCCCCACTCCTGGAAGACCCCTCACCCAGGTGATCCTCCCGCACTGGTCCACACCCAGGAACTGGATCAAAAAGCAATGGCCATGTCCTGGCTACCTGGATGACAAGTCCCAGAGGACTAGCGGGTGAAACGCCCTTTGGTTTCTGACATAGTGGGGTACTGCTATGAGGAAGTGTGATATGGTGGTAGTGGTGGACTGTGATGAGGAAGAATGAGTCAGTGGTAGTGGGTGTCTGTGATGAGGAAGAGTGAGTTTGTGATGTGGGTTACCGTGACAAAAAAGGAGTGATGTGGTAGCAGTGGGGGACTATGTTGAGGAAGACTAAGTTGTGGTAGTGGGCTACTGTCATGAGCAAGAGTGAGTTGGTGGTAGTGGGTTGTGACAATGAGAAGGATTGATGTGGTGGCAGTGGGGGACTGTGGCAAGGAAGAGTGAGATGGAGGTAGTGGGGGACTGTGGTCACAAAGAGTGAGTTGGTGGTAGTGGTGGACTGTGATGAGGAACAGTGAGCTGGCGTAGTGTACTACTGCAATGAGGAAGAGTGATGTGGTGGTAGTGGTGTACTGCTATGAGGTAGTGTGAGATGGTAGTATGGTACTGTGAGAAACCTGAAGGTGTCTCACCCACTAGTCCTTGGGGATCTGTCATCCAGGTAGCCAGGACACAGCCATTGCTTTTGAATCCAGTTCCTGGGGATGGACCAGTGCGGGAGGATCACCTGGATGGTGGGTCTTTGGGAGTGGGAGTGCAATACCAGATGGTGAGACGTGGTATCCCCTTCCCTGTAACACCTTTTCCCCATCCTACCAGTTAGGATACTTAGGAACTCAACCCCCGCCCCCTTTCCCGACACAAACACTTTCTCACGGACAGCTCACTTTCAGTGAAAATAGACCAAGCCCTGTGGAAGGGCTAACACTAGAGCCGTATACCTGAACAGTCCCATTACTATGGTCAGGCAATTACAGATCATTACACACACCTGACTTCCATTACACTTCCCCACATGGATAAAAGGTGGAGTACAAATGCACACTCTGAACAAGGCAAAGCACACAAGGAAGCAGCAGTTCCAAGATGGCAGTTTAATACAAGGAGAAAGATGTAGGGTCCATAAAGGGTTGCAATGAGGGAAGTGCCGTTGAACTTTTCAGACTGTTATTTTTGTGAACCTTGGAAAATAAAAAAACCTAAGGCCTGGGACTGAAGCTGAAGAAACCTGCATTGTGTGTCGGAGATCATCGGGGCGCTCCTGCTTTAATAACAAAAAGTATGGAGGAGAGTTTGCCACTGTGGTACTGTCCTTGGCT
The DNA here is from genome assembly GCF_040938575.1 of Ambystoma mexicanum. Classification (NCBI taxonomy): domain Eukaryota; kingdom Metazoa; phylum Chordata; class Amphibia; order Caudata; family Ambystomatidae; genus Ambystoma; species Ambystoma mexicanum. The sequence goes on along the minus strand of NC_090933.1, from coordinate 49,115,453 downwards.
CCTAAAACAAAGCAGTGCCAGTAGAGACAGCACAGCAGGAATGTTGGAGAGACTGATATGAGAACAGCCTGTGTAAGAACCAAGGATGCAAGCAGCAACATTGTATGAAGAGATCTAAAGCAAACAGTGTGTGAAATGTATGTGACAAGCGATGCGAATATAATAGAAACCCAGAGGAGTGATTGAACTTTGGAGGCCAAGAAATATACCATGGTCCGGCACCACGTGGGTGCTCATTCAAAGGTCTCTGTTAGGTATCCAACTAGTTGGCAATTTTGAGAAGGGAATTTTGAGATCGAAGTGGTCCTGCAACGAGTCAAGCTAAACCATGTGAACATTTGAAAGTCTTCGATAGTTTGATGCAAACTGAAATTGGTCTGAGCCTAGCTGAGGGATACTAATTGTATAAAAAGGAAGCATCTGAGCCTGGCTGAGTGGAATCCAGGGTAAGGAGTGAATCATCTGAATTGAAAAATTGTGAGAGGAAAATAACTTTTTGTTTGTTTATGATACTTCAGGCCCTCTGAATCAAGAGACTTTGATAAGTAAAGAACATGGTGACGGGAGCATAGAAACAAGGTAGTGGGGAGCTAACAACCGAGAGGGGGAGGTGGGCAAATTGTCAGCAAGGGATCTACAACCAACCAGGGGATGGAACTGTGGGGATCAGATCACCCAGTTGCTGGTACTGTGGGGAATGCAGGGTGTGTGGGAATTTCGGAGAGGAGGATAAATTAATGTCAGTAAACAGCTTGGAGTGACTGTAGAAGGGACCAAGCAAAGAATGCAAGGAGCTTTGTCCCACATCAGGGCAGCCATGCTATTTATACAACTGCTTACTGCCATGTAGTTGCGTACCAGCATTGTACTCCAACTGGAAAAAGTTGCAGCACTCAATAATAGTGCTGGTACCGTGAGCTAGGTTGTAGAGTCCCATTCAAAACACTTTCCATGGATTGTTGGTTTGCTGATGAGGCCATACGTTTGTCCCTTTTCTTTCCTCTTCTAACTTTCAATTTTCCACTTCAAAAAGAATTTGAAAAGATTGAACGAGGAGTACCATTTTGATAGTTTCATTTAATTGATACTTACTTTTCATATTCATGTGGGGTCATTATTCTTAATATTTTTTAAATATAATTAGGCTCCAGCAGAAAGGTTTATTTAACGGATAGTCTTATTTTTCATATTGGTTTGGGGTTATTATTTTATCTGCTTTATTTAAAATTTAAGTATGATTTGTTGGCACCAGCAACAAAGCTGATGATGCACTCTTGGATTCACTTAGATTCATTGGCAAAATCACAGCTGCCATTGTATGCTATGGGCTTAGGGATGCTATTTGCGAGAAAGAAGGCACGTGAGCTGGGAACACATCATAGGAACTGCTGCAGGTGGTTCATAACCAGAAGATGTAGCGTAAGGTAAGGGCAAATGCCCATCCTCAGCCCCACCCAAGAAGAGCTAATGGTAAGGTATGATTCTGAATGACAAAGACATGTGTTCCAAGTAGATTCGAGATCATTTCAGGTTGGGTCTGAACCTTTGTATCATTATGGGAATGTTGTTTGTCTAAACATCAATGCCTTTTATGAAGAATGTGATATTTTACTTTGATGTCAGATCCTTCATTATCACGGTTGACAAGTGTTGTTTCTCTGCAAACCACCCTACAATGAAAGTGAGGCTCAATGGAAGGCCAGGCTAATTGAAATGTGACACTATGATCTGGCTGCTTTTCTGAGAGCCTTAGAAACTATCATGACTACAGTCAAGAAGGTAGAGAGTGCAGAAAATGCACTTTATTTGTAAAGTGTGCTGAGATGATAATAGAGGTCATAAGGAGTTTGGCAGTATTCCGGCGGTAAATCTGCAGGAATTCTAGCAAACGGTAATGCCATTCCTGCTGCATGATATTCTGGAATTACCGGGACATTACTGGTGGCGGGAAAAATGGTAAATCCCTATTCCATGGAGTCTGGAATTTTTGGTATTACCGGCACCGGTAATACCAGCATTTCTTTTGCCAGTGGGGGCCTGATTTACCTCAAGCTCTTGGCTGGAAGTAAATCAGGCAACCCCAACTGGCAAACTTGTAGTTTGGAAGTGAGGGAAAAGTGGTGGTAACAGAATTATCAGCACTTTTACTGCCACTTTTCCTGCACCCCTAAATTCTTAATGACACCCAATGCCTCTAGGAGAATGGGAGAGTTCTCCATTCCCCAATGTCTATAATGAATCCATTCATTAAGCACTCAATCTCAAACTCACCGATTAATCTATTCACCCAGCACTCAGCTTCTCAATCACTAATACATCCCTCCAACATGCTCCTGCTCACTCACTCTCTGACTCACCAAGTCATCCAACACTCACCCATACTCATCCATCCATACATCACCTCTTACACACCCCCTCACTCACCAATCCATCCTTCCAACGCTCACCCACTCACTCTCACCCAACAATACATCACTCCAACATGCTCCTGCTCACTCACTCTCTGACTTACCAATCCTTCCAAAACTCACCCTTACTCACCAATCCATCTAATCATTGCTCATCCTCTTACTCACTCCCCCAATCACCCAACCATTCATCCAACACTCACTCACCCACCAATTGATCCATCTATCCAATCATCTCTCATTCACCAATCCATCCAGCACTCACCCTATAAATCACTCTCACTTGCAAACTATCCATCCATTCACCCTCTTACTCTTGCAATCCCTAATACACCCATCCAAAATCCACCTTTTGTGTTAAAAAAAGGGGAACAAATTATTCCAATGGCTCCCAACGATCAAATTGACATGCCTTTCCATGTCACCTGGACAGGCATTTCCCTGTCCAGAAGATTTTGAAGAAGACAGACAAAATGTCAAATGTTGAAAAGATCAAATCATGCACAAATATGACGAGCAAATATGAAACAAATATAGATAGTTTCATCACCATCATCAGGCTCGTTGTGTTGATATCAGGAATAGTGTTGTTTATCTCATGATTCGTTGGTATAATTAGAGGCACTTGTATAATTGGGATTCTTTGTTGGCTTCGTATTTTCAGGCTTTATAATGCCAATGTTAGTCTGAGTCAGAATATATCCTTCTAGGAATGGAATTTTTGTATTTAATGAGCCCACTATTGATTTTTGTTTCTTTTTTGTTTTTTTCATTGATGTTTTCGTTAGGTTGACCAAGGACTTTATACAAAGTTAAGGGCTGTAAGCACTTGGGGGCCTCAGTTGCCTTGCCCCATAGATGAGTCAAATAATTATGGACAAAAGAGGGGTGGGGGGGCCGGAGAGAGAACGATCTGAAGTCATCCAATTTACCATTCTGAAATAAAGGGTATCAGGTAAGATTATCCCCACCAATAATATCGCCATATATATGGTTGTGAGGTAAGGCCATAGACGATATTATTAGTGGGGTTAATTTATGGGAATTTTGGGACCGGGGGTTGCAGGGTGTCCCCCGCTCCATTCAAAAAATTATGGGGGTTGCAGGGGTGTCCCGCGCGGTTCCAGGGCTTAATATCTCCACAAAACAAAAATATGGCGATATACTTGTATGGAGATATTTTTGGGGGGATATTATCACATGGAACCAAATAAAGTAGGTGATCTCGAGATAGTTCAGTGCATCACCATCATAGGTGTGATACTGGGTGGGTGATGAACACAAGCTTCACCTTCAAGCCTTAGGGTAAATCCACTTGCAGGTATTTCCAGCATAACTTCATCAGGGGTGTCACCTTGCAAATTTGAGTTTGGCGGGGGGCTATCTGTTGAGAAATTACTGGATGATGAAGCAGAAATATTTACTCATGAAAATATGAGGTGCCTAGAGGGGCATTATGTGTTTGATTTATTAAGAGTATGCATGCTCTTATTGCAATTTCTTTGAACCATGTATTCATTTAGACTCATAGCAATACTATTTTGACCATGGGATCAATGCCCTAATATAACCACGGGATCAATATCGTCTTAGAGCAATTACCCATGATCTATCATTGTGGTTATTTTTGTCAGTTGCAACACTTATCATCTAAAGGATTAGATTTGATGTAAGGATGCGATTCGCATAGGACATTGTGTGTATTTGTTGATAAGATTATGTGATTTACAGGGTAATTCATAGAAATTCGCACAAAAGTGGCGCACGCGGCTGGCGCACAGTGTCCCTGTGCGATACACTGCGCCAGCCGCGTGCGATAAAATCCTTTTCATCGCACAGCGTATTCATGGATTTTAGCCTCAAAAACCAGCCGTGGCGCAGAGTGGTGCAGCGACCCTGCAGCAGCACCAGTTACGCCCCCAAGAACGCCCTCGCGCAAGGAAAAGCCTTAAAAATTCCCAAATCATCGCAAAGGGCTGCGCTAACCCTGGACCAGTTCACAGGGCTGCCAAACAGCAAACGCCAAGCGGGGAACGTGTATTTCAGTGGTTCTCGGGAAGTTTCACACGCGATTGTCCTGGGTAAGTGTACATCAGGGGTGCGCGGGAAGTAACACACGCGATTCCATCAGGGCACGTGTACTCCAGGGGTGCGCGGGAAGTATCACACGCAAAAACAGCAGTGTACGTGCATTTCAGGGGTGCGCGGGAAGTATCACACGCGATTCCATCAGGGTACGTGTATTCCAGGGGTGCGCGGGAAGTATCACACGCAAAAGCAGCAGGGTACGTGTATTTCAGGGGTGCGCGGGAAGTATCACACGCGATTCCATCAGGGTACTTGTATTCCAGGGGTGCACGGGAAGTATCACACGCAAAAGCATCAGGGTACATGTATTTCAGGGGTGCGCGGGAAGTGTCACACGCGATTCCATCAGGGTACGTGTATTTCAGGGGTGCGCGGGAAGTATCACACGCGATTCCATCAGGGTACGTGTATTTCAGGGGTGTGCTGGGAGCACTACACGAGAATTGCCCATGTGGGTCCTCCCAGGTGTTCCCTCTACACCCTCCACGGCCCCTGCAGGCGGCCCACACCACAGGGGACTACCCTGCACATGTCCCGCAGGAAGCCCATCCACCATGCCCATGCCCCCCAGCCAACCCACATGTCACCTTGCACTACTGCCCACCAACGCATGTCCCCCTGCACCCCCACCCCCCAGCAGTGCAGGGCACCCTCCACCAGGCCCCCACTCATGTCTCCCAGCACCCCCACCCCCCACCAGTCAGGGGCACCCTCCGCCAGGCCCCCACTCATGTCCCCCTGCACCCCCACCCCCCAGCAGTGCAGGGCACCCTCCACCAGGCCCCCACTCATGTCTCCCAGCACCCCCACTCCCCACCAGTCAGGGGCACCCTCCACCAGGCCCCCACTCATGTCCCCCTGCACCCCCACCCCCCAGCACTGTGGTGCACCCTCCACCAGGCCCCCACTCATGTCCCCCTGCACCCCCACCCCCCAGCAGTGCAGGGCACCCTCCACCAGGCCCCCACTCATATCTCCAAGCACCCCCACCCCCCACCAGTCAGGGGCACCCTCCACCAGGCCCCCACTCATGTCTCCCAGCACCCCCACCCCCAGCAGTGCAGGGCACCATCCACCAGGCCCCCACTCATGTCCCCCTGCACCCCCACCCCCCAGAAGTGCAGGGCACCCTCCACCAGGCCCCCACTCATGGCTCCCAGCACCCCCACCCCCCACCAGTCAGGGGCACCCTCCACCAGGCCCCCACTCATATCCCCCTGCACCCCCACCCCCAGCAGTGCGGGGCACCCTCCACCATGCTCCCACTCATGTCCCCCTGCACCCCCACCCCCCAGCAGTGCAGGGCACCCTCCACCAGGCCCCCACTCATGTCTCCCAGCACCCCCATCCCCCACCAGTCGGGGGCACCCTCCACAGGCCCCCACTCATGTCCAAATCATGTCTCCCAGCACCCCCACCCCCCAGCAGTGCAGGGCACCCTCCACCAGGCCCCACCCATGTCCCCCTGAACCCCTACCCCCCAGCAGTGCAGGGCACCCTCCACCGGGCCCCCACTCATGTCCCCCTGCGCCCCCACCCCCCACCAGTCAGGGGCACCCTCCACCAGGCCCCCACTCATGTTCCCCTGCACCCCCACCCCCAGCAGTGTGGGGCACACTCCACCAGGCCCCCACCCATGTCTCTCAGCACCCCCACCAGTCAGGGGCACCCTCCACCAGGCCCCCACTCATGTCCAACTCATGTCTCCCAGCACCTCCACCCCCCAGCGGTGCAGGGCACCTTCCACCAGGCCCCCACTCATGTCCCCCTGCACCCCCACTCCCCAGCAGTGCAGGGCACACTCCACCAGGCCCCCACTCATGTCTCCCAGCACCTCCACCCCCCACCAGTCAGGGCTACCCTCCACCAGGCCCCCACTCATGTCCCCCTGCACCCCCACCCACCAGCATCCAGGGGCACCCTCCACCAGGCCCCCACTCATGTCTCCCAGCACCCCCACCCCCCACCAGTCAGGGGCACCCTCCACCAGGCCCCCAACCATGTCCCCCTGCACCCCCACCTCCAGCAGGGCAGGGCACCTTCCACCAGGCCCCCACTCATGTCCCCCTGCACCCCCACCCCCCTGCAGTGCAGGGCACCCTCCACCAGGCCCCCACTCATGTCCAACTCATGTTTCCCAGCACCCCCACCCCCAGCAGTGCAGGGCACCCTCCACCAGGCCCCCACTCATGTCTCCCAGCACCCCCACCCCCCACCAGTCAGTGGCACCCTCCACCAGGCCCCCACTCATGTCCCCCTGCACCCCCACTCCCCAGCAGTGCAGGGCACACTCCACCAGGCCCCCACTCATGTCTCCCAGCACCTCCACCCCCCACCAGTCAGGGCTACCCTCCACCAGGCCCC